>NC_135786.1:234027500-234627500 GCF_051106095.1 Pogona vitticeps | reverse complement strand
TTGGGGTAGGGCTTATATTATGAGCATCCTGAAAATTCATACTAGGGCTTATTTTCAGGTTAGGTCTTATTTTAGGGGAAACAGGGTAATTAAATAAGTGTGTTTATTATATCTTACACCATTGAAAGACAATATTTGAAGTTGGAAACAATGAGTGTACAACGGTGGTTAACATAATTAAAATATATTATTTAAAGCTAAGAACAATGAGTATAGGGGCACCTTACATCATTGAAAGATAATATTAGAGCTAAGAACAATAAGTATACAGTTTTTTAAAATGCCACTCTGAGATATGGAAAATACAAAATGGAAACTACAAGTAATACTAAAAATCCAATCATAGCAGTAATGCATAATGCACTATGGTGGTAAGGAATTGTTTATAATGCCTAGATTGTGCCCCCACTTCTCATTTCCTCTTGTCTATGTAGACCGTAACTCAGTTCTAACTCTCCTCTTTTGGTGAAAGTCATACAGTGTCTCTAACTAAATAGTAAATTCATATATAAAGCTAAAATGCCTGCTGCTGGTTCTTTCAAGTATTAATGTGTATGAAATGAAGGTCTTCGCCATTGTGAAGAAAGCCAGACTGGTGATGGATGTTACCTGACAGGAGTATTTGATGCATGTAGGCACTCTACCAGCAATGATGTCTGAAACAGAAGGGTTTTGTAAATCTTCACCCCCATAGCATTTGTAGGGGGAAGTTTGGGAAAGCCAATTTAATGCAAACTTTAGAACTTGGTTTTGGGCCAAACGTATTTGGGGAAGGGGTGCTTACCAACATGATAGTGGCTTTTCCCTTTCTCTAAGCAGTGTAATGTCTGCATAGCTCTGCCAACGGTTTTGATGAAGAGAGGAGCAGTGCTCTGGCTGCTTCATCCTCAGAGTGTTCGTGGAAGGATGCTACTGTAGATGTGCCAGGGTCATTCAAGATCTCCGGGGAGAAAACATGGTGGGTGGATAAAAACACATTTTTGCTTTCCTTTAATTTTTTTTTTTTTTTTTAAAGGGGAGAAGGGAGTCTCACACACACCAAACCGTTTTGGCAACAAATCGGTTTTGGCAACAAATCACCCTCAAACATGTGGCCTGCTTCTTGCTTTAGTGATTTCTGAAACTCTCCCACCCTCTAGTTTGAATGAAACAAGAATTAAAAGGTCGCTTTTTGCCCTACTGGCTATTAGTCTATTTTTGTATGGATTTTGAAGATGACTTACGTCTGGGTTGCTTAATAAAGTATCTACTCCCATATAAACTTAGTTGGCATCGTCTGGAAATTAATCCCTATAATATATTGGAAGCTTCCCATGAAGGGATTCCTTCTCCATGGAAAACTGGAATTATTGGGAAGACTGGAAGAAAATCTTTTGAAATCCTTTATCTTTTGAAATTAGTGAAACGCTTTCTAAGATAAAATTTTGCTCACGAAGAGTAAAAATAGTGTGCTTATGTAAGGCAACAGCATATTTACAGAATAAAAATTCCTGTGTATACTGTAGGTGTATACAGTAGGACTCCGTATCTGCAAGACTGGTATCTCATCATCATAGGCATCCTTCAGTCTCAAGAGACTATGGTAACATGCTCTGAATCGAGGAGTGTCCTCTCCAGAGCATGAAGCCCGGGTAAGGTAAAATGGAGTATAGGCTGTTACCCAAGCAGCAGATCCCCCCTCTCCACATTGCTGAAATGTGTGGTATCGCTTATCTGCAGTCTGAAAATATTAAAAACATTAAAAAGAAAAAAAAACTCACAGAAAGTATGTATTGTCAAGATGTATTTACCAGAACTGGCCAATAGAGGGAGCCAGTTCTGGCTTTACAGTACATGGTGAAAATACTTTTTTCTGGATTTTTTTTCTTTTACCATGCTATGCATTTGCTTTTTATTTGCAGTTTTCAGCATCCGGGGGGGGGGGGGGGGCTGGAAAACAATCCCCCATGGATATGCGGGTCCTGCTGTACAACGTGAACAGTCTAAGATACATTTCTACATCCAAGTGGGTACAGGTAGAGTTTTGAGAGCAGAGCGCAGGGACTTAGTTTTCTTTTGTGTCGCTCCTTGATACAATCAAGTGGTATTTCCTGTAGATGGACATAGTAGAAGCTAGTACTGTAAATTCATTGTCACTTTGCTTGTTCAGAATTAAAGCTGCTGCCCTTAGAGACTTACTTTGTAATATATCCGTAGATTATTTCTGACTAGAACTATACAGGACTGAGTAAGATATTTTTTCATTCTCTGTATGTGTCTCTGTGTGTGTATAACTGCTGGATAGCTCAGTGGGTGAGATATCTGGCTGTGGAGCCAGAGGTTGGGAGTTCGATTCTCCAGCGTGCCTCCTTGAGAGGGGCTGGGCTCGATGATCCATAGGGTCCCTTCCAGCTGTGCAGTTCTAAAGTTATTCAGAAGTTATAAAATTTCCCTCGCACGGAAAAATTTACCATAACGTAAACGTTTTGGAAATGTCGTATCTCCATCTCCATTGGCAATCAGTAGCCCATTGCTTATTCCTGGCTTTTTAAAAAGTGGAATGTGTTGTCATTTCTCCATTTAGGGCTATTTAAGTACATAATTGTATTGTGTCCTTTTTTAAACAGGCTGTTAATTCTGAAGTGTCCCAACATATAGGTTAGATTTGTGCTGTTTGAAGGCTGCTGATACTGTATTGCATTTGGCCCCAGATATTTTGATATGTGGTTTATTTTGTCTTTGCTGTTTTCTGATATTGAGCTTTGGCTTTGAGAATTGATTGGGTTGAAAAGCTGATTTTTTAGTCATCAAATATACATAACTGATAAACAGCTGAAGAACAGAGTGGCAAAAGCGACCGGCCATTCACATCTGGATTGCAGAACATCTTACAATGCGTTCATGAGGGGAGCAAACTGGCACACATATAGCATGTTGTAGACTTGTTTGTACACATGTTGTGTTTTTACAGGCTGCTTGAATGTTTTTGCACCAAGGTAGCCCGTATGATTATTGATGAAATGTTTTAGTGCAATCTCTTTAGATTCTGAAGACTTGATGTTGCTTAATAAGCATAACCCCTGAAAAGTAAAACTTGATTTAGCAGTTCTTTAAAATGTAGGTGTCTATTTCACTCATAACGTTTCAGTAAATGATTTAAATTGACAATAGTACACATAATTTATAATAGCTACAAAAACAGAAGTAGTCAAGATAAAACGGCTGCTTTAATGTATGTTCTTGGAATGTTTCTGTGTATGTCATCAGATAAAAGGGTGATATTCTAGATTCTACTAAAGAATGCCATCTCTTCCACAGCATGATTAAATAGATGCGCATTTCATTGTGCGCAAGCTGTTACTGCTATGTGTTGAAGCTGATAGTAATTATGCTCATAACAAATAATATCTGATATAAAACCAAAGTACCAAAATATTTCTTGTGAATACTATATGCAAGTCAGTGCATGTGTTCCTACGCTAACTGCTATAACATAATCATGTATCTGTCTGCTTAGTGAACCACTTTTTCTTCCTTTATTATAATGAATGAATTATTCATAAATACTATGAATGGATAGGAGAGCTAAAGCTCTAACAGGTATGAAAGGCTGCAATACAGCTCTCTGGGCCTTCATCACTATCAGGTATAATTTTAATTTTCTACAGTTTTCCAGTTTGCAGTTTAGCTGAGATTTTGTATGCTGCAGTACATAGTTTAGAGCTGGTGAAAGACATTAACTGAAGACAATAAATTAGCTCACCCTGTGCATTGTTCTAACAAGTGTAACACTTCCTAATTTTCTAGGTATGATTGTGGGGACTCCATGAGCTTGTATACCATATTTTTCCGTATATAAGACACAACTTTTTCCTAAAATCATTACACTAATAATTGAGGGGCATCTTTTACAAGAAATTAAGCTGAGAACACGGAGAGAACAAAACAGCCCATACCTCGCCTCTGTAAATAGGCTTCCTTGAATCACGAGGCTTAACTTCCTACAGTCAGGAAATTTAGCTTCCTCCAATCACGAGCTTTATGGAACTGATATCAGCTGATGCTGTAGAAACCAATTGGAACACACCTCATTGGAGGTAGTGCCTGCAGGCTCAGATTCAACAGGGACTTCTAATGTCCAAGCATTAGTAGCCGAGAAGCTGAATACCCAAAGCTATATTTTCTTAATTTTGGGGTTAGAAAGGGGGGGGTGTTTTATAAACAGGCATGTCTTATAAATGGAAAAATACAGTACTCTTTTCCCTTTCTTTATAGCAGGGACAATGCTGCTGCTTCATAGTCACTTGTGCATTTACACATGAGTTCTGCAGTTGTGAGGAGGCCTGTTTCAGAAACTTCTTACCATCCCTTTCTTTTAGTAGAATCACAGAATCATAGAATAATGAATTTGGAAGGGGCTTGTAAGGCCATTGAGTCCAGCCTCTTGCTCAAGGCAGGAATCCAAATGCAGAGATAGGTTCCATTCTTGTACTGCTCTAACAGGAAATTTTTCCTGATATTCAACTGAAGTCTGATTTCCTGTAACTTGAGCCCATTGTTGTGTGTCCTTAACTTGGAGATGATCAAGAACAGATCCTGCCTCTCCTCAGTATAACAAACTTTCAAGTATTTGAAAAGTGCTATCCTATCTCCCCTCAGTCTTCTTTTCTCAAGGCTAAACCTGCCCAGTTCTTTCAATCTCTCCTCCTAGGGTTTGGTTTCCAGCCCCCTGATCATCCTTGTTGCCCTCCCCTGAATTTCTTCCCACTTGTCAGCATCTGTGACAACCCCAGACCTACTGGGATATACCACAGTTTCACTAAGCTGCCACCAACCATTCCCTGTAAGGAGTCACACAGACCAGGAATGGATTTTTAACAAATAAAGGAATAAGGTTTATTTAAATCACACACAGGGAAAATAAAATGATCAAGTGAATAAGATACAGTAACGTGGCTTAGTCTCAATCATACATACACCAGTTGGGTTCACACAGAACACCTTTCAATAAAGCACAGACCCTGAACCTATCAGTTCTGGCTACCCATACAGACACCTGAACCTATCAGGTTGGTACTGACTGACACACAGTAGTACCCTGTCTGACACACAGACTCCCACTCCAGCTTCTTCTCTCAGCTCTCCTTCAGCTCTCTCCTAACTTCTCCACACACGCTCCACATATATATACAGTACAGCCCCTCCTCCTGATGTCCCGCCTTCCACTCCCCATAGGATGGAACTTTCCCTCCAAACCCATGACAGACAGGTAACATCAGTGCTGTATGTAACAGCATCCTTCTTTAAGTGTGGTGTCCAGAACTGGACACAGTACTCAAGATGAGGTCTAACAAGTAATGAATATAAAGGAGTTAGTATCTTGTGGGATTTGGAGACTATACTTCTGTTAATGTCGCCTAAGATAGCATTTGCCTCTTTTTCTGGCATCTTCAGAGGACAGGAGTCAGAACTCTGTCTGTGCTCTGGTGTAGTGTGTGGAATAGGGTATTTGTAGCTGTGAGATCAGCTTTTTGTCCTTTTCAGGAGATTGGGTGATTATGGTGATCACACACTACACCAGAACACAGACAGAGTTCTAACTCCTGTCCTCTGAAAATGTCAGCCACAGAGACTGGTGAAATGTTAGGAAGAAAAACCTTCAGAACATGGCCAAACAGCCCAAAAAACTTACAACAATCATCGGATACTGGCCGTGAAAGCCTTTGAGAATACCTATCTAGAATGTTTTGAATTTTGTTTCTATCTTCCAGGGTATTACCTAGTCCATCCAATTTTGTTCCATCCACAAATTTGATTAGCATTCCCTGGTTCCCCTGATCCAGGTCATTAATAAAAATGTAGCAAAGCACTGGGCCCAGGACTGAGCCCTGGGGTACTCACTTGTTACCCCCTCTCAGTTTGAGAAGAAGCCATTAATCATCACCTTCTGAATATGATTCTGTAGCTAACTACATCCACCTGACAGTTGTTCTATCTGTTACATAACAGCACTGATGTTACCTGTCTGTCATGGGTTTGGAGGGAAAGTTCCATCCTATGGGGAGTGGAAGGCGGGACATCAGGAGGAGGGGCTGTACTGTATAAATATGTGATGCCTGTGTGGTGAAGAGGAGATGCTGAGACAGACTGTGAGACACTGGGATGTGACGAAGCAGCAGCTGGGAAGAAGAAGCTGTTGTGGGAGTCTGTGTGTCTGACAGGGTACTACTGTGTGTCAGAGTACCAGCCTGAAAGGTTCAGGGGTCTGTTGGTTAGCCAGAACTGATGGGTTCAGGGTCTGTGCTTTAAGTTAAAGGTTCTAGGTGAACCAAACTGTATGCTTGTGTGTGTGAGAATAAGCCACGTTACTTTATTTTATTCACCTGATTGTTTTATTTACCCTGTTTGTATTTAAAATAAACCTTATTCTTTTATTGTTTAAAAATCCATCCCTGGTCTGTGTGACTTATTATAGGGAATGGTTGGTGGCAGCTTAGTGTAACTGTGTGACATATCCCAGTAGGTCTGGGTTTGTCACATTGATTGGTGTCCAGCGTGTGGGATACGACTGGTCCAGTTGTCCAGCGGTCCAGCAAAGCCTTGGCAAGTGTGCCCAGAGCAAGGGGGGTCTAGTCAGGGACAGTCTGAGGCGCGTAGGTAATCTTCTAGGTGTACCTCACGGGGAGGTGCACTAGTAGAAGAACGTGCCAACTGGGGAGACTTAGATTTAGGTGCTCTGAGGCAGCCTAGTTTTGGCGGGAAAAGCTGAGGCAAATCTGCGTAGCAACAGTGAGCTAGCTTGCCAGCTGAGAGGCCCAGCAGAGGGGGGTAGGCTCTGACTCGATACTGTTGCAACTTTAGTGCTGAAGAACAGCAGCAATCTCTAGGGAGAGCTAGTTCTGAGGCAAGAAGGAAAAAAAGTGGTCGTTTTATTTTGAGGCTTGACTTTTTAAAGCAGCCTGTTCTGAGGGGGGGTATGCCCTTGACTCGAAGCCAAGTAGCAGACATGAGTGAAGTGAAAGACCCCCAGATTGACCAAGGTTCTGAGGATGAATTTGGCTCAGTGCAAGGTGACAGCACAGGAGAGCAGAACCCAGAACTTAGAAAATTGATCCTAGCCCAACAGCATGAACTGAGGGTGAGGGAAATGGAGGAAAGATTAGAGAGAGAGAAAATGGCATTTGAACTAGAGCGAGAGAGAGAGAGAATGGAGAGGGAAGAAAGAATGGAGAGAGAGAAAATTGCTCTGGAAAAAGAAAGGATGGCGTATGAGTTAAGAAAACTGGAACTGATGAACCAGAACAATAATAATAATAGGGATTCTGAGGGAGGCCAACTGTCTAAGGCTGACCTGAAGAAATTCCCTGTGTACCACAAGGGAGATTGTCCTGAGGTGTTCTTTTCCTTAGTGGAAAGAGCGTTTGTGGACTTCTCAGTGAGGGAAACTGAGAAGATGACCATCATGCGGTCTTTAATCAGTGGTAGCCTGGCTGAGGTTTATGCCGAGATGCCTGAGGAATTGATGAAAGATTTTGCAGAGTTTAAAAAACTGGTGTTTGCAAGACATGGGATAAATGCAGAGCAGCTGAGACAAAGATTCAGGTCCCTTACCAAGAAGCCAGAACAGACTTTTACCCAAGTGGGGGCCCAATTGGTGAGGCTGCTTGAGAAATGGCTATCGCAGGAGGGAATAGAGACCTATGAGCAGCTTAAAGACTTGATAGCCCTGGAACAGTTCTATTCAGTCCTGCAGGGGGAATTGAAATTCCAGGTGAGGGAAAGGAAACCGAAATCTGTGGCAGCAGCCGCAGAGATCGCAGATTTTATTTCCCAAATAAGAAAGCCCTTGGGTGAGGGGAAATCTGTAGGTAAACCCAAAGAAACCTACAGCAAGTACTCTCAGGGACCAGGGAAAAGCCAGCAAGGGGGAGGGGCCCATGGTGAAGGGAAGCCCTCAGACATGAAACCAAGACCTCAGATTTTGGAGGGAAAACCAAAACAAGATGAGAGAGAATCAAAATACGCCAGAAAATGTTATTTCTGTCAGGGAAAGGGTCATCTAATCTCAGAGTGTCAGAAATTAAAGCAGCTAAAAGGAATGGTGCCTCAGAATTCTAGTGGGACCAAGCCAAAAGCTGTGTTCTGTGTCCAGAAAGAGCAAAGCTCATTGTCACAGAGGGAGCCTGTTGCCATGACTACTCAGTCTGGAACAGCTACCTATGCTGATCAGGCTGAGGAAAATGGTCCTCTTGGGGAGGTAAAGCGCTGCTTGCTGGTAAAAACAGATTCTCAGTTGTTTGAGACAGCCGGGGTGGACGTAGGAATACTTGACCGTCAGTATAGGGGGCTGCGGGACACTTGTTCCCAGGTAACCCTGTGCCATCCAGATATTATTCCTAGGGAGTTTATAATCCCAAATGAGAGCATGAAGGTGGCAGGGATTGAGGGGCAGATAATCTCTCTGCCAGTAGCAGAGGTACCTGTCAACTTTCAAGGCTGGAGGGGAGATTGGCGGATAGCGATTTCATCGACTCTGCCAGCAGCCGTGCTCGTGGGAAATGACCTGGCTGAACATGTGAAACGGGTGCTAGTGATTACACGCTCACAAGCCACCACAGGGACAGTTCAGGGGGGTAATGATGAGCCAGAGACGGAAGCAGGTGGGGGAAGTTCAGAAGCTGTGGTGGAAACCTTAACCACAGACAGCAGATTTGGACAGGAGCAAAAGGCAGACGCCACTCTCCAAAAGTGTTTTGAACAGGTGACTGACGCCCAGCTAACACCTGAAACCCCAGTGAGATTTCTGGAGGAAAAGGGGATTTTATATAGAGAGACCCTGAGGAATATCTCAAAAGGGGGAGATGGGATCAGAAGTCAGCTGGTGGTACCTGAAAAGTATCGCCCCATGATCTTACAAAGGGGTCACCCTGACATGTTGGCTGCACACTTAGGGGTGAAAGAGCCCCTTGATTTGATCAAACAAAATTGGGAGCAGATCACCCAGGATGACCCACAAGACGTTGTGACTTACATAGACACCTTGATGAATGACCTAAAGCGAAATCTAGAGCTGGCAGCAGAAAACCTGCAAGCGCAGAAGGTCAAACAGAAAACATGGTACGACCACAAAGCTAGAGAGAGGCACTTTGACCCAGGGGAGGAAGTGCTTTGGCTTAGGCCCTGCAGAGAGAATAAACTGCAGCTCAAATGGGCAGGATCATATAGGGTCATTTCCAAGATGTCAGACCTGAACTACCTAATAGAGCAGGAGGAGAACCAAGCAAGGAGGGTGGTTCATGTGAATGCCCTAAAACCCTACTACAGAGGGGAACAGAGGGTTTTATTCGCGATAAAAGCAGCTGAGAGTGAGGAAGCGGAATTACCCTTCTGGGAGGGTAGAGGGGAAGTAAAATACAACCCAGAGGAGGTAAAGATCAGTCCTGCACTCACCCAAGACCAGCAGCAAGAACTAAAACTGCTGCTTAGGAAATATCAACAGGTGTTTTCCAACAAGCCGGGGATAGTAAAGGGAGTGATGCATCGGATCCACACAGGGGATGCACCCCCGCAGGCAGTATCCCCATACCGAGTAACGGGACCCTATAGGGACAAGGTGCGGAAGGAGCTGGACGAGATGCTGAGGGAGAACATAATCGTCCCCTCTTCTAGTCCTTGGTCCTCTCCGATAGTCCTTGTGGACAAGCCTGATGGGAGCATTAGGTTTTGTGTCGATTACAGGAAATTAAACCGTGTAACCACTCCTGATGCCTACCCAATGCCCAGGCTAGACAACCTGATTGAAACCATAGGGGGTTGTCGGTTCATCTCATCATTGGACCTGGTAAAGGGATATTGGCAATTAAGAATTGATCCCAGGGATCAAGAAAAGACTGCCTTTTGCAGCCCTTTTGGTCTCTATGAGTTTCGAGTCCTGAGCTTTGGTCTCAGAAATGCACCAGCCACATTCCAAAGGCTGATGGACCAGACCTTGGCAGGGCTCAGTGACTTTACAGTGGCCTACATTGACGACATAGGGATCTTCAGTAATACCTGGGAAGATCACCTGATACACCTGGAGTTAGTGCTGCAGAGGTTAAGTGCAGCAGGGCTAACAGTAAAGGCCAGCAAGTGTCAGCTGGGTAGCCCAGAAATCAAATACTTGGGTCACATGGTAGGGGGAGGAGTGATAAAACCCCTGGAGGCCAAAATAGAAGCTGTTCGTGATTGGCCTAGACCCAACACCAAGAAAAAAGTCAAATCATTTCTTGGGTTGGTGGGCTACTACAGAAAGTTCATCCCGAGGTTTAGCGAGATTGCGGCTCCGCTGACCGATCTGACGAGGAAGACGGCTGATGACCGCATCCCGTGGACCAGCGACTGTGAGGCGGCGTTCCAGAGGTTGAAGGAGGCGTTAATCAACTATCCTGTCCTGCGTGCTCCAGACTTCGACCGGGAGTTCATCATCTACACCGATGCGTCTAACAGCGGGGTAGGAGCAGTTCTGTGCCAGGAGGATGAGAATGGTGACCAGCATCCAGTGTCCTACCTGAGTAGGAAACTTCAAAAAGGTGAGAGACATTTGGCAACCGTGGAGAAGGAGTGTTTGGCCATAGTCTACGCGATCCAGAAGGCCAAGCCTTACATCTGGGGAAGACATTTTGTTCTGTGTACTGACCATTCACCATTGCAATGGTTAAAGACAATGAAAACCCACAATAGCAAACTTATGAGGTGGGCTTTAAACCTACAGGACTATGACTTTGAAGTGAAGGTGGTCAGAGGGTCAGTGAACTGTGTTGCTGACGCCTTATCAAGAAGACCTGAAGACTGAAGACGGCGAAAGAACATGGACTATATGTATATAATGAAAACAAAAAGTTAAAATGTACCTGTTTTTAAATTGGTTTGTATTAATAAAGGTAAATTGATGTAATGTATATGGTAAATGTTTAAATGCCTATTTGAAATGTTTAACTTAGAATGTAAGTAAGTATAATATGGTAGGTATAATTGGTGTTGTGTGTTTTATACAGGTTGTTTTTTTGGGAAAAAGCACCTTAGCTTTCCCCCTACAAAACAACTTATAAAGAGGGGAGGTGTTACATAACAGCACTGATGTTACCTGTCTGTCATGGGTTTGGAGGGAAAGTTCCATCCTATGGGGAGTGGAAGGCGGGACATCAGGAGGAGGGGCTGTACTGTATAAATATGTGATGCCTGTGTGGTGAAGAGGAGATGCTGAGACAGACTGTGAGACACTGGGATGTGACGAAGCAGCAGCTGGGAAGAAGAAGCTGTTGTGGGAGTCTGTGTGTCTGACAGGGTACTACTGTGTGTCAGAGTACCAGCCTGAAAGGTTCAGGGGTCTGTTGGTTAGCCAGAACTGATGGGTTCAGGGTCTGTGCTTTAAGTTAAAGGTTCTAGGTGAACCAAACTGTATGCTTGTGTGTGTGAGAATAAGCCACGTTACTTTATTTTATTCACCTGATTGTTTTATTTACCCTGTTTGTATTTAAAATAAACCTTATTCTTTTATTGTTTAAAAATCCATCCCTGGTCTGTGTGACTTATTATAGGGAATGGTTGGTGGCAGCTTAGTGTAACTGTGTGACATATCCCAGTAGGTCTGGGTTTGTCACACTATCCAACCCACACCTAGTTAGCTTGTTAATCAGAATATCATGGAGCACTTTGTCAAAAGCTAAGTGAATTAGATGCGTAGCTATGAAGTCAGAAATCAGTAGGTTGGTTATCCTCCTTTTGCACTTTGTTCTTCAACCATCCTCACTAGTTTCTAGTCTTTGCTACTTTATGTCCGTAATAGGGTGTTATCCACATATCTTAAATTATTTATATTTTCCTCTCAAGTTTCACTCCTCCTTCATGTTCGGAATCCAACTTTTTGTATGGTATATTCTGCATATAGAATGAACAGGTAAAAGATAAAAGACACCCTTGTCTAACACCTTTGAAAATGGTAAATATTCTGTTTCTCCATATTCTGTCCTAACAGTACTTTTCCCCCAAAGTATAGGTTGCATATAAAGACAATCAGGTGAAGGGCACACACATTTCTTTTAGAACAACACATCACTTTTCATGATTGACTCAGTCAGAGACTCTACTTCAGTGTCTAAAGCAAAGACTGGTTTTCTGTAGAAATGGTACACTTCAGCAACCAAAATATATCTGTAATATGATCTCTAGTGCCTCATCCTTTTCTGAATTCAGCTTGGAGATCTTTTATTTTCACTCCATGTGTGGTCAAAGTTTTTGTTGTAATATATTGACCATTACTGCTTGCACAAGAAATTAATTTGATAGTCATATACAGTAGTTGTTGCACTCTTTGATGCCTAATTTCTTTGGCGTTGGTATTGAAGCTTTCCAATCTTTTGTTTTCAATATTTGTTGATAAGCATTTGTTAGGATTCTGATAGATGCTTTATCTTCAACTTGAAATAGCTCTGCTGGTATCCCATTTACTTCCTCCATGTGCTTTAGGAGCACCTTCTAGAATCGCAGGTTTTCCATTAAAAGACTTGTCTTTGAATAAATCTGCTATTCTCCCACCTCTTCCTCCTCGTTCTTTATAATATGATCACCATCTACCCTTTTACTTTATCTCAGTTGTATAATATATTCCCGTTGATCTTTCAGCACCCCAATTTCCCTTTGATTTGTTGGATTTTATAGAAGAGATCTTGTGTTTTTCTTTGTTTGTTCTCTTCTGATATTTTGTAAAGTTTGTTAGATTTGTTCCTTATAAAAGTCTTGGGATATTTACATTTTACTTTTGGTTTATTAAAAGTTTATGGCCTGTGTTACAGTCTGCTCTTGATCTTGTTTTGACAGACATATTCTTTTGATCTAGTCCATTTGATTTGATCTGGAGATGTTCATCTGTTTGACTGCCTCAGGCACATATTTGCAATAAACAAATTATTGGCTCTGTAAAACTGAGAGTTGCTCTCCTTTGTCTCCTTTCTGACTCCTGCGCCAAATTTTCCAGTCATGTTGGTTTTGGTTTATTTCCTACTTATTTATTCCAGTCATTTATGGTTATCAACGTCCTCTTTTGGTGCCTGACCAGTTTCCTTCTGGACAATTGCATTAAATGCATTAAAACTTTCTGTTTTATCTCCTTCAGCATCTATACTTGCAGCATAGATTTGAATGATCACTATGTTGACAATTTTTTCAAGAAATTTGAGATTACTGAATCTGAAGTCCCTAACTGCCTGTGCTAGATATTGTCTCATTATTAGGATCACCCTATTTTTTTTTTATCCAGAGCAAAAACACTTCACTAGTTGAAAATATCATGATACACTGGATTTAAGTTTGATCACACAAAGTAATACAAATTTTCCATCTTTTCCTTTACCATTTTGCATTTACCTTCATTAATGCTTCTCACATTCCTTTTTCTAGTCACACATGTCGTACATTGCAAGGTAGGAGGTGGAATATGGCAACCATTTGCCAGATGGTGTAGCTGCCACACAGATGTAGCAAGGCTGAGAAAGGCTGCATACAAATTAAAAAAATAGAGAGGCATTACAGTATTGGATGAAATGCTTCTGACTATTCGGATTGTTGCTTGTAGTGAGCCCATAATATTCCAGATTACTCTGTGCCTCAGTATAACAAGTCTTGTCTTTTTTTATTATTCTAGTAACCATGCGTCAGTTTGACCACCCCCACATTGTCAAGTTGATCGGTGTTATCACAGAAAACCCTGTCTGGATCATTATGGAACTTTGCACACTAGGAGAGGTATGACGTTTTCATGAGCACATGTCTACCCTACCACCCTTAGAGACATTATATAAGGAGTTCTGGGAAGGCTGTTTATTTTGTATATTGCATTCCAAGGCAGTGTCATCAGAATTCTGCAGGTGCAGAATCACATATTCTGACTTAGCCCTAGAGTAACTGATTATACTGTAACTTCCCTCTCTCCACTTAATCCATCCCCTGCATAATTTGATATGTCTCAATCATGTGCCCTGTCAGACGCCTTTTCTCTAAACTCAAGAGCCCCAAACGCTGTAGCCTTTCCTCATCAGGGAGGGGCCCCAGCCCAGTCCTCATTTGAGTCGCTCTCCCCTGCACCTTTTCTATTTATTTACCGTATTTTTCGCACCATAAGACACACTTTTTCCCCACAAAACAGGGGGGTGGAAAGTCTGTGCATCTTATGGAGCGAAGAAAACAGATTATATTTTCCTGTTTTCTTCTCCTAAAAAAATTGGTGCGTCTTATGGAAAGGTGCGTCTTATGGAGCGAAAAATACGGTATTTATTTCCACAGTGTCTTTTTTTGAGGTGTTGCGACCAGAACTGTACGCAATACTCCAGGTACAGCTTTATCAGCATTTTGTACAATGGCATTAGAATGTTGGGTATTTTATTTTCAGTCCCCCTTTTTAATGATGCCTAGCATGGAGCTGGCCTTCTTCACTGCCGCTGCACACAGCGCTTACACATTTTATCGAGCTGTCCACCAGCACACCCAGATCTCTTTCCTGATCCATCACGGACAGCTCAGAACCCATTAGCTGATAAATAAAATTTTGATTTTGGTTTTTTTCCCCCCCAAATGTGCATTATTTTACATTTTCTATTCCTAATGTTCTTGGGGAAACCAATTTGAAGGAATTGGGCTAAGGTAAATGTGACATTATACTGCTGTTTGCAATTCTGTGATTTTGTCCCCTTAAAGCTGTATCAGATTGTTCTTCTTTTCAGTAATTCTTTGCTTCAGATTTTTTTAAGATAATGAAATCGTTACTAAATTTAGTACAGCTGACCAGTTAATATAGGCAGAATGCAAGCAATTTAGTCTCCGTACAGTCAGCTGGATATTATCACTCATGGCTGAGCACTAGGTCGTATCCTGGGACAGTGCTTTTGCTGTACAGTTGGGTGGAAAGCCTAATCCCTTCCCAATGGCCTCTTGACCTGCTTGCACATGTGCCACTTGGAGGTGTGTGGCGGCAGTGATGAAACATCATCATCATCATTGGATCCTTTGAAATCCAGTGAAATGGCCTTAAGCAGGCAAATTCAGCTGTTGAGTGTTTATGGCCAAAAAGAAAGGTGGCACTTAGAAACACTATATTGGAATAATCGTGAGATCCCCCCCCCAAAAAAAACCCCCTCAAGAATACAAAGATAGCCCCACAAACAGCCAAGTAAGTTCTAAGTGTGGCTGGTACTAAAAAGTGTAAAGTTTGTTTTTGGGGGAAACCATTACATTAAGGCAAGGAAGATCCCCAGGAAAGGGCATGGGTGGCTGAAATGATAGACTGGAGTCTTTTGGTCTGTTGAATTTACAACAAGTCTTACATATTCAGTATACTTGTGTTTGATCTGACGTTTTTTTTTCTTTTCTTTTTTCTTTCTTTCTTTTTTAATTCCTGAAGCTGAGATCATTTTTGCAAGTAAGAAAATACAGCTTGGATCTGGCCTCTTTGATACTATATGCTTATCAACTTAGCACAGCACTTGCCTACTTAGAGAGCAAACGATTTGTTCATAGGTAAGACAGTGTTAATTGTTTTTTGTTATTATATGCCATCAAATCAGAATCCATTTACAGCAACCCCAGCAGTGCTTTCAATATAACGGAGATATTTAAAAGAATAGCTTTACCAGTTCCACTCCACCAGTCAATTTCCATGGCTGAGCACCGATTCAAATCCAGGCCTTCCAGGTCCTAGCCCACCACTCTATCCACTACACCACACAATATCAGAATACAGTATTTTATATATAAGACATATATATGGTTGTCCAATTTATAGGGTGGATAGAATACTGACTCTACCACCATGGGAACGTGCTTTAAATCTAGAACTGCACTCTTACATTGCCTGGGCCTATTTAACTGTTTTGAATCGATGTAATAAATGAATAAAGGTTTGTGAACAATACTCTAGCATTTCAATATCTATTCTGCATCTTTGAATAGTTCCATTTGTATTAACTTATTTATTGACAGGCTAGCTGAGCCTAAGAGACTTGGCAAAGGGTGACATCTGCTGGCCTGCTGTCTCTAGTGTTTCAAATACATATATATATTTGGAATGAATGAGTCAGAAAGTGGGTCTGCCAAGACTGCTGGTGGTTTGCAAACGACATTTAGGAACCATCTGTAGTCTTCAAAACATGAGGGCTTAACTGTAATTTTTTTTTAAGTGAAGGGTGAGAAGAATACTAAACAGGCAGCTTCCATTTTTGTTGCATTCAAGTTGAAACCCAGTAAAGGAAGCAACTCTCTGCATTTCTAAGCTGTTGTTAGGCTGAAGAAAAGATTGCATTAATTATGGATGGGAGAACCACTTATGAAACATGCAATGTCATATCATTTTGGAATGTTCAGAGGAGTGTCTCTTTTCTTGATCTCTTTCCCATAATCGAGTTCTGTTTTGCTTAATTGGGAGAAACAAAAATGGCAGAAAGCTAAAGGCTCCTGTGTTTCCTGTTTCATCTGCTTTTTCAAACATCTGGTACCACTGGCACAAGCAGTTTAGTGGGTGGGAAAATCTTTATACTTTTTTTTTAACCTGCAAGCTAGCCTATTATATTTGCTCTGGTGGTGGGGTTGAATTATGTTTGGTTAGCTCCCAGATGATTCGTACGCTGGAATTGCTGTTAACATTTTCTATTCTGCCTTCTATAGTGAAGCAAGGTCTTGGGGAGTGTCAGAGCTTGAGAGTTTTATGCAAAAATTATGTGCATAATGTCCTGGATTTAATTATAAAGTTAGAGGACTTCAGGTAACAGGGAGCTCTGTGTGATGCTCCAGAGAATTCCCTGTCAGTTAAGTTGGTTAATACTAAACTAGATGAACATCAACCCGTCCTCACATTCAGCTTCATCTGTGCCTTTGAAGCAGACTTTCATATAATATGGACATGAGGGATTTGTGGCCCTCGAAATCTTGGGAGAATGCAACTTCCATACTACCCAGCTAGTAAAATCAAAATGGTGAGAGGGATGGTGGATGTTGCCATCCATCAACACCTGGAGTGCCACAAGTTGTGAACAAATCATCTACTGCAGTGGTTCCCAACTGTGGGTCACCCAGGTGATCTTGGACTGAAGTTCCCAGAAGGCTTCACCACCAGCTATGCTGGCTGGGGTTTATGGGAGTTACAGTCCAAGAACACTTGGGTTATCCATGGTTGGGAACCACTGATCTACTGTATTATATACTGTTTAGGATGATGGTCCCTTTTGGTCAAAGCTGGTAAAATAGGTAAGGAAGGGAAATATGGATAATTTGTTTTCCCATAAAAACGATGTGGCTGCAGGATTTCTAGTACTGTACTAGTGATGTTGTAAATCCATGAAATGGAATAACATTTGTATCCTCTGGCAGGGATATTGCTGCTAGAAATGTGTTGGTGTCCTCCACAGACTGTGTGAAACTAGGCGACTTTGGATTGTCCCGATATATGGAAGACAGTACTTATTACAAAGGTAAGGAAGGAGGTACCATGTTCACAGAGCTGGGGTCAACGGGTCAAAAAGAGTTGACCTGAGTAGCTCTATGTCTGTGAAACCACAAATATTGAGAATAGGTTCACATGAAGGGAAAAAAATCTATCTTTTATCTTGCTGTTTGGTGTCCTTTAGACATCAGTTTCCAGAACTATTAGTGAGAATAGTAGGTGTTCATGCGAAGTATATTCTGGAAGTAACACAGTGAGTGAGTGAGGGCTAGTGTATTCTCCAGCATCTCCAGATGTCTCATGAATGAGCATAGGAGACAGGATCTTTTCTGTGGCAGCGCCAGGCCTTTAGAAGCAGTTTTCACATGAAAACATTCGAATTACATTTCATTCATTCATTCATTCATTCATTCATTCATTCATTCATTCATTGGATTTCTGTCCCACCCATCTAGACCAAAGGTCTACTCATTTTGGCAAAAGTCAGCAAAATCTTTGGTGTGAGCTAAGCTGCTGCCTTTTTTCACAATTTTGGGTAGTCATAAATTGTTATTGGAAGGTATGGATATTGGCTAATGTTTAAAACTCACTGAAAGTTGAAAGTAATAGAGCACAGGTGTCAAAAGCAAGGCCCGCGGGCCAAATCCGGCCCCCCAGACCTCGACTGATGGCCCGCGGAGCCGCCGCCAGCCTTGCAGCCTCCCCCCCTTTTTTTCAATGAATTTACTCCGTGGAAGGGAGCAGTGGGAGTTCCTGGCCGGGCTCCAAGGCGGAGGGAGGAGATGCTGGGGGGACGCGGGAGGCAGCGGCCAGCGCGGCCCTGAGGAGAGGGAGAGAAGAGGGAACGCGGAGCGATGCGCCGGCCCGGTTGGGTAACGTCGGAGGCGGCCGTCCGACCCAGCCGCGGAGAGAAGGGAGGGAGGGGTGGCTGGTTGCTCCCTTCCCTTCCCTTCCCTTCCCTAACGTTCCGTTCTCTCTCTTGCTCGATTGGAATGCCTGAGGATTTGAAAGGACCGAAGAATGTGTTTTTTTTGCGAGATCCAAGCAGAGTTGCATATACTAAATAACTCTCTCTCTCTCTCTCTCTCTCTCACACACACACACACACACACACACACACACATACACACACACACAGACCCCGGCACTTTCCCTTCCTTCACACACACATACGCATTCTCTTCCTTCCTGTAACTCTCTCTGTCTCTCTCTCTCTCTTTCTGTCTCACACACAGAGAACCCGGCACTTTCTCTTCCTTCACACACACACACACACACGTTCTCTTCCTTCCTGTATCTCTCACACACACAGAAACGCACACACACACAGAGACCCCGGCACTTTCTCTTCCTTCACACACACACACACACACACACACACACACACACACACACACACACACACACACACACACACACACACGTTCTCTTCCTTCCTGTATCTCTCTCACACACAGAAACACACACACAGAGACCCCGGCACTTTCTCTTCACACACACACACACACACGTTCTCTTCCTGTATCTCTCTTTCTCACACACACACACAGGCACTTTCTCTTCTCACACACACACACACACACACACACACACACACACACACACACACTTTCTCTTCCTTCCTTTTCTCACCAAGTCGGATGGGGTCCTTGCAAGGCCATCAGTACAGATACAACCGGCCCTTTGATGGGGACCAAACTGCTGATGCGGCCCCCAATGAATTTGAGTTTGACACCCCTGTATAGAGGAATGAAGCTTAATTCACTTCTGAGAGATAGAAGCTACTTGTTGGATTTAATTGTCATTCTCTTTTTTAAAAAACTGCTTTCCTTAGAATTGCTCACCTGATTTCTCACAGTGGAACCAGTTAGATAATTAGTTTCTGTCTTCTGTACCTTTAATATCCACGTAGAGATGGAATTTCAGCAGCTGTAAGTTGCTGAAATGCTCTTTCTTCATACAAGCATAAAAGGTGCAGGAACACCCTCCTGCTTATTTTCATATGACCACCGTAGCTCAGTTGTATCAATTTTCCCCTCTTAGCTTCTGTGTTATATGTCCAACAACTATCATTTAGCTTTTCTCAGTGTGGTAAAAATGAGGTGTGTAAACTTGACACATGGAAGAAGGCATAGACGTTCCAAACAAATATAGAACAGATAAGGTGGCAGCAGACTCTGCTTGAAGTCGGTCACAGTGAGGCTGGGTGGTGGAGCACCAATAAAATGGCAATTAGAGAGGGATTATAATCGGCCCAGGAGATGGTCTGATTCAGTGTGACTCTAGTTTTTGGTTTTCCATACGTCTTCTAGAGATAGTAGCCAAGGACAGCTATTTGGTTCGTTCGTTCGTTCGTTCGTTCGTTTGTTCGTTCATTCTATTAGACTTGTGTACTACCCATCTAGAATGTATCTACTATTTGTTACCTTTGCCACTTGGTGTCTCTTCCTCTATCCAACATGTGAGGTGTGGCAAGAAATACTTTTAGCAGAGGGCCACTAGGATTACTGCCTGTGTGTTACTGAAGCTAATTGATTGGGTACAATTTGACAGGGGTATTTAAGAGATCTTCAGAATCATTTTCTCTGCCCTTTAGCTTCCAAAGGAAAATTGCCCATCAAGTGGATGGCACCAGAATCTATCAATTTCCGACGTTTTACCTCAGCCAGTGACGTCTGGATGTTTGGTAAGTGATTTATTACTTCTCTGTGTGGTGCAAGGTGCAGAAAGGTTCACATTCATCTTAAGGGATCATCCCTTACGATGATGAAGCTAACAAGCAGCTATGTTAGTGGGTTGGTTTAGAAAGAAAACCAAAGCCACAAAAGACGAGTGCAGCATACACAAAACAGTATCTTTAATCTTCATGGTAATTACTCGGTACAACATCGGGAGCATTCTTTCTTGGATCACGCTTGTTTGCATAGTTTCGAGTGAAACCCTTTGCTTCTGGATAAAGCCCCCGCCCCTTTGAAGCTTAGATTACAATGCTCTTTTGAATTGCTAACAGGTAAGAACAAGCCTCAGGGAATTAGGAAGGGCAGCAGCTGGTTACCCTTTTATTGTTATAAATAGGATAGCAGACAGTCTTTTTTTTTTGTAGAGGGATCAACTGGGGCTAATGAATTAACTGAAAACCAAGATAAGGCATTTTTGAAATACTGTAAAATCCGTTTTGAAAAAAGAAAATGTAGGATATAGCCTTTCATCCTAGCTGTGGGCATCTACCTTAGCAAACATAACCATTTCAAGCTACTGTGCTTGAAAAGCAAAGTTGCTGGGTTTCTAAAAAGGAAGCTTTATTAAGGCTTAGGGTAAAATTGATTTATAAAACATAGTCACTTAAGTTACAGATTATGATTTAACAATCATTGTTAGGCCTCTGTGTTCTCTTGGAAGGTAAGAGATGGGGCTGACAAAAAGCACTCCCTGAACCTCCAGGAGCTGGACTGGGTGGCAGATCATTTCCAGATGGCACACTCAGATAGATTGTCTGTCATCATCTTCCTTAAATCCTGCTATATTGCTATAGGTGCTCTGCAGAGAAGACAGAGAATCATGTGACTAGGTGTAAAAGTCGAAACAAACATTTTGTTTTTTGCTTTCTTCAAATAATTAGGCTTCACTTTAGTAAGAGGGTTTTTTTTTTCTTTATGGATTTATGAGTGGTGGAAATAAGAGTTAATATTAATACCTGTTGGCCAACTTTCCTATTGTGCAGAAATGAACTCGGTTGTCATATCTGGGATAACACCTTCTCTTGGCTGCCGTTGCGGTACTGTGGTTAGGGAAACAAGGAGTGAAGCTATCCCATTTCCTGGACCAGTACTGTGAGTGCGGAGTATGTGGCTGACCTTATGAAAAAGGGAAAACTTTAAAAAGAAAGGGAGTCACACCTCTCATTTTCAAAATGTACTTGCCCTTTCGTTAGTTCTAAGTGATTTGAAAACGATAACCTTTGTACAGCCACAGAAGATGCTAAAAGTACTATGTAATGCTGCCATTTTATATAGTCCTCTCTCAGCTCAGGAAATTGTGTTCATCAAGCAAGAGCCAAGCAGTGGGTGGCTCATGCTAGTCACTCTTCATAACCTCATGGGTAAGGAATGTGTGTTCCTGAAACAGAAGCCATAAACACATGAATGGCTGTCTCTCTGCTTTCTTGTCTCTTGATCATAACAATTTTTCATTGCACTCTGATGTAAAATTTATAGATTTTTCCAAACAAAAATTATATGCAAGAAGCTAGTTACCCACTTTCCTAATACAATAGCCTTTCCCATCCTGGTGCCTGTCAGGTAATTTTTGGGGGGGGGGCACGTGAACTCCCTTAATTCTTAATCATTGACCGTCCTAGCAAGAACTGATGGAAGATGTGATCCAGAAAATTTGGATGACATGACTTTTGAGAAGATCAGTGGCATGCTTCCTGGCCCTGAAGAAGTTCTTGAAGACAAATGTTTAAAGAAATGTTTGGTAAAGTGATTTAGAATCATAGTAGAATAGTGAAGTTGGAAGGGGCCTATAAGGCCATCAAATTCAACCCCTTGCTCAATGCGGGACACTGAAAAAAGATTTCTAGTGGCAGATGGAATGCAACTTGATATTGCTAGACAACTGAGTCACCACCACAATAGCTGTAAATGAATAAATATTCCTTTCAAAAAATGGTATTTTGCCGGTATTTAATCCAGGTGTTACCTTTCCAAGAGACTCATTATGACTTTGACTAAAACCATCTGCTCTTCTTCCTCTTTCCCCGACCTCCTTTCCAGGTGTGTGCATGTGGGAAATTTTAATGCACGGGATAAAGCCTTTCCAAGGGGTGAAGAACAATGATGTGATCGGTCGCATTGAGAATGGTGAGCGGTTACCGATGCCGCCAAACTGCCCTCCCACTCTGTACAGCCTTATGACCAAATGTTGGGCCTATGATCCCAGCCGGCGGCCAAGATTTACAGAACTTAAAGCACAGCTCAAGTAAGAATCCCGTTTCTGTTCACGTTGGGTCTGTTCACGTCTAATGTTTATGTGCAAAACTTCCTATGTGAAATCATAGGGTTTGGGCGGTTCCTTTTCAAGGGAGGGCACAGAGCAAGGATGGATTATGACGGCTTTCTCTTGCAAAGAAGGTTCTTTTAAAAATAGGTTCCTACTTGGAATATCTCGGTTTGAAACTAAAGCTATAAAAACAAACCGTCTTGGAATAAATGATAGCTGAATCCAGAAATAATAGTATAATGATCATGTGGTTTTATGCCCTTCCACCAGTAATTCTAGTGTCAATGGAGCTTATTAAATTCCTACCATGAGCCATTTCTGGCTAAAATGTTCAGTTTCAGCCTCTCTTTTTTTGGCTCCAGACAGCTCTGCTCTTAAATCTTTCTTGCTTTCACAGATTCACCAATCACTAACTTGCTGGTTGAAATGTATTTATTTGCATAAAGTGCTGTGAAATTCTGTTGCTTAGCACAGTAAGTTGCACTAGAGTAGGCCCAATATATCAGTGGGGATTTGATGACTCAACTCATCTGTAAGTGCCATTCATTCAAATAGGCCTACTTTAGCTGTGACTTACTTTAGCATAAGGAGTCACAACCACAGTAGACCCATTTAAATCAACATAGCTTACAGAAGAATTGACTTGCCAAACCCTCATCATTTAATGGGCTTACTCTAGTGTTACTTACTACACTGAGCAAAAGGATTTTAACCACTGTCTCCAGTGTTTTCAGTGAAGGGAGTTCCCCATAGTTGAAACTGGCCACAGAGACAACATGCACGCTATATTTTTGAACTTGTATATTAGCAGAGTGTGGATGTACATCCAGTTTGTTCTAGAGCCTCCCAAAGCATCACTTGTTTGTTGAAATAATTAAAATAAATAAAATAAAATAATTCTTATACTCTTTTTCTGTCCTCAAGATTTCCAAAACAGTAGCTTCCACTAATGATAACAATAATGGTGGTATTCGCAATTTGCAGCATAACGATATAGCACATATTACAGAATTAATGAAATTAAAGATCTGGCCAGTTTACACACCACAGGCAAAATGAGAGCATAGCCACCCTTGCAGCTATACATTAGTGGAATCAGCAGTCCTTCCTTGCTTTTTTATAAAGGTCAGCAGTGGTGGGGCTAGGTAACTTTCTTCTCACAACCACCCCACCTTACTGGGGGGGGGGGGGGGGAAACACACACAATGTGTACCTGAAAATAGGTTGTCCAATGTGTCTGCCTGGGACTCCAAAAATTCTAGGATGTCCAGTGTGCCTTCAGAAATTGAATGGCTTGAAGTCCGCGGTAGCAGAAATTCTGTTGAGTAGTTATGTAGGCATAATGGGACATTGTGCCTGTGGTAGTTACAATTGTGCCGTACTAGAAGGGCTATCCACATTGTGCAATTGTTTGAAATGGAACCACAAAACCAATTTTGCAATGGACCCGTGCAGTCCTTGTTGGTATGGGTGGAATATCTGGCACATTTGTGACGCTGTTAGATTATGTTATGCCTCTGCAAACAGGATCCTGGCCAGTTTCTTTCCTCCTTGCTCTGCACAAAGATCTTTCGGACTTGCTTTTGCTGCATAAAGGCTTTGTCAGCCCCTTTTAGTTACAAGGGTTGGGAATTCTCTTCTGATGCAACCTGGGCCATCCTAGGAGAGTGGATTGCCAATCTTAGTTTCCTGTGTGCTTGCATAACAAGCTGTTTCACAATTTTCTTTGTTGCATTTGTTGTCCTTCCCTGCCTCCGCCCCCTGCTTTTCCTTCCTTTCTGGAGAGCTTCCAGGAGGTAGGAATTCTTTCTTGCTGCAGTTTTATATATTTATGTGTCTTGGGGGAGAAGAGAGAATGTTGACAATCATATAAGTAGTGGAGGTTTCTAAGATAAATGAAAAGAACAATAAATAAATATTTAAATAGAAACCCCTTGTGTGCAGCTAGGCAAAGGTTCCTCCCCTTAGGCAAGGATCTACTTCTGTGAGTTTAAGTGAGCCTAGGAGGGACATGAAAGATGAGGAGTTGAACCAACATTTGAAACGTCTCAATGTTTGCCTGCCTGTAGGGACACTTCTTGTTGTGGAAAAGCTTGAGACGTTTTTACAAAAGCAGCTACTGCTTCTACTATCCACATGTGCAGCAATTGCACATAGTAATCTGTATGCTTTGTGTTGATTCTAATGATATAAAATTTTTGTCAGAAATCAGTATCTTTCAAGGGGATATCTTGAAGTAAGTGAATCTTGGGTCTTCCAGGGAGGAATAGGCTATGTCAGCCCTTTTTGTTACAAAGTCGAAAATTCTCTTTGGATGCAACCTGGACCGTCCTAGAAGAATACACTTTAGATCCTATATTGCCATGCGCTTGCATGACCAAGCTGTTTCCAATTGTCCACAGTTCTCTGACTCTCTCTTTTGCTTGTATTTAGTTAAAACTATTCTAATCCTAAAGTGCTGTGGGTTAAACCACAGAAGCCTCTGTGCTGCAAGGTCAGAAGACCAAGCAGTTGTAAGATCGAATCCATGCGATGGAGTGAGCTTCCGTCGCTTGTCCCAGCTCCTGCCAACCTAGCAGTTTGAAAGCATGTAAATGCAAGTAGATAAATAGGGACGACCTCGGTGGGAAGGTCACGGCGTTCCATGTCTAGTCGTGCTGGCCACGTGACCACAGAAACTGTCTTCAGACAAAAAAAAAAACCCGCTCGCTCTATGGCTTGGAGATGGAGATGAGCACCGCACCCTAATCAAATACTCTCAAAATCTAAGATATCAACGCAGCTGCAAAAGACCTCTTCTGTTCTTAAACTACATTTCTCCAGTTTTCCAGTGGTGAAATATGAATAACAGCTGCCTTGATTCATTTTACTGCCTAGTGAGCTACAGAACTTCCATTGTATTTTGGTGGCCAAAGGTATGTATGAATGAAGTGTAATAGCTCATTCTTTGTTTGATTAGAAAATTCACCTTCATCCTTATTTTGCAGAGTATAAGCTGAGGCTGATGAAGAATATTTTTGACAAATGGTTCATTCCTGAACAAAAATTTAAAGATCTCCATGTTATATATCCAGTCCTGCTGTCTTGCCCTCACTTCAGTGCTCTAAAACACAACTAAATATTTCACTCAAAAGAGTGCTGATCATTGAGGAATAAAAGGAAATGAGATTTTTTTTGAGGGATAGAGTGAATTGTGTAGTATATTAAATTCGTTGGGATGTTATAATTTTGACCAAAAATGCATTTGGCTTTGTATCACAAGTATAAACATCTCTAAGGAGCTCAACTGTATGCCTTCAAGTTGTTTTAGGATCTGGCAGAGACAAACTGCGTGACAAGGCCTTGTTCCCTGAGTGACTGATGCATTACAATTAATGTTCACTTTGGGAAAATATGGCTTAATCTGACTTTCCTGACCCTGGGGACTCTTAGCCAAAAAACTACTAAGAATGCATTAAAACAGCTGTATAAAGTTTAGTTAAAAATATCTCAAGCCATTGTGCTGTTCCCATCTATGGACTGACCCTCCCAGTGGCTCAACAAAGACAGTTTTATGTGTTATTTTTAATCCTTTGCTCTGAGCAGATTTTAGCTTTTCGTAAGACGAAGGGGGCTTGCTGAAGGCACGAAAGTAGACAGAGATGCATGCTTTCTTCCGTCCGCTTCACTCTCGACCTCCCTGTGTTGATGGAGAGTTCTGCAAAGGTGTTTAGTTCCGGTGCAGAAGACCTAATAACTCAGAGGTCTCAGTTATGCAGAGCATGAATGCATTCAACCAGTTCTCCTAGTTATAAAAACATGTTGTGTGCTTGGGAAGCGAGACTACAATGGACTCGGCACTGAGCAGAAGTTAGACCAGGGGGAGCATGGAAGGCCACTCTGGGGAGGTAGCGAAAAAGATGGTATTGGCAATAGGCTATCTGACAGTGGTTCTGTGACAGTGCTTCTCCGTTGCAGCCTCTGCCCTCCTGTCTAGTTTGTTGGCCAAGGAAGTTGTGTTTGAGCTAGGAAATTAATCTTCTGAAGTAGAGGAAGGCCTGACCTCCAGACAAGCCCGCTTGTGGGATTTTGATGGCTAATGAAAGTGCAAAGGCTATTTCGCACCTTTTGGAAATTATTTTCACAACATAATAACTTCTGAAAAATAGTTTGGCCGTAACCAGGGCAAAGTCAGTGTTAGCACTTCTTTATGTTACAAACCAGAAATGTGTAACTTGACTTTAAGAAAGCATGTTTCTTTTTCCTGCTTGTGTTTAGTGTTAATAAACACGGTTATGCTGTCCAACACCAGGGCAGACTAGAGGGTCGGGGGGGGGGGAGTTGCCATCGTTTATAAATCCAACCTGGAAGTAATTAGGCGCTCCTCGGTGGTAAAACCAGGTCTTGAGGCTCTCCACGTGTGGATCGGGGCCAGGGACGGTATTGGGATCTTGCTGGGTTACCGTGCTCCCCGCGACCCAGCCACTTCCCTACCGGAGCTGGTGGACTTTGTCTCCGCGGCACTGCTGGGCTCCCCGAGATTATTGGTCTTGGGGGACTTCAACGTGCATGCGGGGGCAGAGCCCGCTGGACCAGCTCTTGAGTTCTTGGAGACCATGGCCTTCTTGAACATGTCCCAACATGTCAACGGCCCTACGCACGTGGGCGGCCATACATTAGATTTGGTTTTTTCCACCAATGGGAGTGAGAGTGGACCGATGGTGACTGACCTTGAGTCGGTCCCCTTGTCATGGTCGGATCACCACCTAATAAAATGCTTCCTCAAGATGGCCCTCCCCCCTCGCAGGGAGCAGGGATCTATTGTCATGGTCCGCCCTCGAAGGCTACTGGATCCGATTGGATTCCAGGATGCCATGAGAGGGGTTACGGCTGACCTGGCTGGCGCTCCTGTCGAGGCCCTGGTTGACGGCTGGCTCACCGCCGCGACTAGTGCCGTTGACACGATCGCACCTAAACGCCCTCTCCGCCGCAGAGATCGCCCGGCGCCCTGGTTTAACCAGGATCTTCGGGTGTCGAAGTGGGTCAGGAGACGGCTGGAGCGCAAATGGAGAAAGGACCCGACGGTTTTCAATCGTATAGCTGTTAAGGTCGCAACCAACCTTTACCAGTCTAAGGTAAAGGCTGCCAGTAGAACTTACCTCGCTAACCGGATAAGTGAGGCATCCAACCAGCAGGCGGAACTATTCCGTATAGTACGTGACCTATCCGGAGTTGGCCCGGGAGATAGGCCTCCCCCTAGTCTTACCCCGGACCAATTTGCAGCATTTTTTAAATCCAAAGTGGAGGCCATCCGCCGGGATCTCGCTCCTTTTTTGAATACAGTGAGTCGAGTTGAGATGTCCAGCGCTCCGTCTTGCCCGGTGTCTTTTGACTCTTTTCAGCCCGTATCGCCCGACACTGTGGCCAGGACGCTTGATCGCTGTCGTGCCACCACCTCCTCTTTGGACCCCTGCCCGGCCTGGCTAATCAAGGCAGCCAGGCCCTCAACAACGGAATGGGCTACTGTAATAATTAATGGGTCTTTCCTTGAGGGTAGATTTCCCTCTGCCCTCAAGGAAACACTCATTAGGCCCATAAGAAAGAAACCCAGTTTGGCGGCGGACGAAATTGGCAACTATAGGCCCGTCGCCAATGTTTCTTTCTTAAGCAAGGTAGTCGAGATTGTGGTGGCCGATCAGCTCCAGGCGTTCCTGGATGAAACAGATGCCCTGGACCCATTCCAGTCGGGCTTCAGGCCGCGCCATGGGACAGAAACGGCATTGGTCGCCCTGTGTGATGACTTATTGAGGGAGGCCGACAGGGGCAAAGTGTCTCTGTTGGTCCTCCTCGATATCTCAGCGGCCTTTGATACCATTGACCATGGTATCCTCCTGGGGAGGCTCGCCGAGTTGGGGATAGGTGGCCGGGCTTTTGCTTGGCTCCGTTCCTTCTTGGAGGACCGTCCCCAGAGAGTACAGCTTGGGGAGAATGTTTCAGCCCCGTGGTGCCTTAATTGTGGGGTCCCACAGGGGTCGATCATCTCCCCAATGCTGTTTAATATCTACATGAGGCCGCTGGGAGGGGTCATCAGGAGGTGTGGAGCGCAGTGCCATCAATATGCGGATGACACACAGCTCTACATCTCCTTTTTTCCAACTGCAGGAGATGCCGTTCTGTCCCTTCGGCGTTGCCTGGAGGCTGTACAGGAATGGATGCAGGAGAACGGGCTGAGGCTGAACCCGGACAAGACGGAGGTACTGAGGGTGGGCGCCCCCACACCTGGGGACATGGGAAACTCCCTCATTTTTGGGGGGGTGACCCTGCCCGCCAGGGATGGGTTCCGTAGCTTGGGTGTCCATCTTGACCCGGCGCTCACCATGGAGACCCAGGTGGCGTCCGTGGTCCGTTCCGCTTTTTTCCATCTCAGGCGGATAGCCCAGCTGCGGCCCTACCTTGATGTGGGGTCTCTCACCACTCTGGTGCATGCGCTTGTAGTCTCGAGATTAGACCACTGTAATGCGCTCTATGTGGGGCTACCTTTGAGATTGCTGCGGAAACTACAGGTGGTGCAGAATGCGGCGGCCAGACTACTCAGTGGGCTGAGAAGATACCAACATATCTCCCCCACTCTGGCCGCATTGCATTGGCTGCCCATCCGATTCCGCATTGATTTCAAAGTGCTAACGCTTACTTACAAAGCCCTAAACGGTTTAGGACCTCGATACTTGGCGGAACGCCTTCTCCCACCTAGATCTACCCGTGTCACTCGCGCGAGCCAGGAGATAAGGCTGAGGAGCCTAACGCCGAGAGAGGCCCAAAAGGAAAAGACCAGAAACCGGGCCTTCTCGGCGGTGGCTCCTCGCCTTTGGAACAACTTGCCCCCTGAGATTCGCGTGGCTCCCTCGCTGGGCATTTTTAAGAAACAACTAAAAACATTGATGTATAGGCGGGCCTTCCCAACAGAAAACCCTTGACGATCTTTTTTCTTATTCTGTTCTTTATTTTTTTTTTATTTACGTTTCTGCTGTAAAGTCTTAAAATTACATTGTTGTTTTTACTGTAAGCCGCCTAGAGTGGTCTAATATGATCAGATAGGCGGGATAGAAATAAAATAAATAAAATAAATAAATAAAAATAAATAATATTCTGAAGGCAAATGTCAGCAGAGACGCCATGGCAGTGAGCATAGATAGATGGGCCAGACAAGTGGCTAAGAATGTGGAGCCCTTTTTAGCTAGCTGTGGGCAGACATTTTTGTGACGTGCATGTTTTTCATGTTCTTGGCTGTAGTCTGTCTCCCCTACTTGTGACATTTAAAGAGCCAGTGCATTCTTCACAACATACCCCTGTTGTCCCCACTGCTTTCCCAAATAGACAAAAGATTCTATCCAGTCTTTGAAAGCAAACAGTAATCTTGAGCAATAAATGGATTGGAGTGGGCAGTTTCTTGGGTTTTATGGTTGTCTGCAACATGCGGGAGAATAAAACGGCGAAGTTATTTGTGGAACTTTGGTGTCAATGAAGGTATTGAAAAAGAGGGTGCAGATCATTTAAAGGGAAATGAAATGGGAGTTTCTCGCAACAGTTCCATAAATTAAATTAGGCAGGTGGCCTTTTTTTCTCGAAACAGTGTTAAAGAGGTATTTGTGTCTATTCTCTTTTTCCAGGGTTTTGTGTTTCTAGAAAAACATACCAAATTTCTTTGATCATGTGAAACACTGTGTGCGTACCATGATAAACATGTGTTATTTCCAAGCACAATGAATGATGTCAGGCGTTTCATTATTCCACACAGTTAAATGAGGGAAATTGTTTTAAAAAATGTGAATTTGAGCAGTCTGAAAACCTTCTGACAGACATCCAAAGCACAGGGCTTGCTTCAGTGCCAGGCTGTTCTGCCTTCAGCTCTGGAAAGACCAGTATCGAAATGATCAGATCAGCTTTGAATTACTAAGAATATATGTAGGATAGGATTCTGTAATTGCTTGGCAAGTCTAAAAAGCTGCAATTCAAGTCTTTTCAGGATGGCTGATATCCAGCTTAGTAATTTGCATGGCAAGAGGGGGATGGTTTTTTGTGTGTGTGTGTTTGTGTGTGTGTGTGTTTTGGAGGAAGCAGACAAACTTGCTAGCTTCAAGTGGTGAAAAGGTGGTGAGTAGCTAAAGATTAGTGGTTAAAACTCTTCTTTGATTTATTAGAGAATTTGCCCCCTCGCCCCATTTTCTCTTAAAAGGCAAGCAACTGGCATAGTTCTTGTTTGGTTGAATATATCTTCTGCAAAAGGTTAAAAGTAAGCACAAAGATTATAGCTAACATTGCTTCTTAATTAGAAGAAGGGTTTCCTCCTCTCTCTCCCACCCCCCCTACTAAAAAAAGGGTCTGAAACTTGTCTGACTTTTCAGAGATGTGGCGGTCTTGTTTTCTGGGTTTGGATGTTTCCAAGCAAGTATGCACTTGATTAATTGCCTGAGAATAATTACGCTGGTGCCATTAGATGAAAAGGAATGTGAATATATATATATATATTTCTTAAATATTCTTCAGCAAGATCACCCGTAACTTTCTAAAAATATCTCTCATTGCCATATGTCTTGGTGTTTTAAGAGTCTTATGTTTCAGTACCCAGTTGCTAATTTCGCAAAGGCATGCTCCCCACCGCCCCCACTGCCCCTCCCCATCACTCATCTTATAATGCCTAACCATTTCTATTGCCGTCTCAAAAGAAGACGTATTTGTCTAGTGAATTCCTTACTAGTCTGCAGTCTGGAACCATTGGTTTGGGGAATGCGCTTGGAGGAGACTTGAGGACGACATCTATTAAATTCTGAGCCAGAATGTCATTTATCTTCAGAGCACCATTCATTTTTCCCTTAGTACAATCCTGGAGGAAGAGAAGCTGCAGCAGGAGGAGCGAACGAGAATGGAATCAAGACGACAGGTTACGGTGTCCTGGGATTCCGGAGGATCAGATGAGGCTCCTCCGAAGGTACTGAAGATGGGTTTCTCTCTGATCCTTTGTACTAACCCAGAGTGATTGTTTTTATTCCATTCGCCTGTTGAGATGGGGATGGGGGAACACACAGGCGATATACTGATGGAATGTTGGGTTCAAAATTAGATGGAAGGTGTGAGAAAACTCTTGTGGGGTATGGGAGAGTGGAGGAAAAAAAATGAGATATTCTAACGTATTTTTGTGGTACATATTATTGGTAGAATTTAGGATTCCTCGAGAAAAACGTTTCATGCTTATATTAAAAAAAAATTAAATTTTTGCATTTATGTTTGATCTTAAATTATGAATTGATTTTTTTTTTTTGTTCAAATGAGGCTGGACAATGGTAAAGGGAACACGATGAAAGGTGAAATGTTGTGGAACCAGTGTTACAGAGCCTTTAAACTCCTCTTAAAATCTAGATAAATGCCATTAAAAATGGATAGCTCTTTCATTGTTTTAGAGATACTTCAGAAGAAGAAGACTAGTGGAAAGCATGTTAAAGATAGTAAAAGTATAAGAGTACACAAGTGAACTCCCATCTAAGTCCCATTATGCCTAGACGTATTTTATATAAATAAATAATATCTATAAATTACTGACGCTTTTCCACAGTCAGGAATGAAAATGTAAACTTTTAAATTTTAATCTACTGTAAAATTATATTAAAACAATATACAAATTATGCTAATTACATGTAGCATCTAGAAATTCTTTTATTGAAATTTGGAAGCCAAATATTCAGCTAATCTTCACTCACAGAATGTTTCTGGTGGCATCTTTTGACTTCTCTCATGTTAGATACTGTTCTATAGCTTGGTACAGCTGTTGGCAAATCCACCCTAAACATTTATAGAACATTCATTAAATCTTATAGCCCCTATTCTCTCCATTCATGTCTTCTTTTTTCGATTTCCACTTCTCAAAGAGCACCTAGCATGTGATAATACTGCTTCGCCTTAGGATTAGACATTTTTCTTTTTATCTTGTCTGTCTTCTCCTAAATAACTGAGTGCTGAGAGTCTTGACTCCCATAAAGTTACCTTTACAGCATGATAGCAAATCATTTAGAAATAGGTTCATTCCATTCTTTTTTTCTTCTTTTCTGGGACAGATTCCTTCTTCTGTGGATAATGAGACCATTAGCTGATGGTTTGCTTACATCTGTTTTCACTCCCACCCTTACCATTTCTGTAAATTGGTGCTTCTCACTGCATTTCATCTTCTCAACTGTGTTTCTCTAATGACTTCCCAAAATATGTCTTAAGAACTGAGAAGTAGGACAGGCAGTACTGGGTTTCAAGAGCACTTCAAGCATCCTTTACACAATTTGAGATGCTTGGCATTGCAGGAGAAAATCCAGGGCAGAATTTAAATGGAATTGGGTTTAGATGGAACACCTGGAATGGGATGTCAACTGTGTTGTAGTAGGTAGTGTTGGATTAGGACACCAGAGGCCTGAGTTTGAATTCCTGCTCAGCCATAGAAGCTTTACTGGCAAGACAAATGGATAAAACCACTCCTTAAGTATTCCACTTACCTTAAAACAAGCTGACTATGATAAGTTGTTTCTGACTTGATAACCCATGGCAATAACACCAGAATGGGCAAACTTCTAAGACTGGGCACTGGCATTTGAAACCATGTTGTGGGACCATGGGGTTTGGAGGCGCGATAAAACATTAAAAACTGGGTTTAGCACTGCCAGCTTCTGCACATTTTAATGAAAGTTAACATGAAAGATCCTAAGCAAGTCTTGCCTTTCACTTCTGCTGCTGCATGGTAGCTGTCCTTTAAGAATTTCTGTGCCTCCATTACCAGTGGAACATTAAATCCTCACCTCCTGATACTACTACTAATTGCTGAGGTGCAATGTCTCTATTTTGATCATTCCGTCTTGGGTCATTGGGTTAGGAGTTTAGACTTGTTAATGTAGCTTCCTGATGGTGCTGCACTCAGCTTTTGTGACACACTCAAATCTCATCACCAGGTTAAGTATGGAAGAGAGGAATACCTAATATGAAATGTATTGACTCAGTAAAGGAAGGCACAGCCTTTTGTGTACAAGGCCAAAGCAGCGCTGTAAATGACAGAACCTCCTGAAGATCATTAATTCATAGGGTCACAATAAGGTGGAAATGATGGGACAGCAGTGAACAGCTTTTGAGTCTTAGAAGATCTCAGGGTAGTGGGAGGGTCAAGACTAGACATGAGTAGGCAGTTTCCAGAGTGAGGACAGAAAGCTGTTTATGGAGGTCAGTCAGATGGTGGTGAACTTGCTGGCTGTTTTACGGTTCCAGGGGTTCTTTTCCACTAAAGTTATGCTCAACAAAGTAGTTAAAGAATGGATGCAAACAAAGAATACTACATGTTTGATGTAGATGCCTTCAGTCTTTCACTACAATTTGTTACTTCCCCATTAGAGATAGGCACAAACCTCTGTTTGGAGGTTCATGTTGGTTCATACATGACACCACAGGTGCAACATGTTCCTTTCCCCTGCCTCCCCAGCTGGATCCCCCGCTCACTAGCTGGGGTGTGCTCCTCTCCTCCTCCTCTTCACCTTTTGGACCAGTCTCCAGCAGGAACACGGGCTTCCCTGTCCTGCCTCCTTGGCTGATCACCCACTCAGACAAGGAGGCAGGACAGGCAAATCTGTGCTCCTGCTGGGGACTGGTCAGCTGAAGAGGAGGAAGAGGAGGAGTATGCTCCAACTGGTGAGTGGGTCAATGGCTGGGGAGGCAGGAGAAGGCAATGTGTGGCACCTGTGCTGCTGTGCATATGAACTGGTACGAACCTGCAAACTGAGGTTTGTGCCCATATGTCTCCATATGTCATTGAGTGCAGTGGCTGCTGGGTAATTGATTTTGTCAATTCGGGTTGGCTTCAGGCCATGACAGTCAAGATGATCAAGTAATGAATCTGCAGCTTGCATTGATGCTTTATCTACTTGTTTTGCATGAGCTGAACTGTAACACATTGGGTTGGCATATTTGCTTGCAAAATAGCATAGAGCCTTGACGTCTAGAGGGAAAAAAACCCAGATGTGTAAGTATAGAATGGGTGACAGCTGGCTTAATGGAAGTACATGAGAAAATGATGCAGGCGTCTTAGTAGACCTCTGTCTAAATATGATTCAACACCATGATGTGGGGTGTGTGGAAAATTAATGTAGATCTACCAGAGGCATCGTGTCCAGATCAAGAGAAGTAACACTCTTCCTGTGTTCTGCTTTGGTTAAATCTCACAAAGAATTGTTCCCTGTTCTGGGCTTTACGATTGAAGAAGGATATCAACAAGTCAGAAAGTGTGCAGAGGAGGACAACAAAGATGGTAAAGAATCTGGAAACTATGATCTGTGAGGAATGTTAAAGATGTTGGGCATGTTTAGCCTGGAGAAGGCAGAAGACTGAAAAGATAGGCAGCCCTTCAAGATAGCTTGAAGGGCTCTCAAGTGGAAGATGGAGCAAGCTTGCTTTCTGGTGCTTCTGAGGGTAGTGGCAAAATCAGTGCCTTCAACTCACAAGAAAAGGAGGTTTCGGCTAACTATTAGGAAGAAGTCTCCAATGGTAAGAGATGTTCTGCAGTGAAACAGACTAGTTGGGACTTAGCTGTGGTTTTCCTGCATTGGCAGGAATTCTATGGCTGAATTCTATGGCTCTTGGAACCCCTTCCAACTCAGCAGTTCTGTGGTATTCTGGAATGATTTCAGAGATATTGTAAGATTTGGGCACGGTTTGTATGGTTGTGGCTAAACTAGGAAATCCTTTGTCATGATCTTAGCTATTGTAACTGCATTTTAATAGGGTATTTGTATGTTCCCTTTCTAATAAGTAGTCACCTTTGCTTAACCCTTCAGGACAAAGTGCACCATAAGTTCAGACTGTAGTTGAGCTGTCTGATTCACTGACGGGGAGTTCTGAATATATGCAGTTGCATAAGTAAATAAATGGTACATGGGGTAATAACAAGCTGACACTCATTATCTCAGACGATTGTCTAAAGACATTAACTGTTAAAAATCCTTCCCACAGGTCTTAAGTAGATTTAGTAGTTTTCTTTAACTTTTAATGTATGGTGAATTACAGCTTAAGAAAAGCACAAAGCTAAATCCTTTGAAAGCTGTGATTAATGAGCAGTAGAACCTGATCAGCACTTAATGGTTTTGAAACTGGCATCTGTGCTTTTCTTTGGGTTCAAGATGGGCTCAAGCTTGGCTGAAAAGAAAGTATTCTTGGTTGATTGTCTCTTCCCCCCCCCCTCCACCTTCTGTTGTGAATCTAAATGTACTGAGTCTCATTACCCATGATCTCCACATATAGCAACATGAGGGTATATGGAAGCACACACTGGGGTGTAATTGCGTTTCTGGAGTACTTAATCACAATTTATCGGACACATAGCCGTGCCAAAGTCAAACTGCTTTTTTTGGCATCCTGTTAGCACTATTAAGAAGGACATGGTGCTGCTGCGGGTTAAACTGCAGAAGCCTCTGTGCTGCAACGTCAGAAGACCAGCCGTCGTAAGATCGAATCCATGCAACAGAGTGAGCTTCTGTCACTCGTCCCAGCTCCTGCCAACATAGCAGTTTGAAAGCATATAAAATTGCGAGTAGTTAAATAGGTACCATCACGGTGGGAAGGTCACGGTGTTCTGTGTCTAGTTGTGCTGGCCACGTGACCACGGAATCTGTCATCAGACAAACACTGGCTTTACAGCTTGCAGAGGGGGAAGAGCACTGCGCCCTAGAGCTGGACACGACTGGACTAAATGTCAAGGGGAACCTTTATCTTTACCTAGCATTATTAACTTTAGCCAGGTTACAGATAAAATACTGAAGGTGTTTTTTTTTTGTTTGTTTGTTTTTTGACAAAACTGTACATATAACAAGAGTTGGTGCGGGTATCCGGCAAGGTATTGTTTGGCCTGAATTTAAAACAACACTGCAGACCTGTAGAATACATCAGTTAGTTTTAAATCCCACTGCGTTTAGTGGAACTTAAGGGGGTGCAAGTTTTCAGGATGAAACTGTTTGGCATTAAAATCAAATGTATTTCAAAATTACTCGAATTCTGGTTTTCTTTCATTAAACATCCATTAGTTGATGATTCAATATGCATTGAATCAAGGGCTGAAATCTTTAACGTTAATTTTCAGACTTATCTTCTTGAATTACCTGTGAGAGTTCTATCAGTCAAAATACTATATTTCCATAGGCTCTCTCCACTCCAAAGTTTTGCAGACATTTTGCAGTTTAAAGGTCACATTTTGGATTGCCATAGAGAATGGTGGAACTGATGCTCTCAGTGCTGGGGCTTCTTGAGCACCTCAAAAGCAACATTGACCTTTCTGTTCCAAGCTTGTGTCAGCATTTAGCATTTGTTTTTGCAGCTTCTCTAACTTGGTATTTTGCAGCACCTCCGAAATGATGAAACCCCAGCATGTGGGCAGAAAGATTGCCTGAACACCATCACTGCACATACACACTGTCACTGTTGTTTTTGCTCCACACATCTGCCAAAATTTTAGGGGCTTTTGTAGGGCTCCTACCGCGAACTAGAAAAATGTGGTATAACATGCTGTGATTCACATGCAAATAATGTGGTTTTCAGGCAACATGTTTACATCTGTTGAGAACTAGTATATACCATATTTTCTGTCTATAAGACCCCCATGTATAAGACACCCCCCACTTTTCTAACCCCAAATAAAGAAATCTAAGTGGAACTTAGCAAATGTAGGGTAAAAAGGATCAAAGTGCTGCAGGATAGCTTTGATCCCTGCTTTCTCCCTTTGTGCTAAGCCCCACGTGGCTTAGCAAAAGGAGGGGGAAAGGGATCAAAGCAATTCCATGATTGCACAATCATTTTGATCTCTTTCCCCCTTATACAGCCATGGGATTGCTTTGATCCTTCCCCCCTCCTTTTGCTAAGCCCCATGGGACTTGGCAAGCAGAGGAGAAAGCAGGGATCAAAGCGATCCTGCAGCACTTTGATCCCTGCTTTCCTTTTGCTAAGGCTTAGCAAGTGGAGGGGAAAGCCCTGCAGGATCACTTTGATCCCTGATTTCTCTTCCACTTGTTTTTTTCCTCCTCAGCTTACTTCCATGTATGATGGCCCTCAATTTTAGTCTAAAGATTTTAGACAAAAGTATAGTCTTATATACGGAAAAATACGGTAGTCATCATTTTCACAGGTTGGGGTTATGATGAAAAAGAAAACAGTGAATGTTCTTTTATTGGGAATAACAGACGTATTGCTTGTCTGCTGACTTGGCTTCTGGGAAACCTGCTTTGTGAACCTCCCATGTCTGCTTTCTCAGTGTTTGTGCCCAAAAATTAGTAGGAACATTCCCCAATTTCTTACACAACTTTAAACATGAGCATAAAAAAGTAAGACTCCTAAGTGTTGAAGATGAAGAAGGAGCCAAACGAAGATAAATCCTCAATAATTTCCACAGAATTCACGGAGCTCTAGCTAGGAGACCTAACTGCAGCAGTGGAAAAAATGGAACTGAGCTAGCTGTTAGGGTGGGCGGACCATGAGGTCCTGGGGGGTGGAGCCAAAAGTGTTACTTTAAGCTCTAGAATATTCCGACACCCTCTGCGCAGGCGCAGATTAACCCATTAGTGTGAATTCACAGAGGACCACTCGAAGAACCAAAGTTACAGGTAAGTAACCTCTCTTTTTTGACCAAACACAAAAACAATTTCTGGCTATAAATTCATGTGGTTTTCTTTGGACATGTTCTCCTCTCGGTTAAGGTCTAGCTTCTGCCTGTTATGTAGTTGAATGATGGGAACCTGGGGCAGATTAGGATGAGGATGAAATGCATGACTAAATAAATGAAACCAGCCACTCTCCGGGGATTTTCTATGTTGAATTTCGTTACAGGGTTTTGTTTTGTTTTGTAATGACAGTGGTTTCTTTCTGTTTCTAGCCCAGCAGACCTGGTTACCCCAGTCCAAGATCTAGTGAAGGATTCTATCCCAGTCCACAGCATATGGTACAACCCAATCATTACCAGGTGAAAAGTTGTTATTTTACATCATTGTTTTAACATATTATTGTCTTAAATACGCGCAAGATGAAGGAAGATATGGCTGATAATGTTATATGGATGATCAGTAGATGCTCTGTGACATAAAACAAAGTCCAGACTCTGAAATCCAAAAATCACAGGTAGGCAATACCTTTATTTGACTCAATGGTAAATGTCAGATTTCAGGAGTTAAGTAGTTGGCCTCAATTGATTCCATGTCCTACAGTTTAAATTTTATATCTAGCTTTGCTAAATAATGTGATTTATTTTCAACTCCACTAAGACTTACAATGGATGCTCTGTGTTTTGCTTGTGGCTACATGCAGATACATGTCTCCAACTTGTCCCCCTCACCAGTGGGTTTTGTCAGATGTTATATGACACCTGCCTGACTGTCTGAGGGTGTGATCAAATGTCATTTGCCCCGTTGTTTAGTCTACTGTGGAGACGGCCTGGTTCGCTCCTTTTTCCTGTGAGCAAACACTGTAATTTTCGGACTGAACCAGAGCATTCTTATCTGTGGTACTAATATTTGGTGTAGATAGGATTGGTGTATTTTGGTTCATTTCCAGTGTGTGCAGTTGCTGGGATCAAACCAAAGAGAGCTTCCTGCTTTAATTTCCCAGCTGGTCTTAATATCCTTATTAGTGGCATAAACAAGTCATCTGAACCACTTAATTTTATGGGCAGATCAGGAAATTAAATAAGCATGTTAAAAACTTCCTTCCTCTACTTCTGCATGGAGTTCAGGGGGGAAGAAAAAAAAACCCTAGACAATTAGGGCTGTGCTGATGTTCTGCATTACTATGAGCAAGGTGGAGAAAAATATATTTTTTTAAAAAATAAAAGTCCAATTTTAATGGAGAAACTTGTATATTCAATTATTTTGTCCCGTAGTATGTCTTAAGTGGAAGTATTACTATATGTTCTAAAGTGTAGACTCACTTTAAAGTGGTTTGGAATCACAATAAAACAATTGTTGCCATATCTTCCAGCTGCTTATGCTCATTGTGTGCTGTCAGCCCAGATGTATAAGCTGGTAGGCTATATTTAGCAGAACGTGTAGAAAAATGTAGATATAATGATTATTCATGACAATTAACTCTGTGTGTTTCTGTAAAATCCATTAGTCAAGTGTACCAATATGTGCTTAATCGAGAGCAGCATTTTAACATGAAGTGCATGTTTAGACAACATCGAAAGAATATGTTACAGTACCACTGAATGCTATGTACAGTCTCATTTCTCTTACTTGGAATTTATACTAGCAAGTGCCCTACAGCTTGATTTAAGATGGCAGATTCTTCTAATGTAAAACACAATTAACCAGAAAACCTAGGGTTAAACATTTCTTAATGTTTTTGGTAGGTCTCAGGCTATCCCAGTTCCCATGGAATTCCAGCGATGGCTGGTAGCATTTATCCAGGCCAGGCCTCTCTCTTGGATCAAACAGATTCTTGGAACCATCGGCCTCAAGAAATTTCCATGTGGCAATCTAACATGGAGGTAATTGTTTCTCAGATATTTGGCAAGTCAAAGGTAATAGAAAAGGAACTGTAACAGACCAGTCAACAGCTCACCGTGGAAATTTGCATAGCACTTTGCAGATAAACTTGTTTGAATTTGTTCTGACTCAATATTTCCTTGCAGTTGGGAATCCTGTATTTGGTATTCTGCTGAGGCTTTTGAGTGCATTTAGTTGAGTGTGCACTGAATCACCCTCAGAATTGTATGTTTAGCACATGGAAGCCTGAAACTTCCTCAATGGGCAAAGAAGTTAAGGCGGGGGGTGATAACCTGTCCATTCCCCACTCTTCCCCTTCATACACTCAATTCAAATGCTTTAGGGAGCCTTATGTTTCTGATAACAGCCATAATGCTTCTAAATAGAGATGGGCATGAACTTCCAGTTCGCCCTTTGGATGAAAAGGTGTTTTGTGCTTTCCAATCCTGCCTCCTTTAGCAGGTGCCCACTCAGTGGCAGCGCCCGGAGGAGGTAGGGCAGGGAAGCCAGGGTACTGCCTTTCAGTGGACTGGAGAGAGTAGGGTTGGAAACTGCCAAATCCCTGTTCGTCTGAAGAATGAACCAGCACATATGCTCTGAACTGGCAGTTCGTGCCTATCTCTACTTTTGAACTATGTTGCTTCTCTGAGCAGTTGTTTAATTGTCTCAGAGAATTTTCGGAGTAGTGAAAACATGCTACAGTGGTGCCTCGCTAGACTATGATAATCCATTCCACTGAAATCGCTGTTTAGCTAAATCATTGTCGAGGGAAAAGCATTTCCCCTTTGGAATGCATTGAAACCTGTTTAATGCGTTCCAATGGGGAAGAATCATCATTGTCTAGCGAAGATCGACCATAGGAAAGCCGCTTTGCGAACCGCTGATCAGCTGTTTAAATCGCTGCCTTGCAAAGCTTAGGTCCCGAAAACACCTGTTTTGTGAGCGCGGAGGGAGCTGTCAAAATCGTCTAGCAAAAATCTGTTTGTGAAGCAGGGACCAAACATTGTCCAGCAAAATTCTCCCATAGGAATCACTGTTTTGCGAATCGCTATAGCGATCGCAAAAAGTCAATGTCTAGCGAAAAAACTATCATGAGGGTTAACTGTCTAGCGAGGCACCACTGTACAGTAATAAAGCACGGTAGACACAGGCAGATGACAGTGATGGATAGGTCACAAGACTGCCATCTGCCTTGAAAGAAATAAGCGCCCATTATCAACCTCAGTGTCTTCTCCTCCTCCTCCTCCTCCTTTTTCTTCTTCTTCTTTTCTTCTTCTTCTTCTTCTTCTTCTTCTTCTTCTTCTTCTTCTTCTTCAGGGAAATGCAGAATATTTTTGAGAGTTCTTCTCCCTCTTCCCTCCTTCCACAGAAAAGCCTGTGGCATGCTCTTTCCCAGGCTCTGTTTCTATAAGAGTTCTTACTTGCTCACCGCTAGATATTATATCTGAATCTTTGTCTAAATTCTGGTGTTCCCAGAGCCTGAATTGGACTACAGTTCCCAGAATTCTGCAATTGAATAATGATTCCACATATTGGGTATTTTCTTGGATTTACAAATATCCTTGTCATGGGTTGGGGAAGCCAACTCTTCCCTAACAAAGTTATCAATTCAGGGATTGTAGTGGCATACAATGGCTGTATTCAGCCCTTTCTTCCAAGTGGATTGCTGGTCCAAAACCTTTGTCCCTTCTATTTTATTTTTAAACTAGCTTGTACAGTGAGCAACAGACTCTCTGACACAATGCATATTAAAAATCTGACCAATGCCAACCATACTCTGAAACTAGATTTCCTAAATTCACATTTTTGAAATTCATTCAGTTTTAGCAACAGTTAAGCTTCTCATAGCCTTTCAGTTTGTGACTCCAAATGATGAAAACTGCTGGATATATGAACCCTTGGTTTTGACAGCTATCGTTCCCTATTATGACCCTGCCTTCGGATTGTTCCTCACCCACCTGCCTTTTTCCTACCTGATCTTATAATAGTGTTGAGATTCTCTTACACTAGGGAAAACCCAAGAATTAGGAGCCACTCCCACTTGTTCCTATAGTCACCCGGTCTAAAACTACACTTTCTGGGAAAAAAACTGATTGAATCCACAGCAACTCCTATTTATATACAGCACATGATGTCAAGCCATATAGCATTTCAGAATAGCGCCCAATCTGGCTCCTTTCTGGTTTTTAAGGATACACGAGTTGAGTTTTGGGTGAAACAGAACTTACTCCTTCCTTGCCCACTCCGATCACCCCCAGCTCCTCCCTCGGCCATCATCATGGCTTTGATTTCTTTTCTCCATTCCACCTCCATTTCATTTAACCTGTAATTAAAACTGCACATCCAAAACTGCACATAAACAGGAAATAGGGCGTGACGTTCTCCATCATGTGCTATCAATTCTAGCCTCCAACATGCCCATCTACAAAATGAACAAAACAAATAATTTTTTTTAAATTACAAGTGGGGTCACACTTGTTGATAACTAACCCACAGCAGATACATTTTTCTTTGTTTATTGCAAAGGTATAATTCCAGCCCTAGAGGGTTTTTAATCCATAGACTTCCTTAGACCTTCTGTGAAACTTGGGTTTCTTTAGAGTAGGTTTCTAACACATATGCATTGCTTTGAAGTATCTTGTCTGACTTCTAAAATTCTGTTCTCTTTATGGCCAAGTTTTCTCTTTTTTTCTTTTTTACAGCTGTGTTTTATTTTATTTTCTTCTATTTTTAACTTTATTGAAAGACCATGAAAACAACAAAAGTAACATCACTTATATGACTGAAGAAGTGGACTTTTTTTTGCTTTGGTTTTGTTTTTGTGTTTCTTCTTGAAACAAAATAATAGTACAGGTCTTTCACAAGGAATGTGTAATCTGATATACATTGAAGCAAAAAATGAATAAATGTTCATACACACCATTGCATTCTGTATCAGATTAGGATATTGCACCAAAGATTGGCATGGGAGGTTAGTGGAAAATAATACTTGTCATTATTTTTAGCATAATTAATAAAAGGAAACCATGTGTTGAAAAGATCATGTTGGGAGTGTGGTTGGTTACGTAATCTGATCTGGTGAGTTAATTTTTCTGTTAGGGTAATATGCCATATTCTGTTTCTCCATGCATGTAAAATTACATGTTCCCTTCCAGTCTGTGGCAGTTTCCAAATGCGCTGCCATGCAGCAATAAACAATAATCGGTTTATGAATTAGCAGTTATTACCTGAAAATAAAGACAGAAGGGATAGATCTGGCTGCCTTATACTTCCTGTCATTAATTCAATTTGTATAAAAACCCTAGATTGGACTAGAGGCCATGTCAGACACCTTTGAAAATATATTCTAGCTCCCTTTTAAGTCCAATAGATACTCTTTGTTTGACAGAAGAAGGCTTTTTTCTCTCTGTTGTACAAATTTTCTAGCAATATTATTTATATTTGAAATAATAATTAATCAGGTTAGTTTTGAGACCTAATGTTATGACTAAGCTGAGACTTGAACCCAGAATTCTATCATAATAATTAACAACAATCTGTGTTAGTTAATTCTGAATTCTAATTAAAATTGGTTGTTGTGGGTTTTCCGGGCTGTTTGGCCATGTTCTTAAGGAAAACCCACAACAACCATCGGATCCCGGTCGTGAAAGCCTTCGAGAACTAATTAAAATTGTTTCAAAGCAATATTTAAAAAAAAAATGAATGTGAAAAAGGCTTTTTCTTTAGGAAGAAATGAAAGTTGTACCTTGGTGATGAGCATGTTTAAAAAAAAATTGTATCACTTATTTTAAAGTTCCCTTCTGGTCTTTCCCACCTCACCTCCTGCTTGTTCTGATAGGACTCTGGCAGTTTGGATCTGCGAAGCATGGGGCAAGGTCTACCAGCCCATCTAATGGAGGAGAGATTGATACGGCAGCAGCAGGAGATGGAGGAAGATCAGCGATGGCTGGAAAAAGAGGAGAGATTCTTGGTAATACCTTCCACTATGATGCTTAATCCTTGTCGCAAATTCTAGTGTTATCGCTTGTGCTTCTGATCACTCTTGGAAAACAGAGTGCCATAAATCCCTCACTGTGATCCATAAATCTTCATCTCCAAATGTTATATCAGAAACCTAGCTGGATTATTTTTTTTGTTTAGCTGGAACAGAGCTTGGGAAAGCTGCAATTTTTTTGGACTACAAGTCACTGAATCCACCCAAGTAGCAAGAGAACTTCTGACTGTGGTGGCTGGACAGTCTGGGAGTTGCAGATTGTTTTGCATATATATAAAAAAGTAACTTTTCTAATCTCTGTTCTGGAGGAAGGTCACTTCATAGAGATCCATGTAGGCCTTCTGTTCGTATTATGTGTATGCATGCAGGAGTGTGCGTTAAATATAATCTAATCAGGGTTTCTGAGAGAAAAGGTAGGATGTACCTTTAAAATTAGAATTCAAAGGGGTTAGTTTCACACGAGCGCTCGACTTTAAACATCAGTTTTCATGCTATATGAGAAATGTGCATTTTGATCCTGTTGTGAATGTCAAAAGCCAAATTTCAAGTGATTTGTGGGACAGCTGTTGTGGGGAACAAGGGGAAAAAAGGACAAAATATTTGGTGCAACGTTTATGAAGTTTTGGATATGATTACAACATTTGCAGGTTCTCTGTATAAGTAGTTTGCGGATTTAGGTCCCTCTGTGGGGAGCAAAGACAGAGGACAAACTACAGAGAAGAAGAAGCATCTTGGTTGAACTCCAAATGACTTCCTGCTGTTGTCCTCAGCAGACAGACGTGTAGGATCCCTTTCTCTGTGGGATTGATGGTTTCACTTATCAGCAGTTTGCTGCAGCCCCGTATACAATATACAAGGGTGTTGATTTGTGGCCTTTGTCCCATCCCTTGTATGTTGTATCTAGGGTTCCCTCGTATCCACTATTTCAGGCATCCAAGATAGATCCTGGAACAAATCCCTCACAGATACAGTGGGGTCTTGACTTGCGAACTTTTTGAGTTGCGTACTTCTCCGTCCGCAAAAATCCATTTTGACTTGCGAACGGAGAATTGACATACGAACCCAAAAAGGGAGGGGGAAGCAGGAGAGGCGGGGAGAGCCAATAGGGCAAAAGCATGTGGAGCCAGGTCCTTTACAGTATTTAGCTGGGTGGCTGAGCGGTAAGGAACAGTAAGGAACTGGGGAAAAGCTTGATCGGCTGGGCAGACGCGAGGGAGGCAGTGCACCAACGCGGCCGCTCGACCTGGCTGCCTCCTTTTCCCACCACCGCTCAGGCCGGCTGAGGGGGAGTCCGTGCTGCCGCCGCCACGCTCGGCGCCTCCGGGAGCCGCGAGGTGAGTCCGCCACCCATCCCTCCGGAGGCTTCGCGGGGCCGGGTGGGCTGCCTTCAGGGTCCCACCCGCTCCTTCCCAGCCTCCGCGGCGCACCCTCCCTCCCTCCCCTCTCGGCTCCCGCTCTCCCCGGAGGAAGCCCCGCGCCTCGCCGCCCTTTGTCAGGCTGGCTCTTCCCCTGCCCTGCCCTCTGAGATGCCCGCCCAGCACTCGGGCAAGGTGGGCTTCAGGCTTCCTCTCCCCTCCCTCTCTCCTTCCTTCCTTCCTGTACAGGCTCCCCTCCCCGCCCGCTCTTTCTCCCCTGCTTTCCTTGCCTGTGCAGGTGTGTGTCTTTCTATTGCCGGAAAAAAGCAGATACGGATCAAATGGTTTTCAATGCATTCCTATGGGAATGCAGATTTTGACCTGCGAACTTTTTGAAATGCGAACCGCCTCCCAATACAGATTAAGTTCGCAAGTCGAGACCCCACTGTATAGGGGTTTTACTGTAATTGATCCCATCCTTTTGAAGACGGAGCAGTGTTTTTGTCTTGCACAGCCCTTGAGAGGAGCCGTACAGTGCAAGCAGTGGCAGAATTGTCTCCTTTTTTTCCTGGTAAATGTAAATACAGAGAAAATCACTATCAAGAAGTCTTTCACCCTCACCCGTAGGCTAGTAGACCCGAAGAGACAACGAATTGGCAAAAGTTAATTGATGTTCTGCCTATGAAATAGATGTTCAGTTGAAGCTCAAAACGGAGTTCCAAGGAATAGTTTGTGGTTCACATTCCACCTCAGCCGTGTACATAGGTTTTGTGGGAAGAAAACGCCCTCCCTAGACCATAAGATGAGGCCTCCATTCTCGTTGCATTCATTTAATGGTCTCCTGGGTCTTGGGTTATACAATTGAACCTCCCCCACCCCATTATATTTAAAGCAGTAACCTTGACTAAAATTCATTTTTGTAACCATGATTTTGTAAGATAATGGGTGCTAGAAAGTGTACACCTTTTGCCTAAAGCAGTGGTTCTCAACCTTGTTCTTGGACTGCAGTTCCCAGAAGCCTTCACTACCAGCTGTGCTGGCCAGAATTTGATTTCTGGTTTATGTGAGCACAGTGCAGAAGATGCCAAATGGACAGTGCAAGGTGATTAACATGCATGGAATAACCCTTTTTTCTTCTTCAGTTAAGGGAAACCTGCACTATATGCCCCCCTTTCCCCCTGCATTTAGTGAGCTGTGAGAAACACTGCAATGGAGTGTGCATTATGAGTGAACTACCTTCTTTTTTTAACAGCAGCAAAATTTACAGCAGAAACTGCAATGCATGTACTCAGTTTTCACTGTCTGTTAAGGAGTTAAATGTCTGTGCACTGATCTTCTCAGAAGTATGCCTATGGAAAACAGAGTATTTTTCATGGAGAAACATAATATTTTCCTTATTTGGCATAATAAGGAAACATACAGGCTAAACGCTAACAAAAACAAAATAACCATGTCCAAAAATCACAGTGTCCTAATCAAGATCACTCTCATCAGATACCCCTTCCTTAAGGGATTAATTTCTCTTTCATACTGAGTTCCAGTTGTGAGTACAGGTCAGTGTTGTCATGGAAGTTTCACATGTCTGCATGTATACCATGTGTTCCCTGATAGAGCTGTGGAAAAAAATTGTTGTTGTAGGCATCCTTCAGTCTCAAGAGACGATGGTAACGTGCTCTGAATAGAGTCCTTGGAATCTAGTGTGGCTGAGAAGGCCAGTTTATTTATTTATTTATTTAATTTATATCCCGCCTATCTGGTCGTGTCAGGACCACAATTCAAGAATGACCATCCCTTCCACACTGAAGACAAATACAATCTCTCCCCTTTCCAGCTCCCTGATTTTGCTGGTTTGGGGACTGCCTCTTTGCCTTGGCCTACCGGACAAGGGTCTCTTCAAATTGGGAGAGGCCATGATGCACCACGTGCCTCCAGGCTGAACGCTCCGATGTCAGGGTTTCCCATCTGTTGAGGTCCATTCCTAAGGCCTTCAGATCCCACTGGCAAATATCCTTGTATCACAGCTGCGGTTTCCTGCATTCATTCTCCATCCAGGAGATCTTTTGGAAGCCAACTGTCAGCCATTCTCATGACATGCCCAAGCCAGCGTACACGGCAATGTTTCAGTAATGTATACATGCTAAAAATTCCAGCTCGTCCTAGGACTACTCTATTTGGAACTTTGTCCTGCCAAGTGATACCAAAAATGCGTCGGAGACAGCGCATATGGAATGTGTTCAACTTCCTCTCCTGCCATGCACAAAGGGTCCAGGACTCACTGTACTACAGGATTGTACTCAGGACACAGGCTGTATAGACCTGGATCTTGGTATGTGCTGTCAGCTTCTTATTAAGCCATTCTCTATGAGTCTAAAGAACATGGTAGCTGCTTTGCCAATGCGTATATCCAGCTCGACATTTATTTATTTATTTATTTATTTATTTATTTATTTATTTATTTATTTATTTATTTATTTATTTATTTATTTATTTATTTATTTATTTATTATTTGATTTATATCCCGCCCATCTGGTCTGGTCTACCACTCTGGGCGGCTTCCAATAAAAATATATACAGTAAAATATAAGAATGTCACACATAGAAGTCTGCATTCAATCAGAACACATACCATAATAGAACAAATAAAGAAAGAAGAAGAAAAAAGAGTTAAATATTGACAGAAGGGAAGGCCTAGACGTATAACCATGTTTTTAAATGACTCTTAAAAGTGCCCAGCGTGGGGGCCGCACGAATTGCCGGAGGAAGTTTATTCCAGAGGTGAGGAGCCACCGCTGAGAAGGCCTGATTTCGTGTCCTTTCCTTCCGGGCCTCCCTCAGCGTTAGGCCCCTCAGCCTCACCTCCTGGCTCGTGCGGGTGATCCGAGTAGATCTAGGTGGGAGCAGGTGTTCCGCCAAGTATTGAGGTCCTAAACCGTTTAGGGCCTTATATGTAAGCATTAACACTTTGAAGTCAACGTGGAAACGGATGGGCAACCAGTGCAGCATGGCCAGAGTAGGAGAGATATGTTGGTATTTTCTCACTCCAATAAGGAGTCTGGCTGCTGCGTTCTGCACCACCTGAAGTTTCCGCGTCAGCTTCAAAGGCAGCCCCACGTAGAGTGCGTTACAGTGGTCTAATCTAGAGATTACGAGTGCATGTACTAAGGTAGTGAGCGCCCCCGTGTCTAGGTAAGGTCGCAGCTGGGCAATCCGCCAAAGATGGAAAAAGGCGTTGCGGACTACCGACGCCACCTGTGTTTCCATGGTGAGCGTCGGGTCCAGGTGTACCCCCAGGCTGCGGACCCCACTCTTTGCGGCCAGGGTCACCCCCCCCAAACGAGAGAGAGTTACCCAAGCCGTCAGCCACAGGGCCACCCACCCTCAGAACTTCCGTCTTGTCTGGGTTCAGCCTCAATCCGTTCTCCTACATCCATTGCAGTACGGTCTCCAGGCAGCGCTGGAGGGATGGGACGGCATCACCTGCAGTTGGTGGAAAGGAGATGTAGAGCTGGGTGTCAACAGCGTATTGATGACACGATGCTCCACACCCCCTGATGACTCCACCCAGCGGCCTCATATAGATGTTAAACAGCATTGGGGAGATAGTCAACCCCTGTGGAAGCCCACATTTGAAGCTCCACGGGGCCGAGACACTCTCCCCAAGTTGAACTCTCTGAGGACGGTCCTCCAAGAAGGAGCGGAACCAGGTCAGAGCCAAGCCACTGATTCCCAACTTGGAGAGCCTCCCCAGGAGGAATCCGTGGTCGACGGTATCGAAGGCCGCCGAGATGTCGAGGAGGACCAACACAGATATTTTACTTCAGTCGGCCTCCCTCAACAAGTCATCGTACAGGGCGACCAATGCCATCTCCGTACCGTGGCACGGCCTGAAGCCCGACTGAAATGGATCCAGGGCATCTGTTTCATCCAAATGTGCTTGAAGCTGATCAGCCACCACCCCCTCGACCACTTTACTCATGAAAGAAACATTGGCAACGGGCCTATAATTGCCAATTTCGTCCGCCGCCAAACTAGGTTTCTTTCTTATGGGCCTAATGAGTGTCTCCTTGAGGACAAGGGAAACCTGCCTTCAAGGAAAGACCCATTTATTATAGCAATGGCCCATTCTGTTGTTGTCGGCCTGGCTGCTCTGATTAGCCAGGCCGGGCAAGGGTCCAAGGAGGAGGTGGTGGCTCGACAGTGGTCAAACACCCTGGCCACAGAATCAGGTGTGACCGGCTGAAAGGAATCAAGAGTTCCCGGGCAAGACGGAGCGCTGGACATCTCTGCTCGATTCGCTGTGTTCAAAGAAGGAGAGAGGTACCGGCGCATGGCCTCCACTTTAGATTTTAAAAAGGCTGCAAACTGGTCAGGTGAAAAACTAGGGGGAAGCCTATCACCCAGACCAGTTCTGGATAGGTCGTGCACTATACGGAATAACTCCGCCTGCTGGTTGGACGCTTCGCTTATCCGGTTAGCGAAGTAAGTTCGACAAGCAGCCTTTACCCTAGACAGATAAAGATTAGTTGCGACCCTGACAGCTATCCAATTGTAATCCGTCGGGTTTGTCCTCCACCTACGCTGTAGCCTTCTCCTATGTCGCTTCAGCGCTCAAAGCTCCTGGTTGAACCAGGGCGTTGGGCGAGCTCGACGACGGAGAGGGTGTTTAGGCGTGATCGTGTCTATAGCGCTGGTTGCAAAGGTGGACCAGCTATCAACCAGAGTGTTGATAGGAGCGCTAGCCAGGTCCACCGTGACCCCTCTCATGACATCCTGGAATCCAACAGGATCCAATAGCCTTCGAGGGCGGACCATAGAAATAGGTCCTTGCTCCCTGCGAGCGGGGAGAGCCACTGTGAGGTTACATTTTATCAGATGGTGATCTGACCAAGACAGGGGCTGAGCGCTGAGGGGACCCCGTCCGGAGTTGGTGGTGTCCATCGGGTGGGGAGAAGACCTGCAGTCCGGTGCCTGACACTCCCCCTCCCTGGAGAGCCAGTCCCAACCTGTGTGTGTTAGCGCTGAGGGGAATGCGCCTGGGACCCAATCCGAGCTGATGGTGGCCATCAGGAGGGGAGAGGTCTTGTAGATTGGCGTCTTGTTGCCCTCGCCCTCCCCCTCCCTGGAGTGCAAGTCCCAACCGCGTGTTTGATCCTGCTGCCTGGGGCCCTGACTGCTTGGTTTCCTGGGCTGGAGGTGGTGGCTGCGAGCTCCAGGAGCCCTGCGAGCCTCGGGTCCTTGGTGAGGTGGAGCAGACCAACCCAGGCTTGGAAGTAGGAAGCTGGTGGGAAGACCTTGGGCTTGTAAAGAAGAAGAGAGTGCTATCTGTTGTGGTCTCAGCTGGGCAGTCGCCATGTTGGATTCTCCAGCGGCGGCCCCCATCCTAGGATCGTACTGTTTAGCCTGCGCTTCCTGGTCTAACTACAGTCTCGCCTTACCTTCCCTCCAAGGAAGGGAAGGCAAAATGCCAGGGTCTGAGTCTCTCCTAACCCGGACCTTATTTCTCTGGACGCTCCCTATATAGATTATTAAGACCTTCATGCTATACCCCGGGATTAACATCTTCACTCCGACACTTCTATTGCTGTTAACATCAGTTTTATTAAACCCAAAAGCAACATCAAATTGGGCAAAAGTCGGAAGGACAAGGCTATGAGGCGGAGGAGGACTGATGTGGACTTTATGTGGGGGTTAGCACTTGGGTGTTTCATATTTTTATTTATTTTCTATTATGATGATGATTATGATTATGATGATTATGATTATTAATTTGTATTTATTTATTCTTTAATTTTTCTTTGGGGTAATGTAATTGGGATTCTTTTACTTTGTAACATGGCATTTTGTGTATGTAGTTTTTGTTTTAGAAGTCTGATATTATTTAGTGTATTTTCTCTCTCTCTCTTTTTCTTTTCTTTTCCCCCCTTCTTTTTCTTTTTCTGTTTAGTTTGACATGGAGGGAAAGGCCTGTCTGCCCAGCGAGGGGCCCCTGAACATCCTGGTGATCACGGGTAGAGGGAGATATGGCGTTGGCACAGTCCCTACTCGTGTTAGAAGAAAGATGAACAGATGTTTGATGGCTGTTCATTGTTCTGAGACTGTGTCCAACCCCCAGTATCGAGGTAGCCAGCCCAGCCAGCCTTCCACTCTATCCCTGATACTGTTGAATGCCAGGTCTGTGTCCAGTAAGGGCCAGGTTATCCACGACTTTATCCTGGAGGAGGATGCAGACCTGGCATGCATAACTGAGACATGGATTACCGGGGAGGATGGTCCTCCCTTGGCTCCGGTCTGTCTGCCTGGTTATGCTGTCCAGCACCAGGGTAGACTGGAGGGGCGGGGGGGGGAAGTAGCCATTGTCTATAAACCCAATTTACAGGTTACTAGGCGCTCCTCGATGGTAAAGCCGGGTCTAGAGGCACTCCACGTGTTGATTGGGGCCAGGGATGGAATTGGGATTTTGCTGTGTTACTGCGTTCCCCGCGACCCAGCCACTTCCCTTCCGGAGCTAGCCGACTCTGTCTCCGCGGCATTGTTGGGATCCCCAAGGCTTTTGGTCTTGGGTGATTTCAACATGCATGCGGGAGCAGAGGCTACTGGGCCAGCTCTTGAATTCCTGGAAACCATGGCTTCCTTGAACATGTCCCAACATGTCAACGGCCCCACCCACGTGGGTGGCCACACATTGGACCTGGTTTTTTCCACCAGTTGGAGCGAGTGTGGTCTGATGGTGACTGACCTTGTGTCGGTCCCCTCTAGGGAGAAAATGTCAGAGACGGTTGCGCCAAGGTACATGAAATCATTAACAACCTCCAGTTCTTGTGTAGAGATGGTAATAGAGGGAGGTGAGTCCACGCCCTGGCCCTGTGCTGCTGTGCATATGAACTGGTACGAACCTGCAAACTGAGGTTAGTGCCCATATGTCTCCATATGTCATTGAGTGCAGTGGCTGCTGGATAATTGATTTTATCAGTTCGGGTTGGCTTTAAGTCATGACAGTCGAGATGATCAAGTAATGAATCTACAGCACACAAAGGCTTCTGCGGTTTAGCCCGCAGCGCCACCACGTCCCCACCTACAGTACTGTGTATAAAACTGCTTTATAACTACTATGTATAAAACAATGAGCAGGCTTTCAGAGGGTCAGTTTCTTCAGCATGTAACCCTACGTTTTTACTTTTCTTCTTTAACTTAAAATAAAATTACTCCCATCACTATACTTTTAACTTTTAATTTAAACAGCTTTCTTTTCTGTTTGCTTATCCGTGTATCTATTTGCTTAAACTGATACTATGACTGCACTTCTATTCAGTCTCTTACTCAAGTCTCCTCATAAACTCTGCCCACACAAATATCACTTAACAGCTCATTATTAGTCACATTCTCTCCTTCTAACATAAACCAAGTAACTCATGCATGCCTGCGCACACACACGCAAGCTTTCATACAAACAGAATCTGTCCATCGAGAAACAACACAAACTAATCAACTCACAATTCCATTCATAAACATTTTTTACACTGCTTTACTGTGATAATAGTCCCTCCTGGCACACATCACACATATAGCTACCAAACCAGGTGCTTATCATGCGAGCAAACACAAACCTCCGCACAAAACATGCATACAATGCAAAATTGCACCATCATCCCATTGACCTTCAATTGTACTATAATGCTGTCAAAATTCGTTCTTGTCATTTTGACTGTTTCTATGAGTGAAATTATAACGATGAAATCGCTTAGTGATGACTTTTTTGGAGCGATCTTGCGCTCTGTTTAACAATGTTTCCTATGGGCAATTTTCGCATAGCGATGTTTGGGACCATGCTTCGCATAGCGATGACAGTTTGGGTCCCCCTGTTTCGCTTAATGATGGTTTTGACAGCCTCATGTGGGCTGTTTTTTAAATGTTTAAAAATGTTTGCAATGCTTGAAATCATAAGTGCACTTAATAAACCCTTTGTTAAACTAAATTGACTTTATTCCGACTCTTTTTAAATTTGTTGTAATTTTTCCCCCATTGAGATGCATGGAATAGGTTTCAATGCATTTCATTTGGGGAACCGTGTTTCGCTTAGCGATGTTTCCTATGGCGATTTTCGCTTAAGGACGGCAATCCGTTCCCATTGGAACGGATTATCCGGTTTTGAATGCATTTCTATGGGAAACCGTGTTTCGCTTAGCGATGAAATCGCTTAACAGCGATTTTTTGGGAACCAATTATCATAGTTAAGCGAGGCACCACTGTATATCTGTATGTTATAGAAATCATCAAAAAACCGTCCTTGAAGGACTTCGTTTATATATAGTGACAATAATTCTGTGTTGTGTAGAGCGTATTATTTAAGGGTACATACAGAAAAACCTATTTTTGTGGAGAAGACATCTTCATTGTGATCAACCGCATGCTATGTTGCCTTCCAAAATGATCAACATAGGAAGATAAGAGTAGCCTTTGAGTTCCAAAGCGATCTGTGGCGTTCTAGTAACAAAGCTGCTACCCAAATCACTTGTTTCTGGAGGTTAATTTTTGGATTACAACTCCCAGAATCCCCAAGTAGCCCTGCTAGCAGAAGAATTCTGGAAGCTGAAGTCCAAAAAGACACACACACACACAGAGAGAGAGATCCCAGAAAACCTTTCTTGAGTTCTGTATAAAACCTAGCGTGGCATACATAAGAAGTTGTGGTAGCAGTGAGTACCGTAAACTGATTCACTTCTGTGAGCAAGGACTTCCTTTGCCTGTCTTGATTGCATAATTTCACAAACCTCTCTCCTGTTCCCCACATCTCTTCCCCCCACAACACTCTACGCAACTCCCAAAGTTTTAAACATGTCTCATAGGAAAGCTGCTATAATCCTGCCATTGTTCTGATGGTCCTTTTCTGCACTTTTTTTCAATTTGTTGTTCTTATTGCGATGAGATGTACAAACAGATCATGCATTCCAGATATGTCTGAGCCATACAAGGCATTGTTATATCGGCTGTTTTATTTTGAAGTTTTTTTTTTAATGATTCCCCAACACAAAGCATGCTCCCTTCATGTATGATAAGGACACGCAATTCCTTCTGCTCTTTCAGGATATTTAGCCAAGATGTGTTTCTGCGTTATACTTCAGTTAAGGAAACTCTGTTTGGGTTTTAACGGAATCTAGAGACTTTTGGCCAGTTTTGGGTTGTGCATTCTATAACCAGGACTAGCTGTGTACAATGCCATGCTATTTCATAACATGCGCAAAGGAGCTACTTGTTTTTTTGCAGAAGTCCTTGGAGTTAGCTAGGTGGACTGAAGTGTCTGTTGTACAGTGGGGTCTTGACTTAAGAATGGCTCGAGTTAAGAACATTTTGACTTAAGAACCACTCTCATAGGAAAATATTGACTTGACTTACATACTTAGATTTGAGTTAAGAACTGAAAAAAAACCACGTGGGAGGCAGGGAAAGTGCAAAATTTGAACTTTCAGTTAACTGTTGGCCAGTGAAAAGGGTGCCTGTCTGCTTCCTCACTCCTCCCAGCGTTTAGAGAGTGGATTGGGAGTCTTCGGACTGCCTGGTACTGCCTGGACTGTCTTTTCCCTGCCTTCCCTGAACCTTTCTTGACCTAAGAAAAAAAGAAACAAAATATCCCCCTCTAGTGGTCGAAGGCGGAATAGCAGCTTCCCATTAGTTTCTATGGACGGAAAAGAGCCGATACGGATCAAATGGTTTTCAGTGCATTCCTATGGGAAATGCAGATTTGACCTGAGAACTTTTTGACTTGAGAACCGCCTTCCAATATGGATTAAGTTCTCAAGTCAAGACCCCACTGTATTTCTTTCTGCTTGGAAATGAGAAGTTTGGAGATCCTGGGTTACTCTCTGCCTTCTGTGGGAGAAGAAAGAAATACATCTGATCTGGTCAATTTACCTCTAAATCTTCCTTTCCATGTATGCATTGGGGTGTTGTTGTTGATTAACCAGATTGTGTAGGACTGAACAGGCTACCCACAATGTGGGCAAGTGGGAAGTAATGAATAGGAAGATCTAGAAGCTGAGATACAGAAGATAAACCGTTCCCACCATCAGTATAATGTTATATCCAGATGTCTACAGTCTTATTTTTCTCAAACTATTATTCGCTGGGTCTGTTTCTTGATTCTGTTACCACTTTGGATCCTTTTCTGTCAGTGTCGTACTGAAAGATGTGTGTATGAGTTATCCCATGATTTCAGCAAAGTGTCTATGTTTATGGCAGAGGGGAAGGGCCGGGTTTCATGCTAGGGACCCTGTGCAGCCTCCTTCTGGCCCCTCCATCCCTGAGGGATAGAATAACTGACATGGAATGATCTCCTTTGATTATTTTATTTATTTATTTACAGGGGTGGGTGAATTTACAAAAATTCCCACATTAACAAAACTCAGTATTTGTCCTAGATTGACTAAGACCATGGAAACAGGAACAGGGAAATTAATGGAACTTTGTGCTAAACTTGGTTTTTATTTTAAGAAGAAGGGCAAAAAAAATTAATAAAGCCTGTAGTTCTTTTCCTTTATTGAGAATGGTGTATGCATTTTTTCCCACTGAATTAATGAAAGACCACATGGAATGCAGTCAAGCTCTCCGCTTCTCCTCACCAGAGAGGGGTGAGTCGGTGCTAATGATATCCTTGACATTCCCAAAAGAATTCAGCTAAATGAGGTCTGTGCACATTTCACTTTTCTGACGTTTGCCCTGAAGTAGTGGATGCCAGTTTTTGCCCTGTTAAGCAGAGTGTTACTTACTCCTGGAGAATAAGCTCAGGAAAAAAAAAACAGAGGGTGCTTAAAGGATACTGGGTGGAGAACTAATTGCTCCAAATCAATCATGTGGGTGAGGCCATGGAGTCAGTGAAGAGCAAATAGACTGGGTAAGATTTTCTTTAAACTATCAGAGGGTGGCAAAGCAAGCTAGAGTCCTAGGTTCTAGACTGTAGATCCATCCAGCAGCTCTCCTTTCCCCTGATTTCCCTTTTATATAGACTCCTGAGAAGCTGGAGCCAAAGTCAAAGAGAGAAACGTTCAAGCAGCCGCAGGTTGAATTCTCATTTGAATTCCCCAGGAATGAAGGCTGAAGGATTGTTATTTCTGATAAGCTCACAGGCAGGATACACTTTTCTTTCTTTCTTTCTTTAAAAAGAAAATAGCGTCAAGAACATTTTAAAGGCAAAATATTACTATTAATTGGATTTTCCAAAGGAAAATTCCCCAAATCTCCAGGGAGGTCTTGAGTGGAAATGGGACATATTACATGTGGCAGGCAGAGCAGAAATGGGTGAGGAGAGGATTCAGGAAGAGATCGAGAACTAAGCACGTTTTAGCATTCTTCTTGCAAGACGTCCCCTTCCACTCATTACACTTTGTAATGTGGAGTCCTTTTTTTTATTTTTATTTTTTTTTGAGTAGAGTCCATTTGTAGTCAATGCATTACAGTTTTAAAGGATGCCCTACCTAAAGGTGAACAAATTGGGTCATTTACCCCTGTAACCAATGTTTGGATATTTCCAGTATCTTAATCCATAGGTGGAGATGTATGGGCCTCCAGAAATCGTTCAGCTCTCCTAATTTCTCTCTATGGGCCATCCTGGCGAGGGTGGGTGGGAATTGTATCCAGAGAACTATAATTCGCCCAGCATCACTTTATTTGCACTGTATAGCAGCGGTGTCCAACCTTGGGCCTCCAGATGTTCTTGGACTTCAGCTCCCAGAAATCCTGACCAGCAGAGGTGGTGTTGAAGGCTTCTGGGAGTTATAGTCCAAGAACATCTGGAGGCCCAAGGTTGAGGACCACTGCTGTATAGGAACAACATCATTCACCGGGGAGAAAGAGGAGATGTAGCAAAGGAGTCTAGGTTTTTCTTCACAAACATCCTGTGAGGACAGAATAGTTAGCGAAAGCTACCTGATACATTTTACAACTGGACCGAGGTTCCAGCTTGGGTCTCCCTGGTTCATATCTATGTCAAATACAGTGGTATTTGACGAACGTCCCGACATACGGCCATTTCGAGTTGCGACCAGCTCCGGCTGCAAAATTTTGCTTCGACTTGCGGCCAGAAAAAGGCAGGGGGAAAAGGTAGGGAATTCAAATTTGCTAACCGTTGGTGGCAAAGAGGCTGCTTCTTGTAGCTCTTTCGCCCCAACGGTTAGAGTGAGTGCGTGGGAGGAGGCTTTTGGACTGCCTGGAGCTGCTTTCTGCTCCTGAGTAAGTACATTTACTTTGTTTTGCAGGGTGGGTTTGGTTTTTTTGGGGGGGGTTATGTTTCTGTGCTATGATGTTTTTTGTGTTTTGGTGTTTTTTCCCCAGCCCCATCATGTTCCAATGAGGCTGGCTGTGTGTGTGGATGGGTGTTTTTGTGTTTTTTCCCCCAGCCCCATCATGTTCTGATGGGGCTGGCTCTATTTGTGGTTTTTTTAAATGAGATTTAATACAAGAAATAAACTATTGGAATCAACCATTCTGTTCTTCCAAAATGCTGCTGAAGATGTTTTAGCCTATCTTTGACCTCACATTTTATTTAATAGCCTTTTTTTTCTTGTGTATCCACAGTGGAGGTTTGCATGTGCTTTTATAGCAATCATACAACACTGCTGAATAATCCTGTTGTGTGAAGGTGGTTTACAGTGAATGATAGCTTTTAAAACAATATTTTAAATATCAAGATGTTACCTAAATTATTTTTGATCTTTGATTTGTTTTTGAAAACAAATAAAAGTGTTTTTTTAAAGTGTTTTGGATATTATTTTCCACCCATAAGTACTGCAGAAACTCTGTTCCAAACTTCAGTTTTGAATATTGCACAATCCACAAACCCTTTCATTTTTAAAATCCAGCAGGCTTTTCTTTATCTCTCTGGCTTTTCAGAAGAGGTAATGAAAAGTGAAGCTTGCTGATTTCTCAGCCTGCTAATGGAGGAATATTCTGTCCTGGCTGCCTAACAGAGTTTCTGCGTCTCTGTGCTTTTAAAACGCTTTTGGTAATTGGCCCCATTTGGGAAGCTTGGAGATGGAGCCAAGTACATTTAAGCCTTCCTCAAGCAGGAAACAGGAATTAATGTGCAGCGTTTCTCATCCTGTGGTTGAAAATTTCACTGTTAGGAAGAAAAGGGCAATAAACGTCGGCTGTGTTGGTGGTGCTGCTGCTCCTCCTCCTCCTCCTCCTCTTCTTGAGAGAATTAAAATGCAGGTTTTCCAATGTTGTATTGGGGAAATGGTACTATCAATATTTATCTCAAAAGTCTTATTTTGTACAAACAGAAAGAGCAAAGTGAGATATTCTTTAGAAAGCTGCTGGAAAGTTGAGTCGCAGGATTTTGCAAGAGCCTGCTCTGGGGGATAGGGCGGAAGCATGAATAGAAGGAATGTAATAGCATCTGTATTAGTCAAAGCATAACGTGTGGGTTTTTTTTCTTTCCTTTTTATTTTCAGCAGAGCTTTCTTTAATGCCTTTAGTAAGAATTCATATTGCTAGGTTGTTTGACTTGTGAAGCTCTTTAAACCCCCCAGTACAAAACCACATCTCTTTTCATTTCCTCAGAAACCCGACGTGAGGCTCTCCAGAGGGAGCATAGATCGAGAAGATGGGAGTCTCCAGGGTCCGGTAAGCACAAAATGCTATCTTTTTATCTATCAAGAGAAACGTTTGTTTGATGTCCTCAGTGGAAAATGCTGTTAACATCCCACTGATCATGGGAGATGAGATTTGCTTTGCTTAGGCTTCCGTGATGATTATGTTTCTGCGAGAGATTTTAGGAGGCTCGGTTTCTCCAAGAACACTGGTGGCAGGAAAATCTTGTTCACGCAGCACTTTTCTGGGGCTGCTTCCTTTCCTTTTGCTGCTGCTGGAATAGATGCAGTCTCCTCTTGCGCATGGAGCCATTAATTATATTTAAAGCAGCTGCGTGGTACTCAACCCGTCTGGGCTCAGTGTGCAAAAATCAAGTTTGCCTCGCTGCCTCTGTTAGAGAAAGTAAAATGCCAATACAGTGCTTGAATATGTTGGAATAGAGAGCATTTCTCAAAGTAACGGGAATCTGGAGTAGAATCTTATGGGTGGTGATAAGTGAGCTTGATTTACTTTCAGAAAACATCTGCCTTGTTCTTTAAAACTAATCCAGACCATAAAAGTGTAGTTAGATGGCTGGTGACCTCTTTCCCGCTCGCCCCTCTGTTCATGGTTATGTTAGGACTGTTTTTTTAGTTCACCTCTCTCGTTATATTGAGGTACAGCTGTAACACTGAAAAGGAATGCTTCAGAACTCATTCCTTACCTTGGCTTTACTGGGCAAGAATTTTTTTGCTTTCACAACGGAGATAAAAATGTTGTAACTGGCGAGACAGGGTATTGCCTCAGGGCCTTGCCGTTAGTACTGGAGATTGTCTGCCTCAACTTGTCTATTTGCCAACCTAGTCTTTCTCCGTGTTGACGAGTTTCTGCTCATGTATTGTGAGCCGAAGGCAAAAGGGCAGGCCTGCTTTCGGTTTTTGGTCAGTGTGCCTTTGACTCCTCCTGACTATCTCACTTGGAGATTTCAGGCAGGAAGTTGACACAGCTGTATTCTGGGATTATGTCTGTTGCCGAACAGTCCTGGGGGTGGGGGATATATCTGAGATTGCTAGTAACTGCTGAGGCTCTCAACAGAAACATAGCATAGGTAGCAGGAGCACATGCTAACTAAATGGGTACATATATAGAATGATGTCAAAAGATGTGCAGTATTTATCTTGTGGAAGTTGGCATATTACTTTTAAGGAGCGCAGCTAAAAAAACCCAGACCTATTGTATCATTCTTTGTAGCAAAAACAACTTAAACAGGGGATTGGTTCGACCTGTAGTGTCTTTTGATTTATGTGCAAAAAAAACCCCAGCTATACGATCCATTCACGGAATCAGAGTTTAAGATTTGGCAGTACCCATATCTCGGATCACATGATGTTACAAATAAAGTAACTGTTTGATTGATCCACAGGTCATCGAGTAATTTATTTTCCTATTTTGTTGTAGTTTCTAGTAATCCTTCAAAAGTGTTGCCCAGCTTAAAACTGTCCTTCTGTACCACAAGATGTAGTATGACTATAAAAAAACAGCACACTGGCAGAACATTTCTGTGTTATTTAAAAATATGGACACAGTTAACCAGAATTTGTAGCCATGTTGGTTGACAAGACTAATCAAAGAGGAGCTTTGTGCAGTTGAAAGCAGGCTGCAAGGGCCTGAATCCAGTTGGTAGTCCCAGGTAGGAGAGGTCCATTGAATGATGGGATTTGGGCAAGACAGACAGAATCTTTATCGGTTGTTGTAGGCTTTTCAGGCTGTCTGGCTGTGTTCTTGAGGTTTTTCTTCCTGACGTTTCACTAGTCTCTGTGGCCGGCATCTTCAGAGGACAGGAATCAGAATTTTTATTGCTTAATCCAGAGACCATAGCAAAATAATTTCGGCAAGGGTTGACTCAACTGTTCTCCAGTTGATTCCGTTGTCTCTCCTTCAGCAGTCCAGTAGCATTTGGACAAACCCATCCTGGCATGTTCATGTAGTCCTTCCCAGCAGTATTCTGTGAATCCAGAGCACCAAGAACTGGAACCCTGGAGCCAGGTGGTGGCTTGTGCTGTCTTGAAGGAAGAAGAGTACAGAATAAGACAGCAATTGTCTTGGCTGGGGGGGGGGGGGTTGGAAGCTGCCTGTCATCCAGGGGGCACATGGATGAGAGAGGTTGAAATTTCCTTATTCCCCTGCCTTGCTTCTCTGTGATTCATTGCCCCATGTATTCTCTTCTGTTAACACTTTAGACCAGCTCTTAGCTTTGCAGGTTTTCACATTTTCTCTGGAGAGTTGTGAGCATTCAGTATATTCCATCAGTATGTGTTTGCTGTTACTAGAACAGTGGGTTAGAACATGTTGAGTGAATCGGTACAAAGAATTATCCTGGATTAATTAATTGAAGGGGGCAACTGAGTTTGTACAGATGCTGCAGTTTGGCTTTATTTTACAGGGTAGGCACCGAATGGTAGATTAGTAGATAATAATTTTTGTAAAAAGATTTGACCAGTCCAATGCATGTGTGTTTTGCTTTGATAGATTTAAGATCCTACAGCTGTGGAAAATCTGTCTTTTTCTATCCCAGGTTGCTTTTTCTGCAATAAAAATGCCTGGCTCAGATTTTCTGTGTAGTCTTGTCCATGTCAGCACTTCTGATTTGCAAAAGAAAACTTTTTTCTGTGCAGACGCCTTCCCATAAAAACACACTAGGATTTTCTAAACGAATGTTTTCCAAGAACTCAGTGACCACATGGCAGATACAAATGTCATATTGTGCGTTAATTGATCAGGCTTTTATCTCAGCTGGCAGAAAAGTGATTAGATTGCAGCCCAGTTATATAGCTTCCCTAAACTAGCAGTTGGGGCTCTTTGTGTCCATTGTTACGAAGTCAAGCAATAATTTGGGAGACTAGAGCCATGGACCTCTCAAGATGAAGATTTCTATGCATACATTCTAACAGATACCTTGGACTGAACATGCAAATCACGGAACAGCATGTCATTTTGTCTGAGTAACAGTAGCAGTGAGAATGGATGTACCACAGAGATACAAAGAAAGAGAGAGAGAGAGAGAGATGAAAGAATTTTGTTTTATTTTTTAAAAACATGATTTGCATTAATAGTTGGTTTGCCCTGAAATTTAAGAGTGATGGGAGAGGAGAAATATGCTGGAAATTCCTGTGCTTGGATAAGCCTGATGTTTGTGGTTGTGGAATGCAGGGAGGGGGGAGAGGTAGATGGAAGGTTTTCTTTGTTCATAAACAGCAAAGAAATGAATTAAATCCATTTTCCCTTTGCAGGTCTCTAACCAGCATATTTATCAGCCTGTGGGAAAACCAGGTAAGCCAAAATATGCTATGTCACAGTCAAAATATGGACTCTCCCTTTGTATCACTTCTGTTTTTCAGAAAATACAGTATAGGGTAGATAAGCAAAAATAAGGATTTAACCACATTTGTATGAAGTGGCAGTGATGCCTCCTGAGTAATACAGTATTTTAAAGGGGCTTCCCAAGCTAGTTTGAGAATTGTGGCCTAGATTTTTAAAGGGAAGAGGTAAACATTCTTTTCCCATTACATACCATACAAAGTCTGTTGAAAGACATCAGAGTCTCCTAGAAACTATAAAGGGCTCCTAATTTTGGGATTGTGGGTCATGATCTTTTATTGTGGGGATTGGATAAAGGAGTAGGTGGGTTTCTGCTACATGAGGATGGCATTTTCAAGTGCATTTACATTTAGTACCCATAGGGCCATAAACTGTGTCAGGTTTTAGAGGAGGATGGCAGTTTCTTTTCTTATTCTGTGCAAAATATTTTGTCACTAGATCACTCTGCCCCACCAAAGAAACCTCCTCGCCCAGGAGCGCCAAGCCATTTGGGCAGCCTTGCCAGCCTGAACAGTCCCGTGGACAGCTACAACGAAGGGGTTAAGGTAGATTCAGTTGCTCTTTCTGATCAAGACACCTTCTAATCAAAACATTACGGTTGCTAATTGAGAGGTGGGTCAAAATACCCAAAGGTGGGATGGATGGATCCGTTCATTTGCAGTCTATCTGTTTGATACACCTTTAAATTGGAGTATGTTCCCTCTTCTCGTTTGCACATGTGTAAATATTTTACCCCAAGTTATGTCTTCTGTGTGAATTCTAACAAAAAAGATATATACAGTATATGGACTTAAAATACACATTTTATATGCTGTTTGGTACATGTGGTTTTTTAAGCCAAGAACTGTACTGGAAAATACAAGAAGTGCAAAAACCAAAGGATTGTGGCATTCCATTTTGCGTATCCAGGAAGTATGAGTTGGATTGGCTTGCTTTAAACTGCAGAACAGATGAAATCCTTGAATATCCATTAACTAAACCCCTTCTTGACCAATCAGAATAAAAGTGTCTATGTCATTTTCTTCCGTATCCATAATACATGATAGTTGAGACAAGGAAGTGTTCACTGTATGCTGTGTCTAGTTAATAATAGATTGCAGCTAGTTAATAATAGATTCAGGATGTCGGGGCCCGACTGACTCTATTGCCGATGGCTGTAAGATCCACCTGCAAGCCAAGAGTCAAACCTTTAACTTTCAAAATGAGGTCTTGTGCCCAAAGTTCATGGCAAACCTACTTTTCTTACTGCCAATAACGAATAAGAGAATGTCGGTCTTATGATATACCATTGATATTACTTGTTCCATTATGCCAGTTGTAACATAGATTTACCTTTCCTGCTGATTGGTGAATGCTTGGTACATTTTAGGTACACCAGTATTGTACACTTATACTGTTGAATCTTGCTGTTCTGTTGTTCAGAGGTTTCATAATAACTTAAGTATCAAATACTATTGCCACCTTCTTCCGTGAGGCTTCTAAACATGTGAAGAGTTGCTTTTCTATAAACTGCCCATATGAAGAGCTGAGCATCTTTTCTGGTTAACTGCCCAGGAATCCGAGCAGAGCAAAGCAAAACTTGCTTCAAAGCAAAGCATGCCGCTTATATACTGCCCCATAGTACTTAAAGCACTCTCTGGGCAGTTTACAATTTAATTATGCAAGCTACACATTGCTTCTCCCCCCCCCCCCTCGACAAGCTGGGTACTCATTTTACCAAGGTCAGAAGGATGGAAGGCTGAGTGAACCTCAAGCCAGCTACTTGGGATTGAACCCTGGTTCTGAGCAGAGTTTTGCCTGCAGTACTGCAGTTTAAACACTGTGCCACAGGGCTCCTTCAGGACCAGAATCTTCCCCAGACCCTCAATAAGGTTAGAGTTTGCTGTTTGTTGTCTCCCATCATGGTTACCCATGAATTAAAGAAGCATTTACTTCCAACTTTAAGGTCGTTGGCTCTTTCCTTCTAACAAGTAGATTTCTGTGCCATACCATAATTAGGTTTCAAAACTTATCTTCAGCTTCAGAGATGGTTTGCCGTGTGCTTGAGAAATGCAAACCCCATATTCCCTTGACTTTAGCAGGAATAGGTCTTTGAACCCAAGCTTTATAACCAAGGTTGAAAGTCTCTTGGCTTCTGTGAGGAATCCAGTTTTCAACCCTCCAAGTTCTACTGAGTCCTTAAGGAAATGAGTGTGGTTGTGTTCTACCTTAGTTGGCAACTGAGACGCAAGTTGCACATGTACCTGGAAATAGGCTGGAGGAGGAGGCTAGGTCCTGCTCCCAGCAGGGATAATTTTCAGGACCACATGGGATGATGATCCCATTTCTCTATGGGCTATGCGTTTGACACTACCTTTTCTATAATGGCAGTTCCATTTTATGATACACAGACTTTTTTTTCACTGCTGTCCTGACTGGGGATTACTGTTTTTCTCATGTGTATTCAGTTGGGGTTTTGTGTGTGTGTGTGTGTGTGTGTGTGCCTCTCCTCTCTGAAGCTGAGGATGGATAAAGCCTTTAAGACACACATACAAACTATGTTTAAGCCACGGTTTTATTCTCCATGTTAGCTTAAACGTGGCCTCTTGGAGGCTCTCGGAAAAAAAAAGCCAGCTGTGTTTTTGAAGTCTGCTTATTCTCTGGCCATGGGAAATCTAAAGCCGTAAGAGGCTTCCCTGTTTAGGGTGTTGCTCTAACAACTGTGCTCTTGTTTGAGTAGGTTGTCTTAAATGTGCTGTTTCCTTGTTCAAATGAACTGCTAAGAGGAAAAGTGGGTGGAAAGGGAGGTGGAGCACATAATAAACTCATACACTGGCTATGATAAATCTGGGCAGAATGTAACTGAGTTTTAGAATCCCTTCTAAAAATGGATATTAGATAGAGGCACACAGTACACATCTACTACCTGGGCTTATGAGCCCGGAAAGGAAACTCCGTGTGGTTTCCTTTCCTTGTTGCCAGAGGCATTATGCCTTGGTGTAGCTGCTGCCAGAGGCGGAAACGACATGGGATGACCATTGTCACCGTATGCTGGCTCCTGAGCCAAACCTTGGTTTAGAGGCCAGCTGTGAGCATCTTGTAGTCTTGCTCCCGTAAGACAGCTGCTTTCCATTCAAGGTCAGTTCGTTTATTTCTCAAGAAATGAAGGGACCCTAAATAGAATATCCTAAGCTTTCCCAAGAGTTCTGTTCTTGTTTGGTGAGGAAAACGGAGATTCTCATTAAGTAAAATCTATTTTAAGTCTTTGGCTGGAGGACTTTAAGGAAGGCCCAATTTATTTCCATCTGTGGAATGAGCAAGGAGGCCGTTGTCTCGGTGTTTAAAAGTCAGCATGAGCAGACACAGCTGGCTCTCTTATAGAAAGATGGTTTTGCTGCAAACTGTGCTCTCAAGCTGCCAAGCTTCAGAACTTCTTGTTTTGTTATTTTCAGGACGATTAACTAATCCCAGGGTTTGAGTCTAAAATTCCTGCATAAACATTTTTTGTTAAAAAAAATGGTAGATAAGAGATGTGGAAAAGAGAACATAGGAGCAGTCTTCAAATTAGAATAGGGAGAGAGTGGATTCTACAAATGACCAGCAATATAGATTTACTTGGTTCTGGTTTCTGGAAAACTGGAGTTTCAGTGAGTGGCTTCTTTTCAGATAAGTGGAGTAGCTTCTTCACTGCCTGTCATCCTGGAGTGAATTTTCTGATCCCCCTCCCTCAGGAAGCCACAAAACCTTCTGTTTTAATGTAACGTGGCTCTGTGAGAACCTGCCAAGCTAAACACAGAAGCTTTTCCTGAAATTTTTAGTTTGTATGAAACCAACCAGTGCAAGGCTTGACTATACAAATCCCTCTCCTCTCCCCCCCCCCCCCAAAAAAAACACAAGTAGAAATTACAAGACTCGAGCTGAGCTTCTTAATCCGGAAGAATTTGAAGTTGAGTGCATTTTTAAAGTTTTTTTTAAAAAAATCAATGTTATTTGCCAAGGGAAAACCAGCCAAGCATTGCGCAGATAACCCTGGCCGTTTAGTTTGTGGTAGAATCCTGTTGTTGTTGGCTCCAGAAAGGGCAGGGAAACATTACAAAAATGAGCTGCTAGCCAGGCAGATTAACTCTGATGCCAGAGCCATAGAATTTCAGCATAGCAATCAAGTGGGTTGTTAGTGAGTGGCCTCCAAACCCCATCCCTCAGTAAAGAATCTGGGCGAGGGATTGACCAACCAGGAGCAATGCAATTAGATGACTAAATGGTTCCTTCTCCTGAGTGCTTCCCACTCCCCCCCCCCCAATGCATCCCAAGAAAGGCCAACATGACCTCAGCTTTTGTGCAGGGAGTTCTGGCACGTCCAAAGCAGGCCCATTTACTCCCCCCCCCCCAATTTGAGAGAGGAACCCTAATGCTGTTAATTCTTTTGCGACTCTCCAGAATGGTTGGTCCCTGCTTTTGTTTGCATGCTCACTTTTTAGGGGTGCATGGCAGATCCTGTTTCTTTCCAAGGGCCCAGACATTGCTTTGAACGGTGGGGGGAGCAGCTAACATGACTGAGTGGGAGGGGGGGACTGGGGGCACTTCGGGCCAGGAGCTTTTTAACAGGTCTCTCTTGCTGCTGTTCTCATATTTTGGACTCCCCCTTGCCCTACTGCCATTTATTAACATTGTGTTTTTCTTTTGTTTTCTCTCTTTTTCCTTCCTCTTCTGATAAATTTCTTTAACCACCCCTCAAACTCTGCTCGACACTAGCCATGGCGGGTAAGCACACATGTGTATTTGTGGTCTCGTATGAGTACTGTGTGGCGGCCCCTCTTGCTTTTCACAAACACCATTCTTTGCACGTACTTCTGTTGCAGGGATAATGATCCAGATCAGAATAGAGCAGAAACCACCTCCCGTTCCAAGACTCTTAGCAATGAAGGTTTTCTCTTCAGAGCAGGAGGGGCGGCGTAGAGAGTTGCCAGGTTCGAAGGATAGGAAGGTTTAGGCCACAGCTGACATTACACAACAGGGACTTACGAATTTTCGGAGGAGTTTCTAAAATTACTGTACAGCTAAGGCACTGTAAAGGGCCAAGGCAGCAGTATCTTTATGAGTGATGCAGAGTGCTGTGAATGAGGTTTAAGCTCTCTGTTCAGTGTAGTTCTGTACCATAGTTGTTCATCTAATTCCGTCATGTCACAGACATTTGCCCGTCTGCTTGCTCTCTTGTTGACTTAATATAACACCCCCATGGCCAGTCCCTTTGAGAACGGAAGGAGGCTCTAGCGGTAAGGCAAGAAAGACTGTTTTTCATTCACACCCTTCTGTCCTTTCTCCTTGCCATCCCAGGAAAATACTTGTAACTTGTCTATCTATCCCCTTTATATGGCACGCTGGACTTTTGGAAAGTGAGGTCATCCCCTCTTCCAAAAGTGGCTGGCCAGCCCAGATGTTTTATAAGACCCAGCATAAGAACATTGCAATCGTTTTGTCTGGACTATCAGAAGATTAAGGGGCCCTTCACAGGTTCTGGGATTACGACTTCCATGATGCCTCACTGCTAGCTACAATTGATGGGTGTTGTAGTCCAGCAGCATCTGGAGGGCCACACTTCCCCCAGTACTAGCTAGGCAAAGTATGGTTCAGATGGGGGGGGTTGTCCACCTGCTACATACATGTGTTGTCCTGTTGCCATCACTGTCAGCCTTTTCCCTCCATCCTTTCCACTTTTAGGGTGCTGTGGTAGCGCTGCGGGTTAAACTGCAAAGCCTCTGGGCTGCAAGGTTGAAAGATCAGCAGTTCGAATCCACGCGACGGAGTGAGCTCCCGTCGCTTGTCTGAGCTCCTGCCAACATAGCAGTTCGAAAGCATGTAAAAATGCGAGTAGATAAATAGGTACCACTACGGTGGGAAGGTCACAGTGTTCCGTGTCTTCTTGTGCTGGCCATGTGACCTCGGAAACGGTCTACAGACAAACGCTGGCTCTACGGCTTGGAGACGGGGATGAGCACCGCGCCCTAGAGTCGGACATGACTGGACAAATTGTCAAGTGGAACCTTTACCTATGAGAAGTACAAATGGAAACACAATGTCTAGAGTTTCTATTCCTCCAAATGCCACCAGCTGTCTCATGTCTGGATTCCTCGTTTGCTTGTTAAATGTCAGTGGCTTGAGTAAAGAAGTGTCCAAGTCGCATTTGGCCAAAATCGATTGGACATGAGTGGAAGGAAACGGTGCACTAGTGGAGTTCTTTTGCTTCTGCCACATGCACAAGTGGAAGTGCCATTGTTCTGTGGTCTGAAGGCACACATCTGCTTGTGCAACCAGTTGTACAACTGGAAGCTGCATTGAATTTCCCACGTTTGATCCCCTCCCCTCCCAGGTATATGCAAGCACCATGTTGTTGGTTCTGTATTAGTTCTAGCCCTGAGGCTACCATCCTCGTTGTGTCAACCCAGAGGTCTTACTATCCTATGTGTCCTTTATTGATCTACGGTTGTTGGCTAAGCTTTCATCAAAGGAGTGATGATGGATGTATTTGCCTAGGTTTTCAGAAAATGTTGTTGGGACACCTACATACCTTTCCGTTCCACAACAGGGAGCTTAATGGGAGCCCTGCACACAGAAAGGTTAGAAAGACACTGTATGTGGGATTAGGCCATGTTGTTCAAGAGAGGGATACGTTAAGCAGTAGGCTGCCCACCTGATCCAGCGTCGGAAGTGTTGTGGGCTGGATCCACGCTGTGTGTGTGCTGAAATCTGTGAAATCCTTGAGGTGTGACTAACTGGCTGAGAATGTGCACTAATGGCATCCTGCAAAACTTATGAATTGATATGTATAGTATCACATCATCAGTCTGGATGCAGTCCAGCGTCTTCCAAGGGCTCATCAGTTAGTCTGTGAGATGGATTGAAAGACAACAAAACCAGCTTGGTCCCTCTCTGGTTTTAAATTTTTGCTCAGCTTTCTTTCAGTCCCCAGTTTTTTTGGCATGGTGTCCTAGAAGCCTTTCTGGGATTCCATCAGCCTGCCCCCTGTGCCTTAATGTGTGCCTTAACGGGAGGGAAGAATTCCTATTGCAGCAAAAAGGCTTCCTAAGATAGTAGATGGACAGTGCCATCTGGTGGGGAAGAATGAGGGAGTAACCCATCTCCTTCCTTCCAGATTCAGCCTCAGGAAATCAGCCCTCCCCCAACAGCCAACCTGGATCGTTCCAATGACAAAGTGTACGAGAATGTCACCGGCCTGGTGAAGGCAGTCATAGAGATGTCCAGCAAAATCCAGCCAGCACCGCCAGAGGAGTATGTCCCCATGGTAAAGGTAGGAGAGCTTTTTCCCCCCCTTTCTTAAAACATCTCCATACAGGGCTACTAACATGTCCAGTGGAAACACGGAAAACTGTGCCAGACTCACAACTGTGAAGGGGTGTGTGTGTGTGCATGAATGTTTTACATTCCGTTTGTACATTCAGTTGCCCATGAACAACTTGTCTAGATTCTTGACAATCTCCAATTCCTTTGTTATTTTTTTTTCTCAGCATTTATGTAGTGCTTTCAAAAGAAAAAAAAAGGATGAGTTAGTGCTGCAGGTTAAACTACAGAAGCCTCTGTGCTGTAAGGTCAGAAGAGCTGCAGTCATGAGATCGAATCCACGCGACGGAGTGAGCTCCCATTGCTTGTCCCAGCTCCTGCCAACCTAGCCATTTGAAAGCATGTAAAAATGCGAGTAGATAAATAGGTACCACCATGATGGGAAGGCTGTGTCTAGTCGCACTGGTCACATGACCACAGGAGATTGTCTTCGGACAAACGCTGGCTCTATGGGTTGGAAACAGAGATGAACACCACCCCCTAGAGCCGGACATGACTGGACAAATTGTCAAGGGGAACCTTTACCTTCAAAAGAAAGCTTTTCAAGTAATTCTGTTTTCTTGTAATCCTTGTCACCTTCAGGGGGATCTTTTCTCTGCTTCTCGCAAGTGTAACAACAGCAGGTTTGAGTAACAAGATCCATCGTGAACAGAACATTCTGTATTTTTAAGACGTTTTATTCAATGGGATAGCCTTTATTTTGGGCCCTCTTTGATTGCACACTTCCATGGCCAGAGGTTTCCAGAGCCTTGCTTTGAAACAATGGCTGCTTCTCTAAAATATGGAACAAAACGCTGTATCTTTCCAGGCCGCTGTAACTAAAGGGTGCTGCTTACAGCTATTGTGTGAATCAACGGTCAGTTCAGGCATCAAAGGCTAAGGTTTCAAAAGGCAGGAATACTCTTTGCATTTGAGGAGCTTGCTGAATCTAATTGGCAAGTAGTACAATTGCATATTTGACAAGGCAGTTGAGACTATAGATGGGATTTTTGGATATTCTGGACTACAAGTACCGTAATTCTCTGTTCTAGTTCTACCTACAGTACAAAAGCTTTGAGGCTGTGTTAGGCCTAGCTCTGCCCAACCTTCCTGTTTCTGCCCCGCTGCTGAGAGCTTTCTTCCTGAGCCAGGAAACGTGGGTGGAGCTGGGCCCAGCGTAACCTCAAAGTCTCTCAAATTTGGGCCTTTTCCCCAGATGCATCATATGTGTGAACACTAATAGGATGCTAGCCCAAGTCTTCAGCAACATTCATTCCCCTCCCCTCCCCAGCTCAATACTAAAACTGGTTTTGCTAACTGTGGTTGCAGGGCCCTGAAGACTATGTGGAGATTTTTAAATAGCTTTTAAAACTTGGTGTAAATTTTTCTTAATAACCTTAAAGTCAAGTGTATGTTTGTGTCTTTGTGTACATTAATCCTCAGGTATGGTTCTCGGTCTGTTACTAATTCATTGTACTTCAATTATTGTCTGTAACTAGGAGGTTGGTTTGGCCCTGCGAACTTTACTGGCAACCGTAGATGAGACCATCCCAGTACTCCCAACAAGCACGCATAGAGAGGTAAGGAGGTGCCCGAGTCATTCACACTGTAATTGCTGGCCTTCAGCCTGAGCTGGAGGCCAATGAATTGCTCATCAGTTTTGTGGTGAGCAGGTCTGAAACCACATGTAGCTTTGGTTTCTTTTTGCATTCTGCCATCTTGCTCGGAGCTCACTGGAACGGCAGTTAAGCAGCAGACATTGTGAGAACAGCAGATTATTGTTGTTGTTGCTTAGTCGTTTAGTTGTGTCCGACTCTTCGTGGCCCCATGGACCAGAGCACGCCAGGCCCTCCTGTCTTCCACTGCCTCCCGGAGTTGGGTCAAAATCATGTTGGTCGCTTCGGTGACACCGTCCAACCATCTCGTTCTCTGTCGTCCCCTTCTCCTCTTGGCTCCACACTTTCCCCACATCAGGGTCCTTTCCAAGGAGTCTTCTCTTCTCACACGAAGGCCAAAGTATTGGAGCCTCAGCTTCAGGATCTGTCCTTCCAGGGAGCACTCAGGGTTGATTTGTTTCAAAATGGAAAGGTTTGTTCTCTTTGCAGTCCAGGGGACTCTCTGAAGGCTTCTGCCGCATAGCCTTTCCATAGTTAAGTATTGGGACCAGTTTTTACATAGCCTACATCGACAATTCACCGTATTCATTCGTTTGCTCTTGTGTATTCTGGAATTTGTTATGTTGGATGGCTGATCAGAATACTCCCTGGAACCTTTCATTCTTACACAGGGACAGGGGAATGCCTCCTATATTCTTTCACATTAAACCATTGTATGGTTACTGTTTGTGCTTCTTTTAAGAGAGAACTGTTTAAAGCAGGCAAGCAACTGTATACTAGTCATGCTGCTTGTATTAGGTGTTGCCAAATCAGGAGTTTTAAGACTCCTCGCTGACCATGAAACTCATTGCATGACCTTGGACCAGTTATACACACTTACACTCACCTGCTTCACTATTTTTTTTCTGAGAGAATGAAAGGTCTAAGATTATAAGTGTAACAAACATTACATGGAGAGTTATAGTTCTGCCCGTTTGAAATATATAGGGTTAAGATGCAAATCAGTTTTCTCATTTGAGTGTTTTTCTGCAATTTTTGTTTAAACCATAGGCTAACATTGTTTGGGGGACAGCCAATAGGAAACCGTTCCTTGAGCATTTCACATGACTGGAAAACCCTCTTAAGAGTTGTCAGAAGTTGGAAATTACTTTGAGAGCCTGTAGCAGCAGTTGCTTTTGATATTGGCCCTTCATGAATCTTCTCTTTTGCAGATTGAGATGGCTCAAAAACTCCTGAACTCTGACCTTGCTGAATTGATTAACAAGATGAAGCTGGCTCAGCAGTACGTTATGACTAGCCTCCAGCAAGAATACAAAAAGCAGATGCTGACAGCAGCACATGCCCTGGCTGTGGATGCGAAAAACTTGCTGGACGTGATTGACCAGGCCAGACTAAAATCTATTGGTCAGTCCAGGACCCACTAGAGGCACAGAAGGTTGGGTTTTACATTGTACAGTTTGAAGAGTAGCGCTCATTCACAACAGGCAACACTTCCGCCTTCCAGCAAACGTGAGAATTGACTGGTCTCGTTCAACGAATTCCCATCCTGCCTAACAGAATGATAGATGGTAGTGCTCTTCAGTCTTCAAACAATATTTCTTTTTAAAAAAATCAACAATGCCAAGGAAGACCCAGGTTTGAAAACAGAATTCTTTTGACAGTCGAAACCCTTTGGAAATGTTTCGCAGCATGTGGAATGGACATCTCTTCCAATGCCCGAGGCTTCTTAAAACTTTTGCAAATGAAACTGTCCGAGCTGCAGAACTGAGAGATATTGTCAAGTGAAGAATTCTGGGAAACCTCAGGGCTGAGGATTCTTGGCTTACAATGTGTGAACTGTTCAGACTGGAATTCTTTTTTTAATTATTATTATTATTAGAACACTTAGTGCCACAAAACGCTAATCACAATTTACAGAGAAAGATTTAAAAGCTCTATTTTCAAAATGTTTCCTTCAAAAACTAAAGTCCTCTTCATCTGCTTTCCTGCCCCTTTCACTCGGACTTCCGTGAACCATGGGAGCAGAAACCAGTTGAACAAAACACAACAGAGAACTTGTCTTTTTCACCAGAATAACGTGCCACTTTTTTGTAGCAGTTGTTTTCCTTGGAAGTGGAAAAAAGGAAAAAAAGAAGCTGCTTTGTACCAGAGCAACTTGGAGCTGCAGTTAGAAGAAAAAGTTCTGTAACCATACATGTTCCCCATTTTTTATATAATTTATAAAGAAAGATTAAAGCCATGATGACTATTTTAAATATGTTTTGGTTTTTAACTTATATAGCAAGTAAAAGCACAGTCATTGTAGAGTACTTTCTAGACAGTTGGTGTAGGACTTGTGTGGTCTGAATTCAAATTCCTGCTTAGTCGTGGAATGGGTGTGTGTGTGTGCATTCCCAAATCTTAATAGCTCAGTGGTTTACATACTGTATCTGGTTGTGGAAGCTAGAGGTTGGGAGTTCATTTCCTCACTGCACCTCCTGCGGCAAGCTGCATAACCCAAGGGAAAAGGACTTCTGAGTTTTCTCTACCTGAAAAACCCTGAAAAGGGTCCCCCCCCCCCCAATAATTCAGAATTAACTTGATGGCACATTATTATCAAAACCCTTCTAGTAAGTTGCAACCAACAGCAAATAACACAAGCACAAATGATACAGATAGTTTCTAGGGGCAAAAAAATACAATAGGATAACCCCCCCCAATCCATGGGTGTCGCTGCCACCAAGCCTGAAGTCTGCAGACACTTATTACTCTTGGTCTCTTGAATGGATCCACTAGCTGTGTTTCCATGAGTCGGGGGGGGGGGGGGAGGGAGGGAGGCTTTGAACCTATCCCCAGGAAAGGGTGGTCCTACTGCACCAAGTCAATTGGAAGGGCAAAGGGAGTGGGGAGTGCTTCTTTGCCCAGCTTCTCTCTTGCAACTCATGTCTTTTAAAGGCAGACATACCTTTTTATGTGGTTTCCACTTCTGTGTATTATATAATAAAGGCTACTTAAAGCAGGGGTTCCCAACCCCCTGTCCACAGCCTTGGCAGGACCGGTCCATGGAGACAGATTTCCCGCCCCCCCCCCCATACATGCAGATGCACGTATACCCCACAGATGCACATGCACCTTGTCTAAACACGGATGTGGTTTAAAAAAGGTTGGGAACCACTGACTTAAAGGATGATATATAAGCATCTCTCTCCTTATAAGAACTGTTGTTTTAAGCTGATGGAGGCTAGCCCGAGAGACGCAGAGAATCTTACCACTAGAAAAGAGGGGCAGCTTGACAGCAGAAAACAGAGGACAGGTTAAGCAGTTCATTACTACTCTCAATTTTGTCACTTTGCAAAACCAAATAACCTCCCCGAGCGAAGAGGGAAAGAGTGTTTTCCACCCATATACCGACAGACATGGATTTTAGACCCGTGGGACCTATGGAGCTACTATACAAAACCCAGAAAAATGTAACCATTTAAGGTAAGTTAAAGGGGCATTTCATATTTCTTTTTTGGGAAGTCATGAAGATATCTGCTGTAAATGCCAAGCATGCATTCTGTAATGCCAACCAGTAGCAAATTTCAACTACTGCAGTTCTAGATTTGCCCTTCTAATGTATTTTTTTAACGTGACCATTGCTTTCTGCAAAATTTTTACTAGGGAGTATTAGTTTCTACAATTGTTTGTATAATTCTAGATGAGAATTTACTGAAGTACCTGATTGCTTGCAGGTGTTTATTATAAGTAACAAGTACCTTTATAGGAAATAAAGCACTAACATAGCACTTACTAGCCAAAACACTCTGAAATCCACTGCTAAGATACACATAGCAAAAATGAATACAATTTCAACTGCAAGTCCTAGTCAGTTTGGAAAAAATGCTGAAGTTCTGAGTAATCTTCCTGGTCAGCCAAAATCTTTTTTGTTGTTGTTCACTGTTCTATTGTTTCAGAGCAGTCTCCCAAACTAAGACTAACTACAGGAATTATTCTCTCAGCCCAGACAAAACATGATATCCTGAGTAACTACCATATTTTTCTGTGTATAAAACTATACTTTTGTCTAAAGTCTTTAGACTAAAAATTGAGGGTCATCTTATACACGGAGGTAAGCTGAAGAGAGAAAAAACAAGAGGGGAAAGCAGGGATCAAAGTGATCTTGCAGGGCCTTGATCCCTGATTTCCCCTCCACTTACTAAGCCTCAGCAAAAGGAAAGCAGGGATCAAAGTGCTGCAGGGCCGCTTTGATCCCTGCTTTCTCCTCTGCTTGCTAAGTCCCATGGGCCCATATAAGGGGGAAAGGAATCAAAATGACTGTGCAGTTGTGGGATTGCTTTGATCCCTTTCCCTCTCCTTTTGATAAGCCACGTGAGGCTTGGCACAAAGGGAGAAAGCAGGGATCAAAGCCATCCTGTAGCACTTTGATCCATTTTACCCTACATTTGCTAAGCCCCACTTAGATTTCTTAATTTTGGGTTAGAAAAGTGGGGAGCGTCTTATATATGGGGCATCTTATACATGAAAAAATATGGTATATGCTGGATCAATCTTCAGCAAATTAATATTATTCAAGTGTAAACCTTCATGTACCATCCCCATAAGAGTTTAAAAAGCAGGCCAGTTTTTTCATTTATATGTATCTTTATTATAAAGAATACACAACGCTGGCTTAGTCAAAAAGCCCAAAGCCCATATCATCATCAGATTCTTCAGATTCTTCCTTCTTTTCTTCTTCCTTCTTCTCCTCAGCTGCAAAATAAATCAGTACTGGTTAAAGGATGGCAATCCCAGCCTACCATATAAAAATGTCCACATGCGGCTTCATACTGAACATACAGCTTTACCTTTCATCATCACACCTACTTCCAGAAACTGCAACTGAGATCCCAAGGAGAAAATCCCACACAGAGAGACAATTTAAAAAAAATCTAACTCACCAGGAGCAGCGCCACCAGCAGGCGCCCCGCCACCAGCAGGGGCTGAAGCCGCCGGAGCCCCACCACCAACGCCTACGTTACAGATGAGACTTCCAATGTCGATGTTGGCTAAGGCCTAGTCATTAAAAAAAAGATCGTTATTACAAAACAGTCCTATCCATATGAGCCTCGTGGCGCAGTGGTTAAAACGCTGTATTGCAGCTAAAACTGTGCTCACGACCTGGGGTTCAAATCCCAGGTAGCCGGCTCAAGGTTGACTCAGCCTTCCATCCTTCCGAGGTCGGTAAAATGAGTACCCAGCTTGCTGGGGGGGGGGGGCAATGTGTATCCTGTATAATTAAAAAATTGTAAACTGCCCGGAGAGTGCTTGTAGCGCTATGGGGCGGTATATAAGTCCAATAAATAAATAAATAAATCTCTTTGAGTAAGCTAAACTCTTTTGTAGAAGAAAAATCTAAGGTGTATTAAATCTTCTAGAACTGCTTACTTCAAGTAAGAAAATACATGTGGATGTTCTTCCACTTAATTGTAACTTAATTGTTACGCTTAACTGTAACATACCTCACAGAAAGAAACTTACTCATTCTTCCACAGTTTAAAGTAGGGGTCCCCCAACCCCCGGTCTGTGGAAGGACCGGGCCACCGGGACAGATGAGAGGTGAGCAAAGCTCCACCCCATCAGCACCGTCCTATTAGGTTCCGATGCCGCTGCTGATCTGACAGGAAGCGGAGCTTCGCTCCCTGCTCCGCCAGCAGCTGCTACATCAGCTGTGCCTGTGGCATTAGAATCTCATAGGAGCCTGCACTCCTCTTAGGTTCTAATGCCGGTACTGATCTAACAGGAGACATAATGCTAATGTAATGATAATAGAAATAAAGGCCACAATACATGTACAGTGGTGCCTCGCTTAACAATTACCTCGTTAAATGACGAAACCGCTTTACGATGAAGTTTTTGCAATCGCTATTGCGTTTGCAAAATAATGTTCCTATGGGGAAAATCGCTTAACGATGATCGGTTCCCTGCTTCGAGAACAGATTTTTCGCTAGACGAGGATTTTAAAACAGCTGATCGGCGGCTCTAAAATGGCTCCCCGCTGTGCAAAATGGCTCCCCGCTGTGCTTTAGGATGGATTCCTCACTTTACAGGCACCGGAAAATGGCCGCCCTATGGAGGATCTGCGCAAAATGAGCAGGTATTTCTCCCACTGAAACGCATTGAACCGGTTTTCAATGCATTTCAATGGGTTTTTTTTAATATCGCTTGATGAGGATTTCGCTTAAGAGCGATTTGAATGGAACGAATTATCCTCGTCAAGCGAGGCACCACTGTAATGAGCTCAATTCAAATCTCTCCTCCAACAATGTACTGCATGACAAGTACCCCCCCCCCCAATCCCTAGGGAGAATGGTCTTCAACTAAACCGGTCCCTGGTGTCAAAACTGTTGAGGACCACTGGTTTAAAGGCTTTGGAATAATTCAGTGCTAACTACAGTTCAGCATTAGGGATGTTTATTTTAACTGTTATTTTTTGACAATACTCCCAAAAGATCATAACCTAAACAATGTCATTAAAAACCCCCTACCACACCCTAAATGAAAGTACTAAAACACTCAGTAGTTGCTTTCAATTCACTTTTAGGAGTTGGTAGCAATCTACCAGCCTCTCCGTTATGTGGTTAGTAAAACTTTCAAACCTCTTGAACATTCGGATAGAGGTGGTTACATGAAATCTGTTATACCGGATCACATTTTTTTGACTGGTCTTACCTTTGCAAACAGACCAGGCCAGAAGGGTTCGACATTGACTCCAGCTGCTTTGATAAGAGCATTGATTTTGTCCTCCTAGATGAAACATATCAGCAGGATTAAGTAAATCATAAATCATCCTGTTTCCTCTGCCAAAGAAATATGCACTGTCTCTGAAAACCAGTACTGCTCAATATGCAGTTTGAGACCTATAACTCTGCTAGTAGAACAACCTCATAATTATTAATACCTCCCTGATGTTATTGCTTATATCGCATTTACCAGAGATGGGCACAAAATATGGTTCACCAGATGGAGCCCACAGGTGTTGTGTCACCAGTCCGGCTTCCCTGCCCTGCCTCCTCCTGCAGCTGGCCTCCCTGGGGAAAAGACAAGGTGGGGAATCCAGGGTACCAACACAACACCTATGGGCCTGAAATGCCAAAACACACCAATTATTGCCCATCGCTAGTACAATAGTACCTGAACTTAAGAACTTAATCCGTATTGGGACTGCGTTCTTAGGTCAAAACGTTCATAAGTCAAAGCACCATTTCCCATAGGTATACATTGAAAACCATTTAATACGTATCTGCTGTTTTTCGTTCTTAAGTCAAGGCGCTGTTCTTAAGTCTAAGCATTAGTTCCCATAGGAACTAGTGCAAAGCCGGTTCATCCATATTCACCACTAGAGGGTGAATTTTCTTTATGTTTTCTTCTTTTGACCTAAGGTGAATTTAGGTCAAAAAAAGGGCAGGAAAGGTTTTTCCCCCTGTGGTTCTTAAGTCAAGGCTCCGTTCTCAAGTCGAAGCAACTTTTTGCAAATGGAGCTGTTCTTATGTAGGGACATTCTCAAGTCGAGGTACCACTGTATTGATTTGTTGTGGGAGATGAGGCCTTGTAATAGCATTTAAAAATATTCTTGTTCTGTTCTTCTGAAATGGCATCTTCCCCCTACTAGCCGCTACAATACATATAACAGAGCATCTTTGGTTTGATGATCTATGAAGCTAGTGCCCCTTAAAGTGGTGCTATGACTGTAGATCTTCTTAGCCATGGTGAGCGCACCATGAGTAGCGATATAAGAACATCTGTATTGCCCAGCTGTTTTAAAGTCTCAGCTCAAGAGGACCTGACAGTAACTATACTGAGCATAAGATCTGATATTTTGTTTGCTAAAAATACATGAAATTACTGGATGTCTTGTTCCAAACTCTGCAGGCTGATGAAAAACCATTGTTTCACTCATTATTATACACCATCATGTCTCTCTCTCTGTTCAAGCCAAGAGGAACATTAATTCTGGGACTTCTTAAAATAAAGCCTCTTACTGCCCTTTTTGGCAATGCAGTTAGCTAGAATGTATCCTCAAGACAAAAAGAGCAAACTGCATCCAAAAAGATGGCCCTTCAGAGAAGCAGAACCCCCAAGGCACATTTAAACATGTCCTTACAAGACCTCTTGTCCCACAAGGCATGAATCCATTGCAACCAGCATAATACAAAACTCAACCTTATGAAGGCAATTTATCTTTCTTCATGGGCCTCCTTGACAGGAAGCTGGACTCGATCCACAGGGACCCCCCTTCCAATGCTGCAGCTCTAAAAGCTTGAGGCTATTACACAGTTTACATTTCTGGGCATATATATATATATATATATAGGAAACATATACATATATACAGTATAGAAAACGTAGTTTCAAACACAGTTAAAACGATTTAAACTCCTTTTTAACCAGATACAGTCCATGGCCTGGTCCACTGACAAGGAGGTCCTCTTTAGGCCACGTGGTGGGGCCTCCATTCTACCTCTAGGCAGAGCAAGGCAACCCAGAGAGCGGCTGCTCCGTTTTGGGCTCTTCAGCCCCCAAGGAAGATTCAAGCTCTCTCTCTCTCTCTTGCCATTCCTCCCCCCTCTTTGGAAATCCACCCGTGGAAAGCGCTTCAGGAAGAGAGGCGCTCGTGCTGGACGGGGGGGGGGGGGAATCCACGGGGGAAAGCCGTCCCAGGTCCCGATCCAGAAGACGCGCCCCCTTCCTCAAAGCAGAAGGAGCAGCAGCGGGGGGGGCGGCGTCGCCCCCCCCCCCGAACCAGGAGAGGGAAGCGGGGCGTGGGCCTCCCTTTCCGGGCCTTCTGCTCGGAGGGGGCGCCACGAGGTCCCTCTTCTTCTCCCCCCTCCCCAAACACCCACCCGCGTCCCACGAAGCCCGACCCGACCCGGCTCCTTCCTCCCTTCCCTTCCCTGCCGGCCTCCCCGGCGGAGGCCTTCGCGCCGCCTCACCGTGACGGTGACCTCGTCGTCGTGCAGGATGAGGGCGGAGTAGATGCAGGCGAGCTCGGAGACGGAGGCCATGGCGGGTCTGGTCGGGTCGGGGTCGGTGCGCGGTGCCAGTCGCCGAGGGTGGGGAAGTCGGCCTTAGCTTCGGCTGAAGGACCGAGCACCTTGTGCGCTGCCAGAGAGAGGAGAGCGGAAAAAGGAAGGGCCCGCCCGCCTGACCCCGTTTATATAACGCCGACGCCGGCCAATCCGCGGCCGTCTCGCTCCGGGGACTCTCCGGCTGCGGAGCGCTCTGAAAAGCAAAGCCCGCTCTGGTTGGACGCCGGCGCGGACCACAATCCCGCGTGAAGCCAAGGAGCCAATCAGCCTTTGCGAGGCTGCCTGGTGAACGAGGGCCGCGTGGCCGGTCTAGAGGATTCTCCAATCCACGGCAGCGTTGTTAGGACCGTGGAAGCTCCACAGAGACAGAAAATTAGATACGCTCCAAGTCCGCTTCTATGGTCATATTCCGGGACCAACGAAAAATGCGCCTAGGCAGCCTCCTCTTCCGCACTCCGATGGATGCCCCGGAAGCTGAGCCCTACGTAGTCGCCCACTGGCCGGTTGGGCTTTGCCCTGATCCCTGCCTTGGTTAATTGTCCGGCGGGGGAGGGGGAGGAGGAAGCAAAACTCCTTGATTTCTCTGCAGAACACAGCCAAACGGAAGGGTTTCGGGTAGACAAAGGGGTCAGACAAGGGTGCATTTCCTTTGCACGAGGATCATGCAGGAACAGCTGAGCTAAATTTAGAAGAAGGCTGAATGAAAATGGGTGGAAGAAACATCAAAATCTTCCATGACTAATTGTGTTCACTTTTATCCAAAGTTGTTATTAAGTTTGTGCTCTTTTGCTTCTGAGTGTTTCCTGTCTCTGGGTCTGTCTCTTCTCCTTATCACAACAATACACCCACAACAAGACACACAATCACCCATCTACAGAAAAAGGCAAAAGCCTATCCCACAGCCATAAATACTGGCACTTCGAAGCCAACTACACCAGAGCACAGAGTACTGTCCTCTGAAGATGCCGGCCGCAGAGACTAGCGAAACATTAGGAAGAACAACCTTCAGAACACTGCCAAAGAGCCCGAAAAACCCACAACAACCATTGTTATTAAGTTATTTCCGCTTTCTGCAAGTAAGGTGGTGTTATCTGCATATCTTAAATTATGGATGTTGCCTCCCCCGTTTTTCACTTCTTCATCTGAATCTAGTCCACAAATACACACAAAGTTAAATGCTTTGGCTCTTGTGCCTACCCTGCAGGGTATGAACTACCAAAAATACACACAAACGCACAGGTTCCCATTAGACGACGGATGCAAGGCCTGGGTTAAAATTACCATCAACCTTTTTACTCCAAATTTGTTGTAATTTTTTAAATGTTATTAAAGGTGGTGGAAAAGGTCAAAAGAGCAAAACTTTAAAGCAGTTTCAGAAGGTTACAAAAGCAGTCAAAGGATTGTGGAGCAAATAAGCAATCTGAAAGTTGAGGCCACAACAATTCCAGAATAAAATAAGAAAGCTAGTTCACCTAAGCTAATATAGCCTGGCATAAAGCTTCAGCATAGTTCCAGAGCATATACAGAATGCAAGTCATACAGCAGGGCAGCAGATGAGCATAGCATTCTCCTAAGAGATAACTAGGCTAAACTAAGAAACCTCTCCATTTTCATACCCAAAATGTCAGTTTCCGGACCGTTCCAAGAGATCTGCCAATTGGGGTTGAGTTGCTCCTTCACGAAGAAGAGAGTAAATTGCTGGTGGGCTAACTTGCTCAAGGACCAAGTTTTTCCCCCCAGTTCTTTACTTTTATGTTGGACTATCAAACATGAAGGATTCTTTTGCAAAATAATGTTATTGTACACTGATCTTGCTTCCAGATTTAGCTGGAACTGAACACTCTTTACCTGGAAATCCCTGAAGAGAGTTGTCATAAGTCAGAATTGACTTGATGTCAAATTATTATTATTTAATCAAATTATTAGATGTTTTATCTCAGCCTAACAATTTAATACAGCTAAGGTTAGATTTTTAAGAAATTGATGGGTACCCCGAGAATATGTTTTAAACATCATCATCATCATCATCATCATCATCATCATCATCATTTATTATTTATTTATTCCATTTTTATACTGCCCACCTGCCAGATGTCCACTCTGGGCAGTTTACAACATATACAAACGACATACAGTAGTTAAAATGCAATTTGACAAAACAAAACATAAAAATACAAATGAACAGTGCAGTCAAAGCATAAAAATACATTAAAATACATTAATAAGAAAACAGAAAACTCCTTTTCAAAAAATCATGTTAATTTTGAATAAGTATAGAGAAATATTTATTCTAATAATTTATTCATGATATGCAGTTGTAGAATTGGAGGAAATCTGAAATGGAATTCGGAAAATTTATTAAGGAGGAAACAATTTATTAGATTAAAAGACTGGTTGGAAATATAAGTAAAAAAGAGCAAATAATCACAGTATTAGGATTGGAAATAATATCTTCATTTAATCTTATCCAGTTAGAGCAATGGACTAAAGACTGAGTAAAGAGACATGGTAAATGTAGTGATCTTACAAGATTTGAAGAAATGGTAGTACAGAAAGAAAAGGTAGATGAAAGTAAGATAATGGCAGGGACTGTAAATATTAATAGAAGCAAAGGACCAACAAGATGTTCTTAAAGCATTATAGAAATATAATTTGGGAAAAGAAAGAAGTACCAAGGTGCGGAAGACTATATGAGATTAAAGAATATTAAAGTATGTCTATAAGGACAAAGGAAAACCTTTATAAATTAGTCTGGAGATGGCATTTTACTCTGATGAAAGGAAATCATAAAGATACTAAATATTTTAATTTATGTTGGAGAAGCTGTCAGGAGGCAGGTACATATTTCCATATATGGTGGGAATGTGGCAATATATCAAAATTCTGGATTCTTCAAGAAGATAAATGAAATAATTATGTTAAATACAGTACTGTATGGAGGTTTGCACTAAAACAGTTCTCTTATCAATATTTGATACGGAGCAATGGAGCTGAGCAATGAAAAAAATTAGTTTGAAATTTATTAACAGCAGCAAGATTTTCAGAGGAATGATATAAATAAGTTTGGAATATAATTATTAATGATAAATTAATGTGTAATACTAACATTTAAAAGGGGATTGTTGTCTAATATCTTTGATAGATGGGGATAATTTATCGTATTTGTGTTAAAAATTATAACTTGTGTACCTTTAAGACTCGATGCACTTTTGAAATATGTAGTTTCCTTCATAATGAAGGAAAAATTGCTTATATCTCCAGGTGGTTCCAGTGGGGGGGGGAGAGGAAGCACTTTTTTATTATTATTGTGTTATTTTTCTGTTTTTGTGTTATTAAGGCTTTCTTGGTTAGTTGTGTCTCATTTAATTTTTTGGGGTTTGTTATATAAAAAGAACACTATGCTTTGGTAGATACTAGGCTGACTTTACCATTGGCCCAGGAAAGAGGCATCTGCAGGGGGTTATTATTTAACTTTCATATTTAACTTTCTTTGCCAAAAAGGACACTGATGGATTCTTATTTTATTTATTTATTGCCTTCTTCTTCCCTTCCCATTGCCGTCCTCCTGCACTGCATTTGTTAGATTTCAAACTTTGGATTGGAACCATTCAATCTTTTAGTCTCTGGAATAAAATCAAACGCTGATGTCACAAGCCAACTGATTCTCACACTTAACTGAGATCTGAAATCTTACAACCTTAAATATACGGTATAAAGAAAAATATCATCTACAACTGGCTTCTCAGTGTCGGAGACATCTGTCAGTAACACTGGAAACAATTATGGCCAAAGAACCAGTGAACTGAAGAAATACCTGTTTCGTAGCCAATATCCTTCTCTCAACACTGATTCATACAAGCAACCATCTTTTTAAGTAAAAAAAAAATCTCCCCCCAGGAAAGCTATAGTCAAGCAACAACATAGAGCATGTCCCGTTTGCGGTGGATTTCCGTCCAGCATCTATTACGTGGTAGTCAAGGAAAACTATCAATTGTCCAGGTTTGTTTGTGTTCCTAAAGTTCTACAAAGGTTTGTGTTCCTGAAATAACAGGCCAACCCTCCTGTTACTATTTTCCTTCAGTCTAAAAATCGAGGGGTATCCCCTCTGCAATAAAGGCCAGCATCCTGTTCAATAGTTACATACACCGAACTCCAACTCCAGAAGTAATGCCACAATCAGGCATGCAACAGCACGCAACCAGCATTTCACAAAATTGCTGCACGGAACTGATGCAATCTGAGCGCCTTGTGCATGAAGACCTGCCAGAAAGTCTTGTACTGAAGTATCTTAAGTTTAATTTTGTGTGAATAATGTTTGTGGAGTATAGCTCACTGCTTCAGAGACATTAAGACAGGGATGAACAAAGTGCGGCATCAGTAGTGTATGCAGTACAGTACAGTATATGCAAACTTGGAAAGTGATGGGGGAGAAAATGTTACTGCTGTGCCCGGCAAGATGATGGGCTGATCAGAGCAGGCCCTTAAGGATTGTTAACAGGTATACATCGGAAGGCTTTATTTGTTCAAGACTCCTTGGAAATCCTTAAGTACATCAGACCATAGATAAAGAGCTTAACATCTGCATGGCGTGAAGCAGTTTTAAGGGCACGGCATAATACTGTGAGATTCCTTTATTGTTTTAGGGAGTCAATTCGTCTCACATTTGCTCTTTTCCTGCTGCCTTCCATCTTTCCTGGCATTATTTTTAATTTCCAGAAAATCCTGCTTTCTCAGGACGGCCTCAGCTTCAACATAATTCTCCTCCAGAGATGGATCAGCGTTGGATATGATCTAGGACCCACTTGTTGGTCTTTCCCTCAGCCCTGGTTATTGATTTAGTGACTTATTTTTTTTTTAGAAAGCTCACAGAAGTTCATGTGATTGCTTATATAGACCTTATTGTTTCCTCTTAAGTTTTGATTGTCGGCCTGACGGAAGAATTTGGATGCAGCTCTTCTTTCACAAGGATGCTCTCTTGCATTCAAGGGGTTTCCGTCCAGTTTCTTCCCATTCTTGCACTTCTCTTCCCATTTATGTTTACCTTGAACTGTCAAACTCTGCCCTTCTAAGGTTACCTGGCAGAAGCCTTTGTAACGTTCTGCATTTTATGTTTTCTCCTTTCTTGGTCTTTCCTTCCTCCAATTCTCCTTCCCTAATTGCTCCAGCCCATCGAAGACATATTTGTTACCCTACAATAAGCCCCTTATTCCAGACGTTTGTGTTTCGTGGCAAGGGGGGGGGGGAAGAGAAGACAGTTGCGTTCTGATTGCGCCGTTACTTTTGAAGTTGGAGCCTATTCTCAGGGTTCCGTTCCGTTCTTCGTTCCTCCTCGAGGAACTAAACCGCTCCTCGTTTTCTCTGCGACGCAGGGGAGCCAAATAAAAGCCTAAACTCCTCTGGTCTGAAGTGCTGAGGTAGAAACCCGGACAAGTTACTTTTTTGGGGGGGGGGAGGGAAACGACAATTCTGGCTAGGAGATGCTGCGAGCGGAGTCTGAATAGTAACGCGTTCATAGACATACACACCAAGAGAAGACTTTAGGCGGGCTTGTTGCTTTTTCGTTGTTTTGTTTTTTAAAAAGAAAAGTTTGAGCTCTACGTGAGGACAGAGGAGGGAGAAACCCAAGGCGCCGACGGGAGGCGTGAGGGAAAAAGACATTGATGGTGGTTTTGTGGGTTTTTTTCCCTTCCGCTGAGGGAAAAGACATGCTCTTCTGAGGAGAAAAAGAAAAGACGGCCGTGAGGAGAAAGACGACGACGACGACGACGAAAGGCGGGACGGCGCCCGACGGGACGGCCTTTTTCTCCTCCTCCTCCTCCGCCGTCGCCGTCCTCCTCGCCGTCATTGGGGCCTTCCCTCGGCCGCCTCAGCTCCACCCTCGGGCCGGGCTCCTCCTTCTCCTCCGCCGCCTGGGCCCTGCCCGCCGAGCTGGGGCTTCCCTCCGCCCTCAACCAGCGTCGCGACGCCTGGCCGTGCAAGTCCGGGGCTCGAGCGCGCGGCAAGGCAGGCGGGCAGGAGCGAGAGGCCGGCCGGGGGCAGCGGAGAAGGCGGAGGCGGGCTCGGAAGCCATCTCTTCCCTCCCCGCTCCCTCTCCCGCCGCCTCCGCCTCGCCGCGCCTTCGGAAAGAAGAAGAAGAAGAAGAAGCCCCCGAGGCGCCACGCCGCCATCCTCGCCGCCGCCGCCGCCGCCGGGCCCCGAGAGCCATGTACTCGGCGGGGGGCGCTTCCCCGGTCGGGGCCGGACCCGGTGAGTGCCCCCCCCCTTTTTTTCCCCACCCGCCGCCGTCCCTCCTCCCCGTTAAGTCAGTTTTCTTCAAACCTTCTTCTCCCTCCCCCCCTCCCTCCCGCCGCCTTCCCGGCTCTCTCTCTTCCCAAACAAGAAGCCATGAGGGAAAGAGGAAGGCGAGACCTTCCCCCCCCGCGCTTTTCTTCTCTCCCCCCCCAAAGTCCTGGGTGGCGAGGCGGGAAGGCGAGGGAGGGCCGGAGCACGAGGCCAACGGCCCCCCCCATTTTAAATTCCCCCCCTGGAGGAAAGCGGGGGGGGTCGCCTCCTCACCTCTTCTTCTCCCCCCCCCCCATTTTTAAAATTTGTGTCCCTAAGGGATGTGTGTGTAAGGGGGGGGTCATCCCTTCAATGCCTCTCTCCCTCCCCATGGAGAAGAGTTGGAACAGGGGGGGTGGTATCCTGATCCTTCCTTCCCTCTCCGGTCGTAGTTTGTATGGTTGTGTTTTTTGGTTTCGGGGAGGAGACGAGCATCTGGAAAAGGGGCTCCCCTCCCTCCCTCCCTCTCCCTCGGGGATCCCCCCCATCCCAAATCCACGCGGCCTGCTTCTTGGTTCGCCTTCTCCCACCTTAGGGGAGGGGAGGGGGGGCCGGCTGCACATCTGCCTCGTGTCTGGTGGGGTTGGGTCCGTTGCACTGCCTTTTTAAATAAATAGATATATTTCATCCAGGTTTTTTTTTTCCTTCTCTTTTTCTCTCCCCCCACCCCACCCCGTAGACCCTTCCCTGAGTTGCAACCCTGGTGGATCGGTTTTTCTGCTCCTGGAGATCCGAAAGGCCTTCCCCCCCCCCGCCATTGGAAGCGAGGGGGGGTGATGGTGGTGGCTCCTTGTGCGTGCCTGGGTGCACGTGGGAACGTGAGAGGTGCCGGGTAGTGTCAGGCCTCGACCAAGAGTCTGGCCAGCAGGAGGAAAGCGGGTGTGGGTTGCGAGGAGACTGCTTTGGAGGGGTGGGGGTGGGGGAGAGAAGGAAGAAAGGCCTGATGGTGGGTTGCCCTCCTTTTCCCCCCTTTTGTTGTTGTTTACTTCTCTGTGTGAGTCAGAGATCCTGATAGGATCACAACTGTTGAGGATTTGTCTCTCCGCCCTCCTTCTCTCTTAAAGAGTGCCACACCAAGGCTTGTGCAGAGGGGATGCACAGGGGAAGGTGTGAGGTCGCCGGACCTAGGAACAGGCAGGCACGGGTTCAAGTCTTCTCGCAGCTGGGAAGCTTTTGGTGTGACCTCGGGTCAGTCGCTCCTGATTTACAGGTGGCTGGGAACAGAAGGATGAATACACAGGCGCTCCTGTGCTTGCTGGAAAAGATTCAGTTGTGGGGGTTGGGTGTGCTTGGAGTTGCTTCCAATTTATAGTGGTCCAGGCAGAAATGCACTGTATGCTGCTGTGTACAGTATAAATCGGTGCCTTTACTTTCTCATTGATGTTCGCACAGCATCTCATTGTCAACTGTCTTCTGCACATAAATATTGTCCTCTCACCCTCCACTCCGATGTCTAGGCTGGATTGGAAGGTTTCTCATGCATGTTCATTGATAAAGAAAAATTCTCATAGATTGATGCCTTTTTCCTCATGCTGATAAGTTTTTGGACAAGGAGGAATATATTCACCACCACTATTTGAGCGTTCATCATATTAGTGGTTTTGTTTTTATTCTTTGTTGCTATGCCCCATGGAGTTGTGGTGCTCCTTAAAACTCTTTGTTTTGGCCAGTGGGTTTCAGTTTTGCAACGAATGGTCCTTGGCATAGGATTATGGTACTGTATTTAATATATGGTGTAATTCCTTTAGTGTTTGGTGCAGAAGCTTCATCCAGGCTCAAAGATCCAGGCAGTAGAAATAAGTAATTTGTGTACCTGGCTTATGGAAACAGCTTATGGTAAAGATGTGTAGGTTCTATAGCCATTATATTCAGAGAATGTGGCGTGAGTCTGGTATAAAGGAGAGTAACACAATAAGTACATATTGTAGGTAGTAACTATGCTGTGTTATGATTTTGTTTCAAATTTATTAAATTGTAGGGCAGGTATCAGCCCAGCTCAAGAGAAGCAGACAGAACGGGAGGTCCGATTCTGTGCCGTAGTCAGGTTCCTGGGCCCTGCTTTACCTGTCTACGACAGTTTTGCTATCTTGGTGACTGGTCGGCCTCCTCTGATGTAAGATGTAGTTGTGCTTCATTGTGCCTACTGTAGGATTAATGAAGCTCATTAATGAAGATAGTGCTCTAGTGGTTTACTTCTGTTTTAGTTAGAAGTGCAAGTGGGGAACAGATGTCTCCCAATAAGTTCATTTTAGCTCTCTGACAGTCTTTAAATATGTGTATTATTAAGGCAAACTTGTAGAATTTTAATCATCTGGCATTAAAATAATGTTTAATGTTTTTTATTATCCTGGAATAAACAGCACAGAGGTGTTGTCCCTAAGTATCTTCCTGATGCACTGTTGCTTGCAGCTCTTCCAGTTCAGTTGTTGCACAAGATCTGTGTATTTCTCCTCAAAATGTTGTTTCTGTTGCAAGGAAACTTCGTTTTCTTTACCCCTCAAATAAAGAACTTGTTACTAGGTAAAAGCATTACTTTTCCATTCACCTCAGTGGAATTTTAAGATAGTATGGAATATGGTTGTGCAGTGTGGTGGACATTCCTTGGATGCTGATTGCAAAAATTCTAGCAATGAGTATGTCTCTTTGTACTCATATGCTGTTTTCTGGACATCTTTAAAATTATTTTAATTGTTTTTAATATTGAAGAGAGACACTTAGTGTTTTCCTATTGTATCTGAAAGTTAAATTGTTGTATTGCCTTTTTAAGGTATACTGTAAATATCAGCAAATCCTCTTTCCTCTTCTAGCAACAGTGCCTTCTATTTTGCTTTTTTGCTTATTAATTTTTGTTCTTTGTTCTGTGTAGCTCTTCAGTAAATTGTATTTCCGATTTTATAGCAAATGGAAGGAGACATGAGTAGAAATTTTCATTTCTCTGCGGATGGCATATTTTTCTTTTAGGATGTATTGGGTGTCATACAGGTCGGTTCAGAAACATCTTAACAGAATCTGAGGAGTTGTAAGGAAGTAAATGCACACCTTTGGTAGCAACTCAACATTTCTGATTCTGTACATTCTGTATTTTGAAAGATTTCTGATATGTGCAGTAGAATCTTGCAAGCAACTTCATAGCCATTGAGACTTCCCTGTTTGGTAGTCTGTCATCAGGACCCGGGATTGGAAAAGATGCAGAAAACAGCAATAACAATTGTTTAAGGCTTGGTGCAGCCTACCTTCTGTGGAGAAACTAAAAAGTTAAGAGTTTCTTAGTTGAAGTTTATGCAGTTATGCAGGGTAGAGGGAGGCATAAATGTATCATTATGGAGGAAGAGTAGCCATCTAGCACCATGCTGTCTTGTAGCAATCAAAACCAGAAACAACAATGGATTTTGTGGCACCTTGTAGATCGTCATGTCTTACTACCATAAGCTTTTGTGGGCTACAGTTCAGTTCCTCAGGTGTATCTGAAACTTGTATGTGCTGCCCCTTAAGCTCTTGTTCTTCTGTCTGGCAAGGCCTTCCTTTTCAGGCAGGTGTTTAAGCAATAAGTAGGAGTCTCATGAATATTCTATTTATTAAACTCTGAGATTTTAAGGTGTTTTAAAAACTGTTTTTAATCTTGGTTTTAATATTGATAAACGTAGTTTCTATTGTAGTTTCAAACTGTGGATCATGGTGTAGTTTTAACTGGGAGAAAAGTGCCATGTAAATAACGTAATAAAGATCTCAACATCAGTACTTGATATCAAGGAATATCAAATAGTATTTGCTTCCTGGTGGAGAAGACAGTATTTTTTTTAAAATGAAGTTCCTTTGATTTTTACAGGGCACATGAGGGTGCTCAAACAACAGGTTTGTTTGCACATAACCAAAGCAGACATTTGGACAGGTTGTTCACTAGGAACATCAGTCAGATTGAAGGTGGACGTTCCTCCTGTTTAAAATGTATCTGAATAATTTTCTTACCAGGCAGAATAGAATCTCTGCCTCTCGGCTGAAGGTACAGGAAGGTATCCCTTTCAACACTGAAAAGTATAATGTCTCATTGGAATAGACCTTGGGGAGATGTTCCAGCCATATGAAAAATGGCAGCTTGAGCAGTGTTACTTCCCAAGACTCACTAAGCAAATGGTGTTAACCTCCTTATTTGAGAAGATAAGGCAGCTCTTCCCAATGCCAGTGGGTTCCCTTTACCAAATGCTAGGAGAACTGAGATGCTGCTGACTAGATCTGAAAGGGGCAGACCCTTGGCTGACTCTGGTGGTGACTTGAGCAGCTTTGTTGTGTGTAAGGCAGCTGTTATACTGCAGTTGCAACTAATTCAATGTGGCACTGAAGAGTATTATTAGGGTTTTTTTTACATTTTTTCCTTTAATACAGTTTAGTGTTCTGCCTGTCTGTCTGTCTCTCTCTCTCTATGTATATACAGTGGTGCCTCGCAGAACAAGTGCACCGTAGAGCGATGATTTCGCTCTACAGTGACGCTTTTTCGATCGCTAATGCGATCGCAGAGCGATGGCCCCAATAGGCGAAAATCGCAGAGCGAAGGTCGGTAAGCGGTTCGCTTACCGACCTTCGCTTTGCAACCCGCCGATCAGCTGTTCCGCGGCAACAAAATGGCCGCCGGAAGCCCCAAAATGGCCACGCGCAGCGTTTTCGCGCTCTCGTTAAGCGAGGGGAGGGCACGAAAATGGCTGCCGGCCATTGAAAAATATCGCTGAACGGTGAGTAAATCAGCCGATTGGAACGCATGAAACTAAGTTTAATGCCTTCCAATGGCTTTTTACTTTCCGCACAGCGATGTTTCACACAGCGAGGGTTAATCTGGAACGGATTAACCTCGCTGTGCGAGGCACCACTGTATATGGACACATGCACACCTAGCATTTGAAAGCAACTAATCTTGCTCAATGTACAGTAGTTATTAAAAGCCTCTCTAATAAGGCAGGTCTTTAACATTAAAGGATGAAATGCAGGGGGCCAACCTAACCTCTGGAAGAAGATTCCTCAAAGAGTGAGCAGCCACAGAGATGGCCCTGTCTTGCGTTCCCATCAAACATGCCTGTGGTGGCAGCAGAACTGAGAGAAGATTCTCCTTGGAAGATCTTAGAAGTCTGGAAGGCTCATATGGGGAGATACGGTCCTTCAGATAGCTTGAACCAAAGCCGTATAGGGTTTGATAGGTCATAACGAGCATTTTTAATTGGGCCTGGATGTGATAGCTAGTGCAATTTTGCAGCAGGAGAATTATATGTCTCTTTTAACTGGGCCCAGTAAGCAATCTGGCTTCTACATTTGAACCAGTTGAAATTCCTGAACTGTTTGCAAAGGCAGCCCCATGTACAGTACTGCATGTTACAGTAATCCAAGCTAAGGAGTGTGCCACTGTGGCAAAAAATTCTTCCTGGAGATTCTGTGTTTGTCTTTTAATAAGCAAGAAAACTGTCCCAGTGATCCCCAGGATTTGCAAGGTTTCCTGGGAGTTGCAAAGCTTCTTGGATGGGGGTTGTCCCAATGTCCATTAGGCTTTATAGAGGGAGCTTCCCATGAAACTTCCTCACTCATGAGGCTGAGACTCCCAGAAATGATTTCAAAGGATAAACATACAATCAAGAGCTGTGGAACTGCAGAATGCCCTAGCTGTTGTTAGTAGTACAAATATTATAATTGTTGTAGAGGTGCAGGAGCATTACCCTTACGAGTTGCATTGTATTGCAGTGCAAAGAGAAGTTAGAAAACAGCACTGATACTGTGCCTCTTAGGGTGTAGATTCCTAAAAAAATGGATGGAATGGGAATCTGATGAATTTGATAATGCATCACCTAGGCACATGATGTTAAAGCCTTGGATACTTAATAAGCAAAACAGGGATATGAAATACAGAACAGAATAATTGATTAGGAAGGAGCCTACAAGTTCATCAAGTCCAACCCCCTGCTCAGTACAGAAATACAAATCAAAGTATATCTTACAGAAGTATGTCTGACTTTCTCTTGAATACCTCCAGTGTTGGGAGTGCTCATTACTTCCTGAGGTCATTGGTTCCGTTGTCACACTGCTCTAACAGTTAGGAAGTTTTTCCTGATGTTCAACAGAAATCTGCCTTCCTGTAACTTTGTTACAGGAGCCCATTGTTGCATGTCCTGCACTCTGGGATGATCGAGAATAGAGCCTGCCTCTCCTCTGTATGACTATCCTTCAAGGGTTTGAAAAGCCATATATCTCCTTAGTCGTCTTTGCTTAAATCTAAGCATGCCCATTTCTTTCAGCCTTTCCTCCTAGGGCTTGGTTTCCTAACTCCTCATCATGTTTGTTGCCCTTCTCTGAACTTGCTCCAGTTTGTTGGCATCCTCCTATTATCAATAATTTGGTCTAGAAAAATGATCTCATAATCTTTACAGTATGCAGTATAAACTATAATAACTTAATATGGACCAAAAATTCTTTTTCCTCCTCAGCAACACTCAGGCAGTACTGCCTCAACTTACTGCACTGAAGTATATCTCAGACAATTCTTACTTTCATACGTGTTGACTGCCCACTAGATTGCAAAGAACTGGAGGCTGTTACAAGTTCAAAAATTGCACAGTGACCCACACTGGATCTACTGCCTTTCTTTACTGGAAATGGCTCTAATAGACCTAATTATCTATGCCTACCTGCCATATTGGTGAAAGCCTCCAGATGAAAAGTGATAAAGGACAAGTCTCTTACCCAGTAGAGATTGAAAGTGTGACAGATTGTACTAACCAAAAACAAACAAACAAAAACAGAACTTATATACTATTTATAATCACCCTCTACCTTCACATAAACCTCTGAAAAAGGTGCCACACTTACATTTGTCACAGTGTGCCAACTATTTCATCTACATTTCACTTTATTTTATGTACTGTCAGTCTACCTGCCATTGACGTTAGCTGTCAGTTTTGAAAATTCAATTGATTTTAATTTGCTGAATCACCATTTGCTAGCTGGAACGAGGGACCAATGATACTTCTCAGAGCCTGAGAAAATCTTAAGGTATCTGGCCTAGATCCTTTATAGAGAAGATCAAGATTACATGCCACAGATTACCTGGCCTGCTCTGGTTTTCAGAACTTGTCTACTTGAAAACCTTTAACCCCCTGTTCTTAATTATGCCTTGAAATTCAGAGTGATCTTTTCCACAGCAGCAAATTCAGCAAACAAAAACTAGCTACTCACACGAGCCTAGTTTAAGTGCTTGTTGAAAATCATTGTTTGTGAAAATATGGCTATTTTAATGAGGGACCATCATGAACCTTAGGAACAACATATAGTTCAGCAATCACAGTGTTCCATTTGTAAGACAGAAGATGATCAAGTCTCAATATTTAAATATCATAGGTGCTATGATATGTTTTCCACTCATATACCCTACCTTAATATTCATAGTGTGAGTATATGTTTCTAGAGACATGAACCAGTCGCATGTTAGTGAATAATTTATCTTAACTTCAGCAAAGTTTTTGACAAAATACCCCATGACATTCTGATTATCTAGGTAACTAGGTGTGGACTGGGTAGAATTAAATATCAGGTGGATACACAGCTAGTAACAGAATGACACTGAGTGCTTAACAGTTCCTTGGCACACTGGGTGGTGGTAACAAGCATCATACCATAAGGCTCAGTCTTTGACCAGGTGCTCTTCAACATCTTTACTAATCACTTGGATGAGGAGGTGCAGGGAATTCCTTTCAGAATTGGAGAAAACAAACTTGGGTGGAATGGCTAATACCCTGGAAGACAGGAACAGAATTCAAAAAGACTGTGATCTGCTCAAGCCCTGGACTGAAAACAACAGAATGAAAAGGTTGCATGAGCAGTTTGGAACATGATCCTGGCCATTGTTTGTTTGTCTATTTTACATCTAAGAGTCTTATCTGAAATTTATAAAGTTACATTTCCTTTGGAGACATATATTGAGAGACCAAGTGATGACCATTGAAAACTTTGATTAAAGCCTGCACCACCCCCTCATCAGCTTGTCGCTCCCATGCAACAGTTAGATTTCAAGATGACTTGTTGGAAACAGTGTCTATGTTTGTATTGCATAAGACAATGGATATAGATGTGCATAAGTGGATGCAAAGTATATGTGTCAGTGGATGTCTATCAAAGAGAATGTGGGGTGACAGTACCCATTACTGGTCTGTAATATTTAGGAAGCTGTGAGGATTGCAGTCCTTGGCATGAAAAAAAGTGTGTCTGCAGGACATAGATAATTCTGATACTGAATAGTTTGAAATATTTATACTCCTCCTTTTTAGCAGAGTTATTTGGGTTCTTTACTATGGATTGTATCTCGGTCTAGTCATACATAGAGTAGATGTACTAAAATAAATGCAATTTCCTAGTACTGAACATGAGATTTGTTGTTGGGGTTTTTTTTGGTCTCTCTCTCTCTCTCTCTCTCTCTCTCTCTGAGAGTGTGTGTGTGTGTGTGTGTGTGTTGCATTAGAATTAAGTTAAGAAGGAAAAGCCCCCTGAGTATTTCATATTTCTAAATATATGTCTTAACAGAAAAACTTTGTATTTCTAGAAAAATAGTTTCTAGGAAATAGAAAGTTCAAGTGAGGATCTTCTCTGTTGGCTGGGTTAACTTGCTTGTTTAGAACTTTGCATCTGCCTCAACCTGGGTTTGGGGTAGTGTTTGGCTTCACTTTTGGAAGCAAGAAATATTTAAGCCAAATTTCTGTATAGTTACGCTTATATATCTGACCTAACATACGTTTGTTAGGTCAGACATACAAGCATTTTGATCATAGAGTTGACTTAGGTTTGTCAGTCTTGTCTTTCGTTTGGAGTTATAATAAGCTCTTCTGAAAGAAGTAAGCCTATCAAACTGTAGACAAACTGGTCAAGGTGTTTTTGAAACATTTCTTTAAAAAGTTTGAGAGTCTGTGGCTTCAGAATAACTTAAAAAGTTGGATATGGACATCAGTTATCAAAAATACTTGTCATCTTGGAAAGCTTGTTGATTCTATGTCCCTCCATGTTTACATTTTTTGTGAATGGAATTTTACACATACCTAATGAAAAGAAGCTACATTGAGTTTACTGTAGTATTTCCCTGTCAAGATTGATGTAAGCATGTATCTTGTGTTTTTTACTGTGTGAACATGCACACACAGTATTATGCAGTATCATCAAGACTACCTGATCAAAAAGCCCTAAAGAGTACTTAGTCGGGTGGAGGAGAGAGTTGTGCCCCACTTGCTTTTCATTTCGTAGATGAGAAATTGCATTTATTCCTGTGGTTTAATATAACAGGAAGAGTCTCTTTGGAGTTGTGAGGAATTTGGAGCTCTACACTGGATCCCAAATCTAGCAGTAATAAAAAGATTAAGGTTGGAGGATCTTTTTATTGGTCACTTGCCGAAGAGCCAGCAGTGGTATCTACACCAGCTCCCTATTGGTAGTACAGTGGTGCCTCGCATAGCGAGCGCCCCGTTTAACGACGAATTCGCATAGCAATGCGGATTTTGCAATCGCAAAAGTGATCGCATTGCGATGTTTTAGGTGGCCAAAAATCGCATTGCGATGTTTCAGAAACAGCTGATTGGCGGTTCCAAAATGGCTGCCGGATCAACAAAATGGCTGCCCGCAGCGTTTTTGCGCCGATTCCTCGCTTACCGAGGCGGTGAAAATGGCGGCCCTATGGAGGATTCCCACTTAGCGGTGAGTTTATCCCCCATAGGAACGCATTAAATGGAGTTTAATGCGTTCCTGTGGGGTATTTATTTCCGTATAGCGACGTTTCTGGATAGTGACGATATATCTGGAACGGATTATCATCGCTATCCGGGGCACCACTGTAGTTTTGTCATTTCAAACAACTTTATATCCTTTTAAAGTACAGTGCTGCCTCGCATAACAAGCGTCCCATTTAACGACGAATCCGCATAGTGATTCGTTTTTTGCGATTGCAAAAGCGATCGCATTGCAATGTTCCCTATGGGGAAAAATCGCTTTGCGATTTTTCCCCATAGACCACGGTGGGCGCTTCTCCTCCGCCGCTCGGAAGTGCTGGCCGGCATATTCGCGGCCAGTGCTTCTGAGCGGCCTTGGGGGAGGGCTTCGCCGCCGCCGCTCGGAAGTGCTGGCCGGCATTTTCGTGGCCAGCGCTTCCGAGCGGCCTCGAGGGAAGGCTCATCCACCGCCGCTCGGAAGCGCTGGCCGGGTGGCTCCAAGTGGCGGCGGAAGGGTGGGTGGGGGGTCCGGAAGGCTTCCAGTGCTTTGCCTGGAAGTCATCCGGTCCACCCTAACCTGCCTCTGCCGCCGGGATCCGCGCCGCGCCCAGCTACCCCAGCCATGGTCGGACTCCCGGGAGTCCGACCATGGCTGGGTTAGGCAGCGCGGGGCGGCTTCAAGCGGCGGTGGCAGGGTTGGTGGGGGTCCGGATGGCTTCCAATGCTTCACCTGGAAGCCATCCGGACACCCCCTACCCTGCCCCCGCCGCTGCTGAGAGCCTTCCGAGCTCTCAAAGGGCTTTCTCCAATGTCGGGGGGGAAGCCCTTTGGGAACTCGGAAGGCAAATGTCGGCGGTCGGAGGTGGCTTTGGGGTCCTTCCAAAGCCACCGCCAACCGACTGCTGACATTTTTCCCCAGCTGAGTGGCGGGGCTTCGAAACACCCGCCGCTAAGCTGGGGGAAAATGCCAAAGGCCCCATTTTCGGCCAGCTGATCGGCGGTTCCAAAATGGCCGCCCGCTGTGTTGCCTCGCTTTAGAGGCAGCGAAAATGGCTGCCCCTATGGAGGATCTTCGCTCAACGGTGAGTTTTAAGCCCATAGGAACGCATTAAATGGTTTAATGCGTTTCTATGGGCTTTTTTGTTCCGTTTAGCGATGTTTCTGGATAGCGACGATTAATCCGGAATGGATTAACGTCGCTATGCGGGGCACCACTGTATTGTGATTGTAGAGCTGTGCTAAAGATATATTCTGATTGGGAGCTGCAACTGTTTTCCTGTTGCCAGTTCCCTTTTTGTCAGAAAATGGAACGGAGAAGAATGTGTTAAAGGGATGTGTTTTGTCTGTTTGTTAGTCTGTCTTTCCTTAAAGGAATTGATTCATGGATGAAGTGGGGTTTAATGCAGGAATACAAACAGAAGGATATATGCCAGGTGGTTGTCTAAGTTTCTCTCGAATACCTCCGGTGTTGGAGTACTCACCACCTCTTGCAGTAATTTGGATAGATGGCTCACATGGTATCTTACAGTTAAACTAATGTTGCCGCTGTGAGTTCTGGGAAGGCCTTTTGATTCCTGAGTCCAGGCAGAGCAAAGCTGACAAATAAAGCTCAATCACGACCAGAGCTCGTGAAAAGGAGAGCAAACAGGGAGTTTGCCTGGGGAGGCCAATGGGGAAGCCCTTATCAATTTTTTTTCGTTTCCTTTGGGTATACGTACAACTACATTTAAACTAACAAAACATGAGGGACAGGTATCCTAAACAAACAGCTGAAAGTAAAAAAGCTAGAAGGAATTATGGAGGGTGGAGTCAACTCAGTGATAGGTACCTGCAAAGTTTGTGCTATGTTTGTCTTTCTTCTTGAGTATAAAACACTGTATACATGTAACAAGTGTAAAGTCGTGGAACTGTTAGAAGAGAAAATCAGAGACCTAGAGCAGCGAGTAGCCACACTCAAGGCTATAAGGGAAGATGAAGCCTACATCGTAGAATTCTTGAGTTCACTGTTGATGGAAGAAAACCAAAACATTTCAGTGGAGGAAAATGCTGTAGGGGCTACAAACATAGTGGAGGAACCACCATGGAAAAGAATCACAGTTAGGAGCAAAAGAAGGAGAAGACACTCCCGGTGGAACTACAAAACCGCTTTCAGTTACCTGAAGAAGAGTCAGTCAGATAGCATTCAGAGGAGACCCCACAGGAGGACATGAGTAGACTGAAGCACAGCAGAATACAATCCCTGAACCTACACCCTACAAAAAGAAGAAGAGGGGAGTAGTTGTAGTAGGGGACTCCTTACTATGTGGAATTGAGACCAAAATATGCCAGGAGGATCCATGGACTTGCTAGTCTCCCTTGAGGGTGGATAAGGAATGTGATGGAAGGATTGCAATCGCTCATAAAACATACATATCCCTTTCTTCTTGTCCACGTGGGAACAAATGACACGGCCAAGAGGAGCTATGGCGAAAGCATATCTGACTTTGAAGCTCTGGGAAGGAAACCCACAGACTTTGGGGGCCAGATAGTTTTTTCATCCATCCTACCCGTACTTGGAAGAGGAAATGAAAGAGAAAGAAAGATCCTATTGGTGAATGACTGGCTACAATGGTGGTGTCGATGAGAGGGATTTGGTTTTTGGGACCATGGGCTAAGCTTCCTGGAAGAAGGTCTGCTAGCAAGAGACGGCTTGCATCTAATGACTGGGAAGGATGTGGACGGCTTTAAGCTGAATTGGAAGGGGGAGACGCAAGCACAGAGTTCAGGGCAGATGAAGCCTTACACATAATAAGAGGAATGATCCAAACTGATCAAAAGGGCAACATTTATTTATTTATTTACTAAATTTATATCCCACACATTTAGACAGCGTCTACTCTGGGCAGCTAACAATAAAAAAGACTAAAAACAATCTAATATATCAAACAACAATTTAACAACAAATACAATATCATGCAAGATAATATCTCCAATAACATTAACAATTGTTGTTGTTTAGTTGTTAAGTCATGTCCGACTCTTTGTGACCCCATTGACCAGAGCACGGCAGGCCCTCCTGTCTTCCACTGCCTCCCGGAGTTGGGTCAAATTCATGTTGGTCAAATTGTGGCAACCCACATGCTTCCACGTTCTGGGAGGTCCACTGGCAGAGATGGAAGAGGCCAGAGTCCCACTGCAAGACAGCAGTGTAGTATATTATCTCCCTGTCTGTTCAGTCTATATGCAGAACATGTCATCTGGAAAGCTGGATTAGGGTGAAGGAAGAAAGAAAATTGGTGGAAGTAAAGCCAGTAATTTAAAATACCATTTTACTAGCAGGAGATAGTAATGACTTTAAACAACTACGGAGGCAGGTGAAAGGAAATGCAAAGATAGGAGTAAAGGACATGAGGTGGAGTGACTTCATAAAGGATGAAAAGGCCTTTTGGAGGCTATAAATTAATATGAACACCATAAACCAGAAGACACTTGATGGCACATAACGTGTGTGTGTGTGTGTGTGTGTGTGTGTGTGTGTGAGAGAGAGAGAGAGAGAGTGAGAGAGAGATTATTGCCTTAAAATTCTTAGCAGATCATTTTTCTCACAGCTGAAAGGATTGAGAGGGCGAGTAAGACTGCTTTGTATCTCTCAAGAGGGTATGGAGGTGCTCCTAATCTAGGGAGGGGCATTGTAGATGGGTACATATGACCTCCAGATGGTTTCCATTTCTAAGTGGGTGCCACAAAGAGGTCCAGTGAGTTAGGAGGAGAGGTTGTGTGTATGGCTTACTTGGGCATAATCTTAGTTGGCTAGACCAGTGGTTCTCAACCTTGGGTCACCCAGGTGTTCTTGGACTGCAACTCCCAGAAACCCCGGTCAGCACAGCTGGTAGAGAAGGCTTCTGAGAGTTGCAGTCCAAGAACACCTGGGTGACCCAAGGTTGAGAACCACTAGGCTAAACCATTCTTTGGCTCTATGTGTAAACTTAACCACCTTCTTCTTCTTGTTGTTGTTGTTATTGTTATTGTTATTGTTATTGTTATTGTTATTATTTAGTTATACATAGAAAGATTTACAGTACACAAATGACTGACTGTATGTAGCCCACTTTTTTCCTGTTTGCTGATCCTCTTATTTATTTAGACTTTATTTCCCCAACTTTAAGTGGCTTTTCTAGTTGCATGAAGGATGATAGGAGGGAAACAGGATTGGAAAAGCCAAGTGCAAGGTGGATTCTGTGTCACTGATGTAGTATGATTTTCCAGTGTAATATCTCGTAACATTTCAGTGCCTTCTGCACAGTGGGAAAATATTCCCCAGGCTTAGTTCTTGGGAAAATTATTCCCTAAAATTAGTTCTTGAAGCGACCATAATACAGTGGTGCCTCGCTTAACAAGTGCCCTGGTTAACAACGAAATCGCATAGCGATTTGGTTTTTGCAATTGCAAAAGTGATCGCATTTCAGTGTTTTAAATGGGAAAAAATTGCTTTGTGATGATCAGTAAGCTGTTTCGCTTACCGATTTTCACATAGCGATGTTTTCCCAACAGCTGATCGGCGGGTCCAAAATAGCCGCCGGGTAAAAAACATGGCCGCCCGCTGTGTTTTGGGACGGATTCCTCGCATACCGGGCAGCGAAAATGGCTGCCGTATGGAGGATTTTCGCTTAAAGGTAAGTTTTTTGCTCATAGGAATGCATTGAAGGGGTTTCAGTGCATTCTTGTGGGCTTTTAAAAATCGCTTAGCGATGTTTTCGGTTAGGGGCGATTTTTGCTGCACCGATTAACATTGCTAAGCGAGGCACCACTGTATTTTGGTAGTCTTTTAAAAATGTTAGGATTAAAGGTTGTGTGGTTTTTTGTTTTGTATTCTTTAACATAGTATTTTTTAGGAAATGTGTAATCTTAAATCATCAGTAAAAAAGTATGTCTCCTTTAAGACTAACAATATTATTTCAGTGTTATTGTAATATTACTGTATTTCTGTTCAGTCTGGTAATACAGTTGTCATTCACTTTTTAGTTTTGCCCAATTTGTTGTTATTTCAGACAATTTAGTTGTAGTAAAGCACTCTGAATGCAACCTTTCTGTAGATATAGGGCAGTTATTGTAGCTTATACAAAATAGTTACTATACTGTTGACAAAATAAAACATTAAATGCACCTCCACGAAAACCTTAATTGTTGCACATATTGACAGCTGAAGCACTTATGAAAATATACTACTGACAATAAGGATATAATTACCTTTTTGAAAAGCTTAGACTGAAACAAATTAGGGATATTTTGTCTGAAAATACATTTCAAAGGTTTGAGCTTCAGAATTATCATATGGCATAAGTCACTTTGGGACTCTTATGGTTGGAGCTGATAGGCAAAAATGGGGGAAGAAACATTGAATGTTTATTTCAAGATAAGTCTTCCCAACTACTGTGGCTGCTTTAATGTTATAGAGAGTAGCATTTGCTAATTTTGATATCTTAAAAAGATGTAGGACTGTTCAGCAATATGGGTGGTCTTTCAGTGATCATACAGGAAGTTCTGAAATGGACTTCAGTATCATTATCTCAGTTTGCGTCCCATCTCTTCTCTCTCCCTGCAGGAGAGAACAGATGATTCAGAGGGGAAGGCATTACAGCTTATTTCTGCCAGGGTCCTAGCATAATTTGAACTGAGTCCCCTTGTAGGGAGAAAGACAGCGTATAAATAAGACAGAATTACTTTCTACAGTTACCACCTCCCCTGCATACATAATAACAGAAGAGTAGCCGTAGTGGAAATCTTGAATACTGTATTTCCAGGTCCCTGGCAGATCAGGAACTACAGCAGATTAGGTACTTTTTCCTTTTCTCCTTAGAAAAGAAAGTCAGGGCAAACACAGGGAAACTTGGATGGTCCCTAAAGTCCTGGTAGTATCTTGTGCTCCACGTCTTAGGTCAGCATTTCCATGGAACTTGAAGTGCATTGCCAACTATCAAGAAAATGCGAGTTGGAATGAGCTGATACGTATCGTACAAGACTTCTCTGTTGCCCCGAATTGAGCTAGAAAATCATTAAGAAGGGCAGCCATGTTATGCAGATTATACTGAAAGAATGGTTAATAATGTGGCAGAATCATGTTCAGCAGCCATGAAACATTATGTGCCCACTCACAAGAGCTCGGTGCAATCTGAATACCTCCTTGAGCTAGCTTAAGAGGGTGAGGGAGCATTACAGAAGGAGAAGGAATGGAAAGAATTTTACCCTGAGAAGTACAGGGAAGCTAGGTTCAGCAAAGATGAAAGAAAGGGCTTCTTAAGACAGGACATGAAATGATTTTTATTTATTTATTAGTTTTATTTATATGCCACATTTCTCCCAACAAGGGACCCAAAGCAGCTCAAACTATGCATAAGCTTAGGCATCCTTCAGTCTCAAGAGACTATGGTAACATGCTCTGTATCGAGAAGTGTCCTCTCCAGAGCATGAAGCCTGGGTAAAGTAGTATGGAGGATAGGCCGTTACCCAAGAAGCAAATCCCCCCTCTCCATGTTGCTGAAATGGTCCAATGGAAAGGCAAGAGCCAATACAACTGGTTCCAGCAACGTCGCAGGAGTTGGCAGAACAACACGAACTGCCTTCGGGACTCCAGCTCCGGATTTTGCCTCTAGGTTAACTCCTGAAGCCTTTTCCATGAGTGGATATAGCCACAAGGCAGTGGAGGTTTGAAATCTGAGTTTTCCTTCTCCTAGATGGGCTGCCTTCCATGGCTGACAAGCTGCACCTACCTGGCCTGCTCTCTAATAGTGCGGAAGTATGATCCGACCCTTAAAACTTTCCTGCCTCCCAGGGGTATGCAATGCTAATTGGCTTTCCTATTTACCATATTAGGGTCAGAGATCACTTTGCTGCCATAAAAAGTTGTCATAATTATCTAATTCAGAGGTGTACAATTCAGTTTCATCTTGGGTTGCATCGGCATTATGGTTGCCCTCAAAGGGCCAGTTGTATCTGTAAGACTATATAAATGTATCTACTCTTTATCGTATTAAATATAATCCTCCTCATTCAATTATTACTGCACTTTCTGACTTTTTGCTGCTTGGAATGCTGACATTAGAAGTCCCACTGGGCGGATTCCCAGCATTCTTGTGGAGCATTATGGGTGACCGAGTAAGTGCCTGCGTATTGTATACTGCACCATAGCAGGCAACATTGCGAGGGCCACATGAAATGGCCCACGGGCCTTGAGTGTGACACATGTGTTCTAATTGGTCACTTTTAGAAAGGGTTTAGACATGTTTAGTGGTGTAATAAGACTATTAGTGCCTACTGCAGTGGTTCTTAACCTGGGCGATAATGCCCCCCAGGGGGCGATTTCATTTTTCAGGGGGGCAGTAGAACAAAAAGGGGCAGTGTGGGGGCGCTGGAGCAGAAGGGGGGCGGTAGGGGGGCGCTGGAGCAAGCCAAACCTGTGAAGATGGCTGCAGCCTTTTTACAATGTGCATGAATATATATTTTCCTCCTATCTTAATTTAGTTTCAGAGTTTTCGTCTTGAAATTTTTAGTTCCTGCATTTTATGCCCTTTTTATATTTCTTTTTGAGTCTTAAAATTCGCTTGCAACTAAATCATTAAATGTTACTTTTTGGGGGCATTTCATTTTCTTGGAATTGAATTTTGTTTTCGGGGTCATTGGATTTAAGTGTCTTAAATAAATAAACAAACAAACAAACAAACAAACAAACAAATAAGATATAATAAGAAATAAGAGGGGGGCGATGATAACTTCCTCAATGGCTCAAGGGGGCGTTTCTTTCAAAAAGGTTAAGAACCACTGGCCTACTGGACATAATGGTTAATAATAAAATTAAAGAACAGCTTGTCAGAAATAGTTATCTTTTATCTCCACAGCATTGTTGGTGTTGATTAATTGTGTTTTTGTTTTGTTTTATTAAATGCTATCTATTTAGAAATGGTTCCTTCTCCATCCATGTCAAAAATTCAGAATTAAAATGTATAACTTGACATGGATTAATTTCATAACAATTGCAACTTTTTCAGAACTGTTTGTAGAGTCATTGAATCCATTTCAAGGATAATAGTTAAGAACTTAAAAGCAAGTTTTCAAGAGGAATTTTAAATCCATTGTTCCTTTAAATTAGCCTGCCTAAAATTGAATCTAATATAATTATGTTTAAACCTTCACTTTTTAACATTTATATTACTTAATTAATGACTTTATTTCATATACTGTACTTAAAAGAAAATTTGTCTATATAAATACAGTATATATGATTGTTAGGTTGTTATGCTCAGTTTTCTTTCAGAACAGGTTGTTGACTTTTGATTCTTGATGTTAAACTGTCAGCCATTAGAATCTTCTATGCTGTTTGATGCACTTTCCCAATAGCTGTTTTAGATGGTACAAAATAGAGACACAAGGCTTAGCTCATTTTATTGTGCTGTTCATGATGGCAAAAGATGCAGGATTTGGTGCTATGGATAAAACGGAACCTGTAGAGGAAGTATTATGGTATATGGCTAGAAGTAATTACTTGATAGCATGTTGTGATTTCTCTCTGTGTTGGCTAGTGGCGTATTAGATCCATCGAAAGTAACTGTTAGCTTTCTAATTTAAATAACTTTCCCATTAATTCCTCAAATGCTGGTTGTTACAAAGTCACATACTTTCTTTGTTAATTGAGCATCAGGTCACATAGTCAATTATTGTACTAGTAATAGCATTGATAGATTATAGGTCATGTCCTCTCTGTCCTGTACAGATTTCTTCCGGAGTGCATATTCTTTGGGTAGTAGAACCAAATTCTCTGTTTATAAGCTGGTTGCAGGGAAGCTCAGTATATAATATTGATTAAACATTTCCTTTTTTTGTCAAACTGATGTTTTAACCTTGCTATTAGTGTCAAAATAGGTGTGAAATACTTTCAAGTTGTGTGTACTCTTCGTTCTCTTTAAATGGAACATGATTCCAGAAAATTACAGTTACAGAACCTGTATTGTTCATTATTTATATCCTTTCTTCCTAGTACTTGCAACACCTCCACCTCTGCCACCTCCAATACAGGCATATGCATTCAAACCTCCTCCTCGACCTGATTTTGGTACATCAGGGAGAACAATCAAACTACAAGCCAACTTTTTTGAAATGGACATTCCTAAAATTGACATCTACCATTATGAATTGGATATAAAGCCGGAGAAGTGCCCTAGAAGAGTTAACAGGTACGGCATATCTTGTTTTCTCCTTAGCTTCAATGAATTTTATTTTAAATCATTTAAAATAAAAGTTCTCGTAAACTTTGTTGGTGAATTTTTTCACTTGAACAGTAGTTTTAGCAATCATATAGTAAACCACATACAGTAATGCCACTGTTCTGTTTGCTCTTAAGATTAATTCCTCTTTTTTTAAAAATTAGTTCTCCCAGAACGTTTAATGCTGTTTCAAATATCTCCTTGCCTTCTTGTATTTTTTGTTACTGGATCATGCCCTCTCTCTTTCTGTATTATCAGAATTCAGCTGGTATCTGTGGTAGCTCATATCTCACAGATTTCGTGGTAATTCAGGATTAGTACTAGCCTCTCAAAAGGAGAGGTAACATTACCACTTGCTTGCTTTCGTGTCTCCACATACTAGTAATGACAATAAACTCATTGTTCTGGTAGTATTGAAGAGTTTGGAGAAACCATGAAACAAGAGGTAAGAGTGTCTTCATCACATTTTCTGTGAAGAGAAAATTAGCAGCTGATATTTGCCCCTCTCCCCAAGGTTTTTGAGAAGGTTGTTTTTAAAGGGTAAAGTGACTGATATTATGGGTAGTCTAGCATGTGATGCTCTTGTGTTCTGGAACCTGAATTGCTCCAAGGGTAATGCAGATTTGTGTGGTCTGTTTGATCCAGGATGGAATGAATTGCTTCCTCATAAGCTAAAAACTGGAGAGAAGTGAGAATGTTCTGTTGTCTTCCAGTCTTTTACTGGTGCCTTGAGAAATGATGACTTATTATGTGCCTTGATAAGCAAAAAGGGGAGGTATAAATTATTTGAGTATATAAGTTAAACATTGTCCGTTTGCAGAGAATAACGGAATTCTGGCAGCATGTTCGTCATAACAGAGAAATTGTATTGGTCCTAGGAAAGACTTCTTAAGTCACATTGTTTTTGTGGGCCAATGTTTCCAGTGCTCGGCTGGATCAGACCATTGATCTAGTCTGGCATTTCATTGCCAGAAGCCTTTAAGGAACATATAACTGGGCAGGAGTGCAGGAGGACACTTATTTGTTTCCCTGCAACTAATACAGAGCAGCATGCTGCCTTTAGTACGGAAGATACTATGTAGCCATCATGACAGTAGCCATTAAAAACATCATCCTCCATAACCTCTTTTTAAAGCCATTTCAGTCATTGGTTTATGGAGAAATAGACAGAAATAAAGTGTCAGACAAAGGGTGGTTTTATCTCCCTGTCTGCTCAATCTGTATGCATAACATATTGCACAAAAGGCTGGGTTAGAATCAGAAGAATGAAGTGTGAATATTGGTGGAAGAAATATAAATAATTTAAGATGAACATGACACATTATAACTGGGAGAAAGAGGCAGTGACTTGAAATGACTTTGAATGAAGGTGAAAGAAGCAAGTGAAGTGTGGAACTGCAGTTGAATTTTTAGAAAACAAAATTGTCCACCAAAGAATTGTATATCTTTAACGCTAGTGGTAAAGAAATTAAAAAAAAAATGTTAAAGATTATCTGTACCTTGGTTCAGTGAGGAACCAAAATGGAAACAATAGCCAAATAATCAGGAGAAGACTGAGAGTTGGAAGGGGTGCTATGAAGGAAATAAAAGAACCTTACATTTAAGGATGTTGGAGTCAAACAAAGGTGGAAATATTCTTCAAATACCATTGTAAATGGCACAGTGATGCCTCGCCTTACGAATGTCTGGACATACGACCATTTTGAGTTACGAACAGCTCCAGGCGCAAAATTTTGCTTCTACTTGCGACTGGAGCTACAAGTTACAGCCAGAAAAAGGCAGGGGAAAAAAGCGAGGAATTCAAATTGCTAACTGTTGGTGGCGAAGAGGCTGCTTCTTGTAGCTCTTTCGTCCCAGCAGTTAGAGAGTGTACGATCGGAGGAGGCTTTGGACTGTCTGGTAAGGTGCTGCTCTCTACTTTTAAAAAAACTGTTCTGGGTGGGTTTTGCAGCGTGATTTTGGGCTAGGTGATGGGTTTATGTTTCTATGCTGTGATGGGTCTTGCAGGGTTTGTTTGTTTTTTGGGTTTTCCCCCCATTTCCGATGGGTCTTGCAGGGTGTGTTTGCTTTTGGGTTTGCTTTTTTTTTGCATTTCTGAAGGGTCTTGCAGGGTTTGTTTGCTTTTTGGTTTGCTTTTTGTTGCATTTCTGAAGGGTCTTGCAGGGTTTGTTTGCTTTTTGGTTTGCTTTTTTTTTGCATTTCCGAAGTGTCTTGCACAGTTTGTTTGCTTTTCTACCCCCCCCCTCGTCCGGAACGGATTAATCGCATTTCCAATGGGTGTTGCACGGTTTGTTTGTTTTTTGCTTTACTTTTTTTGCATTTCCAAAAGGTCTTGTATGGTTTTTTTTTTTTTGCTTTTCTTTTCCCCCCGTTTGGCCGGAACTGATTAATCGCATTTCCGATGGGTCTTTCAGTGGGTTTTTTTGGGGTGTGTGTGTGATTTTCCCCCCCTTTGGCCGGAATGGATTAATTGGATTTCAGTGCATTCCTATGGGAAATGGTGCTTCGATTTATGACCATTTCAAGTTATGACCAGAGTTCTGTAACCAATTAAGTTCGTAAGTCAAGTCTCCACTGTATTTTCATGTACTGTCTACAGATATGAATGCTGAACATTGAGCATATCACGAGAAAACATGACTCACTGGAAAGGACAGTAATGCTAGGAAATGGCATTAACATATATGATTATGCAAGACAAGAGTATTTTGGAGACTGTAACTTGCTAAGAAATCCTTGCTTCCTTCATAGTGACAAATCAATGCAATTGAGTTTAATTCTGACGTTCAACATACAATATAAATGCATGTGTACAGCATTCTGTGCTCCTGAGGCCTACTTTAAAATTCTGAGCTGTCAGTTGCACTATTTTTATAATTATTATCTGTCAAAAAATTTAATGGAATCATGGTCTGGGAAGTAGGTCTTCTCCTATTATGTTGTATCTGCATTGACCATAGTTATAGTTTAAAGTAGAGACACTGACATGGAATGTTGGGTATGTTAGCTTGGATGAGATGTGAACCAGGAAAGCTTCTGGTTTGTTTCCGGTTTGTTTTCAGTTATGCCACCCAGTTCTGAGCAAGCTTTTGTCATGAAGCTGTTCCCTTTCCCAATTTTCAGTATGCGAATGTAAAACAAAGCTGTCGTAAAAACACTCCAGAGAAACATTGCTTGTGTTCACATGGCTTAGGGGGTTGAGTAGATTTCAGCAGACTATGGAATGACTTGTTAGCTTTTGTTCATACAGTTCATAGAACTTGGTGTATGTTTGTTTGTTTGTTTTGACATTTTAAATGCGTTGTCTGAACACTGAGAGATACCTGTTAACATAATTCTTTGTTTCCAGAGAAATAGTTGAACATATGGTCCAGCACTTTAAAGCTCAGATATTTGGGGATCGTAAGCCAGTATTTGATGGGAGAAAAAACCTCTATACAGCTATGCCACTTCCAATAGGGAGAGATAAAGTAAGTATATAATGCCAGTTTTAACTGTCATCCTATTGTTTAATGGATTTAATTACTTGGACAGAGTGGCGTGCTTCCCATTTCTTACTGCATTTATGTTCCTCTGAGTATGGTGTACCTGGATTGGCCCAGTTTCATCTACTAACTATATGCTTGAGTGGGAAGTTTAACCTAGCTCTCCCCAGTCTTAATCTGACAATAAAACCAACTCTACTAGTCCTGCAGTTCCTAAAACAAGATAAAAGTTATAAAATGTGTAAGGCAAAACTCATTGTTCTTAGTGCGATGATAATTCCTCTTACTAAACATGGGATATAACATGACTGAAGTAATGAGAAACACTTTGTTGGGATTGTAATTGACATAGTAGAAGCAGTGGCTCTGTATTTTTGTCATGCTTTATTTTCACATGAGGCACCTACCTTCCATGAAGTAAGGAAAATGTCCGGGCCAGGTCGGTAGAGATCTTTCAGTTTTGAAACTAATGGCTTTGAAGTCTATCAGCAGAATCTGAAGTGATGGGAAGAGACTGGGTATTTGGAACTGGAAGTTGGATATTCCATATGGCTCTTCTGTTTGTCTGTCCCCCCGCTCTTCTAGAGATAGAGTTCCGATACTTTAGCTTCTGCTTTTAGTTAATAGGACTTACCGGTCAAACTGGGAACATTAACTGCTATAGAATAAATCCCATTTTTTGTTTTAAATTGAGACCTACAAAAGTTTTGATTTAACAAGGACTAATTATTTAGTAGTAAAAATTCTGTTACTTAGCATAGTCAATAGCATTAGAGGAGGCCCACTGAATCAATTGGGATTTGGTGAGTCAGCTGCTGTATAAGGTCCATTGATGCAAATGGACCAGCTGTAACTGTGACTCCACGTTGATTCAGTGGACCTACTGAAGTGTGACTTTCTGCACTAAACAACAAGAGTTTGGCCAGTGGATCTAATCTAGTTGGGAATAACAGTTCGATTACATCTCAGAAGTGTTTATTTGAAGTAGAATTCCTATCACCTGTGATACCCAGCATGATGTAGTGAATAGAGTGACAGAGTCAGGAGACCTGGGTCTGAATTTCCCTGTGGCCATGGAAATTCACCGGTAAAACTACTTGTTACGTATCTCACTTATTTTAAAAGCCACTATGAAGGTCAACTCAATGGTGCATAACACACACGTCCTCCCAGTGCACATGTGGAAACTGTGAGTCCAAGGCTTGCTATCTTGGTTCAGTGTTGAGCATTTTGTATAAAGAGAAACAGGTTGGAAGGGTTAGGGTTAGATCAACTGTAGCTCACAATTTTGCTATGTTTTAGTGTTGATGTTGAAATAGATGTCTTATACTGCAGCGATCACCTGTGAAATGTACAAGTTTCATGTTTTATAAAGGAGTGGTTAAAATTGTTAAGAATTACGTTGTGGGTGGAAGATAGCTGCTGATCAAAAACATCTTTTTTCTGTTTTGGTGTGCACATAGCTTGCATGCAAGAAGGTTAAAAGCATACCAAAATTGAAGAAGGAAGTATTTAATTATTGGCAAGCTGTAGCTCACGGTCATGTAATTCTTGTTATAAAGGCAGAAATAACTTCTATCTCCGAACAGGATTTTGGTCAACATCTGCAATAACCAAAGCCTGCTTATGACATTGAGAAAAACTGGAGGTAGTTGAGTATTTTACAACTACAGTGGTGCCTCGATTTACAACCATAATCCATTCTAGAAGATGGACGTAACTTGAAATGGTCATAAGTCGAAGAACCATTTCCTATAGGAATGCATTGGAACGTGATTACAGTGGGGTCTTGATTTGAGAACTTAATCCATATTGGAAGGCGGTTCTCAAGTCAAAAAGTCTGTAAGTCAAGTCTCCATTGACCTACAGTGCATTGAAAACCAATTAATCCCGTAACAGGCCGTTTTTGTTCCATTTTGGTTTTTTTCTGGTCTGTAAGTCAAATCTCAGTCTGCAAGTCAAACCTAAATTTTGTGGCCAGAGAAGTCTGTAACTCAAAAAGTCTGTAAGTCAAGCCGTCTGTAAGTCAAGGGTCCACTGTAATCCGTTCCAGCCAAAAAAAACAAAACAAAAATAAACGATAGAGCAAGCCCCATCGGAAGGTGCTGGGGCTTAAAAAACAAAACAAAAATAAACAACAGAGCAAGCCCTATCGGAAGGCGCTGGGGCTTAAAAAACAAAACAAAAATAAACAACAGAGCAAGCACCATCAGAAGGTGCTGGGGCTTAAAAAACAAACACACCAAACACACACAAAAAAAATCCTAGCACAGAAACATACTCTGTTTTTGGGTTGAGTATCTGTCTTGAATGTCCCACGTGACTTAAAACTAAATGAATGTTATAACTGTAGTTAGATCTGGAAAAGTGACTGAAGTGGTTGTTGGGATTCCTTGGAAGACAGAGTACCCGTACAAAGAAAGTGATGCGGTGACAACAGGCTTTTTGATTTCATTCACCAAATGACAATTCCACTTTCCAAATGACATTTTCCCTGATATATTTTATTTACACTGGACAATGACATGCCTTGAAGTTAACTTAGTAAATTAAATAAATGTATTTATTGCCCAACAAGAGTAATTTTATTTGTGCAGAGTTTATAAAATAGTGGCAAGATAATTCTACGGTAAATTCAGCATACACATATAAAACTATGAGCACAGTAATTCTCTAGGTTATCAATATATACAGTGTGCCAATATTTTGAAATTAAACAAGCAGTTCCATAATTCCCATTAATATTGTAGTATACAAGTACAATTTTGCTGAACCAAATAAAACTTACTCATTCATTATAAAACTTTTTTCCCCTTTCCGCCGTTGAAAATGTGTAATATATATGATGTGGCCCTCATACTGAAAAGTTTGGAGACCTCTGATCTAGATGGTTGGGTTGTGCACTATATTTTCATCAATGATTTCCTTAGCAGACTTTATTTCATTAGCCATCCTGTTTGCTAAATGACCATTCTGCTTTACATTTGAACTCAACAGAAAGCACAGTAAACCAAAGTCCAATCCTAGTTGCTAAAATGGAAATCCGGTAGCATTGCAGGAGAGGTCAGTTCCCTTTTTCCATGCTTCTGGCACATATAATCACTAAACGGAAAGAATCATCTTTTTGTGGTTTCCAAATGTTGCAGGTGGAATTGGAGGTCACATTGCCGGGAGAGGGAAAGGACAGAATATTTAAGGTGGCGATAAAGTGGATGTCGGGCGTAAGTCTGCAGGCTTTACATGATGCTCTCTCTGGTCGTCTTCCAAGTGTTCCTTTTGAAACAATTCAGGCACTGGATGTAGTAATGAGGCACCTACCTTCTATGAGGTAAGGAAAATGTCCGGGCTAGGTCTGTAGAGATCTTTCAGTGATGGGAAGAGACTGGGTATTTGGAACTGGCATTTGGATATTCCATATGGCTGTTCTATTTGCCTGTAAACCCCCCCCCACTCCTCATGGACTGTTTTTTTTTTTCCTTTTTATTCTGCCCTCTTGCAACCACTGTGTTTTATTCTTGCAAATAATGATAGTCTGTGTCTGAAAAAAAGGTTCCTAAGCTTCCAGTGGCTTATGGTTTATACCCTATATACTCTAAGATCTACTGGCATTTCTGGATGTATTTTTGTTGTGTTAAAATACTTTTGGATTGGGATATTTCTGAATACAGGGAAAAGGTTTTCAATAACTTGTTGACTAATGTGTCTGGTTTCTAATAGGTATACTCCTGTGGGCCGATCATTTTTTACCGCATCAGAAGGATGCTCCAACCCCTTGGGTGGAGGCAGAGAAGTTTGGTTTGGATTCCACCAGTCAGTTAGGCCTTCACTGTGGAAAATGATGCTTAACATTGATGGTATGTTTTGTGTTACTTCTTCATCTGTTTATCTTTGTATTAGAGATGGGAACAAATGGCCGGCAGTTGTCCTGGTTTGTTTACCAGTGCAAAAGGTGTTTGATTGTTTGGTGCTCCACCCCTCTGGCAGGCGCCCACTCAGGGGCAGCACCTGGAGGGGGAGGCGGGACAGGGAAGTTGGGTGCTGCCTCTGAGTGGGTGCCCACTGGAGGGGGTGGGCTGCCAAACTGCCAAACTCTTATTATATTGTAAACAAACTGGGCTGAACTGCTGAACCGGATGCTACTCGGTTGGATTTCTAAAGAATATTGCCAGATTTGTAAGCCAACTTTTATGACATGCATTTCCTGTATTTTTCTTTTAAATATTAGTATCTGCAACAGCATTTTATAAGGCACAGCCAGTAATAGAGTTTGTATGCGAAGTTCTGGATTTCAAAAGTATTGAAGAACAACAGAAACCTCTGACAGATTCCCAAAGGGTTAAGTTTACCAAAGAAATTAAAGGTGAGAGTTGAGAGTTTAAAAATATCATTTTATGCTGGTTGTCAAATAGACTTAAGTTTCCTTTCTGTTTCTAATATCTTTCTGAAAGGCCTGTTTTGAAACATCTTTAACAATGTTAAAACCTGCAAAATAAGATAATTGTATTGTTATCAGCCATTGATTCAAAATCTACTTTAAAATTCAGGTTTTGGTAAAGGTAACACAATTTGATAGTTTTCCATGTTATTTTATAAACAAAATGTAAAACACGTCAGAATAAATTATAGCATTTTTAGAAGTCCGTGGAAATTCTTGGGAGTTGAATAATTGTTGCAAGTTCTTTCCATCAGACATTCCAGTCTGATAGTTGCTTTCAGACCATAATCGAAAATGCTAGCCAATAAATACTAGACTAGATCTGGTGCACAGAACAGGGCTTTTTCCATTGATTAATTGAACTCCAGGAGAGAATCTGTGTTGGAGGAGTGGATTCTTGATCCTTCAGAGTTGATTGTCAGGCACATCAGGGTTTGTAAGGTATCAATGAACCTCCTCTCTTTCTAGTATTTCAGTGGATAAAATCCATACAGTGGAGTTCTGCTTGGTAACTTTCAATGCACTTTGTAAAGTTTTGCCTTATTTTGATTTTGTATAAGCCATCTTGTGTATGGCAATTAAAAGGGAGGATTTAAAAAAAATCATGTTATCCACTTTGTTTTGGACAAGAAGTTGTAGTTAAGCAAGCACCCTTGGCTGTTATGCTGAGGAATAAATATGACACACACATTTGTTTGTGCATAAATGCAAACAACAATTTAAGTTGGTTGATTGATGGGGGGGTAGATAAAGAGGTCTGCTGAACTAGGGAGCACCTGCAGGCCATCAATGTTCTAACAGTTTGTTTCGGCACTAGATGCTTGTAATGATATCTGTCTCAAAACAGTATTTTCTCAATACGCTTCTCCAGTTTGCAGAAAGAGAGTATTTTAAACAGGTGGTCTTTTAAAAGGTGTTGACTTCTGAGTATGGATGGTGTTCAGGAGCGCTGCAGCTACACTGAAATTCTGAAATGTTGGTTAAATGAGTGACAGCTTTTGTCTTTAAACCATTAGGTTTGAAGGTGGAAATTACTCACTGTGGACAGATGAAGAGAAAATACAGAGTATGCAATGTTACCAGACGGCCAGCAAGTCACCAAACGTAATATATGCAATTTGATTTTGCTAATAATAATGTTAAACAGTTTGCTTTCTTTCTACATTCTTGATGCTGTACCTTTGTACTTAATCATTGACAATGAGTCTCCCCCTTTACTGGTAAATAGAGATCGGCACAAACTGCCAGTCTGGTGATTCATGCTGGCTCATCCTTTGGACAAACAGGTGTTTGTTGATTCCCAGCTTTGCTTCCTCTTCGCACCACAAAACAATTACCTTCCTGGTGATTATGAGGAAAGGTCATGTGCAGACCTTCTGCATTTGCCTAAATTGGCATGTGGCAGGCAGCGGGACTCAGTGTTTGGCTGGCTTGTTTCTGGAGACATACACGAGCACTTCAGATGTTCTGTTCTGAACTTCATCGTTTGAAGTATTTTTTTAAAAATGCTTATTTTCTCTTTGAATTTTGTTTTTTTGTAGATTCCCCCTTCAGCAGGAAAGTGGTCAGACAGTTGAATGCACTGTAGCTCAATATTTTAAGGATAGGCACAAATTGGTTTTACGCTACCCTCATCTTCCATGTTTACAAGTTGGACAGGAACAGAAACACACGTATCTTCCTCTAGAGGTAAGTCACTTTGCTAAATAAGTTGCTTTTCCCTTTCTTGATTTGTTGTTGTTTTATTTCTGGGAAATCACTCTCAATAGCTGATGATATATTTTTCTTATGAGCATGCTTCCATTTCCCCCCTTGCATTAAAGATAAAGTGCTGTGTGTTGACATTGTGCCCACATTAGACTGGATCAAGCCCTCTGTTTTCTAGTTTGGCATTGTTTTTAAACCAGGTTTTGTGTGGGCTTACGGAGCTGTGACAGATGACCACTGCGAGTCCTGTTGACAGTGCTTTAGTTTACTGTGAAGTGAAAGTATAAGTATTTTCTAAACCTAGCTTGTGTGGTGTGTTGTTTTAGGTGTGTAACATAGTGGCAGGCCAGAGGTGTATAAAAAAGCTGACAGACAATCAAACTTCCACTATGATAAGGGCAACTGCTAGATCTGCGCCAGACCGTCAAGAAGAGATTAGCAAGTTGGTGAGTCCTCTTTTTCCTTCCTTTCATTGCAAGTAGGGAAACATATAATTTGTCTGTACATCCCTGTACTTGGCATGAAAAATATGTTTTAAAACTGCATAGAAATATGTGTTGCCCAAGTCTTACATAGTTGTAATTTCAAAGTTTGCTCTTCCTAAGCTATTTGAAAGGAGAAAAGAGGTGGTAGGAAAGTGGTGCTAGAGGTTGAAAGAGCAAAAGCATAAGGAATAAGGGAGGGGGGCATTAGGTGTTTATGCATTGAGTTTTTTAGTCTCCTTACAAATTTCGCTCGGCCCTACTTTGTTTTCTAGCTATATCCAAACAATTCTTACTGGTTCAGAAGTTTGTTTTTCGTTTGCAAATATATTTGATCATGCCCTAGTGAATGGTTTGTGTCTTCATCACTTTTGACTTTTGTTTCTAGATGCGAAGTGCAAGTTTTAATACTGACCCCTTTGTTCGTGAATTTGGAATTATGGTCAAAGATGAAATGACGGATGTGACTGGTCGGGTTCTGCAGCCTCCTTCAATTCTTTATGGAGGCAGGGTAGGTGAAATGAGCCTTCGTAGGTAGCGAATTTCCTTCTGTTTTTAAAAAAATAATTGTCAGGACTATTAGAAATGGCAATACTGTTTATGATAAGTTTAGAGTTCATTGTTCATCCAGTTCTGTTATGTGCATTGCAGGTACTGTAGCTCTTTTGAGTTCTTTTGCTCCCACGTCAAACATATTTGTTTTATTTATTTATTTAACATATTTTTACCTCACCTTTCTCCTTAAACCATCTTTCTTCAGAGTAAAAAGATATCAGTCAAACAAAATATAATATGGACGTAGGGACTGTTCAGAACTCAGATGAAGCAATTTACATGTAGCATGTTCAGCGAAAAATAGGGAAGAAAATCCCGTACTATTCAGTAGCTGAACCTATCTAAGAAGAAATTAGTCACTTGGATAGTAATTTAGGAATTATCATCCATTAACTCTTCAGCGTGACCCTGAATTTCTCACAAAAGTGGGTGTATTCTGTCTTTTCTGAATTGTTTGTAAAAGTTATAGTTTGAAGAACTTGGGAGAAAGGTTTAAAAAGCTCTAACTATACATGGACATTAGGTTTGCTGCCAGGGAATTCCCAATAATTGTCCTGGAGTGTTGCTAATGATGAAATATGACCCTACTGAACATAAACGCTCTACAAGCCCAAGAGATTTCAGTAAAAGGAATGCTTTTATAGGTTTCTTGAAGAATGCTCAAATGGTACTAGAAAAGTACCATGTTTCCCTGAAAATAAGACAGAATCTTATATTAATTTTTGCTCCAAAAAACACATTAGGGCTTATTTTCAGGGGATGCTTTATTGTACAACAATCTACAATTATTCAAATAAAGTCATGTTATCTTCTTCAGGTTGCTGCACAAGGGTGGAGGGCGAGGTTTCACTTAACTAGGGCTTATTTTTGGGGTTGGGCACATATTACGAGCATCCTCAAAAATCATACCAGGGTTTATTTTCAAGTTAGGTCTTATTTTCGGGGAAACAGGGTATATGAATGTTTAGTAGCAAACAAGATCTTTCGAACTGGGCAGAAAGAGAAAAAGAATTACATAGACAGTGTTCCCTGCCCTGAAAATCTTCAGTAGCTTTCCAATAAGTTTCATGTTTGAGCTTGTATTTTTAAGGCGACTCTTTGACCCATGCATGGTTTTACTGCCAGTTATGTGCAGTGATGGGTTCTTTCTCTCCCTCCCTCCCTCCCTCCCTCCCTCCCTCCCTTCTTCTTTCTTTCTTTCTTTCTTTCTTTCTTTCTTTCTTTCTTTCTTTCTTTCTTTCTTTCTTTCTTTCTTTCTTTCTTTCTTTCTTTCTTTCTTTCTTTCTTTCTTTCTTTCTTATTAGGATATTGAGAAACTGTTTTGATAGGGAGGTCCTCTCCCTTAGTGACTCATTTACTTTTTTTTCCTTCTTGTTTCTAGAACAAAGCAATTGCTACACCAGTACAAGGGGTTTGGGATATGAGGAACAAACAATTTCACACTGGCATTGAAATAAAGGTCTGGGCAATAGCTTGCTTTGCTCCACAGCGCCAGTGCACTGAAGTTCACCTTAAGTAAGTTAACTGCTTGATCCGTATTTTCACTCTCCTGGTGATTTTGAATCGCCTTGAATTCTGATTGTTTTTGAGATTATTAGGCAGATGTGATCCTTAAAATGTGCCATTAGATTTCAGTTTGATAGTTATAAAATTATGTACTCCTGACATCAGAGAAATTCAGCTCTTGTATAGTGGAAGAATTGAAAACAATTTTGAAACACATGAGTAGAAATGGTATACTTTAAGAGATCCAGACATTGGTCATCAGTTAGTGTAAAATGGGAATTACAGTCAACCTTCGACTTACGAATTTAATCCGTTCCAGAAGGATGTTCGTAAGTGGAAAAATTCGTAAGTCAAATCCAAATTTCACATAGGAATGCATTGAAACTTACTTAATGTGTTCCTATGTGAAAAAAGTCATAAACAACAACAACAACAAATTAAAACAAAGTCACTTACCAGGTACTGCAGACCAAGCCTGGCTCCTCACAGCATCCCCGCAGCCTCAGAACAGCCGGAAAAAAAGAGCGCCCAAGAGCTGAGTCAGCAACCAGCAGGCAGGCTGCAGCCATCCCGGAGAGACAGCAGCCATCTTGAGAGCCAGCCAGCCATGTGATCGCCTCTCAAAATGGCTGCCACCTCTCTGCTCTTTTTCTGGCTGCTCCAAGGCCAGGGTCGGTCCACAGTACCTTCTAAGTCAGTGGTTCTTAACCTTTGTTACTCGTATGCTTTTGAACTGCAACTCCCAGAAACCCCAGTCAGGACAGCTGGTGGTGATGGCTTCTGGGAGTTGCAGTCCAAAACTCCTGAGTAGCCCAAGGTTAAGAACCAGTGTTCTAAGTGACTTTTTTCTTCCGATAGTGCTGGGAGGAAAGCGGCACTGTCGGCGGGTGGGGGGGGTAGTTCACAAGTAGAGGGAATATTTCCCTATCACAGCGGTTCGTAAGTCGAAATGTTCGTAAATAGGGCCGTTCGTAAGTCGAGGGTTGACTGTAGTGTAAACTGGAGACTGGTATTATTTACAGCCCTTAACCTATGAGTCTTTATTTGGACAGAACTCTCGATGACTATAGGAGTAACGTTCACTTGGGATTACTTCCAAGGATATGTGTATAAGATTGCAGGTTTAGATTAGAATCATCCAACACAGGTCTGATTCACTCTCTGACACTGTAAAATCCCATGTGCTTTAATAAATAAATAAATAAATAAATATTTGTATTTTAGCGCAGCTATTCCCAACCTTTTTTTTGTCCACTACCTTTTTAAGGGCTCTTCTTAGGTTCCAGCCCCCTTCCTCCCCCTCATAGACCCCTTGGGCTCCCCTTCAAATTTCTCCAGTCTTGGCCCCTCTTCAAATGTGTCAGGATCCACTGGGGGGGGGGCATAAGTCCCCCATTGAGAATGGCTGTTTTAGAGCATCGCAAACACAGGAGTACTATTTTATAAAAATAAACTTTTTGACAACAGCTTTGAGGTATAAGGCTCTCTGTGTGTTTGCGTGAGTTGTTATTCATAGCCTCTGTGAATCACACTTTGCGTGATCCACACGGATCCCCCAGAGTGTCAATCACAACCACTCAAAGAACTACAATTACAGGTAGATAACCTGTCCTTTCTTTGAAGGGATAACTGCTAACAGACAGTCCTGTAGCTGCTTTGAGAGGGAGGAGGAGGTTGCATTGAAGTTTCCTTTATTTACAAGGTCCTTCACGGAACAACTGAGGAAGATCTCAAGGGATGCAGGAATGCCTATCCAGGGACAGCCTTGTTTCTGTAAATATGCCCAGGGAGCCGACAGCGTAGAGCCGATGTTCCGACATCTGAAGAACACCTACGCCGGGTTACAGCTTGTGGTAGTCATTTTACCAGGGAAAACTCCAGTTTATGGTCAGTATAAAAAGGGACTGCGTTTCTCAAGTTGTTGTCCATTTACCAGCTAATGTTTTATAAATTAGTTCCTTTCCCCTGACTCTCCATAGTAGCGGCAGCTAACTGCCTCAAATTTTGGTTCTTTTTTTTCTCTACTGCATAGCTAGATGTTTGTGGACACACATTCTTTTATGTATACTAGTGTATTTTTCTCAGTTGGAATCAGCATGGAATGAAAGTGTTTTGTATCTGGTTTCTGTGTGTACAGTATATCATTGAGCAGATGGCTGCATATGAAAACAACAATGTACAGTATTTGTGGACATGTCAACAGAGACCTGTCTAGCAGTTTAAAAATTGTGTGGTATACATAGATTTTACTTGTTTACAGAGAATCTTATATGGAAAATATTAATTTCTATACCACATTTATTGCAACATAAGATGGAGGAGGTAGAATCTAGATGTAAAGCAAAGCCAACAAACATGCCAGTAGAAAAACTGAAACCCCCAAATAGCAAAATGAGAGATCTTGAAACAGCTTTAAAACTATAGCTAAAAAGCTTGTCCTCAATTGGTAGTGGAGACGGCAGTGACGATGTTAGTGAAGCCTCTCTGGGGAAAATGTTATACATCTGGAGCATAACCATAGCTGCAAATGTCTTCTCTCTGAGAGGCAGCCACCTGTCTCTCCTCTGTAGATGGATCTGTGTTGACGATTTTAATGTATGAGGAGACATAGAGACAGCTGGCCTGAGACAGTAAAATTGTACCTGTGTTAGATTCATTTTACTGACTATCTCTTTGTTTTCTGACTTCGTAGCGGAGGTGAAGCGTGTTGGCGACACTGTGCTGGGCATGGCCACGCAGTGTGTGCAGATGAAAAATGTGCAAAGGACAACACCACAAACTCTTTCCAATCTGTGCTTAAAAATCAATGTCAAATTAGGAGGAGTAAATAACATTCTACTGCCTCAGGGAAGGTAGGGTCTTTTAGTGTCTGAGTGCTGAACTCTTCAGTGGCACTGTGGCATCTAAGTGGGCGATTTATGAATGTGAACAGAAGTAGATGTGCACATTCAATGCATTGTCTTTATTGCTTATTTCTCAGAAATAGGTGTTAATTTTGTCCTGCATACAGTAATTCCTTTATGAGAAAAGCAATAGTTTATTTTTTTGCATGGTTTGATTTTAATTAGCGTCTTTTGAAAAGATGGAAATTGGGGGGAAAATCTTAACTGTGGTCTAAGGCTCAAACTGGAATGTGAGATTTTAAGACGTTGCTTTTTAGTCATTAGAAAAAGCATTTGGTCCCCAGGTGCTCTGGGACTTTGAATCCTAGAAGTTGCAGGCAACATGGCTAATGGTTGGGGATTCTGGGAGTTGTAATCAAGTACACTTGAAATCTGATAATTGCTCTATGACATTTGTATGTCTCTCCATTTGTCGCTTGTGTCTCAGTGCATTGAAAAATAAGTCTTCGGAGACACTGATGTAGAATTAAGAGACAGTGGGGTTGCTGTCTTGACCTTATTATGCAAATGCTTAACTCTTCTATGTTTTTCTTGATTAGGCCGCCAGTATTCCAACAGCCTGTAATTTTCCTGGGTGCAGATGTTACACACCCACCAGCTGGAGATGGGAAAAAACCATCCATCGCTGCTGTGAGTAAATGGTTTATCAGTCACACCAGTCATGTATTAATTTGCATGTATAGTGGTTTAAAATAATTTGTATTTTCACTTGGGCATGAAGGCGTTTGTCCAAAAGTGTGGCAGCAGTGGAAACTCCTTAAAAAAAAACAAAGCAAAACTGATCACCACAGTGGTGACTCCTGCCCAATCCCCTCCTTTATAAAAAGGTTTGTGGTATCTTTGGAGTTTGAATTGAAACCTGATGTTTGATTGCAGTTCAGGCGAAGGGCATGGGGTGGTGGCTTTATTCAGGCTGTATTTAGGCCACGGGGATGGAGTTTCCTCATCACTGCTTTAAATCTTTAGCTGTTGTCATCCGTTTTTGTAAATCAATTAGAAGATGAAGCTAGATCCATTTACATGGGGGCATTCCAGGTTCTTAAGTGCAGGCGCTGATTAAAGACCGTTTTCCCTTCCAACAGGTTGTAGGCAGCATGGATGCCCACCCTAATCGATACTGTGCCACTGTGAGAGTTCAGCAGCACCGGCAAGAAATCATCCAAGACTTGGCTGCCATGGTTAGGGAGCTGCTGATTCAGTTCTACAAATCCACTCGCTTCAAACCCACTCGGATTATTTTCTACAGAGATGGTGTCTCCGAGGGACAATTCCAGCAGGTTATGTCCGAACCCATATTTCTCTTTCGAATTTTTCCACCCTGTTAGGATCTTCGCAGAGCATTATTTTGGGAAAGGAAGCACAGATATATTTATTTTTAATTTTTGGGTTTTGGTTATTCTTGATACTTCAGTACTATCTGTCGTCTTCCAATAATCTTCTCCTACCCTTTCTCAATCATTGATTGAGGTTATGCTGAGCAAGACAGACCGGCTGTGCACTTTTGTTGGCTGAGTAGGGATTTGACCCTGGACCTTTTGATCAGAGCCCAGCGTATTAACAGATATATCAAATTACCTGTATCATGTTATGAAGTGCTTTCAACAAGACAATGTGCAGAAGCCTCCTCCGAGGGGTCCTACTGTAAACTGATAGAGGGAGGCTCAAAATAAGGGTCATACTTTGGGTTCCTGAGATGCAGAGATTTGTTCATTCACTTTGCTTACCATATTCCTGTTCAGATGCTCAGTGATGAAATCTTTATTTAAAATATTTTTTATCCCACCTTTTTCCTTAAAAAGGACCCAAGGTGGCTTACATCTTTGAAAGACAGTTTTAAAAGCTAACCAAAAGAGGATCAAACAAATACTATACGAAACGTATAAGCAGCACCAAAATCCATTTAAAACAGTAAAGGTATTACCATCCATTAACACCCCGCCCCACACTAAGGCAGCTAGTCATTAAAAGAAAGCTAGCCTGAAGAGAACAGTCTTCGCCTGCTGGTGGAAATGCAACTGGGATGGGGCCAGCCTTGCCTTGTGTGGGAGGGAGTTCCACAGTCTGGAAGTAGCCACAGAGAAGGTCCTCTCCTGTTTCCCCACCAAACATACTCGTGAATACTCAGATGATGTTAGTCCTTTCATCATTTGAAAATGTATATCAGTATATAATACTATCATTCATGTCATTATATTAGTTAAAATACAAATGTATGTAAGAGTATTATATTGCAGTTCTAAATACGTACATTTTTAAAATAATGAAAGAAAATATGTGCTAATAATGAAACCTGATTTAAAGATGGATTCTTAGAAATTAGTGCAGGAACATATTTAATTCCATCGTAGCTCAGACTGCTGAAGCTTGTGTTGTGCAAAAATTGATCAGATGAAATTCAGGGTTGGATTTGAACAAGGAATGTGGAATATGGTGGGCGAATGTGACTGCACAGTCCAGCCTAATCCTTAGTTTCATTGTTGACTAAAACAAGTCTTAGAATTCAATGCCCACAGTAAACAACCCTGGGCATGTAAAGTTATGGTCGTGTCCAACTGATATGCCTGGGTCCATGCAGATTTGATCTTCTGCAGTCTTGTTTAATCTCATCAAGCAAAGAATGCGAGGTAGATCCTGTTTTCCTTTATATACAAAGCTTTTGACAAAGTGCCCCGTGATATCCTGATCAGCAAGCTATCTAGCTGTGGGCTGGATAGATCAAGTGTCAGGTGGATACACAATTAGCTACAGAATCGTACTCAGAGGGTGATGATTAATGGGTCCTTCTCTAACTGGGAGGAGGTCACAAGTGGCATATCTCAAGGCTCAGTCCTGGGCCCGGTGCTCTTCAGTATCTTTATTAATGACTTGGATGGGAGAGTGCAGAGAATGCTTGTCATTCAGTACTGGTTAGGCCTCACCTTGAGTCTTGTGTCCAGTTCTGGACACCACACTTCAAGAAGGATGTTGACAAATTGGAAAAAGTTCAGAGGAGAGCTTGAGTAGGGGGTTGGACTTGATAGCCTTGTAGACCCCTTCCAACTTCACTTTTCTATGATTCTATATTCCGGATTGCATGTTTTGCTGCTGGGAAATACTTGTTCTAAGCAATGAATAGATAAACAGTTTTGGAAATGGTATGTTCCTATTGCTGTTTGTTTGTAACATTTTAGGAGGTTTCATATTCCCTTTCTCTTTTCTATCCAGGTTCTCCATCATGAATTGCTGGCTATCAGGGAAGCATGTATTAAGCTAGAAAAAGACTATCAGCCTGGAATTACGTTCATTGTTGTTCAGAAAAGGCATCACACCAGACTCTTCTGTACAGATAAAAACGAAAGAGTAACTATCCTATTTTAAAGACTGAAGTTGACTGACAAGTGTCCTTATGGCACATGCTTTCAGGATGAAATACAATATAAGCTCTTGAATTTTGTTATTTTATTTCCCCAGGTTGGGAAAAGTGGAAACATTCCAGCAGGTACAACAGTGGACACAAAAATCACCCACCCTTCAGAATTTGACTTCTATCTATGTAGTCATGCTGGCATTCAGGTAAATGCTTAATACACTATCCTGTTCGGTAACACTACTGTAATGTTGTCATCATTTTTTGTTTTGGTTCCCCCCCCCCCCCCAATGTCAGCTCTGTGTGTACTGCGATTTTGTATTCTTCTCTGTACTGTGTAGCATAATGGAATTTATTTCAGTATCCTCATGGAAGATACTGAAATAAATTCCAGTGGCCCCCAACCAGTCCGCGTTCCCAGAAACGTTGGGGGCCACTGCTTTACTACAAATGAACCTACAGAGCAGCATTATTTCCAATGACTAATATTCTTTTAGCTGGTATGCAGCAGATGTTTTGAATGTGATTTCCCATTTCTGCACTTGTTCAGTCTTGCATGCCTCACCGTGCATGCCTCACAATATGATTGGCAACTGAATGTGCTAAAATTGTCATGTGTAAATAAAGTTGATATGATTGTCTGTGAGGTGCAGTACTATTTGAACAGAGAATTTCACTGTGTAGGGCCCTTTCATGGTGGTCACAGACCCTTTCTAATAGGATGCAAGCTTCTAACGACAGGAGAAATTATTTTTCAGTGTCTTCCTTTCAAGCTGTCATCAATACTGGATAAGGATATGCATTTTTGACATTGAGCAGTTCGTGATTCCATGGGATGTTAGGCTTGCAGCAGGTTTTCAGAAGGTTTCTCCTCCCCCACTTAAAATATATATATTTGCACAACTCTGCCCCCCCCCCCCAAAAAAAACCCAGTTACCAGATTAAGTTCTTGCCATAGTTTATTTATTATCTTTTTTTTGTGCCAGATGCAGCATAGTACAGTTAATAAATATATCAGGTAAATTTTGACCAGTAACAAACAACATCAGGGCATTTGGGGCAGAATTGAAATAATGCAGAATAATAGGGTTTGCTCCCCTGGATCAAGTACCGGTACATGTATTTGAAATAGATATTCAGTTGAAAAATCAGCTGGGTTTTGATTTCTGTGTGTAGCAGTAGGTTTGTTTAATGCATTTATTATGGTACCATAAATATGTTTTCTTACCAGTTCAGCTGGACACCTATTAACAAACAAATCCAGCCCCCCCCCCAAAAAAAATTTAAAGCTAAATAGACTGAAAGGCTAAATGCAAGTACTGTACTGTGTTTCACCTGGCTGATGACTCAAGCCTGTTCTTTCAGTATTCATGCGTTGCTCAGTATGTAGGTGCTGAATTTCAGTTACCTGCACTGAATTGCAACTCTTAAAAATGCAGACATTTATTAAAGACATCTCTGAATATTGATAGTTGTATAAAATGTCATAATGAACTATAACACCTGCTACTTCAAAATGTATATAAATATATCTGTCATGAGGGAATATGATGCAATATTTCATAATCTATGCAGAGCTGAAATATTAGCAGAATGTTGATTGCAACAGTCTCCAGGTTTTGAAAAACCTGCTTAATATTTCTAGTAAGAGCTCCATCTTAGTACCAGACAGCATTTCTCCTCTAAATGTGACTTCAGATTGGCAGAGGACAAGAAAGTACTAGGAAAAGCTACATGAATGAAAAGGCTTGTTTCCTGTGGTTCCAAGAATTGTCCTTTATGTTGAAGGAAGTGAAGTAGATGAAAGAGAAAAGGAGAAACTAGTGGTCTGGAGAATGTATACCTCACTTTCAGGAAACAAAGCATCTAGAAACATAATTTTAAAAAAGGTCTTATTTTAAAAAAGTCGAAATAGTTAAAGAAAATAGTTCCTTCCTCGAGGCTAGGGGCATGGAGACACTAGCTACTGGAAGGACTGTTCTTTTCCCATACCTCGACAACCTTGTCTTTGTTTGGGAAAAGGCAGTGTTCTACTGCCTCTTGTTCCTACTGCCCCCCCTCCACAGGTCAGACTTTTATACAAACTTAACACCACGTTCTTCCTAATTTCACACTCCCTAGGATAGTGCCTGGCAGGGTTGAAAGAAGGAACTTCAGAAAGGTGATGGCAGAGCACAGGAATGAGAATAGAACATTACCTCCGTGCCCAGCAGCTGCTTTCCCTCTTCACCCTAGCCTGAGTTTCCTTCCAAGAAAACATTGGATGTTTTCCAGTCCTGGCTAAACACCGCAGAAAGAGGACTGTCGTTCAAATGATGGAGTAGGGCTTTCTGGTTGATCTGTCCTTGGCATAAAGAATTCCGGCCCAGTTCTCCTGCCACAAGACATGGAACCTAACGTGGTCCTCACCAAGGAAGCTTTTAGCAAGCCACGAGTTGTTGTCTTTCTCTGTTTTCAGGGGACAAGCAGGCCGTCTCATTACCATGTTCTCTGGGATGACAATCGTTTCTCTTCAGATGAGCTTCAAATCCTTACGTACCAGCTGTGTCATACGTATGTACGTTGTACTCGTTCAGTTTCAATCCCTGCACCAGCATATTATGCACACCTGGTTGCCTTCAGAGCCAGGTATCATTTGGTGGATAAAGAACACGATAGGTGAGTTTATGTTTGGGACTGATGGAAATGGGGTATATGTTCACTCGTATGTTTAGATTCCCTTCAGGCTATAAAACATGCTTTTTTGAGTCCAGTAAATATGCTATTTTTCTTGTTGGGCAAATAAGATTTTATGAGATGGAGCCAGCCCTGAATTTAAAGCAAATTCCTTTAAGTAGAACCTGCCTGTTTTGATCAGGCCATTAAATGTTTTTATCCAGATGGTTCTCCTTTGTATGAGGGTTATCTGTGGTATAATGTTGATATATTTATCTCTCGAGTTTCAAAACTCTATTTATGTTTTTCTTTTTTCCATTTCCTCGCACTGAGAAGTAACATACAAATAAACTTTAATAATTTCTAACTCAGACACTATGCAGTTTAAGAGATGATAAGTCTGAATAAGTTGTGGTAGCCTTGAATTTGGATTCTTCTGAAGAAATGACCAAATCACAGTTTCGAGCAGTAGTTCCCAACCTTGATTAAGCCAGCTGTTCTTGGACTGCCACTCCCAGAAACCCTGACCAGCACAGCAGGTGCTGAAGGCTTCTGGGAATTGCAGTTCAGAAACATCTGGCTTAACCAAGATTAGAAACCACGGGTTTAGAGGATTATTTTTAACAATATTCTTAGGGTGTATATAGCAGAGCAAGAACTATTTTTTTCTTCAGCATAATGAATTGGAGGTGGCTGCTGATTTTTGACACTGCCTTTGTGGTACGGGGTAATATTTTTGTTCAACAACTGTCTGTAGCTACTTTAAGAGAAGAATAATTAAATATTTGGTAATATACAGGGACAGTGTATAGATCACTTGATCTATACAACATAGGTAAGAGGCCTATACCACATAGGTCTCTGCTGGGTAAAGCTCCTAGCAGAGAAATTGTTCATCTGAGGAATTGCTGCCTACTGTGAGAAATCAAAAGTAAGGGATTACATGGGTGCAGGACTGGGTGATACCCTTTATGTTCAGGGCAGGCTGCAGGAGAAAGCAGCTATGCACTGAATCCCAACTTTCAGTAAGCCACTTTTGTATATATGCTGCCCTAAGACCAACTGAGAGCTAAAGGGCCTGGTTTTCAGTCTTCCATGGGCTGGCAGGCATCCAACAGTTAAAATCCATGTGTTAGAATCTGTGTCCGATCCGGGTTTTTTTTACCTGATGGTTTGGGAATTATGGGCCTCCAGATGTTATTGGACTCAAACTCTTAAAAACTATAGCCAGTGGCGAGAGACCTTGATTCCAGCAAATTCCTGAAGGCTGTGTTTGAATGTAGTGTGGGGTAAAAATGGAGCCTATAGTGATACTTCAGGAGGGATGGGAATGAATTCAGGATAGATAACGTAAAGTAAGAGCCTGTCTTTTCTTCCTTTTCTTCCTCTCCGTCTAGTGCTGAAGGGAGTCACACCTCTGGTCAGAGCAATGGCAGAGATCATCAAGCACTTGCAAAAGCTGTTCAGGTTCATCAGGATACATTGCGCACCATGTACTTTGCGTGACATGTTGCAGTGTTCCATGTAGCTCAGTTCCACATTGGATTCACAGGAGACCAGCTGCACTTAGACCAACAGTTCCCCAAGCTACAGCGACAGCCAGCAATGAGTGATGCATCGTTACTTTATTCTTTAATTCCCCCCACCCCGCCCACCCCATTTGCAAGGAAGCCTTCCGTCCAGGATTTTTTAGACTTGACTGCAGACCTGTACCAAATTGCACGGCTGTTAGAAGTGTGGATTTGCCAAAATTTAAAAGCTGCTTGTCAGGGCAAAAGGAAAAACAGAAATCAAAATCCATCTTTTGTAACAAAATGTAGAGCTGTGATCTCAGGGTTAAAAACAACACTTTTCATTGAAAAATGCCTTTTTTCCGTATATACTTGTTTAGACTAATTTGAAACTGCCCACTTACGTTCTGATGTACTGGGGCTAGGGAAAAGCTATGAATTTGCTTTTATTTGCCCCATATGAATAGAACACGAATTTGAGTGCCATTGAAATCTTTGATCGGTCTGGATGCATTATTGTTGTATTATTGAAATGCAAAAGGAGAGAATCCTGATTTATCTTTTGCTGTCTTACAGAGGAACAGTGTATGTGGGTCTTTGAGCAAAAAGTATTTTTGGAAGCTTGTTCTTGAATGTCTTTTCATTGTGCTGTTTAAATTTTTGTAGAATGAATCATGAAATTATTTCAGTTAAAAGAAGGAACCTATTCCTACTTTTTAGTAGGTCCATTGGAAGATTAGCAAAGTGTGCCATTTAAAAATGTATTTTTCCTTTATGAAAATCCATTTTGATTACTAATCATGGGAGCTGTCCTCTAGGACCGTGACACATAATTTCCCAAAGCTTTTCTAAAGAATACGGGTCTGTGGTGATACAGTACAATCTTTTTCACTGTTAAGTTTGATTTAATGTAAAATTTATGTTTCACAGTATTAACATGCTAGATTAGATGCTATTTATTTTTATTTACTAAGGAGTGCTCAACATAGTTCTGTTAACATATCAGACATTGAGAAATGCTTTGGATTTTAGAAATGAGAAGTTGACACTAGTGATTTGGGTTGGCATTCACCAGCCCTACCTTCGCAAATTCTCTGTTCATTTCAACAAGGATTGTATGGGATATCTTTACCCTTATGTTCTTGGAATGAGTAGAGAATACACTGTAGCAGTACTTGGTGTATTGCACCTTTTTAAAAACAGGAATATGCAACTGACTTGCGTGGCAGAGTTAAAGAGATTTACCTGGTGTATATATTTTTTATTTAGCTTGTATGTGGAAGGACTTTACTAAATCGGATAAACAATCTGTAGTTTAGGCATGGACATGAAATAACAGTTCTTAACTCATTCAAGCACAAAAAATATTTTCTGTTTGATGGTCTGGGGCATAGACGTTTTAAGGAAAGAGACCTGACTTTTATTTGAGGAAGAATGTGTTGATTTTATCCACAACATGAATGGAAAGGGTTTGGGGAGGGATGTCATTCCCTTTGGAGAGCTAAAAATAAAACTTCTATTTGTTTGCACAAGGTTCACAGAAAATGACTGTTCACAAACACCATTGCACTACATGTTAACAACAGGAACACTACTAAGATACTATAGTAGACCTCCCAGGAAATATAGCCTAATGTAGTCTTGTTGGGCTTAGAAAAACCAAACACATCAAGTCAATATTAAGTACCTTAAAAAAACCCAAACACCTTCCATATATTACTTCTGGTTTTATTTTCTTTTTCCTGAAAAGCTGGACAGCTGCTTTTGGAAAGAAAAAAAAAGAATGTTTCCATCTCTCAGTGAAATGGGGAATGAAGATTGGATCAGACTGTGCTAGGGTTGTTAGGTATTATAGAACTGTTTGTTGATGCCTAAGTAAGAAAATGTTCACTATTTTGTTGCCTATGAAAATGTTATGTATCTGACTTGTTTTGTGTTATCAGTTTAAGTCTTTACCTAACAAGCTTTGCCTCCTGCTGCCAAAGGCGAGGCAGCTGGAATGGCGGGCTTGGAGCAACGGGGGGGTTGCTGTTTGTTAAAGTGATGTGTTGGTGCACATGCATGTTTTCTATTCTCTACACTGCAGTTCAAGTAGCTTAAGGAGACTAGGAACAAGACAGGGTCTCTGTTGTTCTTCTGTGGAGAGCGGATTGCACCAGCTTGTCAACTTTTAGGACATATTCTTTACGGATTTGTGCACTTTCCAGCGAGTGTTAGGGGAGAGACTGAAATGTGAAGTCCCATTCACGTTTCACCACGATTTGGTTTGGTGATCAAGCTAGGTGTAAAAATTACATCTTTTGGACTCTCTGCCCTTACGAGTTACCTCTTCTAGGAATGGCTGTTGGTGACATTAATTATTTCCTTGTTTCTCCATTACTTTGAACCTACTTTAGACAGATGGTGGAATCATCCTTGTCTTCCCGTCTGGAATCTCTGGATGCTTGTTGCCAGTCAGTTAATAATTTTTGTAAGTTGTTTTTTTTTTTTTTTTTGCCACTTTCAACCCAGTCATTAAATCAGGGCCATCAAACAACAGACATACACCCACATTTACTATTAGGGATTTGTAGATCTGTCTGCAAGGAATTTACATTATCTCCCCAGTGGCAGATGTGGCAGTTCTGTATGTCTGTCTTTCTGGGTGGAAGGGAGCTGATAATTTCATATAGGTTTGATAGTGTTGGGACAGAAAAGAAAATGCACGTGGTTCTCTTTCTTTTTAACCTTGTATACTGTAATCTAAACCATGGCTTTCTCTTTTTTCCTCTGTGAAAGCATAATAAGCTGATGGCTAGCAAAGTTTCAGCGTGTGGGGGAAAGGATTGTAAATCACTGAACAACTGACAATGCACTTTGAAAATATAGGGCACTCTGAATATGCACAGGAACTGCTTTTTATAATTTTTGATAAACCAAAACTCCAGACTGAAACAAAGAATACACCTTTCTAAGTAGCTGTTTACAGCAGTGATTCCTGTAAGCACAGCAATATCTCAGGTGATTGATTTCATACATTTTTATTCAAAATATTATCTGTGAGAACAAAGGGGAATCGTTTACAAGTGAGAGTGAATCCAGGATTGTGACACATACTGAGAAATCTTTCTAAATCTAATTGTCTTACTTTTAGAATCACTTCCTAATGAAATTGATCCTGTTACTAATTTGATTTTTTTTTAAAGTTGCATTTTTTTTCCACCTACATATTAATCTGGGTCTGATTGTATGTCATGGTCTTTTCTTTAAAATGTTTTCTCCATTATTGGCAAAAAATGCCATAGAGGTTCAGTTATACCTATCAGATGTTGCAGAATTACATTTTCTGTAACTGTTACATATTTTTTTTCTCTAATCCTTCAGCTTCATATATTCAGTTGTTAGGATAAAATTACTGGACATTCCAGTATGCCAAAGCCAGCGTGATGCTTTGAAATTCATGAAATGTTTTGGTATGGAAGAACAAGGGGCTGTCTCAGCTCAGTGAAAACCAACTGTTTTGCCATTGACTTTACACTGTGAAGCAAGAAATTTCAAATATTAGAGGAAGCTTTAGGAAGATGCATGCATACATGCACACACTTCAGTTTTGCTAGCAGTTTCTGTTGAGGTTCCTGCTTGTCTTTATTCTAAATTTATTAAAGAGTACCGAGATGTACAACCCAAGAGTACTGTAGTAAGGGGACATGCTGATATTCTAGGGCGCAAATCAACCAGCCAGCAGTGATAACTGAAGCCATTTTAATTTTAAAAGAAACATGTACCGTAACTGGTCTCTTGTGCCTTCTAAACAGGTGGTTGTGGTTCTGAGTTTGGACTCGTCTGGCCAGGGATGATGATAAGGAGTGTGTGGGCAAAGGGTTGCCACTGAATCTTTCCTCCTGTTCTTCTTGGGGTGGTTCTCCCAGTTGATTGATTCTTTTTTTTTAATCCCAGGTACATTTTCCATATTTCTTCCTCAGCTTGGGTCTTAAGCACACAGAGGGTAGAGCCACCTAGAACACATTTGAAGCCTGTTGTTGAAAATTACTGTGACAGTGGCTGGAGCAATGGGAATAATTTCATCGCCTCTAAAACTTGCCGATGGGTTTTGTTTCCCTTGTAAGAATATATTATGTAGACGACGGGGGGGGGGGGGAATCTAGAAGTTAAGTTGTGGTTGGTTTGCTGTGAGGAGTGACAAATTCTTTGTCATGTTTACCTCCCTTGGCTCGTCTGGACTGAAAACCCTCTTAGCAACATAGTGCGGTAAGTTAAGAACTCTGGTATGCCTACAGGGATCATGAAGGGGGACCAGCTAATGAGAAACAGATAGGTTTGTCTTGTTCGTCCAGTTTAAGACTGTTAGACATGCAACGGGATGAACATTAATAGGGAAAGACTTTTTTTTTATTTCCCCACCTCCATGCTATAGATATAGCTAATCCAGCCCCCGTAGGCCAGCATGCTGTGAGACAGGGTTTGGTAAAGTGTGGACCTCCACCTTACTGCCTGCAACATTCTTCTCTGTGGATTGCACGAAATAGGGTAGGTAGAAGTTGCCGTCCTGAGCAAGATCTGAAGGACCCTGTGACATCATGCAATCAAGACAATCCCATTCCCCCTGTTCTGAAAACTAAATCGGCATTTTATGTATAGCCCTGCATGCTACTCTGTTGGTCATGCCCTGTCTGGGTTTTGAGGGAGGATTGGGGGAATTGCCTTTTACTGCTTCGGACTTCTAGACCAACCGGTCCACTGCTGTCTACTTGGACTGCAGCTCTTTACGGGTCTTTCATTTCCCCCTGTTACCTTATTTCATTTCATTTCATTTTGGTAACTGGAGAGACTGGATCAAACTTGGATCCCTCTACACACAAAGTATATGCTCTGCCACGACTCCAAAGTTTCTGATCTTGAACCACATATTACATCTCGCTCCACTTGTCCCTTGATACTTTGAGCAGTAGGTAGAAGAAGGAGTCTTTTGTCTTGAGAAATGTAGATAGTCACCATGCCACATTTGATCCAGCCCAGAGAACAGCTCCTGTGGCATTACTTAAGCCATGAGGAAAAATAATGTAAATACGTTGTTTCAACACAACCATAGTGGTAGGTTAAATTTAATATGTTGAGTGTTACTTCCTCTGAAGCAGATCTTTTTTTGTTTGTTTGTTTCTGTTTAAATAACAGCATTGTAGACTTAAAATGCCATTGTCTCTTGGTGGCAGACACCATGCAGTATAGACACCTTTACATTTGTACTAATTGAAAAATTGCTTCTGAATACATCCTAGCATTCATTTCAGAGAGAAACCCAAGCAGGATGTAATTGCACTGATTAATCTACCTTTTTGCTGTAATGGACTTTCTGTTTGCATCTGCTGTATCTGTTGCCAATTATACTGTACATAGTGTATAGCCTACCTGAGAGCGGAATAGCCTGCTGTATTTTCAGAGTGAATAGCCCATTTTACAGTATTAAGAGATGAAGAATGCACAGCTCAGTTTCTGAATATTTGTGTGTAGCTGGCAATTTCTTAAAGGGTTTAGATTGCTTTTTTTAGCTTTATATATTTTGATGTATTTGTCTTCACTCTGTAGTTTCTCTTCTGCTGTTCTTCAAAATGCACTTTGCTTGCTGAATATATCCCCCATCCACCCTGGACTCATCGCAGTGGTGGGGCAGCCTCTTGAGATCTGGGGGCTAGATTTCCCCACCCCTGGGCCTTAGAGATCCATACCTACTCCATTGCTCTCCTACCACAGAAGTATTTTTTTAGCTATAAAACTTACATGTGTTTGTGTGTGTGTGTGTGTGTGTGTGTGTGTTTAAAATTTTTATTGGATGTCTGGCTGTGCCCCATATGTTCCATAGCAGATACAAGGTGGTATTATAAGCAGAATGTTACATTACAATTTTTAGGATGCTTGCAGCACGTTTTTCCAGTCCAAGATCTAATGTGTTTATAGGATTTCCTATACATTATATAGCTGTGTCATGTAGTTCATCTCTGCCGCTTTGACTATTATTGTCCATACTTCTTGGTTACAAAGAACATCGTTTCTGTGACTGCACCAACAGAACAGTGGTGAGGCATCTTCGCAGCTTATTCAGCCAGAATGTTCTGATGTGACCAGGCTGAACAAAACTACTGTAGAGGTTGTTTAACCAGTGACCAGAGAACAAGATACGGGCTTGTGTTCTCAGCTTTTGTACAAGGGTTGCTTCTGTAGTAGAGTCGTTCTTAGCCTATGTCATCCTGAAACCTCCGCAGTAATTAAGTAAGTGCTCCATTTGAATAACTCTGGCTTTGGAAATGTGATGTGAGTTGTCCCTTCTCATATCTATTGATTCTCCAGGGTACCCAGTATATCTGCTGTAAATCTGTTTTTGGCGTGCTGCATAGACAAGGTCTATTGTATATAAGCCCATGACCCTGCACTGTTGGTGAGTTTTTGTTACCCTCCCACTCCATGTTACTCTATCATAGTGCTCTTTGATCAGTTTTGTTAGGCGTATTATTGAGTCCTCTTTAATTACTGTATTTTTCCATGTATAAGACTATACTTTTGTCTAAAATCTTTAGATTAAAAATTGAAGGTCGTCTTATATACGGAAGTAAGCTGAGGAGAGAACAAAAAGAAGTGGAGGGGAAAAGCAGGGATCAAAGCGATCCTACAGCACTTTGATCCCTTTCCCTCTACACTTGCTAAGCCCCACTTATTTTTCTTAATTTTGGATGAGGAAAGTGGGGGTGTCTTATACATGGGGGCGTCTTATACACGGAAAAATACTGTAGTCTATCCTTTTTCATACTTTTTTTCTGAAGCATTAGGAGAATGTTATGACGAGGCTGCATTTGAACAGAGTTGAAAGACTACCTCCTCCATTCTTTTGAAAAAGTTTGGGACCCACTTACCCCTTTACTCCCAACAAGGCTTAACATAACATTAAAACAGTCACATTTCACCAAAGAACCTCCTGGTTTTCATAATGAAGGTGCTATTAACTTCTGATCTGAGGAAAGATGACAAAACAGGTTAATTAGATTAATAACTCTCGATTGAATTAATCACGGTTACATCAATATATTTGATAAATTAAACCATAAACAAAATTTGAAAAAACCCACATCAGAATAGGTTTACAAAATAAATTCGCCTCCCTGCCTCCTTGGAGTCTCTCCCTAGTATATGTACCGCCTCTTGCTAACACTCCCAGACTGTTATTTATATTCCTTTTTTTTGGTTCTTATCAACTGTCAAACAGTTTTGCTGTTCTATTGAATTTCTTAAGCTTTGTACCTTCTTCCGGTGTCGTCTTAACAGAAATTTTTATCAGCGTTGTAGGGTAGCAAATCACAATTCTTGTATTAATTGTAAGGCTGCCAAGTAGCTACTTAGGTAGATAACGGGCTTTATTTTGATGAATCTGGCTTTTTTGCACCTGCTGGATCGATACGAGTACAGCCTGAAGAAGTTAGTAAAGGAGTATATGACTAATGTGGTAATTGACCAGATCTGTCAATATCATCTGCTGGCTTTGTAGATATATTTATTTTAAACAATATGAACTAGATTTTACAAATGCCATACCATATCCTATGCATCAATTGCAACCTTGACATAACAGCGAACTGCACCAATTGGTTCCAAACCCCCCCCCCCCGCAATGCTGAAAGACATGGAAGTAGCAAACATACATAGCATTTTCTTTGGCTCCCTCTAGTGGCTTGTTCTGCATAAAAATACACCGTGTTTTTTTATTTAACATTTTCAGGTAGCGGAGAGGTGACTCTGCACACGTTGATCCAGTTGATAACGGGCCCTACTGTATTTACCTTCTCTCATATTGCTGTTTCTGAGTAAGAAATGTAACAATGTGCATGAAGTGATATGCAATTTGTGTGCCTATATTTTGGTGCTGTGTCTAGAAAGATACTGAAGAGACACCTGGAGGCTTTGTCATATATTGTTTCCCTTTGAATGACAGCCATTTAGGCAACATTTTCTGATGACTGAAATGTTTGTTGTTAAAGAGTAAGCTTTTCGAGATGTGAGGCTAGTTTCTTGAAAACACCCACCCACCCAGAGTTCTCTGGTCCATCCAGAACTATTTCTTGGTGCTCTTTGGATCCACATGCACATACAGGAAGACAATGTGAAAGGATTGAAATGTTTTGCATCTTAGGTGGAAATATGATACAAATGTTTTAGATATATTATTTAGCCCCCCCCCCATCCTAGAAGCTATTTTTCCCTACACAGTCAATAACGTATGTAAAGGCTGTACATGTAAAAAGTGAGTTTCTGTATTTTATATTACAAGCGTGTCCTGTTTCATTGTGAAGGGATCTATCTGTCATGCCTCAGATCTAGAAAAAGTGCAGGTGCAATTAAAGGTGCTTTTTTCTGAAGCAAATCTGTAGCAAACTGTCTTACAATCATCACATTGTGAAGATTGGATGTATCAGGCTTTGATACACAAGTGTATTGCCATCAAGACTGCCATCTTAGGGTTGTTATTCATAAATCACTGTAATATATTTAATGCAAGTCATATTGGGGTTCATAATGGAAGAAATTACTAATAGGGCTTATAATCTAGAATGTCAGTGAAATGCTTTCTGCAGCTTTAGGATTAGATTTTATTGTTGCTGTTATTTAGTTGTTAAGTTGTGTCCGACTTGTTGTGACCCCATGGGCCAGAGCACGCCAGGCCCTCCTGTCTTCCACTGCCTTCCCGAGTTTGATCAAATTCACATTCGAAGCTTCGATGACACTCTCCAACTATCCTGTCCTCTGTCATTCCCTTCTCCTCTTGCCCTCATACTTTCCCAACATCAGGTTCTTTTCCAGGCAGTCTTCTCTTCCCATGAGATGCCCAAAGTATTAGAGCCTCAGCTTCAGGATCTGTCCTTCCAGTGAGCACTCAGGGTTGATTTCGTTCAAAATGGATAGGTTTGTTCTCTTTGCAGTCCAGGGGACTCTCAAGAGTCTCCTCCAGCACTACAATTCAAAACCATCAATTCTTTGGCAGTCAGCCTTCTTTATGGTCCAGCTCTCACTTCTATACATCACTGCAGGAAAAACCATAGCTTTCATGGCTGCTGTTACCATCTGCAGTGATCATGGAGCCCAAGAAAGGAAAATCTGTCACTGCCTCCATATCTTCCCCTTCTATTTGCTAGGAGGTGATGGGACCAGTGGCCATGATCTTGGTTTTTTTTTATGTTGAACTTCAGACCCTTTTTTGCTCTCTTTCACCCTCATTAAGAGGTTTTTTAATTCCTCCTCACTTTCTGCCATCAGAGTGGCGTCATCTGCACATCTGAGGTTGTTGATATTTCTTCCAGCAATCTTAATTCTGGTTTGGGATTATTTGATAATGGGTTGTAAATATGTTTGGCCATAGTCTTTGCCAAAGTTTTCACGGAGGAGTAACAGTAACACAAACACTAGGAAGATGTGTGCAGGTGTGTCGTACCCAACCAGCTTAGAACCAGAGAACTACTTTAAGGAGTTTCTGAAACTGTGATCTGGGACTTTGGTTTATGTACAGCAAATCCCACCTTGCGTGATCACAGCCTGCTCTTGAACGTTTCCATACGCTCCAAAAGCTGGTTGTCCCGGGGAACAAAATAGGTTCCCATTCAAATTGCATAGTTCCAAGTTCAAACCCCCAGGGTTCACTCTCTCTTTCTTCCGCAAATTCCTGGCCATGTGCCCCAGCCCCGCCTAGTCATGATGGGGCCTGAAATAGACCTTGCTTGCATGCAGAGAGTGTGTGCTCTGCTGAGCTACGTGCCTTCCCTTTCACAGTTCTCCTGGAACATGGCCTCACTAGCTGCAAGGTAGCTTGCCATACTTTAGTAGAGAATCCCTTTCTGATCTCGGTGCTGACTTTTACCCTGACTACCTACTGTCCCCCCACCCATCAATGAGCTACAGGGTGAGTGCTCCCAGAGAAAAGAGCTGCTGGACCATACATAGGTACTTGTGGGCCCGTATGGGCTTCGTTAGGCATTTGTCCCTAAGATTGGCTCCTGAAGCAGATTGAAGTGAAAACAAAACTCTGTCCATGACTCTCCCCACCTTTCAGGAGTTTATAAAGCTGGGGAAGGAAGAGGTGTCTTCCTCAGTGTTTCATCTCAAGCCACTTCTGGCCAAAGCCAGACTATGTCCTAAGTCTTAGAGCCTTGGGTTTCCCATGCAAGTATTTTAATCATAGGTTATAGAAATGTCATTTCCACTTTGGAGTGGTGGTGGAACTCGCCATGAAGGCAAGCCTGCTATACATATGAGCATACACATTCCTCTCTACACATCTGTTGATCATTAGCTGTCAAAATCTCCATAAAGGATGTAGCTTTTATGGCCCCTTGGTTGGGGATCTTTCTTTCTGAACAACAAGAAAGATTAAACTTGAAATCAGAGAACTGTTGTGATTACAAGTTTATAACATTGCTTGGTGGAAGGAGTGGTGCTTCCTTCGCCTTACAGAGTGAGCGTAGATAGGAAGTGTTCTCTGAATTGAATCAGCTTTTCCTTTGAAGTTTCCACAAAGACCAGTGGGGTTGTGTGGGGGGGGGAAGGAAGAATAATATATGCAATAGCTGTTATCTTTTTCAGTTCCTCAAGATCATGGCTAAGAAAGAAACATTTCCTGGATGGGGGCAAGATTTGGGCCTGTAGCCCTTTGCTAAAAATAACCAAAGCTACCTCTAATCATGGTGAGATGGCAGTATTGCGGGCACCTTGTGACTTCTTTTTATGTATTAAAACCATGTGTGTGGGGGAGAGAGAATGTAGTGTGCTTTTTTTCTGGCTCATCTCTCCGCTTCCTGCTGATAGAAACTGCTGATGATAATCTGTTCTCCTGTCCCCTTCTTTTCTGCGTACTGTATAACAAATCCCAGTGTCTTTTCTCCCCTCCTCCCCACCTGCTTCGCACCTTGAGGAATTGTTGAGGTGTCATTCAAATTGAATTGTGCACACGCATGGATTGAAACAGAAATCATCTGCTGCCTTGTTGAGTGTCGTGGGTGGGAAACGGTCGGTTTCTGTATTTTGGCAAACGGCCTTGAAAGATTGCATCCAGGTTCTAAAACGCCAGAGCGTGTGGACAAAAAAGTGAATTGTTTGGGCAGCCATTGATTTAGGTCAGGATAGTAAACTTGGTAGGAAAGGCTTTGTACAATAAAATGGGAGAGGAAAGAGCAGAATGTACAATATTAGCTGTCTGCACTTTGTTAAGTTTCTCATTTAACTGACAACTCCTGGGAGTAATTTCTAACTCATTGTTTACCACATTCTCATGTTTATTTCCATTGAAATCAGTGCAGCTGAAAGCGTAACTCAGTTGTCCCCATTATTTAAGTGGGTCCCAAGTTCAAAATTTTTTAGTCTGGTTCCAGCCCTTTGAGGGAAGGGAGAAATACACGGGAACATCTCATCTCCTATGTATTTCCCTCTGTGAAGGATGAAAGAGACTGGAAACTTAAAAACAAACAGCTAATTAATGGAAGAAGAAGAGTAGCAAAGGGCCTTATTTTAAATGGTACTAAATATAAATATATTTACAGTGCAATTCCATGCATGTCTACTCAGAAGTAAGTCCCACTGATTTCAGTGTGACTTACCTTTCAGGTAAGCAAGCGTAGGATTGCGGCCTTAACTAGTTTACGCCCTTTTGCTGCCTCTCGTGTTCCAAGGTTCCTGACTTACGGGAGAGAACAGAATTGCAAACTTAAGCATGTGAGGAAGTTGCAGTATTATTTCTACCCATTAGCAATGTTGTAGACTTTCATTATATAGACTGTATATATTTCGCTGCATATGTTCATTTGTAAAAGCTCAGTGTAGGAGAAGTAGTATTATATAGTGTTTCTCACTTGTTGCTGTGTGGTGTGGCTTCGTTTAACTTAAGCCTTATGTAAACATATTAAATTTGTCCAAGATCAGAATATGCAAAAAAACATTTATTTAGCAAGATTATTATTATTTTCTTGTGAAGGCACAAGGGATATATTTTTAAAAAAACTAAACGCTTCTGTGCTTAGTCCAATCCAAGTCTTTGAGGTGGAAGTATAAGGTGTTTGCCTGTATTCTATTCAGCTATCCCATTTTATTTTATTTTTTTACAGAATTTATGAGTCATGGCTTTGATTCCAGGACACAGCTATACTGTTGATCTAAACAGTGTCGAGGCAACATGGAGAACAGCCTAAGTAATTTGAGCCAATCCTTTTCAAAGGGCTAGGGGATTAATATAGTTATCAATGCATTCCCCCAAGTGAAATGTAGTTATATAAAAGAGAATTCTGACTATTTTTAAAGATGTAAATATGTTTCAAATTCTGCATTAGTGCTGCTTTTTTTTTTTTGCATCTTACGACTGACATTGAATTGTCTCCTCAAGATTAATTGGAATGGCAAATGGAGTGATGATGGAGACCCAGCTTTCTTTCCGGTTTGAATCTACCTCAGACTAAGCAGTTGGGTGCTAATTTATTCAGTTATCAACAAGATTGTCCAAAGTGACCAAACAATAAGTGGGGGTGGGTGGGGGGTGGGACCTTGTCCATTTAAGGCAAGCACATCTTTGGGTTTTTAAATTTTAAAAAAAGTATCTGAATTTTTTTCTTTGTGCCTTTTTGCGTTGCGTCCCAATGCATAGCAAAATCAAGTCATACTCTTATATTAGAAATCCTTAATAGTAGCAAACCTGAAAACTGTTGGGTTTCAAAAAAAAAAGTTATCAAATTGTATTTTTCGTGTATTGAAAATATAAATGTGTATCACATAGTGAATGCTTATAATGAGGAAAGAATTCTGAATAACAATCCAGGAGCAAAATAGTAGTCTTTGAATCACAAGTTGTTCTATGCATAGATGTATTTGGCCATGTGCCATGTTCTGTGGAGCTTCTCAGCCCAGCACAAAGTGGCTCAGAAGTTCGGGATCTGTCTGTCCCAATAAGCAAATCAACCTCTGTGCTGCTTTGTTGGTTTTTCCATAAAGGGAGCAGATCTGCTGATGAGTACTTGCTTCCTCTGTTTAAATAGGGAACTATCTGGTCACATTTGAATGATCAAAATCAATAGCTGCTCCTTTTCTGTGATGAATGAGATGGGCCAGGAAGCCGATGCCAACCACTGTCTCCTGTTATATCCAAACCAGGAAAAGATGTTTAATGGCTTGGGTTTCATGTTTATTTGCAGCCATTTTATCATCAGTTTTTGATTTGGACATAATGGGGAGCTAGAAGCCTCATTCAGGCGTCCCTTCTGGAATCCATGTAGGTCTAAATGGGTGGTGGAGATATGCGTCGCCTATGAATCCCACCCCACTCAGCGAGTCTGTGAGAGTTTTGTGTGATCAACGCAAAAGGCCTGCAGAGGAGCCTTTAAGTGCGTTCAGCTAAACGTGCTTGTGGTGCTCGTAAGTGCTGCCTTATGTCCAGTCACAAGGGTACTGTAAGCATGTTAACAGAACACACAAGCTCATTCACATGAACTTCTTCCTGACTGGTAGGATGGGGAGGTAGGTGAAGGTTATCCTCACCCTTTTAGTGCTACATGGATTCAGGCATAAAGCCAGAGAGGTCATGTGACAGTAAACTTGGTTTCCTGGCTTGCTGGAAGAAGCAAAGCGACTGACTGCACGAGGGCCCAGAAACGGATGCATAATTATTGGTGTTTTTAACCTGAGTTTTTGATGGTCCAGATGCAGGCTTTGAGAGCTGCAGAGTTCTGTAGGGAATTTCATTATGTGAGGAAATGGATGTATAGGTAGCTACAAATACCTTAAGCTGCATGTATACCTGTGTGTAAAAAAACGGGAAGCAGCGTATGCATATGTCAGGTAAGGGAATAAAACATCAAAGTAACCTTGCATGCTTTTCTATAAATAACAGTTTGATTACCTGTTTATATAAAAACATTTTTTTTACTTTTAGAGACAACTTGTAATATATTATTGCTTTTGAAAATTGGAAAAATTAACTTTATAAACCGTAACCAATACAGCATGAGAATTGTAGCATAATATTTAGTTTTAATATTGAAAAAAAAAGGAAAAAAGAAAAAAACAAAGCACCAACATTCCTAAGTGGCAGGATGTAAACGATATGCTAAAGGAGATTTCTTTTTATTTTTTATTTTTTTGCTGCAGAGAGACTCATTCAACAGGAAAAAAATGTGCGTTACAAAACTGCCCCATCGGGTCTATAACTAAAGCTATATTTTATAAAAGAGTAACCATCCTTTTAATATGCTGCATATAAATGATCAGCATTATTGCACTTTCTCAGTAATAATGTCCTGTAAATTGGCTTATGGTAAGGAATTTTGAAATGTTTTTAATTTACCATATTATTTGGGGCAGGCGGTGAGATGACTTTTACAGGTACCTCAAGATTGAAACCAGAGCCTGAATATGCTGCATTTTGTTCCTTTTTATTTCATAGAGCATTCTGTTTCGCTTTCATTAGTTTTGTCGTCATTACTGGCTAACTGGGTTTTAATTTCTGCTTGTTGGATTCCCTGACGAATTTAAATGGTTGGCCTCTCTCCAATTCATAGATACTCTTATCCTTTACTGGTGTGTGTTCCTATCAGATCTGCATTGCGTTGTAGAGTCCACGTGTAGTGGGACAAAAAAAAAAAAGGATAATAGGATTTTAAAAGAGACAGTATATGTTCTGTCCTGGCCTGTATGCTTGCTTTTAGACTTATTGAAGAAGATTTAGATGGGTGGTTGCTTGTTACTTTCTAACTGTAGAAAAAGCAGTCTTAGACTTGGGCCTGTAATAATTGTATCTTGACCAAGGAATAAGCTAAGAGATCAGTTAGGACATAATAACGGAAAGGCTGAGCCAAATTATTATGCCATCCTGCCCCTGGTAGAGAAACAGAGTTAGTATCTATGTAACTTGAATCAACCTATGGCTTGTTGCGTGGAAGCTTTAGATCAAGTTTCCTTCAGAACAAACAAATGGTTAGATTTCATTCCTGGAATGAATGATAACATGGATAAAGAGGGAATTATAATTACAGGTGTGTGAGAGGAAAGGAATGAAACTCTGGAAGGAAGTTTCAGAAGACTGTGAAATTCAACATTTATTGTCTTGTGTTCCAGCTTGGGCGTTTTCCTCTTTCCATTTTGTTTTACAGCTTGCTAAAGAATACTTTGCACTACTTCTGCAATAAACTCATGACAAACTCACTTTTGTTTTGGTTTCTTGTGTATGTGTGTATGATAAACTACTAAACTTTAGTCGCTTTTGTTGTTTTTTTACCTCTATACCATAAGATATGTAACAAGCCCAAATTGATGGAAATCTTGATGAAATATGTGAATATTTTATAAAGTTATTTTGTATGGTGTCAATTTTGTTTCTGCCTCATAGTATGTCAATAAATTACTCCTATTTACAAATTCAATGTATCCTATTCTATTATCCATAGTAAAATTTAGTTGCCAGGTAATTTAAAGTAACTTTTTGTGTACATATCCTTCCTCCAAGCCAGTGGTTCCCAACCTTGGGTCCCCAGATGGACTACAGCTCTCAGAAACCGCAGCCAGCACAGCTGGTGGTGAAGGCTTTTGGGAATTGCAGTCCAGGAACACCTCCTGGGTGACCCAGAATTGAGAATGACTGATCTAAGCTGTTTAGGATGGTTATGTTCCATCCTCCCTACCACTTTATCTCCAAACCATCTGCAAGATTGTACTTGCTTGTAGACAGACACACAATTATGGGATGGCAGTGTCATCCACAGTCAATTTTTATTGCTAGGGAACGATGTGGAGTAGAGATGGGGGTATTCGTATTTGAATGTCCCTGCACAGGTGGAAATTACAAGGGTCCACCCCCATGGGGCCGGACTGTCCACTCACAATTTCGCCGCCACCACTGGCTCCGCGGCGGCTTGACTTAGCGCTGTTCTCCACAATGGCCTAGCCACTCTCTGACCTAGCAGAGAGGCTAGTCATTACACCTCCTGCCAGGACTGGGTAATCGATTGCAGACAACGGTGTGATAGGAAGGTACTGTGGGGCTGGCGGCAGCAGTGAAATTGTAAGTGGACAGTTTCCCTTCATCTTTTTAACTTGGTATTTGCATGCCAGCTGAATGCAGTCCTCTTGCAGAGAACGTTTCAGGTGCTTTAGCCTGTGCATTACGACCAACTGTTCCTGCTGCTGAGTCAAGACTGTCAACAAGAGGCCTTTGGGAGATCACTCATTCATGGGGTCATCACCAAGATAGACACAACTTGATGACACGTAATAACTTTGCTGCTGGTATGTGCAATTTTACTTGTGCCTTTCAGTTTTTGAAAAAAAAACACCTTAATACTATAGTGACACTGATTTATCAAAAAGCAGGTTGTACATACTTTCATAAAAACAAGGACAGTACTGTAGTGTGTCTGTCTACAAGTAGATACAGTTATATGCTCAACCTACCATTTAAGAATACGAATAGTGATGATAGTTGAAAAATTTCCAATTGATTTCTTAAATGACTCAGGAATTTATGATGATGAAGCTCAATTAATGGGGCTGTTGGTAATTCCACCCATGTTGACATAATAGAGGAAATGGTAAAACACAGAAAACAAAGGGGCAAAATACTGTGGCACCTTAAAGACTATCAGATTTATTTCAGTGCCAGTTTATGTGGGTTAAATCTACACAAGGGGCAGAATATCTGGTGGTGGGGAATGATGCTGACAAAGTGGCAAATGTATTGCTAGCTTGGGAATGGAACAATCAAGTTGTTAATTACTGAAAGTTGCACTCCAAATGTGGGATAATCAGCTGTGTGACAGGTAGATTTCGATGTCATTAAGAATCCTGAGAGTTATTTGAGATCAGAGGTTGAAGAAGTATGTTAAAGGAGACAACTTTTTCAAAACTTCAACCAAGTTGTAGGCTTGGGAGTTGATAAAAGTAGTAGCATGTTCTGTGAAATGTTAAGGAAGAGAATAATGTAAAAGCTTAAACAATACAGGTATTGGGAATGGAAATAATTTTATACCATGAGAGGATGACAGCAAGTACATTCTTAGTTTCCCCAGAAAATATGGAACAAAGCACCACCCAGAGCGAGCGCATTATGGAACGTGCAACTCTCCCCCATTACCCCTAACAAACAGTGGTACTGTATCCGGCAAGAGAACAGCATAGAGGTTGGTTCACTATCGTTATCCTTTCACCAATAACAGCAGAAACAGGCCTGCCTCAGAGGCCACCCTCTCTGTGGTTTATGGTGTGTAGATCAGAAGCTGATAGGACTGGTGAAGAAGTTTCCACATTTGTAGCATTCCAAAGTTACTCTGTTCAGATTTCCAGATACTTTTATTCACTCTTCTCTGAAGTTTATCAGCATTCTGTTCCCCAAAAGGCCTACAGTATTCTCTCTCTCTTTGAACATGGATGTGGCAGTTTTCATGACACTCACAGAATTGTATTCTGTACTGATACACATGGCAATTCTAGGGAGCATGGGTAAAAAAGTTCCTTGTGTCCTCAAGCACTGCATTCTCTCAGAGATTCATGGGGGTAGGATCCCCACCCTCCCTGCCGCTGCAATTCTTGGAACTAAGCAAATGGGTGTTTTCAGAAATCTTCCCTGCTTCATTTGGGCTAGGGCTGCCCCTTCTCTGCCAGGACACTGAATGCTTTTTGAAAGCATTAACCAGCAGCAGCCAGCCATGGTTTCACAAGTCTCAAGAAAAGGATGCTGCCTGCTTGCCCAGCTATGGCAAACATCTGGTATGTTTCTTCCACATTTTCCTCCAATGTGTAGAAAGATATAAAACTGGTCATGGGTCTTCTCGCTATTCTTGCTGTTGTGTGAGCTTTGTCCTTTCTCAATATTCTTGAAGAAAAAAAATCACAGCAAAATATTGTGGTCTCGGTTGCAGCCTAAGGCAAAATGGGAAGTGTGGCAAGCCGCCATAAATGTCACCAGAGACTGCCCATACCTACTATAAACTCATGACACATATCTGATAACTGAGCCATTTGTCTACCCATCATGTACTTAATTTTATAATCTTTCAAACCTATCTAATCAGGTAATGCAAGAAGATACTCTAGAAATCACGTAATTCCTTAACAATATTCATGAAAAGGGTCCATATTGTGCACCAGTCTTTCCTCTAGGAAAAGGTGTTTCACTCCTTTAACTGGTCTAACTACCCCTTTTGGGCCACATCCAGATATTTGGCTCTACATCACAGTGAAACTGAAGGGCTTTCTGTCTTCAGTTGTATGAAGTGAAATTTCTGGCAAAAGGCTCTTTTGAACAAAGGAAAAGACTGATTAAATGGCCCATTAAAGGGGCTAAGTTGTAAAGGGAGTACAAAATGCCATTAAACCATTTTAAGGAGTGAATCTTAACCTGAGCGCATGCCACACTGCTGGGTTCTGAACACAACTTTTAAAAACTCACTACAAAACCTCCAGAATAGATTTGCTCCTCTATCTTGTGTAATATGTTTTACAAGTACATTGTGGAGGTAGATACACATCGTAGCAAAAAGTCTCAGCATGGGATTTCCTGCACTGAGCAGGGGTTAGACCAGATGGCTTCAACAGTCCTTTCCAACTTCATCATTCTATGATTTATTCTATTCAAGGCCTTTCAACGGAAAACACCCATTTTATCATACGAAGGGCATGCACGTAGGTTGTAAAAATTTCCACTATTCTGCATTTATAAAGTATTAAAGCTTCTGCTGTAACAAAACATTGTTCTTTTACTGGAACAGTAAACAGCTCTTACATGTTTCATATATATAAAAAATAACATGTCAGTCCTATATACATTAAGCATACATTGAAAACCTCCATAACATTCATATTTACAGGCAGCAGCTGGGTTGTTCCTCCCTCACCTTTGAGAACATGCAATGTAGTGTCCACTGCATTTCTGAACTGACAAATCTAAATACTGAGACACTTCTGTTCTCAACTGGATCAGATAATCTTTATTAACAGAAGTAGACTGTCTTCTATGAAACAAGTAAGTAACAGCTCTCTTTTACAAAAAACATTAAAGATTAGGCCTGCCTTAGCTCACAGAGAAGAGCCATAGCTTTGGCAAGTAGAAAAATACATGACCTTGAGGTTGCCCAATGTGGGCAGAGAAGACATAACTTCTCTATTGTAGAGACACCGTTCTTGTGACAAGAACATCTGGTATGCTATGAGTAGTCTTTGAAAAAGCTAGTTCATAAGATACAAAAGAAAATTGTCCGTGTACATATTCAAACCGATGCTGAAGTCTTAGTTTTCAACCAAGACAGAGATAGCAAGAATTTAAGTGGCCAGAAATCATCTAAAACGTTTATAGAACAAGGACACGGTGCACACCATCACTTTTCATCCTTAAGATGCTTCTTCATCATCACTTTCAGTTTCACTTTTTTGTTCCTCCTCCTCCTCCTCCTCCTCCTCCTCCTCTTGTTCTCCTTTTTCTCTCTCCAGCATTTTAAGGTATTTGCTAGCCAAGATCTTCTTTGGCAAGATATCTGAAAAATGATCATATTCATTAAATAACACTTTTTGAGCCACTATAAAACAACTAGCTTTACACATAGCCCATTACAAGATTTGTTTTAAAAGAACAGATTTTTCCTCTTTTCATTGAAATTTTTCTTCACTAGAGCTCCAAGGTCCACTGTTTGCAAAGTGATGGTTCAAGAAGGGAAGGTATCTCCTGTTCAGTCAGGAATTTGTTGTCCATTGAGTATACAAAATTATACACGTGATCTACTAGTGCAGTGATGGTGAACCTATGGCACGCGTGCCACAGGTGGCACGCAAAACCCTTTCTTCTGGCACGCGACGTTAGTGGTCCTCTCACCCGCCCTTGTGGATAGAAACCTTTTGAAATGGATGCAGCCGGGATTCCCCCTTTCTCTTCCTGTTCTGCGTCTGTCACCATGATTCCTCCCCCTTTTTCTTCCTGTTGTGCGTCTGTCACCATGATTCCTCCCCCTTTCTCTCCCTGTTCTGCGTCCGTCGCTATGATTCCCCCTGCAACTGCCACTTCCGGTCTTCCTAGTTTCTCCCCCCCCCTTTTGGGCACACGAGCCCAAAAAGGTTTGCCGTCACTGTACTAGTATATCCTCATAAATTTTCTTCATTTCAGCAGCCTAATTTACAAGTCAAAAATAGTGCTTTGAAGTCACAAGCTCTTTGCTACTCTAAATCACCAGACAGCTACCAGCAGATCCAAAGCTAACTTCGGTCAACTCCTGTTTTGTTTGTTCTTGATGCCCACTTCCTTGTATAAGCTCTTCTTACACCCAAAGTGGTTTCAAACGAAGCCACAGGTTCTTTAACATTCTGTATTATGTAATGTATTATGTACAGTGGTGCCTCGCGTAGCGACGTTAATCCGTTCCAGGAAAAACATTGCTAAGCGATTTAATCACTAAGCGATTTTAAAAAGCCCATAGAAACGCATTAAAACGTGTTTAATGCGTTCCTATGGGCTTAAAAACTGGCCTTATGCGAAGATCCTCCATAGGGGCGGCCATTTTCAGTGCCTCTAAAGTGAGGCAAAACAGCGGGCGGCCAATTTGTTTTTCCAGCGGCCATTTTGGAACCGCAGATCAGCTCTGCAAAAAGGGTCACTTTGCCATGATCGCTTCCCCGAGATTATCGCAAAGCGATTTCCCCCCATAGGGGCCATCGTGAAGCGAACGCTCTGGCGATGGCCAAAACCCCATCGCTAAGCAATTTCATCACTCAATGGAGCAATCGCTAAGTGAAGCACCACTGTATTAACATGAATTTCCACCGGGACAAGGTCACTCGAGGAAGGTGATTCGGCCAGACCCCATCCTTCAACCATCCACCGCTTGAGGGAGATTGGGCCAGACACCCTTGTTGTGGGATAATATGTGTGGTCCGGAGTGCTCCGCTGAGGAAACCGACCGACCGGGAACGTTTTGGGCCAGCCCCTCAATGAATCTTGTCTTATTTCCAGACAGAGTTATCGTCCTCACAATTTGGACAGTTACCAGATCTTAGTTGTCTTGAACCGATAGAAGTTGTTGTAGATTCACTTAATGTTAAATTAATCTGTTAACGTTCAAAAAGAGACTCAGTCATCATTTCCTGCCAAAAAAGAGGCACTGCTTCAGATCTTTAACAAACCCAATCACAACAAGTTTAGAGCTTGTGATAATATGAAGATAAATCAATATTGATTACCAAGCACCTTCTAATTTGTGAGCTTCTCCGGTAGCCAATACAATTCTTTACTATCTATTTCACAACTCTCCTATGAGGAAGGTTAGGCTCCCACAATTACCCTGTGAAGTTCACAGCTCGGTGGGTACTTGAACCCAAGCTGCTTCAACTGCAAACACCAGACAGCCTCTGTAATTCAGTAGCTTTAAAAATCAAGGGGGATCTTAATACAAATGATTCAAAACCATGAAATGTCACAGGCCATGCAGGGATGAATTGCACATTTAAGCTACGTATTAGCGATTCTGTTCAGAGCCTGAAGCTTTGCCGCCCACAGCCAGCACAGTAAAAATAACCTCAGTGTGGCTCAAAAGCTGCAATTAACTAGTACATATCCTCCCTCCAGCAGAAACAATTTTCTCTCCGTTTTATTAACAGACTTACCTGCTAGGAACTGAAAAGTCTCAGATTTTTCTGCTGTACGGGACAGGTCATTATAAGTTAGGGCTTTATTCTCCTTGCCCTGGCCATGCTTATAGGAGTGTGCCGCTAAATACTGAACAAACAGCTCCTGAGGATAAAAAGAATATGTGCTTTTATGTCACTATCTTTTGCCCGGGCCTCAGTCACCTTTCAAAAACTAAGAAGGCCACATTCTTGCAAACATTGGTAGTGAGGTCATTCATTAAAGTTCTTTAAAACATACCAGTTATATACCTTAGCGATGCCCCATTTAGATTCCACTGGATTACTGTAACACTCTCTGGAAACATGGAAAATGCTCAGAAGCTTGAGTGGGTCCAAAATGCAGCAGCCAGTTTGCTAACTGGGGCTGGTCACAAGAATCACATAAGCCACTGGCTGCTGATCCATTTCCAGACACAATTCAAAGTACTGGTTTTAACCTATAAAGCCCTAAAGGCTTGGATCCAAGCTATCTCAAAGAATGTATCTCCCTTTATGAACCTTCACCGGTATTAACATCACCAGGGGAAGCCCTTCTCTTGTTCCCACCACCTTCACAGGTGTGTATGCAGGGCACACGAAAGAGGGCCTTCTCTGCGGCCGCACCCAGACTTTGGAACTCCCTCCCACTGGAGGCCAAGCTGGCCCCATATGTATTGTCCTTCCACAAGCAGGTGAAGGCCTTTATCTTCAGGCAGGCTTTTCCTCAGTGAATGACTGCCTTAGTGAGGTTTTTTAATTGACTGTTGTATCATACTGTTTTAAATGTGTGGTTTTGTTTATCTTTTGTACTTTGGATTTGTTTGATTCTTGTTAGCACTCGTATACTCACTGTTGTTAGTTTTAAATTCTGTCTTTTAGTAAATGTAAGCCACCTTGGGTCCTTTTTAAGGAGAAAGGCAGGGTAAAATATTTTAAATAATAAAGAAATATACCAGTTAAGCATGTATGTGGTTACATAAAAGCCTGACCCACTAAATGCATGCAGTGAAATGACAGGTTTAAAACCCAGTATTGTGGATGCTGTGAATGTCAGTATTTAGAAAAGGAAAGTATTTTATTATCCAACAATAGTAAAGATGCTGCACACTTCTTTCTGTCTCCACCACTCACTGTCTCGTCTCATGTAGTTAAGGATTGTAAGTGTTTAATATCTCAATTCAGAGAAAAACCAAGCAGCATCTCTTCCAGCAACAGGTGGCTTCTGTATCAGGAATGCTTTCAGAAAGATCGTATGGCCCATCCTACTTGGGTACCCAAGTTGGCCCCTGTTTTGCAGCTTCCTGTTGCATTTCCTGTCACAGGAAAAGCAGGACAACGTCATATTCCAACACTTGACAAAGAAGGTGGACCCAGGTCGCACTTAACAAAGTGGATGCAAACAGCATGACTGAGGTAGCGTATAGTTAGAACCTCAAACATACAAAGAAGGCCAAAAAAGTAGGAAAGGAGTACAGGAACAAAACCCAGCTGTCCAGTTCAATTCTTAAAAGCTTTCTTCAAAGAACAAATGGCCCTTTTCCTCCTGATGGTTGACCCTTTGGTTTCTAAAAGAAGGAACAATAGGACCCCCCCAATCCACGGGACTAGTATCCACTGCTTCACTCATCTGCTGTTTGAAAATACCAAACCCTCCCAGAAACATGTGCAGGAGGCCCTCTGTATTCATGGGATTAGTATCCGCTGCTCCACCATCTGAAAATATTAAAAATAGTAAGCCCAAAAGCCTACAAATGTACAGTACATATATTTCTAAAGGTGAAGTTACCAGAGTTGGACACTAGAGGAGCCAGAGTGCATGCTGTTTCTACAACAGCGTTACCGGAACTTGGCCTCCTTGCGATATACCTCTAGCGTTTGCTGTTATCCGCGTTCCCCGCCATCCGCTGGGGGCTTGCCACCGACCCCTTGGAGATCCGGGGGTCCTGCGGGCTACGCTCCCGTTTGGCTCCTCCAGAAGGGTAGCCCATGCGCCACGGAAGAGCTGAACCTGAACCCCCTCCCCTCCCCCGAGCGAAGCCTACCGTCGCTTTAGCGGTGAGGAAAATAGCGTCCGGGTTGATGCTGGAGACTTCGGGCGAGCTCTTCATGATCACTCGGATCCGAGACAAAGGCAGCGACACGAGCCGGTTGTTTTGGTCCCCGCCGCCGCCTCCTCCTCCCTTCAACCTGGCCGCCATCTTCTATCGTTCCGGCTCATCCGTGGCCGTTGCGCACGCGCACTCGCGCGCCCCTCCCCCGCAGAAGCTCCGCGGTGCCTTGTGGGATTCGTAGTTTCCCCTCTCACGAGAGGCTCCGGGGGAGGGACGGAGGGAGGAAGAAAGAAAGAAAGGAGTATCTGTCCCACAATGCACTGCGACCCTGGCTCGGACCCCGTCCGCCGGCCCTTTCCTCTTCTTGAGAGGAAACACTACATGTCCCAGGAGGCATTTCGCCAGGACGCGCTTCCCGACGTTTGATATGTTTTTCTGAGGAAACTTTGCTTTGAAACAGCGCCCCTTTGTGTTGGGAGAAGGAAGGGGAGACGTACTTCCCATTATATGTTCTGAGGGGAATTCCATTTTAAAAAATATATATATATATTTTTTGCCAGATGGTAGTGACCGTTAGGCTTGAGGCCTGCGGGTCTTGCTCTTCTTCTCCGCCGACGTCGCGCTCTTAGAACGTTTCCGAAAGGCAGGCCGGTCGCCGCGGGCGGGCGGAAGGGCGCATGCGCAGCGAGCCCGCCCCTCCATGCGCCCCCTCCCACAAGCGCAAGCGTATTGAAGGACGTGGGGTTTCTGCCACACCTTCCCTCCTTCCCATCGGCCAGCGGAGTTCCGCTTCCTACTTGTAGGCGGGAGGAAGAGGCGGAGCCATTGCGTCGAGCCGGCTGTGTTGGGTGAGCAAGCCCAGAACCCCCTGGCCGTGGCTGGAGGGGGGGAGGAACGGAGGGGGAGGGGCGCCTCTTTTTCCATGAAGCTTTTACCTCACAGCTGTTCGCCTCAGAAGGAGTCGTTTCCCGCTCTTTTTCCTCCTCTCGCCCTCGAATCACGAGAGGAGTAAAGAGTAGGAGTAGTGGGAGTATCCTGTTTCCCCGAAAATAAGCCCTAAACGGAAAATAAGCCCTAGTAGGATTTTTCAGGATGCTCGTCATATAAACCCTACCTCAAAAATAAGCCCCAGTGAAGTGAAACCCCGCCTTCCACCCTTGTGCAGCAACAAGAAGACGAGGACAGGAACTGTAATTGAATAAATGTAGATGATTGCACATGGGAAAAAATAAAGACACCCCCTGAAAATAAGCCCTAATGCAGTTTTGGCGCAGAAATTAATAAAAGGCCCTGTCTTATTTTCGGGGAATCGTGGTAGTAATAATCGTTGTTGTTTAGTTGTTAAGTCGTGTCCGACTCTTGGTGACCCCATGGACCAGAGCACGCCCGGCCCTCCTGTCTTCAGTAAATTATTTATTTAATTATTGTATTTTTACCCCGCCTATCTGGTCAGATGACCACTCTCATAATAATCATAATCATAGGAGTACCAGTTATTTATTCATTTTTTTTATTTGTATCCCCACCCCATCAAATCTGGGCAGCTTACAGCCGTAAACACCACCTACAATTCTAGATAGTAAAACAGTTGCATCCATTAAGGCAAAAAGTTTTTTTAAAAAAACATGGAATTAAAAGACGAGGGAAGCAAGATCAGGTCATCCTCTTTCCCCCCTACAAAGTTCCGCAGCTGGAGTCCTAACTTCTTGGTTTGCCTGTTTAAAACATGGCAGGAAGCTCCTCGTTGGTTTCTTGAAATTCAAAAATTTGGGGGGGGGTTGCAAACATCCCCTGCTCACTATTTATAAGTCTGACACTTTGCACCAGGAATGCTGAGAGGTAAGAAGTGCAGCACAGCCACAACAGCAGGAGTGGCTGTAAGAAGAGTACAGGAGTGGGTTGTTATGATTAAGAAGCTTATTTGCTTCTAGAAATCCCATCTCTTCTTCACCTCGTCTCCAAGATGGGGGTGCATTTACTCCTTCCAGTGGTAGAGAGCTTAAAAGGAGAAGAACCTGAAGAATTTCAGCTGGACCATGTGTTGTTTGGTTTGGTTCGGTTTGGTTTTTTTGTCCTTAGATGAAAGAGCTTCAATTTCATCTTTTCTGGGCCCCTATTAAAGTTAAGTTTTATCATACGGTCATAGACCACGAAAATTCAAAGATAAAAACATAATACAGTACAAAATATACAGAATAAGTAAGTTGTTATAACATATTGTGGGTATAAAACTTGAGTCATGTGGTTGTCTTAATATAACATTTTACGAATTCTTAAAACTGAGAATAAAAACTTAGCCACGGACTGTGTTATTAATTGGTTCTCTCCTGACAGCAGAAACTTCAGGTATTCTGTGGGAAATATACTAGTACACCCCTATTAAAGACACATGAGATCTGTTGTCTTTGTTTTTCTACACCCTCTACTTCAGCTATTTTTAGCCATTTTTGTGGTGATCGATCCCTTTGGGAATCTAATGAAGGCTAACAGGCCGCTTCTCCGGACAAATGGACAAAAGAATATACTGTATAAAGTTTTGTATGCAGTCTATTTTATGGAGTAAAGAAGCAGGATTTTTTTTCATCTAATTTGTGAAGCCCATACATATCACAAGTTTAGAACTCCTGTTGAACTCCTTAGGAAGAGAAAAATGCACACTGGCCTTTTTCTTTTTAACTTTTCAGATTTATTCTCAAATATGTCTTGCTTTTCATCCCATACACCTATATATAATGGTTTTACTTGTAACTCTATTTGGTGGTTTTGAGGCCTTTGTGTCCACCCATTATAATCAGGTTTTAACAGCTCTTAAACATGTATCTCTTGACTCTGGGATAGGTAAACAACATTATGTGGCGCATATTACAAATTAAATTTCAGAAGAAAAGCGTCCAGCTGTACAAAATTATTCTGAACTTTCCCTTCTGTAATGGGTGCCAATTCGGGGTATCTCTAAGCAAGACCTCTTGGTAGTCAGGAATCATGAAACATTTTTGACAAAGCCATCACCAAAGCCCTCACAAGCTTCTTAATGTTGACCCTATCTGTTCAGTAGAATATAACTTGGTCCATCCACTAGAATTTATTTGTTGTTTTCAATTGTATTAATGTTGTTTTGTTTTTTATTATTCTTGAATGTTGTTAGCTGCCCAGAGTAGATGTTGGTCTAGATGTGCGGGATAATGAATGAATGAATGAATGAATGAATGAATGAATGAATGAATGAATAAATAAATAAATAAATAAATAAATAAATAAATAAATAAATAAATAAATAAATAAATAAAGGGTATGGAGGCAACCAAGGGGCAACATCATGCCTGACCCATGTGGTGTATTGTTTGACTTTCAGCACCAAGTTTGTCTTCTTTCTCTACTCAAGTTGGAGCCCTCTTGAATAATGTGTTTCCTAGACCCTTACATTGGCTCAAAACATCAACATTTTTTAAAAAAATCCATTATGCTTTAGTAGCAAAGAGCTGCCACTTTGTTGACTTTGCCAAAACAGTATCAGTCTCTAGTTCTTCATGTTGAATAGTTTTTGTCGCCTATGATGTCCCATTTTAGATTGATTTTTTTTTGCTTCTATTCTCACCTAGTTCTCCTTTTTTTCTCATGTCAGGGGTTATCTTGATTTTTGTTTTTGTTTTCACTGATCTCTTAGGTATGGGATAGAAAACTTTGGAATTTCATGGGCCAACTTTCTCTCTGTGGAATGCTACAGGGGCACACAGAGAGCCAGAAATGTCAAAAATGGAACCAGAAGTGACAAGTACAATTCTGTTTTTGAAACATGGATATTTTGAGATGTTAAACAGTTCAGGGGACTCTGTTACTTCCACCTGTGGGTGGAGGCTTCCAGGAGCTGCAATGCACCTCTTTTTGCTGGAAGGTTTTACATAGAAGTGCAAGGGAGGAGTTTAACAAAATATGATGTATGACATCCAGTCTGGGATTTGTGCTTAGCAAATATTTGCTAGTTTGTTCAAGGTAAATAGACCCAAATACCCAAACCATGTATTTAATCTGTGTGCTTTCCCATGATAATATAGAAATAATTCTTTTTTTTCCATTTTCTTTTTTTACTAGCATACATGAGGCAAGATGAGTGTCCCAGACTACATGCAGTGTGCAGAGGACCATCAAACATTGCTAGTTGTGGTTCAGCCAGTTGGAATTGTTCCTGAAGAGAGCTTTTTTAAGATCTACAAGCGGATCTCCACTGTGAGTCAGATCAACGTCCGTGACTCTCAACGTGTGCTTTATATCCGCTACAGACATCATTATCCTCCAGAGAACAATGAATGGGGGGATTTTCAGACACATCGCAAAGTGGTTGGACTCATAACCATTACGGACTGTTCCTCAGGAAAAGATTGGCCTCAGACCTTTGAAAAATTTCACCTTCAGAAGGAAATATACGGTTCCACACTTTATGATTCCCGGCTGTTTGTCTTTGGGCTTCAGGGAGAAATTGCAGAGCAGCCTCGTACTGATGTGGCATTCTATCCTAACTATGATGAATGTGAAAATGTAGAAAAGAGAATAGAAGACTTCATTGAATCTCTATTTATTGTATTAGAATCCAAACGTCTAGACAGAGCCACAGATAAATCAGGAGATAAGATCCCTCTTCTATGTGTTCCTTTTGAGAAGAAGGATTTTGTAGGCCTAGACACAGATAGTAGGTAAGTAGATTTATATACTGACGTACAGAGTTTCTAAAGTGTGTGCATCTTGTTTGGCTAACAAAGCTAGAACTGAAGAAAGGTTCTTGGTCCTCAAGTTTGTAGCAAGTTGCTTTACTGCAGTTCTTATAGCGATAACATTTTATGGTGCCATCATTAATGGAATTTTGTAAACATTTTCAGAGAATTTGTAATTGATCATTTAAATTGATTGTCATATACTCCAAATAGAAACACATTGATAAGCTATTATTGAAAGCTATGTATTCTAACTTTGGTCTAAAAGGTTTCAGTTGACACAATTTGATTATATTTGAATGCAATTGTATTCATTGGATCAGATGCTGAAAAAAGCACAAGTAATGGAACTAGCAGAAACAATCTTCTTCAAGGTACCCACCCCCAGAAATTCTACTCTGAGAGTCTGGAGAGCTATCCAAATGTGATGGACTCTGACATGAAGGCTGATAGGGAAAAAGAAATAGCAGCAGCATTTTGTCCTTTATCCTCTGGATGTGGCTTGGAGTCGTTGGTGTAAAACTTTGTTGAAAGGATTTTTAAAGTCCAGGTACACAATAGCCCGAAATCCTATTGCTTAGCATAGTAAGTCACATTAGAGTAAGCCATTGAATCAGTGGTGATTTGGTGGGTCAACTGCTCCATAATTTCCACTGAATCAAATGGGCCTGCCCTAGTCATAACTTACTATGGTAAAGTAAGTACTGTAGACACATTTAAATCAATGGAATTTACAGAGGTGGCAAGTCACCAAATTCCTACTGACTCAGCCGGCCTACTATAGTGTGACTTATTGCACTAAACAACAGGGTTTCAGCCGCAGAAATCCTTCGTGTTTCAATGAAAAGGAATGCAGTTCTACAGTTCCTACCTGACAAATCAGTATGATGGGTGTGTTCATGGCTCTGTTTTATTTAGAGGGAACACAGAAGAAGGGGGGAACTCTCAATCATGGAGACTTATTTTTATAGAAACCTCATAGAGTCTTCCACAAAATACGTTGTTACCCATGCACTATTTTTAGTAGCGCACTTGCTTATTCTTCTGACCACATATCACTGTATATCAACAGCGGGGAAAAAAGCCTCTTTCGCTTTATCTATGCTTCACAGCTTATTTGTATGGATGAATATTACTTGCGTTATCTATATTATTCTGAGCTTTATTTGCTCAGTGTATCCATTTTGTTCCTCTTTACATGGGTATAATTTGTGCTGGGCCCCATAACAGTGGTGACACAATGACAGGCAAAAAGCCTTTGAGAATATATTCAGAGAATAAGATGGTTGTTTAATTTTTGCAGCAGTAGGGCAGATCTGTTTTGTCCGAAATGCTCTTGTTATTCTGCATGCAGTAACACAATTGTGAAAGCAGCAGTGAATTGAGGCTAATACAGTGGCTGGGTGTATGCCTGGCACAACTGCATCTCGTTAATTAGCATGGATGAGCTCTCATGATTGTAGTACTGCACACAAAAAAGGCAGAAGTTTGGTGCTAAAGTTTTGAGAAAAGAATAAGAAAGTTGAACAGAGAGTTTCATGACTGTAAATGCATATTGAAGGATAAAAATAAGGCAGTTTTATCTATTTCAGAGTATAATAGTTTGTTCCTCTTTTCCTCTGTGAACATTTCCTATGAATGTAGCTAACCTGGTCTTTTGTATGGTTCTTCCTTTTTTCAGTAACCACATATTTTGATAAGTTAATCCCCCCCCCCCAATTCACTGTGTGGTTCATACTTATTTATTTATTTAAAATATTATATACAATCTTTCTTCACTGTTTGCATTCAGTGAGTTCTGCTAATATATGTCTCTGTTTGTTGAATTAGTTCTGGGACTTAGAGGAATTTTAAAAGCAGTTTGTGGTATGACGTAGATGATACTGATTTTAGTTGTTCAAAGGAATAAGCATTAATTGAGCTAGTGCAAGCCACATAGAGAAGCCGAAATATGAGTCCTTGGGACACCCACTGTCCATGGTGCTGAATTCATAATTTAAAATGTGCATGTTATTAGTCTTCGGCTGGATGGTTGGGACGATGTTATACTAGAGTGTAATGGATCTTCCACACCTGAATTACCCTGAAAAATTCTTCCAAGATGCTTCTAACCTAGGTGAAATTGTTTATGTAACTTTGCTTAGTAATGTCTCTGTAGTAATGCAACAAAGGTTGGTTAACTCATTCAGACATTTAGTATTTGGTAAGACATGATTAGTAGGAGAATGACTTTGTTGCTCAAAGCACACCAAGTGTTTCCTTCATTTGTGGTAGATGTTAATAGGATTGTCTTCTGTTAAAGAAGCTAAATATATATAATAAATAAACATAAATATAAATAGTAACACTCACAGAGAATATAATGTAACCCAAACTAGTTACTAGTATGAGATTCTTGGGTTGCTGCTCATATTTGTAATAGTTCTATCAGTGGTTATTCCATATTTGAGATCAATACAGTAGCTTCAACTGGCTTTACATTTTGTAAAATATTTTCTTCATTCTTTTTATTTCCAATCTGCATGCATTGCTTTTAGATTTATGATGAAATGGTCATTGATTCAAATACAGTAACATGTAAACTTTTATTATTAAACTGACAAGATAAGTTTTAGTACTTTATACTTTTAATATATTGATGAAGGACTGAATTAACAGTTACTTTTTTTTCAATTTGTAAAATTTATTGTGTGCTTAAGTTCAATGTGTGTATGTGGCTGTTTAGTTTCTGTTCTACTCTTGTGTGTTTCTAATTTTGTTTTGTTCCTTCCTTCCTTGTTCCCTTTTTCCCTCTCTTACTGCCCTGTGAGTGTGTTTTTGGGTCTCAAAAGGTAGGCTTTTGATTGTGCTGCATTTTAAAAGCTAGCTAGTTTTTGTGTGCTGACTTCTTACTTTGCCTCCACTGTGTAATATAGTGTTGCTTATTTGTGTTTTTCTTTAACACAACAGTTGATTTTTGCTGCCTGGACTCCTATTGAAACTTGTCTTCTTTTGGCATTTGGCAAATCCCTTTGACAGTTTTGTCCTTATATTGTAAAATTGTTGTTAGTTGCCTCCATCAGCAAGTTGGAGGGTAAGGATTAGTGTTAAAACAATGATTCCCAGCAATAGCTTCTGACTCTGTATTTGCTGGCTTTGTGTTTGGTTATTTATTTATTTGGTTTACAACTGTTTGCTGTTCAAGCACTTGCCTGTTTAGATTCAAAACTAGAGAAATTATTTTTACCCATGTAAGTTAAATACTTTTGCTGGTTTCTTTTCCAATGCCTGAGTGCTGTTACGATTATAAGTTATTGTAGCTAAGCATGTCAACTGAAAATTGGTGAAGTTATTTCTAGTAGCATTAAAAATAGAAATCTTCTCCAACTTATTTTGCATGTTTGTTTGTTTTTTCACTTATTCATTTTTGAATACTTGAGATTTTCTCATGACTTCTGTGTTCATGGTGAAATTGTTTTATAGTTAGGAATGAACTACATATATAAAAACAAAAGAACCCCACAATCTGTCAACTTTGTAAATATTCTGGAACAATATAGTGAGAGCAGTTTGTTATATTTTAACTTGCATGCATGAATAAGGGGAGTATTTGAGGTTTTGAAGTAATTGCATAAGAATAGCAAATGCACAATTTTCTCATGTATAGTGCAGGAGAAATGCTTAGTGGCATAGTGTAATTCTTCACATTTACTGCCATAATGTAAGCGAGCCTTCAGCTTGCATCTCCGTCACCCATTCCTGCCATGTCTTTTGTGACAAACTTTTGCATTCTAGTTGGGTGAACTAAGCTTTGTGCAAATTTGTCTTAAAAAAAAGAATTACCGTATTTTTTGCTCCATAAGACGCACCTTTCCATAAGACGCACCAATTTTTTAGGAGAAGAAAACAGGAAAATATAATCTGTTTTCTTCGCTCCAGAAGACATACAGACTTTCCACCCCCCTCTTTTGTGGGGAAAAAGTGCGTCTTATGGTGCGAAAAATACGGTAAGAATACAATCCAAATGTGGTTTCCACTTATGAATTCTTCATGTTAAACTCTATGTTGCCACAAAAATGGTAGTTGAATGTGCAAGACCGAGCCTCATTCTTGTAATAGTAAATATGATTTGTCCTTAGGTCCAACATGGGCAAAAATGTCCCTGTTCCTTTCTTTTTAAAGTCTGTTTCTGTTCTTAAGGTCTGATGCGAACAAATGTGCTTACCCCTCATGTCTCTGGCTTTCTATACTGTAGTCAGGTGGAAGCAGTTTCTTTCTCATTTTCTTTTAAAAATTCTGGTTGCTGCCACTTTTCTAACTACAAATGTAAGAGTGGGCGATACCTTTTATTTGACCACTAAAAATTAAACAAATCGCAAGCTTTTTTGGATAAAATTGCATGTCTTCAGGCTTAGCTTCCCCCCATGGATAGTGCAAAAAAAAAAAAAAGTAAGTTCAGAAATTGATGGTACCTGTCTGTTGAGAGGTGATGTGAGTCCTCCTTAGGCTTCTCTCTTGAGCTGTTTTGTACTCTGGTTGGAATTTTTACACCCCCTGCTCTTAAGAGGAAAACATTGCCAATGACTTTGTGATTGCACCGCCCACACATTCTTTTTCTTCTTCTTTGTCATCATCTTAGAACTGGAGAGCTGGAAGGGACCCTATGGATTATTGAGTCCAGCCCCAGTCAAAGAGGCATAGCGGGGAAGCGAATTCCCAATCTCTGGCATAGGTACCAAGGCCACTGAGCTATCCAGCAGTTCTCACTTGCCCGGAACCTGTAGTTTCTTTTTGGCTTATGGAGGTGTGTGTGGGGGAATTGTCTCCTCGAGTCTAGCACACGTCTGGAGTTATAACTTCGCTTGTTCACCAGGTAGATGCAGCCAGTTGTGCCAGATCAGTCAAATTAATTTTTCTTATCTAGTGAGAACAAGGAGATGTCCCTTCAGGTTGCAGTCACCTCTGGCTGATATAAAGAATCCATATGGCTGGTGTTGAGAAGAGTTTCTTAATGCCTTAGCAGATTTCTGTTGAAGCTCTGGTTTGGCTCTGGAGTGGGAAATGGCCAGGGTTGCTGACAGGATTGCTCCTAAGCATCCCCTCCCATGAGGTAGAATCAAACTGACCCTGTGGATTATTGCATTGCTGGTCATGATGAAATGAGTGGGATGAAGACTAGAGCAGTGGTAGAAAATGTGGAGTTAATCCAACCAAACCATGGCCATGGTGGCAGCAGATATGTTATTCTTCTCTGCCACTATTGTGTTTACACAGTCATACAGTGGACCTTTTTCAAGTGCTCATCTTGCAAGAAAAGAAGGCACACTGCACTGTAGCTCACGATGAAAAATTTGCACAGCACTTTGCAGGCAAAATTGCTTGGATCCACTCTGATGTGGATGCTGTAGTTGATACAGGTTCTGCATATGTAATTAGGGCCCATGCTTGTCCAGAGTTAATGGATAAACTTCAATTTCTGCAGCCTTAGAAAGGTGAAGGCTACCACAAGTTGCACCTTTGCCGTTCTAAAAGTTTCCAGACAGGAACTGACTAAGTGGGTAGGAGGAGTGGTGAATGCCTCTTTGCATCAGGGCAAGATCCCAGCATGCTTAGAGGAGACAGTAAGTACACTATTGAAAAGGCCCTCCTTGGATTCCACAGTATTGGATAATTACTGGAGAGGTTGTCCAGAATTTTGGTGTTCAGTATCACCAGAGAGGGATGTGGTGGTGCTGCGGGTTAAACGGCAGAAGCCTCTGTGCTGCAAGGTCAGAAGACCGGCAGTTGTAAGATCGAATCCATGCGACGGAGTGAACCCCCATCGCTTGTCCCAGCTCCTGCCAACCTAGCGGTTCGAAAGAATGCAAAATGTGAATAGATAAATAGGTACCATGTTAGTGGGAAGGTCACGGCGTTCCGTGTCTAGTCGCACTGGTCACGTGACCATGGAAGATTGTCTTCGGACAAACGCTAGCTTTATGGGTTGGAAATGGAGATGAGCACCGCCCCTTAGAGTCGAACACAACTGGACAAATTGTCAAGGGGAACCTTTATCTTACCTATCACCAGCGTGCCAACTCTCCTTTCCATCACAATCCAAGGAAAGTGTTTAAGTGCTAAATTAGTGTCTGATGTCAGTAATGACTTTATGAGGGTAAATAAACTGAAATTTAGACAAGACCAAGATGCTCCTGGTCAGTCAAAAGGGGGATCAAAAAACAGGGATGCTGCATGTGCTGGAAGGGGTTGCACTGCCTGTGAAAACACACATGCACAGCTTGGGTGTGCTTCAAGATTTATTGGGTGTGCTTCAAGATGCCCAGGTGTCTGTGATGGCCAGGAGTGCCTTTTTGCACAGTTAAAACCAGTGCAGCAGCTGTGCCTGTTCCTGGAGAGGTCTGATCTAGCCTTGGTGGCACATGCCTTACTTACATCCTGGCTGGATTACTGTAACACACTCTCTATGAGGCTGCCTTTGGAGAAAGTATTTGGAAACTTCAGTGAGTCCCAAAAGCTACAGCCAGATTGTTAACTGAAGATGGTTACCTGGATCATATAATCATCCTGTTACAGCAGCTCCACTGACTGCTGATCTGATTCCAGGCACAATTCAGATTGCTGGTCTTAACCTATAAATTCCTAAAGGTTTGGGTCCAAGCTATCTTAAAGATCATATCTTCCTTTATAAGCCTGCATGGGTGTTAAGGTCATCAGGCGATGCTTTTCTTTTGGTTCCATTTCCCTCACAGGTGTTTTTGATGGGGATAAAGAAGAGGGCCTTCTCTGTTGCTGCACCAGATACCTGTGGTGTAGGCATCTTGTTCCTCAAGCAGGTGAAGACCTTTCTCTTCATACAGACTTTCTCTTAGTGACTGAGGGTTTTAAAATTGGGGTGGTTAGTATTTGTTGTTTTTTAATCTGTTTTAGTAATGTTTTCACCTGCTATTTTAATATAATATTTATTTAATTCTTTTTAGATATTTGAATAATTTATTGTTTTTAGCAATTTTTACTTATATAAGCCACTTTGGGTCCTTTTATGGAGAAAAATAGGGTAAAAATATTTTATATAAATACTGTACATAATTAATTACCTTGGGTGAGAAACAGAGTAGAGACAGAAGTATTTCCTCTCTCTCTCTCTCTCTCTCTCTCTCTCTCTCTCTGTATGTGTGTGTTTATATGTTATAGTTTCTGATGTTGGATTTATGTTAATTTTTTATGTAGAGATTAACCTCTTGAATCTTTGAAAGATACTGTGAGGCATACCAATGATGGTATGTATCTTGCTTTGAAGATGAACAACTCATCTTCGTCATTTAGTCGTTTAGTCGTGTCCGACTCTTCGTGACCCCATGGACCAGAGCACGCCAGGCACTCCTATCTTCCACTGCCTCCCGGAGTTGGGTCAGATTCATGTTGGTTGCTTCGGTGACAATGTCCAACCATCTCATCCTCTGTCGTCCCCTTCTCCTCTTGCCTTCACGCTTTCCCAACATTAAGGTCTCTTTCAGGGAGTCCTCTCTTCTCATGAGATGGCCAAAATATTGCAGCCTCAGCTTCAGGATCTGTCCTTCCAGTGAGCACTCAGGGTTGATTTCCTTTAGAATTGATAGGTTTGTTCTCCTTGCAGTCCAGGGGACTCTCAAGAGCCTCCTCCAGCACCACAATTCAAAGGCATCAATTCTTCAGCGGTCAGCTTTCTTTATCGTCCAGCTCTCACTTCCATACATCACTACAGGAAAAACCATAGCTTTGACTATTCGGACTTTTGTTGGCAAGGTGATATCTCTGCTTTTTAAGATGCTGTCAAGGTTTGTCATCGCTTTCCTCCCAAGAAGCAGGCGTCTTTTAATTTCATGGCTGCTATCTCCATCTGCAGTGATTATGGAGCCCAAGAAAGTAAAATCTGTCACTGCCTCCATATCTTCCCCTTCTATTTGTCAGGACGTGATGGGGCCAGTGGCCATGATCTTAGTTTTTTTGATGTTGAGTTTCAGACTGTTTTTTGCACTCTCGTCTTTCACCCTCATTACAAGGTTCTTTAGTTCCTCCTCACTTTCCACAATCAGAGTGGTATCATCTGCATATCGGAGGTTGTTGATATTTCTTCTGGCAATCTTAATTCCGGTTTGGGATTCCTCCAGTCCAGCCTTCCGCATGATGTATTCTGCATATAAATTAAATAAGCCGGGGGAGAATATACAGCCTTGTCGTACTCCTTTCCCAATTTTGAACCAATCAGTTGTCCCATATCCAGTTCTAACTGTTGCTTCCTGTCCCACATATAGGTTTCTCAGGAGATGGATAAGGTGGTCAGACACTCCCATTTCTTTAAGGACTTGCCATAGTTTGCTGTGGTCCACACAGTCAAAGGCTTTTGCATAGTCAATGAAGCAGAAGTAGATGTTTTTCTGGAACTCTCTGGCTTTCTCCATAATCCAGCGCATGTTAGCAATTTGGTCTCTGGTTCCTCTGCCCCTTCGGAATCCCGCTTGTACTTCTGGGAGTTCTCGGTCCACATATTGCTGAAGCCTACCTTGTAGGCTTTTGAGCATAACCTTGCTAGCGTGTGAAATGAGTGCACTTGTGCGGTAGTTGGAGCATTCTTTGGCACTTCCCTTCTTTGGGATTGGGATGTAAACTGATCTTTTCCAGTCCTCTGGCCACTGTTGAGTTTTCCAAACTTGCTGGCATATTGAATGTAGCACCTTAACAGCATCATCTTTTAAGTTTTTAAATAGTTCAGCTGGAATGCCATCACCTCCACTGGCCTTGTTGTTAGCCAGGCTTTCTAAGGCCCACTTGACCTCACTCTCCAGTATGTCTGGCTCTAGGTCAGCAACTACATTGTCTGGGTTGTCCGGGATATCCAAATCTTTCTGATATAATTCCTCTGTGTATTCTTGCCACCTCTTCTTGATGTCTTCTGCTTCTGTGAGGTCCCTTCCATTTTTGTCCTTTATCATGTTCATCCTTGCACAAAAGGTTCCTCTGATATCTCCAATTTTCCTGAACAGATCTCTGGTTTTTCCTTTTCTGTTATTTTCCTCTATTTCTTTGCATTGTTCATTTAAGAAGGCTCTCATGTCTCTCCTTGCTATTCTTTGGAAGTCTGCATTCAATTTTCTGTAACTTTCCCTATCTCCCCTGCATTTTGTTTCCCTTCTCTTCTCTGCTATTTTGTAAGGCTTCCTTGGACAGCCACTTTGCTTTCTTGCATTTCCTTTTCTTTGGGATCATTTTTGTTGCTTCCTCCTGTACAATGTTACGAGCCTCTATCCAAAGTTCTTCAGGCATTCTGTCCACCAAATTGAGTTCCTTAAATCTCGATTTGGTGGGACTCGTCTTATTATAGATTAATTTATTGTATCCTCACGTGATAGTGTTTACAATGTAGGCATATTAACTAGAGTTGGCAGTCTGATTCCTATATCTGCATTGCTGTTGTGAGGTTTTTTGCTGATGGCAAGTTAGTTTTCAAATTGATCAGTTGTATTAAGCAAGTACAGAACTGCCTCACAGAGGCCATAAGATTCAAGTATCTGTTGTCCAAGATAGTCCAAAGACCACTGAGTATCCATTTGAATGGTTTAAAAGGGAAATGTAGATGACAAAATGTAGATGTTTTTTCTTATGGAAGGTTGTGCTTGGTTAACAATATTCCCTTTTTTAAAAAAAATCCTGGTGTAGGTATCTTATTTCAAGAAGTGTCTTGTTTAAATCCTTTAAATCTATCTCATGGTTCAAACAAGCTATGGTTGTATTGTGGGGTTAACTGAGGACAATGGATTTTATGATATGTTTTAGGTGAGAGCTGGAAATATATGTGAATTGTTCATTTCTAACATAAACTGGTGTTCATTTGTAGGTTACGTAGTTGTATAACTAGTAGTCTCTCTCTCTCTCTCTCTCTGTGTGTGTGTGTGTGTGTGTGTGTGAGAGAGAGAGAGAGAGAGAGGATGTTTTGTTTCATTCAACATACCGTATTTTTCACACTATAAGATGCACTTTTTTCCCACAAAACAGGGGGGTGGAAAGTCTGTGCATCTTATGGAGCGAAGAAAACAGATTATTTTTTCCTGTTTTCTTCTCCTAAAAATTTGGTGCGTCTTATGGAGAGGTGCGTCTTATGGAGCGAAAAATACGGGTACTACCTGGCAACTACCACTGCGATAAATTATTGGTTTTTCTGTTTATAATTACACTGCAGGCAGAAAATGAGATCTGCTTCTTTTAAGAGATTCTAGAACCATTCAAGCCATCTGCACTGTAAGAGTATTAATCAAAAGTTTTTGATGTGGGAAACAAGTATGAGATTTTAGCGTAATGAAAGTCATTTGTTGATCTTGAAACCTCTGTTTTAAAGCTTCTTCAAATTCTTTGAAACAGACATAGCCATAGCATGATACCTTTCCTTTCTTCGTCCCTGAATAGCAAAAGGTCAGCTAGTAGTGTTGGGGGGAAAAAGGACAAGGAGGAATGGAGAAAAAAATGTTCCATTGAAAGAACCATTGATAGTATTACATGTACAGGATATAGGTGTACATCATATGTATGATTTTATATTTTTCTATTGTGACTGGTTCTACACTTTCTCTTTTCGTTCACCCTTATTGTGATGGCTGCAGCTAGTCTGTTTGCTCATGGGTAATGAGCAATGATTAGTAGTGATAAGTAAATTGCTAAAGTAAATATTTTCACTGCTTTCTAGTGCACTGTGGTAAGTGAAAACAATTTCACATTATATACTTTTGTATTCTAGACATTATAAGAAGCGTTGCCAGGGCCGGATGCGGAAGCATGTTGGTGACCTGTGTCTACAAGCTGGGATGTTACAAGATTCCCTTGTGCATTACCATATGGCTGTGGAACTGCTCCGTTCTGTCAATGACTTTTTGTGGCTTGGAGGTAGGAATGACTGAAAAACTTAACAGTGGTGCACTCCCTAGTTTATTCATTATTTACCTGTTTCACTTTAAGAAAAGAAAGTACATTTTAGAGAGATATATTAAAAATACACATAATTGTTAAAGACCCAGTGGAATGGCTATCACTCTGACATTCGTAATAAGTCTTTAATTCACATATGGCTTCATATACTCTTCATTGGAAATTATATATACAGTAGTCCACAGGAGAGTAGACATGATTCCATTTAACAGCAGGCTTACTTCCTAGTTGTTTATCTTTCATAATGTTTTTTTGCTTTGGCTGAACAGGATTGCCGAACAGTGAAATATATAACAACCATGACATGGTTTGGCAGTCTTGTTTCTAGCTTTCTCTGCATAAGAAGTTTATTGGAGTGAAATCTGGTAGCAGCTCAAGTTATGAGTTGTACTGTTAATGTCGTATAGGAATTATAATAACTGTGTACCTTCACTTTTAGAACTTTCGTTATGTTTTCTAGTCATAGTGTTTTAAATACAGTATTTATTTTATTTATTTAAAATATTTATTTACTCTGGCTTTCTCTTTGAAAAGCACCCAAGGTAGCTTACATAATTTGAATACAATATTCAAAGCTAAAAACAATGTACAAATACCACACTAAAAGATGATAAACAAAAGCAACATCAACAATACATTTTGTTTCTTTTAAATGTTGTAACCTGCCTTGGATCCTTTGGGAGAAAGGCAATGTATTTTAAATAAACAAAACAACAACAACAACAACAACAACAACAACAACAACAACAACAACAACAACAACAACAACAACAACAACAACAACAACAAAACAAATACATTCAAAGCTGTGAGGCACAACCATCCATTTAAGAAAACTCACTCAGGGAGCCAGTCATTAAGGGAAAGCCTGCCTGAAGAGAAAAATATTTGCTTGCAATAGGACAGCAAAGATGGTGCCAGCCCAGTCTCCAGTGGGAGGGAGTTCCAAAGTCTGGGAGCAGGACCAGAGAAAGCCCTCTTCCATGTCACCAGCAAACATACCTGTGAAAGTGGGTGGAACAAGAGAAGGGCTTCCCTGGTGATGTTAACACCTGTGCAGACTCATAAAGGGAGATGCAGTCTTAGAGATTTATTTATTTAATTTTATTATTACATTTATACCCCACCCATCTAGACAGGTCTACTTGAGATAGGTTGGACCCCAGCCTTTAGGGCTTTATAGGTTAAAACCAGCACTTTGAATTGTGCTCTGAAACAGATCAGCATCCAGTAGAGCTACTGTAACAAGGGGGTTATGTGATTCCCAGTTAACATCTTGCTGCCGTGTTTTGGACCTCTGAAGTTTATGAGCACTTTCCAGAGGCAGCCCCATGTAGAGCACATTACAGTAATGCAGCCTGGATTTAACTGAGGCATATATGCTTTACTGGACACCCCTCCCCTTTGAAAAGGATGGTAGGGTTTATTTATTTATTTATTTATTTTATTTCTATCCCGCCTATCTGGTCACACTAGACCACTCTAGGCGGCTTACAATTGGAGCAACAATAAAATTATTAAAAACATTACAAATAGACAAAAATGGAAATCAAAGAATATAAAAGAAAAATCGTCAGGGATTATCTGTTGGGAAAGCCTGCCTATACATCAGTGTTTTCAATTGTTTCTTAAAAATGCCCAGCGAGGGAGCCGCGCGAATCTCAGGAGGTAAGTTGTTCCAGAGGCGAGGAGCCACCGCCGAGAAGGCCCGATTTCTGGTCTTCTCCTTCCGGGCCTCTCTCGGCGTCAGGCTCCTCAGCCTCACCTCCTGGCTCGCACGGGTGACACGGGTAGATCTAGGTGGGAGAAGGCGTTCCACCAAATATTGAGGTCCTAAACCGTTTAGGGCTTTGTAAGTAAGCATCAACACTTTGAAGTCGATGCGGAATCGGATGGGCAGCCAATGCAATGCGGCCAGAGTGGGCGAGATATGTTGGTATCTTCTCACTCCACTGAGTAATCTGGCCGCAGCATTCTGCACCACCTGTAGTTTCCGCAGCAGCCTCAAAGGTAGCCCCACGTAGAGCGCATTGCAGTGGTCTAATCTTGAGATTACAAGCGCATGTACCAAAGTGTTGAGAGCCCCCACATCAAGGTAGGGTCGCAGCTGGGCTATCCGCCGAAGATGGAAAAATGCGGTGCGGACCACGGACGCCACCTGGGTTTCCATAGTGAGCGCCGGGTCCAGATGAATCCCCAAGCTGCAAACTCCATCCCTGGCAGGCAGGGTCACTCCCCCAAAAATGAGGGAGTTTCCCAAATCCCCAACTGTGGGAGCGCCCACCCTCAGTACCTCCGTCTTGTCCGGGTTCAGCCTCAGCCCATTCTCCTGCATCCATTCCCGAACGGTCTCCAGGCAGCGCTGAAGGGACAGAACGGCATCTCCTGTTTGTTTGTCTGTCTGTTTTGGCATTGACTGTGTATCCGATACATTATAAGAGTAGATTGTGATTTGATTGCCACATAAAACATTGTTTTTTTTTTTCCTGTAGCTGCTCTTGAAGGGCTGTGCTCAGCCTCTGTTATCTATCATTATCCCGGTGGCACAGGAGGTAAACTTGGTGCTCGCAGGGCACAAGGAGGTTCAGCTGCTGCAGAGGCTGCCAATAGGCACCGACCAGGTAAGGACTTAAGTTTTTAACTAGGAATGCAAATTCTTCCTTTTTTAGAAGAATAGTTGTTTTGAGCCTCATGTGGGAACCATTCTTTTATTATGTGGGCAAAAACTATCTTTTAAATTGATATCATCCTATAATATTTGCAGTTAATTCTACAGATGTTGTTAGCCTTCTATTCCACAATTATTAATAGAATATGGGTTTTCCTTCTTTTTTTAAATTTTTTATTGTATCACAGACAAATATACAAGACATACCAAACATACACGCAGGGAGGTCTTTTCTCTACAATCATATCTAATATATAGTCTTAACTACATAACCATATTACCCTACGAAAATATTTAAATCATATTATATTCTCCAATCTGTGTGTGTATACACACACACACACACACACACACACACACACACACACAGTGGTGCCCTGCATAGCGACGATAATCCGTTCCGGATAAATTGTCGCTATCTGGATTCATCGCTATACGGGGCAAAAAAACCCATAGGAACCTCTATGGGGGGAAAACTCACCGCTAAGCAGAAATCCTCCATAGGGGCGGCCATTTTCGGTGCCTCTAAAGCGAGTCAACACAGCGGGCAGCCATTTTGGAACCGCCAATCATCTGGCTGAAAATGGGGCCTTTGGGAGGACCGAGGGGGAGGGCTCCCCCGCGGTCCTTCCAAGCAACCACCGACATTTTCCCCCAGCTGAGTGGCGGGAGCTTCCGAAGCCACCGCCGGCATTCCCCTTTGGAAGGGGCATTTTCGCCCAGCTCAGCAGGAGCCCCGCTGCTCGGCTGGGGGAAAATGTTGGTGGTTGGTGGTGGCTTTGGGGTCCTTCAGGGTCCATGGCTTGGGTTGCCCGGCGCGGCGCGGCTCCAAGCGGCGGCAGCAGCAGGGTAGGGGGTGTCTGGATGCCTTCCACTGCTTCTCTGCCTGGAAGGCATCCGGAGTTCTCCACCCTGCCACCTATCCCAGCCATGCTTAGACTCCCGAGAGTCCGAGCATGGCTGGGAAACCGGGTGCGGCGCGGCTTGCGGCGGTGGCGGCAGGGTGGGTGGGGGTCCAGATGCCTTCCAGTGCTTTGCCTGGAAGGCATCTGGACCCCCCTACCCTGCCCCCGCCGCCGGGAGCCACGCCGCGCCGGCCTATCCCAGCCTGGAAAGCATCCGGACACCCCCTACCCTGCCGCCGCCGCTGAGAGCCTTCTGAGCTCTCAAAGGGCTTTCCCCAATGTCAGGGCTAAAGCCCTTTGAGAACTCGGAAGGCAAATGTTGGCGGTGGCTTCGGGGTCCTTCCGAAGCCACCGCCGACATTTTCCCCCAGCTGAGCGGCGGGGCTCCTGCTCAGCTGGGCAAAAATACCCCTTCCAAATGGGAATGCCAGCGGTGGCTTCGGAAGGACCCACCGCTGACATTTTCCCCCAACTGAGCAGCGGGGCTCCTGCTAAGCTGGGTGAAAATGCCCCTTCCAAAGGGGAATGCCGGCGGCGGCTTCGGAAGGACCCTTCGGAAGGGTCCTTCGGAAGCCACCACCAGCATTTTCCCCCAGCTGAGCGGCAGGGGGCCCTCCCCCGCGGTCCTTCGGAAGCCACCGCCGGCATTTTCACCCAGCTGAGCGGCGGGAAGGACCGTGGGGGAGGGCCCCCCGCCGCTCAGCTGGGGGAAAATGGGCCAAAGCGATTTTTCCCCATAGGCAACATTGCAATGCGATCGCAAAAAAGCCATCGCTATGCGGATTCGTCGTTAAACGGGGTGCCCGTTAAGGGAGGTACCACTGTATGTATATATACACACATATATTTCAGTTCAAAACTTCTAGTATTAAATTCAGCAAAAGCCTTTCTAATTTGAAGTGATTACCATAATACACTATCTGATATATAATGTTAGCTACATAACCATGTTATAATACATATATGTTTACTTTTCAGTCAGCAATTTCTGTTACTGTATTTAACATAGACATTTGTAATTTAAAAGTTATATTTATTTACCACCTATACAGTAGAGAGTCCAAAATTGCTAATAGTATTTTAACCTGAATTAAATTTAATATATAATCTCAACTGCATAACTATATTATAGTACACATATGTTTATCTCTTTCTATATATCTTTCAGTCAACAATTTCTAATATTGTATTCAACATGAGCATTTCTAATTTAAAAGTTATATATACTTATCAACCACCTATACAGAAGAAAATCCAGAACCCGTCAATCATAGTGACGGATCAGCTCCCCCCCTTATCACAACAATAAACTCGCAACAAAAACACACTGATCACCATAATCACCGAATCCCCTGAAAAGGACAAAAGTTGTTCCCACAGCTATAAATACTCAACTATCCAACAAACTGCAACAAAGCACAGTAAGAGTTCTGACTCCTGTCCTCTGAAGATGCCGGCCACAGAGACTGGCAAAACATTAGGAAGAATAACCTTCGGAACATGGCCAAAGAGCCCGAAAAACCCACATCAAATCCAGAATTGCTGACAATATTTTAACCTAAATTAATCTGTACAGTGGTGCCTCGCATAGCATCGTTGAATGGGGCAGGGATTTCAATTGGAACGCATTAAACATGGTTTAATGCGTTCCAAATGAGCCAAATACTCACAGTTCAACGAAGCTTTCTAATGGCCGGCAGCCATTTTCGCGCCCTCGCCTCGCTTAACGAGGGCGCGAAAACGCTGCGCGCGGCCATTTTAGGCCATTTCCCGGCTTCCGGCGGCCATTTTGGCCGCCGAACAGCTGATCGGCGGGGGTCGTTTTGCGAAGATCGGTAAGCGAAACGCTTACCGGTCTTCGCAAAGCGAATTTTTCCCTATAGGAAAAACGTTGTGCGATCGCATTAGCGATCCGAAAAAACGGATCGCTATGCAATTTAATCGTTATACGGTGCGCTCGTTAAGCGAGGCACCACTGTATATGTGTATCTTCCAATCAACAATTTCTGTTATTATATTCAACAAGAACATTTCTAGTTTAGAAATTATATATACTTATCTACCACCTGTATCAAGAGAAAATTCCAAGTTGCTGACAGTATTTTAACCTGAATTGGATCTCTAGCACCCTTTTTGCCAGTTTTGAAGTGCCATCTATAGAACCTCTTTAAGCCATTTTCTCTCAAATTTACTGATTTAATCTAACTGTAATTATCGTTCCCACCTTCGGATCCAGTCATATATGTCTAAATTATAGCCAGAATGTTATACCCCTTCCAGCCTCACTGCCTTCACATTTTCCTTCTTTAAGCTCTCTTCTATCAAGCAAGTACAAGGAAGACTTGAGAATGTCCCTACATAAGAATGATTTGAGTTAAGAGCGGTTCCATTTGCAAAAAGTTGCTTCGACTTGAGAACGGAGCCTCGACTTAAGAACCCCAAAAAAGAAAAAGAGAGAGAGAGAGAGAGAGAACACACCTTTCCTTGCCTTTTTTTCACCTAAGTTCACCTTAGGCCAAAAGAAGAAGAAAAAAATTCACTCCCTAGTGGTAGATATGGATTAACCGGCTTTGCATTAGCTCCTATGGGAACTAATGCTTTGACTTAAGAATGAAAAACAGCAGATATGGATTAAATGGTTTTCAATACATTTCTATGGGAAATGGTGCTTCGACTTAAGAACGCAGTCCCAATACGGATTAAGTTCTTAAGTCGAGGTACCACTGTATACATTTTTGAATACTCTTCTCTTTACTATAAATTACCAACTCATCCACCTGATCCTCCCTCTTATGTAGGTCCATTATTTTAGCCTCCTTTGATCTTAATTCTAAAGTCTCTTTCTCTGCTGTTTCCACTGCACTGGTGAGCTGGGCTTCCATCTGCATATTCTCTCCACTTTATATACTGAAATCAATGCCTTAATTTTGAGGGTCTGGATTTCCATGTGATCCTTAAGTTGATTGACAATGTTCATTTGAAACTCCTGTATGTAATTCTTGAAGGGATCTTCCATTGTAAGTTTTGATGGGCTTGAACAAGGGCTGTCCTTTCTACTTCTTCAATATAAATTTAACGTGGAATAACGCTTTTTGCTAGAGAGTAAAAAAATTCTTCTGTTTTCTCCCAAGTCCACCAAGTCTGGATTTTTATTTTTATTTCCCCCCCCTTCCTGTACTCCCAATTCAGTCAGAAGCCATAAAACAGTAAAACCATTAATCAATTCACCCTCATGCTCTGCTTCATGCTCTGCAGAGGACACTCCTCGATTCAGAGCATGCTACCATAGTCTCTTGAGACTGAAGGATGCCTATGCTATGCCATGTTAGAATGAATCAGCCCAGATTCAAACTCCCACTAATGCATCCAGTTGTAAATCCATCTTCGGCCAGGAGCAGTAATTCCCAATCTTCTTAAACCTCTAATTTTATGATATGATAGTTTATGCCATCCAGGGAGGACAGGGAGATGAGAAAAATATCTCCGTCTATGTCTTTTAACTAGTTTCTCTTTCTCTCAGATGTGACACAGTAAATATTTGCCGATGTTTCAGGGATACAAATGTTCCCTTGCCGCTTTTGTTTATTTTTCTCTCCTTTAAAGTCCTATAAACTTCCTATAATCAATACACAACCTCACACTACCATCCGGCTTAGGTACTAACACTAGATAGCTTCTCCAAGGACTGAAAGAAGGTTCTGTTACTCCTAATGTTAACATTTCATCTACCTCCTTGTTAATCACCTCTCTTAGGTGATAGGGCCAGTTCCTACTCCCAGACCTAACTACCATTCCATGGGGAGTATTTATCTGATGTTCAATCTTATTGCTAAAGCCGGGTTTGTTTGAAAACACATTTATGAATTCCTTTTCTATCTGTCTAACTGCCAACTTTCTTTCTCCACTTACTTCGTCTCCTAATTCTAATTCTGGTGTGTCTATAAAACACAAACTGGCTTCTGGACCAAACTCCTCCTCTTCTATCTCCCCGCTCTCACTGCTAGATGGCCAGCCATAGGAGCATCATGGGCCAATTGTAATATATTCCTTCTCCATTTAACCGGGACTGCTAATTACTTAACCCCATCAGCATCCGCATGGTATAATAAACTGTCTATCATTTCGAAACCCACATTTCCCATGACCACACTTCCCTCCTCTCCTGCTTTCCCCAAACTCTCTTGCAGGGTTGGATTGTCTTGCTGCCACAGCCTGGTTTGTGTGCAAGAGGTCTCTTGCAAAGTCAGTTTCTCTTTCTGTTCCCACGCACTCCCCTTGCAATCCTTCTTTTAATTCTTGCTGGGCCCCACTCAGTCTCTTCCCAACAGCATTTCTCTTGAAAGTCCAGGGACTATCCCCACTTTTAGTCTTCTTCGAACCCCTCCAATTTCAACATCCGCCCAAGTCATTTTATATGTCTTAGTATCTCCATGGATACAAGTCACTGTTAAACTTTCCTCCGTTTCCACACCCACCAGATCCCTTACAAGCATCTTGCCGTATCCTGTATCCAACAACACTTTTTTCTTCTGCCCATTGACCTTCGCCATCACCTCCCATCGACTCTGTTCTGACCCGTGGGCATGCAAAGTCTCTCCTTGTTGTCCCACCCACAAACAATCTACCCCTGGGCAGTCCCGACATACGTGTCCTTCGACGCCACATTCGGAACAGATCAAGCATCCATCTTTCCCCCTCTTCCATTTGTCTACTATCTCTTGCAGTTGGGGTTCGAAAGTAATGGGGCAAATAGGTTTGGGTGCCATGGGCTCAAAGGAGCGTCCATGGCCGTGTGCAGAGACTCCGCTACCGGCAACTCCACATGGAGACACCCCTGAGTTGTTGTCAGTACCCATCTTCTCTCTCCCTTTGTTACGTTCCCAGGAAGAGGAGGAGCCTTCTCTCGCTCCCTCCTCTGCATTAGAAAAATCTTCCACTAGGAGAATAGTTTCTTCCAGTCTCTTCGGGTGATTTCTCTGGACCCAACTTCTCATATTACTGTTCATTGTTGTAATCATTTGCTCCATTACAAACATTTCTATGATTTGCTCTTTAGTCTTTTCTTCTGGCTTCAGCCACCTTATCGGGTTGGCTTTCATTCTCTGCACCAATGGTCTTGGGTGCACGCCTGACTTCATCTTTAAATCTCTAAATCTTTTCCTATACGTCTCCTCCGTCAAATTCAATGTATGCAATATGGCAGTTTTTACATCTTCATATCTCGCAGCCTCGTCTGGAGAGTGTGTGTCAATAACCTCTTGTAACACCCCAGTGAGACAGGGCACTAGTATCAAAGTCCATTGCTCCTTCGGCCAGCCTGCCGCTGTTGCTACTCTTTCAAAGGTATGCAGATAAGCTTCAGGATCGTCTGCATTCCCCATTTTCTGAATACGTATAGGAGCTCGTCCGGCTATCCATGGGTTTTTAATTACTCCTTCTTTCTTGTTCTCTTTGTTCTCATCCACATCAGGTTTAAGGAACCTCTTGTTAATCAGAGTTTGTTGTTCTGTCAAGTTTTCTATCATTTTCTCCTGTTGTTCTATTGTCTGCCTCAAATATGACATTTCTGAATTTCAACAACAACTTCTATGGGTTCCAAACTGTCCCAGTCATTCAACTTTATCTCCACCTGCCCATACTGATTTACTACATACTTGTTCCTTAAAACCATGGAGCCGGACCAAATCGCTCCTTGTCGGTAGGCTTCCTGAGGGAGGCACTTCTCACCGCACAGAGTTCCACAACAAGGGTGCCGTGCCCAGTCTCACTCCGGTGGTGGTTTGTCGAAAGTTGCGTCCGGCCGTACCACCTTCCTCCAAGGACCCTGACCTCACGGGTAAACCACCACTGTCCATTTCGTCATTTTTTCCACCACCACGCCTCCTCGCTTAGACTCTGGATCTGGTAACAACCCACCGACCCTCTGATTTGGGAGGTCTTCTAACAGATCTCTTACTTCATGCGCCTTTGTTTTCCTCTCTCTCTCCTCTCTCTCTTTTTGTCCGTTGTTACTTGAAATTCTCGTGCCTTCTCCTCCCCTCTTATACCTTCCTCCCAAACCTCTACCCATTGCTCCTCCTCCTTTCCTTTCCCTTCCTCTGTCAAACAAACTTCTGTTTTAACTCTCTCTTGTCCATCGACTTTCTCTTGTCCTCCTCTTTCACCGGAGGAGACGGCGCACTGATTTCCTCCTGACCTTCACAGATGGACATGGCTTTTTAACCAGCATCTACCCTGGTGCCCAGCCGAGCCCAGCTCCATAGTTCTTCTGTTGTTTATTTCTCCCTTGGCTATTCTCTGTTGGCAGGCTGAGCCGCATGTATCAGGCGATGTCTCCCACCCCATTCAGACTAGTCAGCTGCCCTCGGGGACAGGGAAGATACAGTTCTGGTGCCAGTGTTGCCATGAGACTTGGCTGCTCATTTGATTTATTTCAGCGTAGTGAACGAGAAGGTACAATCCAGGTTGAATTTAAATCATTCTTTCTTTTTCTTTCTTTTTAAGTGACTTTTAAAATAATTTTAATTAAAAGCTTGATGTTTTGTTGGGAATGGGATTTAAATCAATTTGATTTTTTTTAAAAAAAATCATTGATTTTTTTATTCACCCTGCCATCTGACCTGTTTTCTCAAGAAGCACAATGTCATGGACTGGTCTGGATGGAAAATCGCAACAGTAAACTGTTCTGAAACTTCTAGTACTTCCTAACAAAACAGGAAAAAGCAAATGGAGATAGAAGGAAAATGATGTATTTCACATCATCTGTCTTTTGCTATTTCCCCTTCCCCAATAGTATCACAGACTGTAATTGTAATCTTGGTCCTAATTGTGCGTAATAATTCCTGGGTTTTTTAATAAACTGTCTGTCTGATTCCTTGTTAGTAAGAAATCCTTACTAATTCAGGACAGACAAACAAGACAGGTTTACAATACATACGTACCCTGTTTCCCTGAAAATAAGACCTAACCTGAAAATAAGCCCTAGTATGATTTTTCAGGATGCTTGTAATATAAGCCATACACCAAAAATAAACCACAGTTAAGTGAAACAGGCCCTCCAGCCTTGTGCAGCAACCAGGAGAAGATGACATGACTGTATTTTAATAAATGTAGATTGTTGTACATGAAAAAAATATATAAAACGTTCCCTGAAAATAAGCCCTAATGCATTTTTTGGAACAAAAATTAATATAAAACCCTGTCTTATTTTCAGGGAAACACCGTATATATATACGCCCTAGTGTGATTTTTCAGGATATATAATATGATGCAGCAGTTTTTATTATAAGCACATAACAGCTAATAATGTACCAGTGTCAGTTGTTTCATTTTCTAAGAATTCTGCAGCTGATTGGTTGATTGTAAAATGTTTAATAGCCTCATTTGTTTTGGCAGTATTGAAGGTTAATATTGTGATTTTGGTTTTCCCATAGGGGCACAAGAAGTTCTTATTGATCCAGGTATATTGTCTGTATACATGTGTCGTGTCAAAACCTGTTTTTAATTTGACTGTTTCTTTTAATGTATATATGTTGTTGCTGTAAATAGTATATGAGTGTATTAACTTCCATCTTCTCAGTCTTAACGAGTTATAGATTTGAAGATTTCTTAGTTATTTTTTTAATAGATTTATCTTATTAATAGGCCGCCTTTCTCACAATAAGGGGACTTAAGGCAGTATTAAAAAGTAAAAAAAAAACCCTGCAATGTTACACATTAAAAACAGTTTAACTGTAAAACTGATTAAAATACATTTAATGATTAAAAGCATATAAAATAATAAACACTATCTTAACTGAAAAATAGCTTTCTGGGACTCAGTGATGGTTGTTAAAAGCCGGCCTGCAAAGGTGGGCCTTCAGCTCTTAGCGGAAGAATGAAAGGGAGGGGGCCAACCTAGCCTCCTGAGAGAGAACATTCTGTGCCTGTGCCAGCAATGGGACTGAGAAGAGGGCTGCCTCTGATGATATTAATTGCTGAGAAGATTTCATATTCCTGAAATAATAGAAACGTATGACTATTGCCCTCGGTTAAAACTTTATTATAGAAATGTTTCTCTAGAAAATGCTTTCTGATGTGCATTTGGTTTTACTCTGGTCTGACTTACATTAACTGGGTGCCTCTGTTAATCTGAAATGTTTTGCTTCACTCCAATGCAGGGGCCCTCACTTCAAATGGCATTAATGCAGATACCAGTACTGAAATAGGGCGTGCTAAAAATTGTCTTAGCCCTGAAGACATTATTGATAAATACAAAGAGGCTATTTCCTACTATAGCAAGGTAGTATTGTTATATTATGAGAGCTCTTTATTTGTGAAATATAGTTCATCTACCTTGTTTTAGTTTGATTCGCGTGATTTCATGGGAAGAGTGTAAATGACTTCCAATGGGAAAATAAGGTAGCAGGGAATGGATGGACATGCTTATTGTTTTGTTCATATCATTGCTCATTCTTTCATAATGATGTTAGCTTGAAAAGGGCTTTCCCACTTTGCATGTGTGATTTGGGGATATTAAGAATTCTAGGCTTGTGATCATATGCCGAGGTGAACAGATGCCTACATTTGCATCTTTAGGGAAATATCTTCATTGAGTTGTAACATGAAATTATTATTTAGCAATAGGTGACTAAACCTTAGGTTTACCAGCTTCTCTACTCCAGATCTTCTTTTAGAATTGTGAGGTATATATTAGAAGTGTTTCCCTCTACCTCCTTAATTAACCATAGTTCATTATTATGTACTAGACCAGCAGTCCCCAACCTTTTTAGCCCCGCGGACTGGCTGGCGAAGGCAGGGGCACCCCCCCGCATGGGCGTGTGTATGCGCAAAGGAGCGGGAACATTCTTGCATGGGTGCATGCGCAAAGGAGTGGGGGCGCTCATAAAGGTGTGTGCACGCGTGTGCACGTGCATAGGGTGATGTAGCGCTCGTACAGGCTCGCTCATGCTTGCATGCAGGCGCAAACTGGCTGTGCGGGGGGAAGGAGTGTGTGTGGGGGGAGGGGGAGGTCTGTTTCCATGAACCAGTCCAGCTCATGCCACGAACCAACACCAGGCCACAGACTGGGTGTTGGGGACCTCTGTACTAGACTGCCCAAATTCTGCTTAGTATTAGCTATGATTTTGGGAAACAATCTTCTGATTGAGACTTATATCTCTTATTTTTCCTAGCTGAAGAGATACTTTTTTTCATTTTTAATCAGATCCCACTAAAAGAATTAAGACTGTAGAACACTAAAGATTTTTAAGGCATCTTCTCATGGGAAAGAACTGTCCATGCAGGTTTGATTTAGGATGTATTTCAGACCCACGTATTTTAATATTGCATGAGTCCATTATATGTTTTTATTTTTTAGTACAAGAATGCTGGTGTGATAGAGCTGGAAGCCTGCGTGAAGGCAGTGAGAGTGTTGGCGATACAGAAAAGAAGTATGGAAGCATCAGAATTCCTTCAGAATGCTGTTTATATTAACCTCCGTCAGGTGAGGCCATTTCTTGTTTTTAAAGAAAGACATATTGTACTTGCTGGGTTCTGAATTTGTTTAAAGGCGTTAAGCATAAACCTGCTGAATCAGACGAAAGGGCTATTTACCATGTTTCCTGTACCAATGTAATACCGGGGGGAGGGGGAGAACATCAGGATGATTTTAGAAACATGAATGCTGAAGGAGAGTTATTTAACTCATTTGGGCGACGTGTTTGAATAATTGTGTTTGGAATTTTAACGATGTAGAAGGAATTCCTGAAAAAAAAATCCAGAACATTTAAATTTATTAATTTAATTTAGAGGAACTACTTAAGGATTTTCAGGGACTAGGTCAAGAATATGAAGAGAATAAAAATCAATAATAGGATAGGTTTTAGCACTGCATGTAGGAAAAAACCGAACACGCCTGTTAAAAAAGATTACAGAGTTGAATGGACTGTTATAATAGTCTGTTTCATTTTTAAAATTAGGAGATAAATCGTAGTTGTATAGCTGAAGTATATCTTCAGGTCTTTCAATAAATGAGAGAACTGAGCAATTTAGTTTTTCTGGAGTATTACAAAGTATACATCTGTTTCCTACACCTGCCAACTAGATTTTTCTGAGAGCTTTACCTGAGTCACCAGACCAATTTAAGCTTAAAAAGCTAATTTTGGAGCTGTTTCCCCCTCTTTAGATTACAGTGCAATGGACTGACTCAGAGTGCTATACTAGACTTCATAAATCTTGCTTTAGGAAGCAGGGAACATTTGTTAGGTTTTTGTTTGCCCATTCTCCCCTTCCTTGCTTTTCGTTGCTTGCTTTTAGAACTGAAGGTTAGACTTTCAAGTGTCACACTTTTTTTGTCTTATTTTTAAAATATTTTATTTTGTTTCTGCCTTCTTTGCTTTTAAGCTTTGTCTCAGCCTTATATTAAGCTGGCATTCCTCATTGGAAATTCCTTGGTTTGAATGCATTGAGCAGGGGCTTGGATTTGATGGCCTTATAAGCCCCTTCCAACTCAATTGTTCAATGATTCTATGATGTGGTGGGAAACTCTGATTTAATACAAACTGTGAACAAAGTGCTGGAGTGCCACAGTAGAAGATTGCTCAGCCCTGCATTTATTCTCACAAACCATGGCTTATAAAAGTGGGAACACTTTTCTGAATCAGCTTGTTTAACATATCTGTAATCCTGTATCTCAGACAATCTCACTGCTTCAAGTAAGATTCCAGTATAGTCTGTATGTGTTTGAACCTAAACATTGCTCTCTTGGAAGTCCTAATGTCAGTTTGTGAGGGGTGTGATCAGACAGAGTTATGGCTTGCATTTTGAACTGTTTGGAACGTGGTCCAGTTCAAGCTATTTTCTGGTGTCTACAATGATGTAGAATGATGAAATTGTGAACCAGTCTGACCCTGCCTTGTGCCCAATCCAGATGTTTTTGGTACACTGGCATGGAGCTGGACTGGAGTGATGGGTACTGGATACTGCGATGGGTACTGGATGCTGTGTGCACGGAAGGGTCATTTAAAGGATGACAGTGAAGTGACCCTTTCCTTTGTCAGCCAATGTGATCCAGCTTCCCTGTCTAATTGCACCCTTAACCAGTTGGCCATTTCTGTCTCTGTTGACATAGTGTTATAATGTTGCTCATTTTAAAAGTATGCAGATGTTTTATTTTCATTCCTTTTTCTATTTTTATTTTTCACACACACAGAGACATGTTTCTTCAGAATGTTTGAGGATATGTTATCAGCAATTGAAGCAATGTTTATGCTTGTTTGGGGTGCTGTTCACTAGGGGTCAGCAGTGTGTCACTGTAAAACGAAGTTTTTGGTATGGTTTGTGTACTGCTGATGTAAAATATTGCTTAACAGTGAATTCAAAGTACCTTTCTCTTGCGGAATTATTTTCTCTTGTGGCTTTATTTGTTTCATTAAATATTATAGTCGAACAACAGAAATAATGAGACCTGCTGGGATTTCATAAAACTGAAACAGAATTGATGTTTTGGGTTAGTTACATTATTTGATTCTTGACAAGCCTCATGTTACTTGTCATCAGATCTGTGTTCTTAGACAGAACTGTCTGCTGAACCATTGAAAGTGTTTTAATTTCTCCTGTCTCATTGCTGTTTCCTTGCACTCTTACTGGCTTGCCACCTTCCCTTGAGCTATAGAAATGTTGGTTACTTCATGTGGCCAGTGGGAGAACACAGAACACGAAAGCAAGCAGGTCACAACTGGAAACAGAGCAAACACATTATGGGGAATGGGGTAGGAGAGCTCATTGCACAGCCGTGTTTCTGACTGTAAAAGACACCTTTTAAATTAAGTGGAGATTGGAAGAAGACAACACCCTCTCCACCAGAAGCAGCCTCAGCCTGGACCAAATATGCCTGCTCCTGGAGCTGTGTCTGAGCCCTGCTTACTTCATCTACACAGGTGTCTTTTATAGACAGAAACACGGCTGTGCAATGGGTTCTCTGGTGTCACCCATTGTTGCTAACATATACATGAAAGAGTGGAAAAGAAGGCACTAAACACATTCCAGGGGATGATTCCAACCCATTGGTTCAGCTATGTGGATGACACCTGGGTGAAGATCAAGATTCAGAAAGTACAGGCCTTCACAGACTACATACTGTAAATGCAGTGGACCCAAATATCACCAGGAAAGACATCAAAGACAACTGGTTGGCTTTCCTGGACTGTGCAGTCATTATAGCATCCAAGGGCAGCTTAGTAATATAAATCTATAGAAAATCTACACACTGATCAATATCTGTAGTTGGACTCTCATCACCCATTGCAACACAAGCTAGGGGTCATCAGAATACTAAACCACAGAACAAGAAACATCCCCACCTCCGCAGAAAGTAGGAAGAAGGAAGATGGACATCTGAAGATAACCCATAAGGCCTGTGGATATCCAGAATGGTCCTTTAACAAAGCAATGTCCCGACCCAACAGGACAATGGAACAGTTTGAGATCCAGAACTGATGGAAGAACCTGGTCATTCCTTACATGGTGGGTGTGTTGGAAAAGCTCAAACGGATTTTTGGTAAGCACCACATACCCAAGCACTTCAAACCCACAAACACACTAAGGCAGAGACTCATCCACTCAAAAGACTGAACACCAAAACACAACAGGAGCAATATAGTATATGCGGTCCATTGTAAAGAGGATTGTTCGGAGCTGTACATTGGAGTAGCCAAACAGCTACTAAACAGGAGAATGGCCCAGCACAGGAGGGACAACGGCTCAGGACCACAATCAGCAGTGTTCTTTCATTTGAAGGACAAAGGACATTCATTTGATGACCAAGATGTACTCAGTTTGACTGAGAAGATAGGTGGTTTGAGAGAGGGGTCATGGAGGCCATACATGTCCATATAGAAAATCCTTCACCCAACAGGGGCTGAGGCCTTAGATACAATCTGTCTTTTATTTATCATGTTGCCCTTTCAACCGTCCCCAGAGAGATCAGGACCACACACCAGAAAGACCACTGTTAATGACCCATGACCATGGGTGGAGAAGGATTGTAGAGGTGGGATTTTCACTCACCCACCCCCTGTCCATTGTCCATCTAAGGAGTCTGTTCAGACCAGAGGGAAGTGAAACCAACCTGGAGGAGATATCAGGGGTCTCCTACCAACTCTCCTCAGACTGAAGAAGCAACTTGGCTGAGTAGCGAAACGTTTTAACCTCCTAAGAAATAAGTCCAGTTGCCATCACTCAACTTCCAGACACACTTGAAAGTGTTGAAGGATCATCGGTGATGTAAAATGTAATATACAGATAATTTGTCTGTGCTAATGGAAACTTTTATGTTCCTATATCAAATTAACTCTTCAGGAATACAGAAGAATCTTTTATCTGTTGGAATATGTAAGAGTATTTTTTCAGCCATCAAGAAAATCTTTGTATTCACGAAGGCTTTCACGGCCGGGATCTAATGGTTGTTATGGGTTTTTCGGGCTCTTTGGCCATGTTCTGAAGGTTGTTCTTCCTGACGTTTCGCCAATCTCTGTGGCCGGCATCTTCAGAGGACAGCACTCTGTGCTCTAGTGTAGTTGGCTTGAGTGCTGTCCTCTGAAGATGCCGGCCACAGAAACTGGCGAAACATTAGGAAGAACAATCTTCAGAACTCGGCCAAAGAGCCTGAAAAACCCACAACAACCACAAGAAAATCTTTGTTTTTGATTTTGAAAGCTGTTTTGCACAACTTAAAAAAATATGTCATTTAAATATAGTTATTTATTAATTAACTGTACTTTCTAGTACAGTTCTTGAGCCACACAAGATGGTAACCACAACAGTGTGAAAACACAATCATTATACCATATGATAAAACAAGCATATAATAGCAAATAAAAATGTAGTTTTTATACAAATATTTCTGTAGGATGCACTTGTTGGAAATTGCCCAGTGAAGTATATGTATGTGTGTTGTGGAGAGCCACAAATTTAGCAGGGTTCAAGATTATTTACTGTTGTAGCTGCTTACAATACTGAAAAGCTGAAATTTGTTGTTTGTTTGTATGCAGTGTGAATGCATGAAATGGAAGGAAGAGACTTTTCTCTGGCATAAAAGCCATGTTATATGACTGGCCAATTTTCATCTCTCTGTCTTTCTCTTTAGATATTCTCCCATCCATTTCCAGTATTTTCATTGTCTTGCCTCTTTCTGAAGCTGTATACAGTATGCTGTGCATGAGTATGATACACCAAGCTGCATTTGGATGAACTTTTCTCAATAAAAGATTCTTCTCTTTTTTAACCTGTCAGCTGTCTGAAGAGGAAAAAATTCAGCGTTACAGCATTCTTTCTGAGCTTTATGAGCGTATTGGATTTCATCGCAAATCAGCCTTTTTCAAGCGTGTGGCGGCAATGCAGTGTGTGGCACCTAGTATAACAGAACCAGGCTGGAGAGCCTGCTATAAACTACTGCTGGAGACTCTTCCTGGTTATAGTCTGTCTTTGGATCCTAAGGATTTCAGCAAAGGTATTGAGGAATTCTGGAAGGAAAATGGGAATCGTTGGCACTTCAAGCACCACATTGTTTTGCTTCCTTGTGGGTTTTTAAAAAAATGCAAGTTTGAAACTGAGTGAGAGATTCTCTCCTGGATTAGAAGCCAGCTGGAGATAGAATTAACCCTTCCATGCTCAGAAAGCACAGTTCAACTCTGTGTTTGTAGAACTTGCATTGATTGAATTTATAAATTTAGTTTTCAAAGAATGATAACAGAGTGAGTAATGTTTGGCTTGAATGAGTGATTTAAGTGAGAATGGTACAACAGTGTCTAGAAAAAGATTGAGAGAAATATATCTAGGATTTCAAGAACATTAACAAACGCTGTGGGAGTTTTCTCTGGTGATCTTCCCATCCCAAGTCCTCCAGTAAGGCTTTAAATGAGATTAGTAGCCCAGGAAATGAGGTTTAGCAGATGAATGAATGTCTGAATATATTTCCATTCCACAAACCTGAAAGTTGACCTTTTGTCTATTGTTGTCACCTTTCTAAAATTCACCGTCAAAAGGCCTTATAGAAGGCATTGTTCAGGGGACTGTGATTTCTGTTCACTTTTGAAATATATTAAGATAACAAATAATTTTGATTTTTCTTTAAGGAACCCATCGTGGCTGGGCTGCTGTGCAGATGCGTTTACTCCACGAATTAGTGTATGCTTCTAGAAGAATGGGAAACCCAGCACTTTCTGTTCGACACTTATCCTTTCTCTTGCAAACTATGCTGGATTTTCTTTCTGATCAAGGTCTTTTTTAAAATATATATATATATTATTATTATTAAATAAACTAATTTATGCTACTTGTACAAGTATTGCACTAAGCACAACAAAAGCTTAGTAAAATATTTGGGGGGCCCATTTCAAAATGGCAGTTTTAAAGATGCCTAGTATAGTATCGTGCTTTGGCACGTACATAGAGAATTATTGACAAAATAAGCCTCTTTTCACCTGAATAATTTTAACTTTCTGAGGACAGAGAATAAGTAATTAGGTTCATAACTTCCAAAAAAATAACTGAATGTTTATACGGAGCGTAGAAAGCTGCCTTACACTTGACAGATATTTTGGTCCATCTGTCTCACAGTTATCTAAACTGAGTGGTATTGACTCTCAACTAGTGATTCTTTATTTTATTTTTTTGCTTCATTTGAATATGCCAGTATGGAAATCAGGATTTTTCAAGTGCTCTTTGCTGTTTAGCAGTGTATTAAGAATAATAAGCATGGGTGGAAAGTCATTTTTAATTATTGACTTTGTTATAAAATTTACATATAAATGAAAATAACATTATTGAATTTCATTAAGTAAATTTCAAAGTGATGGTCTTCTTTAATGTATCTGTTAATTTTCTGGATAGTTGCTCACTCTTTCAAATATGGCCTTTTCTGGGTTACAGAAGCTGTAAACCTGATCAGTCTGTAGTTCGTACACTTTTATGAGGACATCTGTGTATAATTTGTACCACTTTTGTGTATGTGTGCAATCACACATAGAGCTTGTCAGGATAAGCAGATGCATTGTATATTGAGCATGATGGATAAGCTGAATCTCACAAAGCTCCTAAATAAATTCAGGTGGAACTAATTTATGCAGTTGTGGAGTGAGAGTGATGTATGTTGTTGAAAACATAGGCCTAAGTTCAGTTGCTATTCCCATCTAGGATAGACACCTTGAATCAATTGATGAACAGGGGTATAAATCTAATAAAATAAATAAAAATAAAAAGTCAGTTAAATTGCTTCAGTAGGTCTATTCTGTTGGAACTATCAGCTGGGTTCAGGCCATGGGCTATAGAGGTGTGTGATTCTGATTTACTGGCCAGTATCCTCTTTGTGCCATATCTGTTTGACAAACCATAATTCTAGGGTAAGGTAATCTATATACTTGGAGAAACATCTTAGCAATTTTGGTATAGATTTAATAGAAACTAATGCTTTCTTTCAGAAAAGAAAGATGTAACGCAAAGTCTAGAAAACTATACATCAAAATGCCCTGGCACAATGGAATTCATTACACTTCCAGATGGCTTAAAACTCCCTCCTGTTCCATTCACAAAGCTTCCTATTGTAAGGTAACCTCTTTTTCTAAATCTTGTATCAATTGCGTCTTGTCGGTTTTGGCATTTTGCACTATGGGAATTAAAACATTTGTGATTCGTATGCTGTCTAGAACTCCCTGTAGAGCATTCTAGAAAATTGTAGTAGAACATGGCAGTTTTCCCCTTAAAAGTTGTAGTGCCAAGGAATTGATACTTCTGTACATAGTAATTAAATCTTCTTTGTTACCTGTACCCTTCCAAGAGCATGTACAAAGCTTCTACCCAGTTCCTGCTGCCTGCCGTACAAACAGGATCAAAAACTCACTTGGTGTAGGACAGAGGTGTCAAGTTCAATTTCATCTTGGGCATTTCATCAGCATTATGGTTGCCCTGAAAGGGTTGTATCTGTAAGACTATATAAATGTATCTACTCATTATCATATTAAACATAATCTTCCTCATTCGATTATTATTGGTTTTAGTAATAATGTAAGTAATAACTAGCTCTGAAAGTTAAAGTCTATGATCTAAGTCTAGAAATAATGGCAAGCAGATAAGAACGGGAGTGGGCAATAGCGAGGACTACATTTCCCAAGGTGCTGTAGTGCCTACATATTGCATACTGCACAGTAGCAGGCAACGCTGTGAGGGCTGCATGAAACAGCCAGGTGGGCCAGATTCAGTCCGCGGGCCTTGAGTTTGATACATATGGCGTAGGAGAACGGAGAAAAAAAAGGATATTTTCATGCTCAGTTTCTCCCTTCTTTTTTTCTCTTTTTACAATTGATTTACTCTTCTGTATTAATTTCTCATTCTTTTTGTTTTGTAATACAGTACTGTGTTTCTCAGGGGGTTTTCTTCCTTGATGATTTTGGTATATGGTGTTTTGTGAACTCCGGTGGCCATGTGCCTTCTTCTGAAAACACACTTCTTCTGGGCTCACTGTAAGAAAGACATTCCCATTTTCTTCTGGGTTTGCTAAAACATACCATGGATTTGTGCTGCCATGGCCAAGTCTTCGTGGATATTTCAAAACCTCCCATAATTTAGTGGTCAAAAGATGGTTATGCTTCAGCTATGCACAAACATCTGTTCTACCAACTCCTTACAAAATCTTTTTTTGGACATTTGGTCCCAAACTGGTGGCTATGTGAAGTCTTCCAGCAGAACATGGTGCAGACCTTTGTCTCATGTTTCCCAGCTGCTGATTCCCAGGGACATACTGCCTCTGACACTGCAGATGATATATTGAGTAGTAGTGCTCAGTGGCTCTACGTTTTGTGAATTTATCTATACTTCTCCTAATGAATCCTAATTGGTAGTCACCATCTATCAGTAGTGAATTCCACAGAGGCACTACGGTCAAAATTCTACTGGTGTTTTTTTCCCCATGTGCATGAAATAACTTGCTGTGTGCCTGTGTGAGATTGTATTTTTACCCTTTTTGTACAAGGGGGAGTTCATTTCCGCAGCAGACATGTAAACCCAGTTGTTTTTAGTGGAGCAGTCTCTGGCTTCTGTAACAGCAGGCTGTAGATTTCTTGAGTAATTGGAAGAGTTCTGCCCATGGAGCAATTATACTCTGTGATTGTACAGTATATAGTATTTTGCCCTGTATGAAGAGGTCTTTTGTTTTATTTATCTTGAATCTCCCTATGTGCTGTTTCAGTAGATGGCCCCTGCTTTTGATATTATTAGACTGATGTTGTAGCCAACTTACACACTGTACTCTCAATTTGATTGTAGTGTAAGTTTTGTTTAAGGACAGTATGATAACTGCTGGTATTATCTTTGAGTCCTCTTCTAATTATGCCCCAAATGAATTCTGTCTTGTTTATATTAGCTGCACAGTTGTGTTATCATTTTCATCAAACTGTGCATTGTAATCCCCAAATATCTTTCTTTGTCAGTTGCTGACAACTCAGATCTCAATGTATATGTGAAATTAGATGTTACCAGAAATATGCATCGCTTTGTACTTGCATGTTGTTGTTTTAACCCTGGTTGGTTAAAATTCCAGTTTCTGGAAAATGCCTTTTAATCTTTAGTTGCTTTCTTCACACTGCTTGTTAGCAATGTTGGTGACCTTTTGCTAACAATCAGTGTGGAAAGTTCCTTTCCTCAGCTGTACTATATGTTCTAGCTTAATGCATAGCAGTCTAATTAAATCTTTGAACAGAGACATGGAAATAAAGGAGATTTAAGTTAGTCATAGATATCTTAAGTCTCATTTTATTTTGATCAATCAATAGATAGATAGATTTGTATGAACACAAGCCTGACTTGGATTTATTATGACAATAACTTTGTTCATTTTAAGGTAACTATGAATCTCTGCTGTTTTTGTGCTTTTTGGTATTTTTTTTCTTTAAGATTTCTTGTTAAATATGCCTACGATATCAGGAATTTCTAGTATTCACATGCATTGGCATGTTTCTTTTCTTGCTATATATCATTTTAATTGTCTCTGATAAGTAATTATTAGTAATAGTTTCTCATTCCATCTAAAATTGGGTCATCCTGTCTGAAGACAATTTGTTGATTTGACAGATCAGTGAAACTCTTAAACCTACCTGTCAGCCTTCGGCCACAGAAAATGAAAAGTTTGTTGGGTCAGAACATGTCAACCAAGAGTCCCTTTATATATTCTCCCATCATTGCTCACAATCGTGGAGAAGAACGAGGTAAAAAAATAGGTGAGAAAATTATTTCTGGTAATCATCTTTTTAAAAACTTTTGTTTCTGCATGTCACATTTATCACTGTTACTTGCTGTTTGGTTTTCATTTTTCAAATTGAATCAAACGTTTATTGCTAGATTCTGGATCGATATGCTATTCCTTCTTGATTATAAAACTGTTTTGATAACTTGATTATATCTATTTTAACTTTGTTTCCAGCTGACTTTTGTGTGTATCCATTCCTCCACCCCCTCAAAGTGTGACTAACTTACTCTGTTTATTATTTCAAAATAGATTTTCAGTGGGTCCAGGGAGATGTCTGTGAAGTTCAGTTGATGGTGTACAATCCAATGCCCTTTGAACTTCGTGTAGAAAATATGGTATGTTTCAAATTCTAATTCGACTGAAACTTGTTTTAGCCTTAACCATGGCTTTCATAAATGGCAACTAGAGCTAGCAGCTACAGTTAAGAAGAGATAGGGCAATTGGCTGGTGATGTTGGAGAAGCAATAAAATGAGAGTCTCTTGTCTCATGACCCATTTGTGATCTCCAAAGAGAGAACCAAAATTAATATACTTCCTGCCATAGTCCACTTTGCTATGTTGGTGCTTTTGCGTGCACTAATGATTTTGTAAGGTAAAAGAAAGATAGAAATTATTATCTGAGAGGATTTGATTCAGCTTGTGGCTTTCTGATGTTGTTAGTCTTTTTTTTATTCATCCTTCAGCATTTCTCCCAAGGCGGTTGTGGTTTATAATAATTATATTATTCGTTTGTGCTAAATGTAAGTAGCCTTCACCACTAGCTGTGCTGCCCAGGGTTTCTGGAAGTTGCAGTTGGGAACTACTGCTCCAGGTAGTAAGTGCTCAGATGTAGTTTATTTAGACATTCCTTCTGGTGATGCTGTGGGGCTCAGCAGCTTGCCCAAGGTAACACAGGTACCAGGGCGTGTAAACCCATCTGCCAGAAGTATACTGACTGATCGCAGCTGACACTCTCTTGAGAGAGAAGCACAGTAGGAATTCAAACTATTAGCCCCTGGCTCTGCAGTTGGACACTCCAACATGCTAAATCACACCAGCTCATACTGAATGTATTATCCATCAATTTCAGTGGGAGAGCCCAAAGTCTGGTTTCTTATGGGGACAATAGAAGTGATACCTAATTTCTACACATAGTACATTTTTAATAAGCCTATTGTCTCCTCTCGCTGGTCATTATTACTTCAAAGTTAAAAATAACCAGTCCTATGTTGTCCAGTAACCACTGCAGGAAAAAGTATTGAGTAGGAGATTCCCCCTGCCTAATTCTAGAATAGTGACATTGTTAAAAAGTATTCTGTTCAGCAGAGGGCAGCATGAGGTACCAAATTCTGCTGATAGAGAATATTGATTGTAATCTTCCTCCATTATAATAATACATTGGCAACATCCGTACACCATTTCAGTGCTGCTTGGTTTTGTTTTTTTAAACCATGTTTTTGTGTATATCCTATTCTTTGCACCAAAAGGAAGTTGGGGCTACTTCCTATTTTTTGCTTCTGTTCTACTGCATCTGATCTGTAATTATAGGTGAATTATAGTCCATTGTTTAATACGTTGTCCCAGTTAAAGTGTGCTCTGAATTCTGTCCACATCCAAAGATAAAATGAAGTGTAAATTAAAGAGTTTCAATTATAGTATTAATGATGCCATTGTCAGGTTTGGTTGGGTATTGATGAAACACTTCTCCAGCTGCTGACCTGAAAGTCATGATCTGTAACTTCACTTAATATTGCTTCTTAATTTTTGAAGTAATGACTTACTTCACTGGAAAAATATAATCAATTAGAAAGAACAGATTCATTTTAAACAAATGACTTCAAAGCTCTGGATCAGATGCAAGATTTGCTTAATTTGATGTCCTGCTTTCAGTCTTGTTGCATGCTTTTTACTTAATATAAACTAAACAGACTGCTTTCTGCCTCTCCCAGGGTCTTCTGACAAGTGGAGTTGAATTTGAATCTCTTCCTGCGGCTCTTTCTTTACCTGCCGAATCTGGTCTCTATCCAGTTACACTTGTCGGTGTCCCTCAATCAGCAGGCCAGATTACCATAAATGGTAAAAATGATTGTTGCTGTTTCCTTTAGTTTTAATCAGTTTTCTTCAGCAAAGACAGTACATTTCTGAGAGTTACTTTAGAAATTATCTTTTTCTTGTTAGTGAGGCCTCCTCTTTGTGTAAACACCCCATAAACAATATTTTTCTTTCTCTGACTCTGTCTGGTTCCACAGAAATCACTAGTACATGTGAAACAGTAGCAAATTGTCTCTTGGTTTCCGTTATCTTATTCATGAAACTGTAGCTAATTTCATGAATATGTTTCTAAAAAATCAATTTAAAATTAGTAGCTGCAGGTGTTTTTTCATTCAGATTTTAATTTGCAGGTTAATGGGAAAACAGAGAAGAACAAACTTACATGTAAACATATATTGGCACAATATGAATCAGAAACAAATTGATTTGTTAGTTCCGTTAACTTCCTTCCATTTGTTTTCTTCCTTGATATTATTGGAAGATTCTGTTGTGGTCATAACAAAGTGATATATGTTCTTGAGGTTTGGACCCGTTTAAGGATGAATAGGTTTAAGGATGAATTGGCCTTTCTGTATTATGACTTTCATTGCTTCGATGTCATCAAGCAAGTATATTTTTTATGGATTCCTAACCCCTGGAACTTTCCTAAGGTAGCAGTTGACAGGTAATCACTGTATACTAGCTGGATGAACTAGTTCTAATGAACTACTTCATGGATAACTGAACTTTTCTTTCTTTTTTCCAGAAATTGGATAATAGTTTTGCTTCTGACACTGTCAGCTATAATTGGGTTTGTGTCTATGGCTTGACATTGGATTTGGGTCATTTCGCACACTCATGATCTATCTCTCTTGATGATAGGTTATAATACTTCAGTCTTTGGAGTCTTCAGTGATTGCCTTCTGGATAAATTACCCGGAATAAAGACCAATGGTTGTACAGTGGAAGTTATTCCAGCTTTGCCTAGATTACAGATTAGTACTTCATTACCAAGGTAAGCATCCTGGATGTTCATTTTTAAAATTTAGGAGCTCGGAGCACTGGTCAGTGTCCATAGAACTGTAGGATTAGCACTTACTTTTCATTAAATGAATAAGTTTTTAAAAATCCAAACGTTTTTAATCCAATTGCTTTCTTTAAAACTATAAAACAAAAAAGGTCCTAATTAACCATAAAATCAAAACAGTTTAAACAGCACCAAGAACAAGTCTTGAGGAATAAAAGGTCAAAAGAAGACGTCCAGAAATTAGGAGTTGGTGCCGGTTGAAGCAGCTTGGAAAGCACATTCTGTACTGTTTTTAGTGCCGCTGAAAAGATCACTTACTGGACAACACTTTTTTAGTTCATGTAGGCAGGGACACTTTATCAAAGGTCTTCTGAAGCAGGTTTGAAACACCTAAACTTTCATATACTACCCCTGTTGAGACACGGTCCCCACATGCCATACACGTAAAGCTGAAAATGTTGTTTTTGGAGTCTCGTTGGACCGAGCAGATATGATTATATCTGAGGGCTTTACTGTAAACAATGGATTATGTTGCATCTTCAGGATCGAACCTGAAAGCGTGCAAGTAAGTGGAATTGTTGGGTTTTCGATACAGCACATTAATGAGATTCCATGTTATAGTTTTACAGTGGTGTCTAGAAAATGCACCTGTTGTGTAGATTGTTTCAGGGTGAGATTGATGTTCGGGTGAGAATTATTGAAATCTTTGTGGAATTTTTCTAGGGATTCCTTTCTATGGGTCCAGATTAGAAATATGTCATCAGTGTACCTCAAACAGTGGAGTGGTTTTTGGGTGCAGCAGTTAAGAAAGTGTTGTTCTAGGTCAGCCATAAATACGTTTGCATATTGTGGGGCCATCCGTTTGCCCATTGCACCTCCGTTGATATGGAGGTAGGTTTTATTGTCAAAGGTGAAATAGTTGTGTGTGAGTAAAAGTTCGCAGAGGATGGTGATTATGTGGGCTTCTTCCTTGTTTTGAACAGTATTTGTGATAGCCTGTAGTATGTCTCTGGATGTTGGTGAAGAGTGATTCTACATCCACTGTAGCTAGGATTGTGTTGTCTGGAAAGTCGTGTTTAGAGTGAAGTTTTCTTAGAAAGTTTGTGGTATCTCTTACATAGCTAGGTGCATTGATGGGATATGTTTTAAGGACGGAGACTAAGTATCCTAATACGCCAACAGTCACAGTGTTGATGTTTGGTACAATGGGTCTTCTCGTGTTTCCAGGTTTATACATTTTAGATAATAGGTCGAATGTGGCTGTTAGAGATTCCTGTGGTGTGTTGGCCATGATTTGTTCACATATATCTTCAGGGATGTGTTTCACAAGGTTTTGATATTTTGTGGTTGGGTCTGTGATAAGGGGTTGGTAAAATTTAGAGCTGGACAATTGTCTGTCAATTTCTTGTGTGTAGCCCCCCTTATAGGCCTTTTTGATTACTATTTTGAAATTATTTCTGAGGCTGTGCTGTATACCATCAGGTGAGATTATCTCAGCGCGGACATGGTGATGATTCAGTGGACCAACCGTAGTATGATTTACTACGCTAAGAAATGTGTGACCTTCTGCTTATTTTTCTCTGAAGCTAATATAAGCTACTCTCCTGGCAAATAGAAGGGGAATATATGGAGGCAGTGACAGATTTTACTTTCTTGAGCTCCATGATCACTGCAGATGGTGACAGCAGCCACAAAATTAAAGGACACCTGCTTCTTGGGAGGAAAGTGATGACAAACCTCAACAGCATCTTAAAAAGCAGAGGCATCACAATGCCAACAAAAGTCCGAATAGTCAAAGCTATGGTTTTTCTTGTACTGATGTACGGAAGTGAGAGCTGGACCATAAAGAAAGCTGACCACTGAAGAATTGATGCTTTTGAATTGTGTTGCTGGAGGAGGCTCTTGAGAGTCCCCTGGACTGCAAAGAGAACAAACCTATCCATTCTGAAGGAAATCAAGCCTGAGTGCTCATTGGAAGGACAGATCCTGAAGCTGAGGCTCCAATACTTGGGACATCTCATGAGAAGAGAAGACTCCCTGGAAAAGAACCTGATGTTGGGAAAGAGTGAAGGCAAGAGGAGAAGGGGACGACAGAGGACGAGATGGTTGGACTGTGTCATTGAAGCGACCAACATGAATTTGACCCAACTCTGGGAGGTGGTGGAGGATAGGAGGGCCTGGCGTGCTCTGGTCCATGGGGTCACGAAGAGTCAGACATGACTAAACAACTAAACAACAACAATAGAAGCTGGTTGTTCTGGGTTTTTCGGGCTCTTTAGCCGTGTTCTGAAGGTTGTTCTTCCTGACGTTACTCAGTGATCATTAGGACCTATTGGGGCATGAGTAGGAAGAAAGGTGTACACTGTCTTAGACTATTTTAAAAAATCCAGAATAAAATGGTAATAATTAAAATGATAGATACATACATTGTTAGATAAAGTACTTAAAAATGTTAGAAATATTGGCTACATTATTCATTATTATTTATGTTCCTTAATTTTCACTTTTTTAAAGGTCTGCTCATACACTACAACCATCTTCAGGAGATGATATCACCACCAGTGTATCTGTTCAACTATATAATGGAGAGAGCCAGCAGCTCATCATTAAACTAGAAAATATTGGAACAGAACCTTTAGAGAAATTGGAAGTCACATCAAAATTGGTGAACACAAAAGGTGGGGGCTGTTATTCTTGCAATTTTCTTGGTGCTATAGAAAGATTGAAAATCAGTATCATTCTTCCATCCAGGCTAATGATATACCATACTACATAATGTACAAAAGAAAATAATGGAGAGAAAATTAGAAAGCAAGAAAATTCAGGTTGTTTATTGCATGATGTTGTTTTTTTAGGGCATGATAACTTGTGACGAGTATGAGCGAATAATGCTGTAAAAGCCATCGCTCCAGTTTTAAATGGGAGTGAAGCTTTGGTTGTTTGAGGTGCCATTCTTTGGAAGCTGCAGGGTGACCACTGCGATGTTGGTTGTTGCCCAGTTGATCATTTCAAATAGGGTTGATCCTTGGAAGTTCAAAATGCACTAATGAATAATCAGAATATTACACAATTCAGCAAAGCCTGTGATCTGTGAAGTTACCTTGTAATCTTACTACATGTATCAGACTGATTATTGAAAAGTGGACCTGGAAGAAACTGTGGGCACATGGAGTCTTCTTTTTCAACGTACTCCCTTTCCACCCACCCATGTTCCTTCTGTCATGCCCAGGATGTTTCATTTCTCTTTTTCTTTCAGTAGAGGGTCAATATTCTGTTGAGCATGTTTTGTCTTCATTGGGTTCTTTCTTCCGCCCTCCTCCTTGGCTTTCTTCAAAATACCTTTTGTGTTTTGCAAACTCGGAAATATTGGGGTTCCTCTGACAAGGCAATTATTTTCTTCTTATTGCTCGAGTGCCTTCATTTTAGCTGCATTCCAGTCAAGCTTTTACCAGATGAGTTTGCAGTCAGAGAGACTACTGTTATTTTCCAGACTGTGCAGACCTTACATTATAAATCAATTCTCTGTATGTTAGTTCTTGGTTGAATGCTTCTCTCTACTGACCTGACACCACTCTGGCAACTATTCATGAAGAAAGTGCTACCTGAAAATGATAGTTCTTTTAAATACTTAAAAAAAAATTCACCATGCTTCAGATGAAGCTGTAGACTTAGGAATGGGGTAGTCCTCCCAGATGTTCCCATCACCTCTCATCATTGCCTATGGTAGCTAGAACTTATGGGAGTTGCTGATAGCAACAACTGGGGACACACAGTATTTACCCGTTCTCCGTATAATAAGTCCCATAATAAAATCACAATGTAAAACATGATACTAAAAGAAACAGAGCCCTGATGAGTTTTTATATCCAGTAGTTTTTAAAAATCTGATGCAGAGTGATTTTCTAGGAATCAGAACCTTTTTTTTTTGTAATTTGAACAATCAATGCACTTTCAGTGCAATAAGGCCACCAACTTTTGATTCACTTCATTTTTACTCTTTAAAATAAGGGTAGGAAATAGACCACCCTTGCCCTTTTGTGCAGCTGCCCTGACCTGACTTAGGTGCTGAATTGGGTGTTGTGGCAACAAAGCTGGGTATCAGAAGGACTTCATAATTTCATGTTTTGTTTAAAGCAGGAGATGGAATGATCATATTCCTTGTTTTGAGTTAAACAAATTGATTGGGACACTTTCTTTCTCCTTCCTGAAGAATCTATTTTAATGATCCCCCAAAAATAATAATTTAAAACATTATCACAGTAGTCACACATGATATCAATATTTTCATTTAACTAGCCACCAAATTTCCAAGATCATATTCTTGATCAATAACCTATAAAGCCTTTGCAAATAAACCTATAAATCCTCACTGGCTTCTTAAAACTGTAGTGTGCAAATCCTATGCACACTTGCTGGTGAGTAAGCCTCATTAAAGCCAGAGAAGTGTCAATTGAGACATACATATGTGGGTTTTCAATAGCTAGTGTATTACAATTCTCTGATAGTCTGCAGAGAATTCTATGACCTATGCAGATTTGCATAGGATTTACTATCTTAATTACACTGAAATTAGCAAGTGCTGTCTGATTTCACAATGGTGGATTAATCTGGAAGATAACATATCTATTTCTGTCAGTTTTATTTGTAAAAGCTTACTTTTAATTAGGCACAAAACACAGTTTGATGTGGTTTGGAAAGTGTTATATGTATGTGAGAAGAAAATAAATATATCCAGTCTCCTTGACCAGCTGAATTTAGTCTTAATCATATCCAGTTCAAACAAATTATATTAAGTTTACACAAAAGTATGTTCCACCACTTTTAATGAAGCACACAATGCAACCCAATCAAAGTTTACTCAAGAAAACTTTCATTATAGTCCGTGTGCAGCCTTACTTGCCAGTGTAAATATGCATGACATTGTGACCTTAGTCGTGAAATGGCTGGATTAGGGCCAATACTTGCATCTTATTTAAGCATTTTGTTTGATGCAGCTGACAGAGTAGCACCAACTTTTAAAAAGAGAATGGGCTTTAAATATGAGATATTAGAAGTTAGGCTTCATTTTGCTGTTTTTGTACTTTAAGGGTACTTTTACTCAAATGGAAAAAAATATTCATAATGATATTTCCGATAATACAGAAGATATTTGGCAGGTCACTAGTAATGAATAATGCATCTATGCTTAGCTTTTACAGAAAATCCACTGGGCAAGTTCTATAGTTTAAAAAACAGGTTTAAATTATTTAGCTATTCAGACTATTTTGCTCCTTTTATTACAACCCTCTGCATGGTATTTTTGTTTTGTTTTAATTTTTGTCTCCGCATAAAACTTACCTATTTTCATAAAATGCAGATTCATAAATAATTGCAGAGGTATGCTTTTTTGGTGGAGGCAGCATTAATGAGTGGGGTTTTTGTTATTGTTCTGTTGCTGCCTGATTCTTGCAGGAGTGGTTGTCATGATACCACAAGCATCGAGCAACCGCAGAACAAACAGCAAAACACAAACAAATATTGCCTACGCCAAAAACCATATAGAAAGAAGCTCCATGGCTTGTTTACCAGCTCATACTGTAAGTGGGGGTCACTGAAGAGTGTGCACCAGTGTGTTGTTTGTTGATGTCAGTCCAGGGCTCCTGTAGAACCTCATCCGCCTAGAGTGGCCTTATAGGCCAGATGGGCGGGGTATAAATCAAATAAATAAATAATAAATAAAAATTGGCTTACCCAAGGCGTGCTAGCCTCTGGTTTTAGACGTGAGGTGGAATAAGGACTGTTTTCATCGGTAAAGACATGATGGCCTTTTGGCCTTGCAAATGCCATAGGTCAGAAAACACAAAAAGTGTCTATTGTTGTAATTTGTTTAATATTATGTTACTTTGAACACACATCCCTTTTCACTGAACTGCCATGTAAACTATCCTTAAACATAGCTTTACCTCTTGCTTGCTACAGGTCTGTGTTGAAGATTTCCTTTTCTGATTCAGTTCTGCCCACACATGCTACTGCTCGGTTAATGGTACAAAGAGACTGAATTATGACTAAAAAATCATTCTCAATGTTCTGTTGAAATTAAAGAGAGCCACATAGCCTTTATGCAGTACAAATACAAGAATAGGTGATGCCTTTATAGATGTATATCACCACTCCTCCATTTAAAATCTGTTGACCAGACTTTATACACAGGAATAGCAGAATACATTTGTACACCTTCTCTATGATTGAAGAAAAGAATCATTTTCTCATATCTCATCTTTGCAAACTAGTCATCTACAACTAAATAATACAAAATGAATAATTCTTGTCAAATGCAGTTTATAGTAACTGCGTTATAAGCAGGAAACCCCACAGTGAAGCAAATGGAAGATGCTTGTAAATGTGTACTTTTTTGTATTTTCCTGTATTAGTCAAATAAATTATTCAATGTCTGAATTGGTTTTTAAAATATCATGGCATTTGAGGATTGCTACCAAGCTGATAATTAACATATTCAGTGATTATATGTCTGCTGTACAGAGTTATAATATATGGACATATGGAAGATACCTTTAAAATGCATTAGTAAAAACCTCAAACTTTGCATTAAAAGCCTTTCAAACAAATTTATTTATGGAGTTTAAAGACATTATTTCATCATTCAGTCCTATTACACATGGAGGCATTATGCGGAAATCAGGTCTCCCCAGGGATAAGATCTTTGCTCATTCAGAACGAGCTATTTTTTGTTGCTCTTGTTTTATAGTGTGACCTTGTATGTTTAATTTCTTTCTGTGTACATGTAACCAGTGTGCATTTATAATACAGGAAAACTGTTCGGTGATTTTCTGAGCTGGAATCTAGAAGACACACTCTCCCAGTTTCCCCTGAAACCTGGAAATACTGCTACATTTACTGTGTACATTAAAGTAAAGCTTGACTTCTCCTGTCAGGAAAATCTTCTGCAGGATCTTAGTGATGGTGAGTTTTGGATCTTTTTTTCAGTATGAAGAACAGTAATTTTATTTTGGCAGGATTTTGTTGTCTGATTCAGCAAATATTGTGGCAAAACTGCAGAGTACAAGTCTGCCCTGGAAGCCTTTACAGAGTCTCAGCGTGACTCTAATGAAACTAGCAGTTGATTGTTTGAACCAGCTTGAGTCTCTAAAAATCATTCCAGGGCTCTGTCTGGATTGGCACAAAGTCCAGGGTTCTTCCTAGCTGTCACCAGCTTTCACATCAGCGCTTAGTCTTCAATAGCTTTCCGCTTGTTATACACAATGCCTGAAATCCTGTTGCTTAGTGTGGTAAGTTACAAGTGGACTTTCGTTTAGTTGTTTAGTCGTGCCTGACTCTTCGTGACACCATGGACCAGAGCACGCCAGGCTCTCCTATCTTCCACTGCCTCCCGGAGTTGTGTCAAATTCATTCTGGTAGCTTCGATGACCCTGTCCAACAATTTCATCCTCTGTCATCCCCTTCTCCTCTTGCTTTCACACTTTCTTAACATCAGGATTTTTTCCAAGGAGTCTTCTCTTCTCATGAGAGGGCCAAAGTATTGGAGCCTCAGCTTCAGGATCTGTCCTTCCAGTGAGCACTCAGAATTGATTTCCTTTAGAATTGATAGGTTTGTTCTCCTTGCAGTCCGGGGGACTCCTGAGAGCCTCTTCCAGCACCACAATTCAAAAGCATCAGTTTTTCAGCGGTCAGCTTTCTTTATGGTCTAGCTCTCACTTCCGTACATCACTACAGGGAAAACCATAGCTTTGACTATTCGGATTTTTGTTGGCAAGGTGATGTCTCTGCTTTTTAGGATGCTGTCAAGGTTTGTCATCGCTTTCCTCCCAAGAAGCAGGCATCTTTTAATTTCGTGGCTGCTGTCTCCCTCTGCAGTGATCATGGAGCCCAAGAAAGTACAATCTCTCACTGCCTCCATCTCTTCCCCTTCTATTTGCCAGGAGGTGGTGGGACCAGTGGCCATGGTCTTAGTTTTTTTGATGTTACGTTTCAGACCATTTTTTTGCACTCTCCTCTTTCACCCTCATTACAAGGTTCCTTAATTCTTCCTCACTTTCTGCCACCAGAGTGGTATCATCTGCATATCGGAGGCTGTTGATATTTCTTCCGGCAATCTTGATTCCAGCTTGGGATTCCTCCAGTCCAGCCTTTCACATGATGTATTCTGCATATAAGTTGAATAAGCAGGGAGACAATATACAGCCTTGTCGTACTCCTTTCCCAATTTTGAACCAATCAGTTGTCCCATATCCAGTTCTAACTGTTGCTTCCTGTCCCACATATACGTAGGTTTCTCAGGAGATAGACAAGGTGGTCAGGCACTCCCATTTCTTTAAGGACTTGCCATAGTTTGCTGTGGTCCACACAGTCAAAGGCTTTTGCATAGTCAATGAAGCAGAAGTAGATGTTTTTCTGGAACTCTCTGGCTTTCTCTGTAATCCAGTGCATGTTAGCAATTTGGTCTCTGGTTCCTCTGCCCCTTCGGAATCCAGCTTGTACTTCTGGGAGTTCTCGGTCCACATACTGCTGAAGCCTATCTTGTATGATTTTGAGCATAACCTTGCTAGCGTGTGAAATGAGTGCAATTGTACGGTAGTTGGAGCATTCTTTGGCACTGCCCTTCTTTGGGATTGGGATGTAGACTGATCTTTTCCAATCCTCTGGCCACTGCTGAGTTTTCCAAACTTGCTGGCATATTTAATGTAGCACTTTAATAATATCATCTTTTAAGATTTTAAATAGTTCAACTGGAATGCCATCACCTCCACTGCCCTTGTTGTTAGACAAGCTTTCTAAGGCCCACTTGATTTCAGTCTCCAGGATGTCTGACTCTAGGTCAGCAACCACATTATGTGGGTTGTCTGGGATATCCAAATCTTTCTGGTATAATTCCTCTGTGTATTCTTGCCACCTCTTCTTGACGTCTTCTGCTTCTGTGAGGTCTCTCCCATTTTTGTCCTTTATCATGTTCATCTTTGCACAAATGTTCCTCTAATATCTCCAGTTTTCCTGAACAGATCTCTGGATTTTCCTTTTCCATTATTTTCCTCTATTTCTTTACATTGTTCATTTAAGAAGGCCCTCTTGTCTCTCCTTGCTATTCTTTGGAAGCCTGCATTCAATTTTCTGTAACTTTCCCCATCTCCCTTGCATTTTGTTTCTCTTCTCCTCTCTGCTATTTCTAACGCCTCGTTGTACATCCATTTTGGTTTCTTGCATTTCCTTTTCTTTGGGATGGTTTTTGTTGCTGCCTCCTGGACAATGTTACAAGCCTCTATCCAAGGTTCTTCAGGCACTCTGTCCACCAAATCGAGTTCCTTAAATCTGTTCTTCACTTCCACTGTGTATTCATAAGGGATGTGGTTTAGATTATACCTGACTAGCCCAGTGGTTTTTCCTACTTTCTTTAGTTTAAGCTTGAATTTTGCTATGAGAAGCTGATGATCAGAGCCACAATCAGCTCCAGGTCTTGTTTTTGCTGGCTGTATTGAGCTTCATCTTTGGCTGCAGAAAATATAATTAATCCGATTTCGGTATTGCCCATCTGGTGATTTCCATGTGTAGAGTCGCCTCTTGTGTTGTTGGAAAAGAGTGTTTGTGGTGACCAGCTTGTTCTCTTCACAGAACTCTATTAGCCTTTGCCCTGCTTCGTTTTGAACTACAAGCCCAAACTTCCCTGTTGTTCCTTTTATCTCTTGACTCCCTACCTTAGCATTCCAATCCCCTAGAATGAGAACAACATCTTTCTTTGGTGTCAGTTCTAGAAGGTGTTGTAAGTCTTCATAAAATTGTTCAATTTCAGTCTCCTCAGCATTGGTGGTTGGTGCATAAACTTGGATTACTGTGATGTTGAAAGGTCTGCCTTGGATTCGTATTGACATCATTCTATCATTTTTGAGATTCTATCCCATTACATCTTTTCCCACTCTTCTGTTAACTATGAGGGCTACTCCATTCCTTCTACAGGCTTCTTGCCCACAATAGTAGATATGGTAATCATCTGAATTGAATTCGCCCATATCTGTCCATTTTAGTTCACTGACGCCCAGGATATCAATGTTTATTCTTGCCATCTCATGTTTGACCACATCCAGCTTACCAAGGTTCACAGATCTTACATTCCAGGTTCCTATGCAGTATTTTTCTCTGCAGCATCGGACTTTCCTTTACTTCCAGGCGTGTCCACAGCTGAGCGTCCTTTCAGCTTTGGCCCAACCACTTCATTAGCTCTGGAGCTACTTGTACTTGTCCTCCGCTCTTCATCAGTAACATGTTGGATGCCTTCTGACCTGAGGGTCCCATCTTCCAGCATCACATCTTTTAGCCTTTTGTTTCTGATCATGGGGTTTTCTTGGCAAAGATACTGGAGTGGCATTGCCAGTTCTTACTCCAGGTGGATTGCGTTTAGTCAGAACTCTCCACTATGACCTGTCCGTCTTGGGTGTCCCTGCACGGCATAGCCCATAGCTTCCCTGAGCTGCTCAAGCCCCTTTGCCACGACAGGGCAGCAATCCGTGAAGGAGTACAAGTGGACTAGTCCCGTTGAATCATTGGGAATTTGATGAGTCAACTCCTCCATACATTCCATTGATTCTCTAGTTGTGACTTACTATGCTAAATAGGATTTCAATCAGTATATCTAGCTAACTAGTAAGATCTGGTTAAAATGAGCTATAGAAGACCTTATAGGTACTGGCAGTGCCTGTGAACTGCTTGCGGCCATGTCCATCCACCTTTGTTTCCTAAAGCCCTTCCGGGAAATGCAATTCATGAAAGGCGTGTTTGCAGCAGGTGTTTGAAGAGCCTCGTGGTGCAGTGGTTAAATTGCTGTACTGCAGCCAAAATGGCTCACAACCCAGGTTTCAATCCCAGGTAGCCGGCAGAAGGTTGACTCAGCCTTCTGTCCTTCCGAGGTTGGTAAAATGAGTACCCAGCTTGCTTGGGGGGGGGGGGCAATGTGAAGCCTGCATAATTAACATGCAAACTGCCCAGAGAGTGCTTGGAGCACTATGGGGAGGTAATAGAAGCAGGATGCTTTGATTGTTTTGCTTTTTTCCTAAGCAGTACAGGTGCATGTTGCCACTGGCCCTGACTCCCAAGAAAGGGGTGCTGCCTGTCTCTCAGGATCTTTAGGGCTGTGGATTTCTGCTGCTAGTGCCTCAAATTATACCCATCATGAATTAGACAAGCCCTCTTTATATTCCCAGAATTTTTATAATCATATTGCGTCTAGAAATGTCACTGTGGAGAACCGATGCTTCTAATTAGGGCGTATGTTTGTAAATCATAACCAGAACCATATTATTTTAGTGGACAAAGATGTATTTTGTGTAATATCTTCAGTAGCATGTGTTACCAGGTTCTAGGAGGTATTAGGAAATGCAGCAAATCTTTGTATTGCCAAAGCAAGGTTAAGAATACATTCCCATTCAGCAACATAGTCATAAGTCTCAGAGGACATAGAAAATAGCAACAAACTTGTTTCTCACTATTGCCTGAATGTAATTGTAAAGTGATATTACATAGTATTTCATAAATATGACAAATTTAATAATTCAAAGGAAGCACTGCACGCCTAACTTATGCATAAGGGAGACTATTCTCGGAGCCTGGGAAATTCATTCAGGAAAATAATGTGAAAATTGATAAAAGTCTAATGACTTAATATGTTAATTAACTCTTGTAGTGTTGAATAAATAATATTGTTTTATAATTCTTATTAATTATTTAATGTTAAGCAAGATTTCACAATATTTGAAAACTGCTTCAGTGAGTGTTCCCTGAAAATAGTCTTCTGTTATGCACAGTGTTATGCATGAAGCGAATAAGAGGGTATGATGAACATATACTGTCACTTTTGATGCCACAATGTTATGTGATTATGTAGGCTAATATGATGACATAAGTTAGGGCAGTGATCCCCAACCTTCGGCCACCAGATGTTCTTGGACTTCAACTCCCAGAAATCTGGCCAGCAGAGGTGGTGGTGAAGGCTTCTGGGAGTAGTAGTCCAAGAACATCTGGAGGCCCAGGGTTGGGGACGACTGAGTTAGGGTGCAAAAAATTTTTAAAATTACTTGCATTTAATTGAACTTTGCTTGTGGCAGCTACTACCGAGTGATACCCTGTGTAACTTAAGAGGCAAATGTAGATTTATTGCTGAGCATAGCTATCTGTAGGGGCACAACATATTTGTTTGGTGTAGACTGTCGGAGGTGTGCATCTCTCACCTCAAAGTTCACAGTTGCTGAAGTCCTCCTGCCACTGAAGTCCTCCTGCCAATGTAACTCAAATGGCATAAGTTTTGCTGCAAGTCAGTTTAGGTGTTACTTGTTCCACTTTGAGCTGCATAACTCATTATGAATCATATAATGTCTGTATAGAGTTTGTAACTTGCAGTAACTCGCCACTAAGCGTAACATAATTTGCATTACATCCACAATGAGGTTTTGATTTCTTCAGAATAAGATTTTTGACTAATAAAAGACTCATTCTTGCAACAAAACAACCTGAATGGTATTGATTCTGGGATAGAAATAGTTGTCTTCCGGCAACTTCTGCTTTGGACTACAACTCCCACAGCCACCTGTCACAGACCATGATGGATGGAGTGGAGGGGAGCTTGAGGGCTGATGGTGTGCAACTTTTGATCTAGTCTAGTGAATGTCCCAAGTGGACCCTTTTAGTCTCTATACACTGTAGAAGATGACAGGGAGGGAGGGAAGGAAGGAAGGAAAGAAGGAAATAAAGAAAGAACGAATTATTCCCATTTGTTCTTGGCTGCTGCAAGTTAGTAAATAGAGGCTAGTGATGGTGCATTCAGGACCTTCAAAGAGGCTCTTTATTTCCCAGATATTCTTGGATTTGCTTGGGAAATTATATAATTGGCCAAGGAGAGCTGACAAAAGATAGCTGCCAGTCTTGAGGGAAAATTATTGCCTGGTCTTGGTTCAATGCAGATGCATTTCAAAGAGCCAATTTATATATTATTTCAGTTGGCTTAAAGCCATAATTAATTAATGAGAAAATCTATGGAAAATAAAAGAAAGCATAGCTTTTAGAATCAGAGAACCATATCTTGTCTTCAAAAAGGAGGAATTAATTGAGAAGGCATGGAGCTTAGCAAAAAGGAAGAAAGCAACGACTTCCCTTCCTTTTTGCCAAGCCCTGCACCTTCGCAAAAGGCAGCAGTAAAGCTCTGCCTTCCATGTATAAGACGACCCTCGACTTTTTCTCAAATTATTTAAAGAAAAAGTGTCGTTTTATACACGGAAAAATACGGTAACTCACCAAATCTGGCATAAGTAAATAAACTTAAATCATAAAATGACAGGAAATGGTACATGTTAATAAAAGGCAGTTTTAAGCAATTCTGTTTGAAGTAGCTTCTTAAAAGCTGGGAGGGAAAGGTGCATTGGTAAATTATTCTAAAGTTATGGGGCCAAAACTGCTGTTTTTAATAATGACTATGAGAAATTGAACAGATACAGTATTGAGATTCTAAACTATTTAGAGCTTTATAGGTAATAAGCAGCAGCTTGAATTGAGCATGGAAGTAAAAAGGAAAAGACAGCGGAGATGTGCCAGAACTGGAGATACGTGTCTGTTGTTACCTGCGGTCAGTCTGGCTACAACTTTTTGGACCTGCTGTAGTTTCCATACTAGCTTCAACGGTGGCTCTACATAGAGAACATTATAGTAGTCTATTTTGGAATTTATCAAAGCATGAACCACTGTTGCTAGGTATTTCCTCTCCAGTTAGGGATGCAGCTGGACAATCAACCAAAGTTGAGAAAAAGCTCTTAGCCAAAGCAGATATTTGCACTTCCATAGAAAGGGTTAGGTCCAGGAATACACCCAAACTGGGAACCTGATCCTTCAGGTAATCCCATAAAGGCCAGGTGAATATCCCTTTAACCAGTCAGGTGAGCCTCCCAACCACAGGATCTCCGTCTTACATGGATTCAGCTTCCGTTTGTTTTCCATTGTCCATTCCATTATCGCAGCCAGACCGTGTTCCAGGACCTGCAGTGCATCACCTGCAGATCAAGAAAAGGAGAGAGAGAGAGCTATTTGTCATCCGCATATTGATGACAGCAATCTCCAAATGATTTCCAAACCACCTAGAGTGGTTGCAAGACCAGATAGGCGGGATATAAACAGATAGTGGAATCACCTTCCTAAGGAAGTTCCAAACTCAAGAGCAAAATCAGAAGGATAGTACAGTTGAAAATATCAAAGGTTGCAGGGAGGTCTAAGCAGACCACCACGATTACACTCCCAGCATCCACCTCCCTCAGGAGATCATGCAGGGTGACCAATGCTGTTTTGGTTCCACAACATGGCCTAAATCCCAATTGAAATGCATCTAGATGAGCTGTGTCCTCCAAGAACACCTGCTCTTGGTCTGCTGCCACCCTCTGAATCAACTAGTGCAACAATGGTATATTAGCAGTTAGCTTCTAAGTATTAAAGTTGTCCAATGCTAAGATTGGTTTCTGATCTCCTTTAGGAAGTGATGTACATATCTCTCCTAAGGAGATGTATTGATGAAAAGGTGTAGCCCATTCTGTAGTTGTCTGCCTAGCTGATTTTAGAAGCCATGAAAGGCAAGGATCAAGAGAAGAAGTGGTGGATTTGCAGGGTGCAAGTGCCTTGTCTACATCCTCAGGCCACACCAACTGAAATTGAAAGTTATTGTTTTCTATAGTCTTTTAAAATAGCCTTTCAAAAGTGTTGAATGTTGTTGATTATCTTCTCTATTGTGTGAATTTGGATGACAGATGAAGGATTACATGTGAACCATTTTTAATCACTTCTTGATGTGGTTTAATTATGAGATACTGTGTGTTAACTGTGCTCAATAAGCTGATTAATTATACCTGTGTTTATAAGTTATAATGCTTAGTGTTGATATACTAAAGGATGTTTATGCTAGAGAATATATGTCTATTCAATATACAGCTGAATGCCACATTCTTTGGTCAGGTTAACTATAAAATTTGTATTGTTTTAAAAATAAATGATCGTCATTATCTATTTCCTGCTTTTGATTTTTGCTAAAAATGTCAGTTTCTATATAGTTCCAGAATATGAATGAGCCTTGCTTCTTCTTTTTTGCCCTAGTATGCTCTACTTCTTTAGCTCAGTGCCCAGTGTCCTGTCATTTAGCTCCACCTGTGCACTAGGAGATTGTCATTAATTAAACAATTGCTTTATTTCAATATACATGGAACTTCATATCATTATATGTGAGTTGCACACACCCAGGAACTGAAAAAAGGAACTCTTTAATTAGTGGCAATCTGCTACTGATGATGATATTGTTTTTGTGGTGGCGGAAGTTTGCAATAAGATACTGGTCACTGCTAATTCTGAACCAGAAAATGTTGTACCTGTTTTCCAAATCAAATTACAAACCATTGTTTTACTGTGTTTTGGAATGTACAGAGCACATTTTTGTGTACATCATTATAGGCCATAAGCATGTCAATAATACAGTATATCACAGAACTGAGTACACCCCCTCACATTTCATAAATATTTTAGTATATCTTTTCATGTGACAACACTGAAGAAATAACATTTGGCTATAATGTAAAGCAGTGTGTATACAGCTTGTATAACAGTATAAATCTGCTGTCTCCTCAAAATAATGCAACACACAGCCATTAAATGTCTAAACCGCTGGCAACAAAAGTGAGTACACCCGTAAATGACAATGTCCAAATTGGGCTCAAGTAGCCGTTTTCATTCCCTGGTGTCATGAGACCCGTTAGTGTCACAAGTCTTAGGTGGAGCAGGTATTATCGCTCTCACTTTCTCAGATTGGTCACTGGAAGTTCCACATGGTACCTGGTGGTAAGGAAAGATCTGAGGATCTGAAAAAAAACACCAAATGGTTGCTCTACATAAAGATGGACTAGGCTATAAGAAGATTGCCAAAACCCTGAAACTGAGCTGCAGCACAGTGGTCAAGACCATACAGTGGTTTAACAGGACAGGTTCCACTCAGAACAGGCTTCACCATGGTCGACCAAAGAAGTTGAGTGCCTGTGCTCGGCATCACATCCAGAGGTTGGCTTTGGGAAATAGACATATGAGTGCTGCCAGCATTGCTGCAGAGGTTGAAGGGGTGTGGTGGGTCAGCCTGACAGTGCTCAGACCATACGCTGCAGACTACATCAAATTGGTCTCTAGGGCTGTTGTCCCAGAAGGAAGCCTCTTCTAAAGATGATGTACAAGAAAGCCCGCCTATGGTTTGCTGCAGACAAGCAGACTAAGGACATTGATTTCTGGCATCATGTTCTGTGGTCGGATGAGACCAAGATAAACTTATTTGGTTCAGGTGGTGTCAACCGTGTGTGGCGGCAACCAGGTGAGGAGTACAAAGACAAGTGTGTAGTGCCTACAGTTAAACATGGCGGTGGGAGTGTCATGGTCTGGGGCTGCATGAGTGCTGCCGGCACTGGGGAGTTGCAGTTCATTGAAGGAACCATGAATGCCAACATGTACTGTGACATACTGAAGCAGAGCATGATCCCTGTGGTGCACAAGCCTCCCTAAGGGGAATCTGTCGCCACAAATCTATGGTGAATTCTGTGCCCAAGAGGGTAAAGGCAGTGTTGGAAAATAATGGTGGCCACACAAAATATTGACATTTTGTGCCCAGTTTGGACATTGTCACTTACGGGTGTGCTGTCATGAGTGCAGCCGAAGATCTGGAACCTGAAGGGGTTAACTGTGGCTGAGGAGAATGCTGAGCAATTAGAAATACAAACACCTGAATCGCCTCCAGATTCTCCTCCCCCAGTAGACAGGCTGAGGGCCAGGCTTGGGGAAGACTTATGATCAAAAGGTCAGAGGATAGCTTGAAGGCTGCCCGCAGAAACATCCAATCAACTAGCCATGAGTACTGACAGGATGAAAAGGCTTCCAGCAGTTCAAGGGGCTGTTTTACTATATGAACAGCTCTCAGATGGCTGAAAATCCATGGAAGCAACAAGTCAAACCTCTGGCTTGCATCCACGCCCCTGACAACCTTGAACTGTGTTCTCTGGACTCTTGGCTCTGGACTCTGACCCTGGACTATGTTGTGCATTTTGGCTTTGGATTCTGACCCTGGACTACGTTGTGTGAGTTGGCTTTGGTATTTGGATATCGGCTCTGCATTCCCTGAATTCCTGACTTTGGACTGGCTTATCGGACTCTGCTGTTGTAACCCCCCAGGAACGTGACATGTACTCATTTTTGTTGCCAGCGGTTTAGACATTTAATGGCTGTGTGTTGCATTATTTTGAGGGGACAGCACATTTACGCTGTTATAAAAGCTGTGTACTCACTGCTTTACATTGTAGCCAAGTGTCATTTCATGTTGTCACATGAAAAGACATACTAAAATATTTATGAAATGTGAGAGGGTGTACTCATGTGATATACTGTATATTTGATCCCCATGGCCTTCACTGTTCATAGGCATCAATCCAGAGAATCATGAATTCCTAGGATTACCTATCCTATAAATGTTGCTCTTAGAATAAAAGATTATTTCATGGTGTTGACTAGAGATGGGCACAAATCACTTCATGCCAGGTTGTCTAAAGTCACTGGCACGACACCACAGGTGCTGCATGTTCCCTGCCCTCCACCCCTGGCCAGCTCCCCCACTCACTACCCAGCGTGCTCTAATCTTTCCCTCCTCTTTGCGTGATCTTCCAGTCCCGAGAGAAACACGAACTTCCTCCAGCAGCCTTCCACTCGAGTGCGCTGCAGGAATACCTGCCCCTCCTCCTTGCCTGAGTAGTGCCATGTCAACGACTTTAGACGACCTGACATGAAGCGATTCATCCCCATCTCTACTGTTTAAATTCTGGAAAGTCTCAGAGTTTCAGAGTAGTAAAGTAATATAGGCCTTTTCTCTCTCCCCCCCCCCTCCTTTTAGATGGAATTAGTGTGAGTGGCCTTCCACTTTCTAGTCCCTTTCGACAAGTGATAAAACCACGAGTTGAGAGTAAACCTATAAATCCACCAGAAACAACCAAAGTTGGTGACTTCAGTCATGTAAAGGTAAGTGATTTGTATCCTAGTACAGTAGTTGGTTTTGTAGCCTTTGTTGATTATTCCGCACGGGGAAGCGTATGCGTGTTTTGGAATCTGCTGAAACTGCAATGTCAAGCAGATCCTTGCGTTCGCAATGCTGGCTTCTTCAGAGAAAGTCGTTTTAGTGTACATTTATTTTCGCTTCGACAACTTGCATTACATGGAACAGCATCACGCAACGTAACAGCAGCCCTCCACATTTTGCTGGAATATAATTCCCACCGTTCCCAGTCCGGCCCCATCTTTGCTGTCCTTCCACAACCTGTCTTTTCAGGCTAGCTTTTCCTTAATGACTGGCTGCCTGAGTGGGGTTTTTAAATGGATGGCTGTGCCTTACTGCTTGGAATACATTTTTGGTTTTGCTCTTGTTTAACATCTTTTAGTGTGGTATTTGTTTGATCCTTTTTAGTATTTTTATTTCTCCAGTTTTTAGCTTTAAATAGTGTGTTTTAAGGATGTAAGCTGTCTTGGGTCTTTCTTAAGGAGAAAAGTGGGAATGAATGAATGAATGAAACAACTCCCCACTATGAGATTTGCTGGGTAGCACTGTTGGTAATTGCAATCGAGCAATATTTAGGGAACCACAGTTTCTTTGCCCCAGCAGAAACAGGACCATGTATATTCGCCGAAGTGCTGTTGCTTAGTGTAGTAAATTGCAGTAGAGTAGGGCTGTTGAATCAATAGGCTTTTAGTGAGTCAACTCATCCATAAGTTCCATTTATGCAAATAGGCCTGCTCTAACTGTGACTTATTTCATCACAGAAAGTTGCAATTAGAGTAGGCCCATCTGAATCAATGGAACGTATGTAGGAGTTGTCTCATTAAAACCCCTTATATTCATTTGACCTGGTGTGCAACACCAGTTGGGCTGCTATGAGTTCCAAAACAAGAGGAACTTCAGATATTGCCACAGCTAATTAGAGCAAGGTGCTGCATGTTCACTGAAAGCACAGATCCTGAAGCTGAGGCTCCAATACTTTGGCCATCTCACGAGAAGAGAAGACTCCCTGGAAAAGGAGCTCATGGTTTGGAAAGTGTGAAGGCAAGAGAAGGGGACGACGGAGGACGAGATGGTTGGACAGCGTCATCAAAGCAACCAACATGAATTTGACCAAACTCCGGGAGGCAGTGGAAGACGGGAGGGCCAGGCGTGCTCTGGTCTATGGGGTCACGAAGAGTCAGACACGACTTAATAACTAAACAAGAACAAGCTGCATCTTTGATCAGGCATGCAATGAGGCACATGGCCAACTTGTGAAAGGCAGTGTGATTTACTACACTAATTAACAGGATTTTTACCATTCTGTTTTTGTAGGTTAGTTATGAAGCTTAAGATACCTATATATGGATGAAAAATAGTTTAATGATTTCAGAACGTACTCCTCTTGAAAGCATAATAAAACCATTAGTGGACAATGGCCAGAATCATGCTGGATATTTATGTGCATGCAAGAGGAATCATGGAAGTTATCCCAGTCAATGAACAATGTGCCTGTCGCAGGTTGATCATGTGCCTCATTGCATGCCATGTTACTTAGCTGTAATCAGTTAGTTAGCAACCTGTTAGTTAGCTGTACTCCAGCTAACAGTGCAGCACAGCTAACTAACAAGGACTGCAAGGAGAACAAACCTATCCATTTTGAAGGAAATCAACCATGAGTGCTCACTGGAAGGACAGATCCTGAAGCTGAGGCTCCAATACTTTGGCCATCTCATGAGAAGAGAAGACTCCCTGGAAAAGACCGTGATGTTGGGAAAGTGTGAAGGCAAGAGGAGAAGGGGACGACAGAGGACAAGATGGCTGAACAGTGTTATCGAAGCAACCAACATGATTTTGACCCAACTCCGGGAGGCAGCGGAAGACAGGAGGGCCTGGTGTGCTCTGGTCCATGGGGTCACGAAGAGTCGGACACGACTAAATGACTAAACAACAACAAGATCGCTGTAATTAGCACTGGGAACGTCTGTATTTCCTCTTGCACTTGAGTTCAGAGCAGCCCAACTGTCATTACTGTCTGCCACTAACGGTGACAAGCCAGGATATCCTAGTGAGGGAAGTTAATACTACAATATGTCTGATTTTATGCCTCATGTTCTGCCTTCTCTGATAACTGGTATTAAGCCTCTTGTTGTATGTCTTATAGTATTTTGGTTCATTTATAACCCTGTTGTTGCTGGATTATATTTAATTTTGCTATAAACCACCCCTATAATAGTGCACTGCACTAGTGGGGTAGTATATAAATTAATGAAATAAAATAAAATAAAAGTTCTTATAGAAAAACAGGGAATATTAGTCTCTGATTGTTGTCCAGGGACCCACAAGCCATTGTAATAGTGTATGTGAAGGTTAAACTGAACTGGTCAGTGAGCTGGTTGATCAGGATGGTGACACGGGGAGAGTGGGCAGAGTGAGCCCTGCAGCCTTACACCTTCTTGGAGTTTATCCTGGAATGTGGATGCCAGTTGTCCGCTTACTTATAAATGTCTTATATGGGCTAAAAGGGTTCTCACCTTTTATTTTTAGTTACATGCTACTAGAGTGAAATCTTCCCACCAACAGCTAGATCTTAATACAGCCCTTCACATGGTGATTGTGGCTACCGGAGGACAATTTGAAGACTGAGAGGAACTACCATGGCTAAGGCCCAGCATATTCCTTACTAGGACACTAGGAAAGTATACCAGTAAGGAGTAGACCTTACTAGTAGACCTAATAGAACTAACTCCATTGCTTCTTCAAATGTCGCACAGGATGTACGCGCTGCTCAGTGTTGCTATATTCCTTATTGTGTTAGCGCCCAACATGATCAGCAGCCTTTGCACTGCTGGATTAGCAACAGAGTAGTCCTGGTGCCATCTTGGGCCCTTTTGACGCTGAAATTGTGATAGCCTCCAGAATCAGCAGTGTTCTATGTGCTATAGGACAGCCATTCTCGACCTTTTTTTAACCATGGCTATAAACACAATACGAAAGAACTATAGGCCGAATCAGGATTGTACGAGTTGAACCCTAAATCTTATAAGGTTGGCGTGTCCAGTCTGTGGTCCTCTTCAAATGTGCCAGGGGCCGATATGGCCCCTGTTGAGAATGGCTGCTGTAGGAGGACAGTTTGAACAATAACTTGGTGTTGCTTAGCATCCATTTTGCTGCTCCATCTTCCTCTCTTCCTCCACTTCTTCCTGGTTCCTTCCCCCCCCCCCCCCCCCCCACTGCTTCCTCAGGGTGCTTTCATCTTCTTAGGCAACTTTACTTGGCTCAAAGGCAACAAACGTTTCTGCCAAATGTTTCTGTCCAAATTCCAAATTCATTATGAATAGGTGAAAATTACCTATTGTACAGATTTCAGATGAGCAGTGACATGAAGTCTTTTCTTTAATGTAGAATTCTTTTATTCCAATTATGTTCTGTTTGCTTTGGTACACTACTCAAAACTCATCCTTTTTCTAAAGTTTACGTCTGAAGGAGGACATTCTTTAATAAAGCCACCATAAGTCGGAGATGACTTAATGGCACATCACATTTATGTATCTTGTCATTTATGTCCTGCCTTTCAAGATGGACTATAGGCATGTAGTTCAGCCTGACATTAGGCCTGTTTATTGAATCGCTTTGGGTTTTTTTGGGGGGAAATAATCTAAGTTGCAAAATGGCCAGGAGAGTATGCTGCATTGGCTGCTGCCTTTTAATATCATTGACCATGGTATACTTCCGGATCCCTTCCTTGAGATAGTACCTGGAAGGATTGTTTTACGATATGTCTGGCCCTTCTTGGAGGGCCAGTGTCAGAGACAATAAGCTGTTGGCTTATTGTGTCGCTCTGGGGTTTCTCTTTTCCTCCATGATAAATGAAAGTGATGGCTGTGATTATCCTGCATTTTGGAATTTGTTATTAGTGCACCCTCTCTTTTCCATGTACAACTGTGAATGCTAATTCAAGCTGTGAAGAGTGAGCAATAAGAGAAGCCTGTTGGATTTTCATGCTGGTGTAAGTGCAATGGCAGCAGCAAGTTTTTGATAGTTAATCAGTCACTGTTTGTATTCCTCATCATGTACCATCCCACGCAGCTGGCACATAACAAAGAATGCAACCAGCAGCTTTTTAACGGATGCAGTTCACTTCTGTGATTTACACTGGTGCACTAAGGGCATTTTCAACCTCTTTTTTTTGGCCATAGCTATAACACATTATGAAAGAAATATGGGCTGAATCAGGATATTATGAGTTGCGTAACAAACTTTATAAGGTGGTGTGTGAAGAATTGTTTCTAGTCTGTGCCCCCTTTCACATCTGCCAGGGTCCCCCATAGGACCACAAAAACCAATAGCAAATCCCCTTCCAACATTCAAAGCAGTAAGGCACAATTATCCAATTTAAAACTCCACTCAGACAACCAGTCACTGAGGAAAAGCTTGCCTGTAGAGAAAGGTCCTCACCTGCTTGTGGAAGAGGAGGCTAGTCTAGCCTCCTGTAGGAGGGAGTTCCAAAGCCTGGAAGCAGCGACAGAGAAGGCCCTATCCCATGTCCCCACCCAATACACCTGTGAAGGTGGTGGAACTGAGAAAGGCCTTATTCTGATGATCTTAACATCCAAGCAGTCTCATAGTGGGAGACATAGTCCTTGAGATAGCATGGACCCAAGCTGCTTAGGGCTTTATAGCTTATAGCCAACACTTTGAATTGTGCAGCCCTACATAGAGTTTGTTACAGCAATCCAGCCGAGATGTAACTAAGGAATGTGTCACCTTGGCCAGATCAGACTCATCAAGGAATGGGTGCAGCTGGCATATACGTTTTAACTGTGCAAAGGCACTCCTGGCCACTACGGAAACCTGGGCCTTCAGGCTCAGAAACAATCCAGGAGAACACCCAAGCTGTGCATGTGTGTTTGTAGGAGGACTATAACTCCATCCAGGCTGCATCCCTATTCCCTACACTTTGTAGCTTGTATTTGTGTCTGTTGGCACCATGTTGGGTTTTCAGGAACGCCATCTTCTTTTTTATATTTTGTGAGCTGTGTGTGGAATTATTGTGTTATTTTACATTGTGTTTATTGGTGGAAACTGCCATAATAGTGGCATGCCACTATATGGTGTGACACAGAAATGTAACCAATAAATACAATAAAGAAATCTTCCTTGTTCTCCCTTTTTGGCTGGCTAGGAAGACTCTGTCTTGTCAGGATTAGGTTTCTGTCTATTTGTCCTCATCCAGTCCATTACTGACATCAGACATTGATCTAGAACTGAAACAGCTTCCTCAGATTTAGCTGGAAAGGAGAGAGAGAGTTGGGTGTCATCCACATACTAGTGAATTTCTGGGCATCCTCTTCCAGTGGTTTCATGTAGATGTTAAATACCACAGGCCAATGGCCAGGGTAGCAAGCAGAGTTCTCTCCTCCAGGTAAGCCTGGAGCCATAGTAAAACAATGCCTCCAAGTCCCACCCCAGAGAGTGAGCCAGAAGGATGCCATGATCAATGCTATTGAAAGCCGCCGAGAGGTCCAAGAGGGGCATGCTTCCCCTGCCCACTTCCCCGCATTGGTCAAATTTTATTTATTTATTTTATTGGACTTCTGCCCTGCCCATCTAGTTGAAAAGTCTACTTTTGGCGGCATTGCAAATTTAAAAACAGTAAAAAACCAATAAATATATACTATAAATCCAAGATGGCAAAATGTGAATTTAAGATATGGCAGGAGGGAAAGCCTGTCCAAATAGGCAGGTCTTGGCTTTTCTTCTGAATACACCCAGAGAGGGAGCCAGGTGGATCTCCATGGGCAAGTTGTTCCAGAGGTGAGGGGCCACTGCCGAGAAGGCCCGGTTCCTCGTTCTTTCCTTCCAGACCTTGGTGTTAGCCCTCTCAGCCACCCGTCCTGGCTGGAATGAGTGACTCTGGCAGAACTGGATGGGAGGAAGTGCTCTGCCAGATATCGAGGTCCTAAACCGTTTGGGGCTTTATATATCATTGTTAAGACTTTGAAATCAATGCAGAAGTGAATGGGCAGTGAATGCAAGGTGGCCAGCGTGGGGAAAATATGTTGGTATCTTTTCACACCTGCAAGAAGTCTGACCACCGTATTTTGCACCATCTGGAGTTTCCGCTTCAGTCTCAAAGGCAGCACCACGTAGACCGCATTACAGTAGTCTAATCTCGAGACTACGAGCGCATGGACCAAAGTGGTGAGTGCCCCCACATCAAGATAGGGACACAGCTGGGCAATCCGCCGAATATGGAAGTGTGCAGAACGGACCACTGAAGTCACCTGGGTTTCCATGGTGAGCGCCGGGTCCAGATGTACACCCAAACTGCGAACCTCATTCTTGGTGGTAAGCATTCCCCCCCCAAAAAAGAGAGGGAGTTTCCCAAACCATTGATGCCTGGGGCACCCACCTGAAGGACCTCTGTCTTGCCTGGGTTCAAAGGAGTCTCCATCCCAGTTCTGAAGCCAGATTGAAATAGATCTAGATAACTCATCTCATCCAGGAACTCCTGAATCTGAGAAGCCACGACCCGCTCTAGCTTCTTGCCCAAGTATAGAACATTAGATACTGGCCGGTAATCATTCAGTATTGTGGGATTCAAGGAGGGTTTTTTCCAACAAACTTTGTACTACTGCCTGCTCTAAGTACAGTGGGATCCCATCCTGTTGCAAGGAGGCATTCAGCCAATCTGTCTCTGGCAGCTTTTGAAAGCCAGGAAGGACAAAGTTCCAGCAGACATGAGGTAGCTTTCATGTCTCCAAGGGTCCTGTCCACATCATCAGGCTATTAAAAAACCTGAAACTTCTCCATTAACACAGGAGAATCAGAGCCCTTGGTTACGTTTGTTCATACTTGCAAAGATGATTACTACAAATTACAAGATTAACAAGTTGCTCCTGTGGATAATAGCCACTTTTTGTTTAGACTAACAGGGTCTGTGCAACTGTAAGAATAGCTGACTGATCCAATCGTAATTTACTGGATAGGTGAAGTGCTTTGAGTGTAAAGTGCTAGTGAACAAAGTTGGCCAGGTACCAATTTGTTCTATCCACCATTTTGTGTTGTGGGTTTTTTTTCTGTCTTTCTTTTTATTTTCAAATCAATTGTTTACCTGCACACCAAGAGATATTAGATATGAAATAAGTTATTTTACAAGGCAATGTTATTTTACACTGACCTTGGTTTCAGACTTGACTGGGGAGCTGATTGTTTTGCAGTGTCTTTTAGTAAACGGATGTTCAAACCTCATTTTTAAAGCACAACGTATATTTTAAAGATTTTTTTTACAGTCCCATTAATTAATTATTTTAACACACTCTACATGCAAAATTTCAAACCTTGACGTATATGGAAAATGAGAAAACTCAAAATTGAATTTGAATGGATGCTAGTTTCCCTTAATGTTGCCTGCCTTTAAAAGAGTTAACTTCAATTTGAGTGTGCATTTGGGACAGGACATTATCTTCCTTTGTCTGAAGATCACTATCTCAGTCCACATCTGTGTTCATAGATCTGTTGAATTAAATTAGGTTAGCTGGCAAATGTTGCTTGTTCTATTTTAAATGCAACCCTCTTCGTCTCTTATTTTTTACTCTGCAATCCTTAATAAAATACGTATGTTTGAAACTTGGACTGCTTATGTGCTTATTTAGACACTCCCCCACAGCTTACTGCTCTGTGTAATTCCATGAAGTTCTTAGAGAGAGACATAAGAGCTGTCTTTTCTCTTTAAAAGACCCTGATGTTAGGTAAGTGTCAAGGCAAGAGGAGAAGGGGACGACAGAGGATGAGATGGTTGGACAGTGTCACTGAAGTGACCAACATGAATTTGACCCAACTCCGGGAGGCAGTGGAAGACAGGAGGGTCTGGCGTGCTCTGGTCCATGGGGTCACAAAGAGTCAGACACGACTAAACGACTAAAAACAACAACAACAAACCTTACTTTCCCAGATCTTGTAGGTAGGATATTGAAACATGGATAACTGTGGATCTATACTCTTAGACTTTATTCTATCACAGAAAAATGTGTGATTGAGCCCCCTGTTAAATTGGGTGACACCACTGGGATATGCAGAATATGTCATGCAAAAGGCTGGACTGGAGGAATCCCAAGCTGGAATCAAGATTGCCGGAAGAAATATCAACAACCTCCGATATGCAGATGATACCACTCTGATGGCAGAAAGTGGGGAGGAATTAAAGAACCTCCTAATGAGGGTGAAGGAGGAGTGCACCAAAAATGGTCTGAAGCTCAACATCCACCAAAAAAAAAAAAAAAAAAAAAAAGGCCATGGCCACTGGTCCCATCACCTCCTGGAAAATAGAAGGAGAAGATATGGAGGCAGTGACAGATTTTACTTTCTTGGGCTCCATGATCACTGCAGATGGTGAAAGCATCCACGAAATTAAAAGATGCCTGCTTCGTGGGAGGAAAGCAATGACAAACCTTGACAGCATCTTAAAAAGCAGAGACATCACCTTGCCGACAAAGGTCCACATAGTCAAAGCTATGTTTTTTCCTGTAGGGATGTATGGAAGCGAGAGCTGGACCATAAAGAAAGCTGACTGCTGAAGGATTGATGCTTTTGAATTGTGTTACTGGAGGAGACTCTTGAGAGTCCCCTGGACTGCAAGAAGAAGAAACCTAACAGCTCTGGTTTAAAGTCTATATGTTTTTTTTAACATTTTAACGAGTCATGTATGTATTTTAATCCAAAAGTTTTTAACTTTATCCCAAGTCCACCACACATGATAACAAGTACCTGCTTTTTGATCTCATTTCCAACCTTTATTAGACGTATTAGAAAACATTTTAGCTAATCTAGCAGGTTGTAGGTACCATAAGATTGCTAACTCTTCTGAAATGGTCTTATAAGCACACAGGATTCTAATGTGGGCCTTATAATCGAGCAGTTGATATAAAGTGGGGGAAAGAGGGAAAACATTTTCTTCCTCATTGCTAGTCAGTATTCTTTCCTGACAAAGAACCTAATACTGTGGAGAATTAAGCTAGAAGGAGCCCCTGCTGTTTCTTGAAATGACCAGCAGGAAAGCAGCCATCACATTTTCATTGTGTAAACTCTGTCTTGCCAAATATTTCAAGATTCTGAATTGAGTGATTGCATTTAAAAGTTAAAAGTGATATTGCTGTAATGCTATTTGTAGGGTAAACATAGGGAAGAGCGGTCAGAGAATGTCACATTGCCTGTCTCTCGAGTGTCATGAATGTTCGTTTTGAACTACATGAAGAGGGGGGGAAATTGAAATTCACCCAGTGTGTGTGACAAAGTGCTTCTGAGGCCAAGTGTTCAAATGCAGCATTATCAAGCTATTTTTAGAGTACTGCTGTCCCTACAGTGCTGTTTAAAGATTCAGTTAAGGCTGCTAATAGGTGTATTTATATCCGTCCTGTCAACTGCCACAGCATGCATGCTTTTACAGATGATAATTCTATTCTTGGGAGACTGCGCCATGGTTACCATCACCATGACTGTTTAAATGTATGCAGTATATCCATATACATTTCTGAAATATTTGGTTACATATTCATGTGTAGCGTGCATGCTGAAATAACCAGACTGGGGATTAAATCGACTATTGTCACACAGTTAAGACTGTAATGCATCAGACAGTTTTACTCAAAAACATACGCAAACTGTTCTGAGTGAAAGTATATGCTTTCAGTTATTTGAAGGTAATGAGATGTTCAAGGAGTGGTTTTATCAGTTCCATTTCCCCAGTGAGTTTCCATAGCCAAGTGGGGATTTTGAATCCAGGCCTCCTGGTTCTTAGTTTGCCACTCTGTCCGCTATACCACATTGAGTAATGTATAGGTAAAGGTTCCCCTTGACATTTAGTCCAGTCGTGTCCAACTCTAGGGGGCGGTGCTCATCCCCGTTTCCAAGCCATAGAGCCAGTGTTTGTCCATAGACAGTTCCCATCGTCATGTGGCCAACACGACTAGACATGGAATGCCGTGACCTTCCCACCAAGGTGGTACCTATTTATCAACTCGCCTTTTTACATGCTTTCGAACTGCTAGGTTGGCAGGAGCTGGGACAAGCGACAGGAGCTCACTCCATCACGTGGATTCGATCTCACAACGGCTGGTCTTCTGACCTTGCAGCACAGAGGCTTCTGCGGTTTAACCCGCAGTGCCATCACATCCCTGAGTAATGTATACAGGTAGTGAAATAATGAACGTGGCATAATGCTGTGTTTTTGTGGAGATCCATTCCATAATGCTAGCTTTTGGCGGTCAGCTCTGTGTGTAAGGCTTTTTTTTCTCCTGATGGAGAAGGTAGAGAACAATGTTGAAGACCACAGTAAGGGAAAAAAATGCAACTTCCATGTAGCTCTAATACTTTTTACCATCTGTTTCTCTTTTTAAAAATAGAACATAACTTCTGGCCCAGCAGTTTTAAGAGGAAAACTGATAGAGGCTTTTTAGCTTTTAAACCCTAACATAGCACTTCCCGCTAACTCAGGAGGATATGACTGTGGCATACCTTGTGGCCGCTATTCCTGTAGAAAGCTGATGATACCAGCCACAGGGGCAATCAACGATGATGTCACAGGAGGTGGTGAATTTTGGTAATTGGTACCTGTGGGATAAATGTAGGAAATGTTTCATTTCTGAAAAATCATCCCGACTGATGATGTTATCAGCCTTCCACGGGCATACTTGGGTGGACAGGATTTCACCCATCTGTTGTAGACTTTGTAATGTTGGCAGGCAATAAATTCTGAGCCTATGTCCTCAGGACCAGTTTTTTCCCCCTGAGGATGGGTCTGTCACTTGAAAGTAAGCAGGTCAAGCTGAAAGTTCAGTCCCATCAGTCTTCCACTTTATCACATGAGGAGCAGACAGAAGCATGTCATCAGTTCAGTCTGTGTCACAGGGAGCTGCTAGAATTCTGGACAGGAGGAAATACTTTTGGGGAAGAGTCGGTTCAGGCAGTTGTTTTCAGCACTCAAGCTTAATTAGTAGCTCACAGAATGCCTCTCCCAGGTGTTGAGCTGTTTCCAGTTAGTTATCTGGAACCTGTTTAACTTGTATGGAGGACTAGTGCAGGGAAAGAGTTCCAGAAGGAGACCATAGCTGCAATACAAGGAGATCTGCAAGCGGGATCTGAAGGCCTTAGGAATGGACGTCCACAGATGGGAAACCTTGACATCTGAGCATTCAGCCTGGAGGCAGGTGGTGCATCACGGCCTCTCCCAATTTGAAAGGACCCTTGTCCAGCAGGCTGAGGCCAAGAGGCAGTCCCGAAACCAGCAAAACCAGGGAGCTGGACGGGGGACAGGTTGTATTTGTCTTCAGTGTGGAAGGGATGGTCACTCTTGAATTGGCCTCCTCAGCCACACTAGACGCTGTTCCAAGACCTCTATTCAGAGCACATGACCCTAGTCTCTCGAGACTGAAGGATGCCTACAGTAACCGTTTGATCTGCCTTTGTTTATGTTCCAAAAATGGGAGCTGCCCATGCTCCTTTGCACAAACAGCCTACATATCTCCCAGGTTCCCTTTCTCCTCTGAGTCTTCCCTGCCAGGATTAGCCTCTGTCTCCTGTGCTTCTAAGGGGATGCTGTTTCCTGGGCCACAGGATCTCCCCGTGCAGCCGGTTTCCCCTAGCTATAAGGGATCGTCTTCCCTTTCTGAAGGTGACTCATCTTAGGCGTGGTGGTGGTGGTATATGGACTGATTATGTATAAAAGTACCTATCAATCCAATTATGAAGTTTACTTGCACTATAATATTAAGTACAATACAATAACAAATGAAGAAGTATGAAAAAAGAAGGCAATAACTCGTTTGGCAAAATAAAGAACAACACTATAGTGGGGTCTTGACTTGAGAACTTAATCCGTATTGGAAGGCGGTTTTCAAGTCAAAAAGTCTGTAAGTCAAGCCGTCTGTAAGTCAAGGGTCCACTGTAAAAGTTTAACAGAGAGGACATTTTAAAAAGAATATTGCCTGGTGATAGAATAGTTTCGATATACAGTATGTGTCAGGAAGGTTTCTCAGGAGACTCTTCCAAATAGCAGCATCAGCTGTTGCACTTTGGAAAATAATTTTTAAGGCTCTCAAAAGTATGTGAAACTGTACTATAAACATGGAGATCTGTTCTCCAGTCTTCATAGGAAAGAAAAGCTCTTTTTCTTGGCAATCTAATTACTATTCTTTTAAAACAGAATAACTTTGCCCTTTAAGTATGCCTTAATTATGTGTAAAGGGACCACATAAGTATATAAAAATATCTACTGTTGGAAATTTTACGCAGGTGTTATTCTGTTGTTGCTAGTTCTTTGTTAATAAAATTTGAGGTAAATGAAGCTGAAACTAAAATAAATAAAAATAAAACTTGTAAAGCAAGAAATATTTAGTTATTTTCATGGCATTTAAAAATATCTTCAAAAAAACTTTAAAATGTCTGAGAAAATTAGAAGGGTGTTTGTGTTGTTGCGGAAAGAGCATAATTTACATACTTTGCAAGTTTTTATTTGTGGGGGCAGCATGCAAGCTGAATAGTTTCCTTTTGTGGCAGCCAGCAATGGACCTTATTAGAAAATGACATTATGGCAGAGGGGACAAGCTATAGAACTCTGTGTACTGTTAAGATTCCAGTTCCCATCAGTTGTAAGTGGTGAGAAAAATGCTGCAATATAACAATAGTTAGAAAGCCACACTTTGCCTCACTCAGCATTTCGATCTGCTTAAATAAATATGGAAGAATAATTCAGGTTATTTAGTCCCAGTTAATTTAGGACACTTAGGACGTGGTGGCGCTGCGGGCTAAACCGCAGAAGCCTGTGCTGCAGGGTCAGAAGACCAAGCAGTTGTAAGATTGAATCCACGCGACGGAGTGAGCTCCCGTCACTTGTCCCAGCTCCCGCCAACCTAGCGGTTCGAAAGCATGCAAATGCAAGTAGATAAATAGGGACCACCTCGGTGGGAAGGTAATAGCGTTCCATGTCTAGTCGCACTGGCCACGTGACCACGGAAACTGTCTATGGACAAACGCTGGCTCTATGGCTTGGAAACGGGGATGAGCACCGCCCCCTAGAGTCGAACACGACTGGACAAAAATTGTCAAGGGGAACCTTTACCTTTACTAATTTAGGACAATACAGGTGAAGATCAGCACTTTGGATTGGGCCCAACAGTGGAATGCATGTATTGATGGTGAACAAATATGTAATACTGTACATTGTAACAATAATAAAATGATAGCTTCTATCTGATCACATTTGCTTTGTATTTATGATTCACAAACTTTACTGCTGAAACAATGGCAGCTTTATAAGAAATAGTCTATCTTCATCAGTTGAATGAAAGTTCAAACGAGAACTAGTTTGCGAAAAGAATGCACTTTCACTTTTGTTCCTTTTTATAGTTTAATGTCAAGTATAATATGCAGGGTATTTATCAGAAGAGACTCTAGATTTGCATAATTTGTGCATATAGTGCACATTAGTATGTGAGCCCCTGTACATTGAGCAGGGGGTTTGTTTGTTTGGTCGTTTATTTGTTTGTTTGTTTGTTTTATATCCCGCCTCGTAGGCCCCTTCCAACTTCACTTTTCTATGATTCTATGATTAAAATAACATACAATTAGGATTTGGAGAGGCAAATGGCCTCCCCTGCCAAATATCCATATCTCACCATTATTCTGAGTTGTGTATGATGTTGAAATAGGACAGTATCTTTGAGCTGGCTTTATTTATGCAGTTTTTCCTCTGAAGCCTTTCCTCCAACTTCTTGGTTTATTTGTACTTGCACTTGCATGGAAGTACCACGGTGATTAAGTCAAGGTTTGAGGAGGAAGAATCATTTCTGTTTCAAATGTCACAGTCGTCAGTAGCTGAAAAATTGACTGGATAAATGTTACTCAGTTTACAGCTGAGCACATGGCCTGGAACATAAGCAACACCTTTTTACTAGCAATTTACTTCCACAATTTAACCATTTCATTTCTTCAAGTATAAATCTGTAGTTTAGATTATAGCGAATTTATTCATATAATATTCTTTTAAAAGGTTTTATACATGTAGTTCAACAGTTCTTTGCCCTCAGTTTTATAGGCTTATATGCTATATATTTTGCATAAGTGCAGTAAAAAGGATTCTACAGTGGACCCTCTACTTACGGAATTAATCCGTATTGGAATGGTGGCTGCAAGTCGAAAAGTCTGTAGGTCGAATCTCCATTGACCTACAATGCATTGAAAACCGATTAATCCCATAACCGGTGGTTTTTATTCTATTTTTGTTCCATTTTGGGTTTTTTCTGGTCTGTAAGTCGATTCTCCGGCTGCAAGTCGAATCTAAATTTTGCAGCCAGGGAAGTCTGTAACTCGAAAAGTCTGTAAGTCGAGCCGTCTGTAAGTCGAGGGTCCACTGTACAAGCAAAATCAGAAGATGATGGGGGGGGGCAAACAAAAATTATAACCATGAAACTGGACTTCACATCAGCACCAAATTTGACATGAATGTAGCAGAAAGTTTACTCTTGCTCTGTGTCAAATTTGGGGACATTTGGGCAAAGGGTTTTTAAGTTGTGATCTTTTTAAAAAAACACTGTTTTACCGCCATGCAGAACCATGCGGCCATTTTTTTCAGCTAATATAAAATAGATGAAAAATGTAAATAGGACAAAATTTGCATGCCTCAGTTTTAACCTTTTTTGCTTCATCCACATGAATTGGGGTAATCCTGGCTCCAGTTCAGACCCTTTTATTACTGTTTTTAACCCCTAAAAGTTCTGAAAGCCTTTAAAAAAAATAACTTCTGAGGATTCATCCCCAAACCATTGTCTCCTCTTTGCCCACAGACTACACCACAGAAACCATGGGTCTCCCTGCTCATGGCTTTGCAGTGGTACAAAAACATGCATCTGATACGCAGATCCTCATGAATCCTCATAATTTTGAATTCGGATCATCCCCTAAGCATTCTCCAGACAAAGGCTGCATTTGTGCCCATAGATTACAACACAGAAATCATGGGCCTGTGAACACATGGCTTTGCAGTGGTCCAGAATGACCAATCCAAGGCATGGACAAAAACAATAGCAGTAACAATAACAATGACCTTAGAACAGCAGAGCTGGAAGGGACCCTATGATATCATCAAGTCCAGTCCCTGACAAGGAGGCACCATGGAGAATTCAACTCCCAACCTCTGGTTCACAGTCAGAGACCTAAAGCACTGAGCTATCCAGTTCTTGGATCCACATGATCTTTACATAGGATCATCCCCAAACCACTATCCAATCATAGGGGACATCTGCACCCACAGACTACACCACAGAAATCATGGGTCCCCCAGCACATGGTTTTTCACTGGTGTGAAACATGGACCTGAGGGTTTGTCCAGTCTTGCTATGCTCTTGTACTAGAACCTTTTCCCCCACTTGCATACCTCTTAGCAGCCTGTTTTCATAAATTGTATCCTTCATATTAGCAAAATGTAACTACTATGTTTGCTGTGATTTCAAATGTGTATGTTTTAATTGTAAATAAATAGATCCATAATGAGTTTAAAAAGCAATGGAAGAATAAGGTGAATTATATATACACTGGGACCAGTGTGACAGCACTCGAATATTCATGAAACAGAGAGAAGTGAAAGCTGAGCCTGTGAGGTGTGCACTGCTGAGCGTGAACCCTGTAGTGGCGTGTTTAGAACACTTTGTTTGTTTAAAAAATCTCTGTATAACCAAAACTGTGCTACTCAGACCCATGCAGTTACAGGAAGAAGTGTACAGTGGTGCCTCGCAAGACGAATGTAATTCGTTCCGCGAGTAGCACTATCTTGCAAAAGCAGTTTCCCATAGGAATGCATTGCAATGCATTCCTATGGGAACCTTGCAAGATGAAAATAATTCATTTGTCTTGTGAGGCATTGGTCTTGCGAAGCACGGCCATAGAAGAAGCTGTCTTGCAAGGCACCACAGCAATCGCAAAAACCATTCGTCTTGCGGGTTTTTCATCCTGCGAGGTGTTCGTCTTGCAAGGCACCACTGTATTCACAGTGGGTTGCACTCACGTTGTATTGGTGGGTTTCTCATAGGCATCTGATTGAACATTAGGTAAGCTGCTGGAATGATCCAACAGAGCTGTATGTTTTGAGCTCTCCAGCTTTTGGAGATCTTGACGGCAAGCCTGTGCGCATTAACCAGGGTGTACGGGGCCTGTGTGTGTGTTTAGTTGTTTAGTCGTGTCCGACTCTTCGTGACCCCATGGACCAGAGCACGCCAGGCCCTCCTATCTTCCACTGCCTCCCGGAGTTGTGTCAAATTCATGTTGGTTGCTTCACAGACACTGTCCAGCCATCTCATCCTCGGTCGTCCCCTTCTCCTCTTGCCGTCACACCTTCCTAACATCAAGGTTTATTCCAAGGACTCTTTTCTTCTCATGAGATGGCCAAAGTACTGGAGCCTCAGCTTCAGGATCTGTCCTTCCAGTGAGCACTCAGGGTTGATTTCCTTTAGAACTGATAGGTTTGTTCTCCTTGCAATCCAGGGGATTCTCAAGAGCCTCCTCCAGCACCACAATTCAAAGGCATCAGTTCTTCGGCGGTCTGCTTTCTTTATGGTCCAGCTCTCACTTCCATACATCACGACAGGAAAAACCATAGCTTTGACTATTCGGACTTTTGTTGGCAATGTGATGTCTCTGCTTTTCAAGATGCTGTCAAGATTTGTCATCGCTTTCCTCCCAAGAAGAAGGCGTCTTTTAATTTCGGGGCTGCTGTCTCCATCTGCAGTGATCATGGGGCCTAGCTATGAATAAACATTGAACTGGTTGTATACTTTTTGGCAGTATTCCATTTGGGAAAAGCTGGTAACATTACTGATTGAGACAAATCATTGGCAGTTCAAATTTGGGTTTTTTTAATATCTTTTTCCTCAGTGTACAGTCTGTCAGTAGAAACTAACAAGTGTACTGGTTGCCTATAAAAATGGGATGCAGTCCTAATCTCAGAATTATGGCAGAAAGACTAAGGAGACGGCATAATAAATTAATTCAATTCACTTCAATTCCTTTACTACGATTACCAGATCAGATCAGACAACATTATAAATTGATTTTAAAGAAACTACTCCCATATTTCTCAGTGAATGAATATAAATAAGTTGGGGCCCTTTTAGCCCTCTCCAGAATTCAAGCACTCTTAAGCGCTTGCTTGAGCATAATGGTGGTTTGGGCCTAATGTTTGGATTGTGTTTTGCTTCCCATTCAGTCAAAGAGGTTTTTAGAAAGTTCACAATGATGATGGTGGTGATTGTGATGATTCAGAAACGCTTGGCAGTCTAAATTATAAAGACATTGACTGGTATTATATAACAGATACACGTTTTAAACAAAAACCTAAGTATCTGTTAAATATCTGTACAGTATGTATGCTGTTCCTAATATTGTCATTTTTATAGCTCTGATGGTGTGATTTCTTAGATCTGCAACTGCTTAATTTCTGTATGAAATTTCTTGATATTGTTCCCAAAGCCCCAATAATTGTGGAGACCATTGGAGCGTGTTTCTTCCAGAGGCGAGATGTTTTAATTGCCAAGTCTCTGTATTTTGTTAGTTTTTCCAATTCTTTATTTTCAACTGTGACATTGCAATGTCAATGATCAAGACATTTCCTCGTTCTATTACTACTATGCCTGGTGTGTTATGTTCAAGTTATCTGTCCGTTTGGATCTGGAAATCCCACAAGATCTTGACTTCCTCATTTTCTGACACCTTCTCTACCTGATGATCCCACGGGTTTTTGGAGGCTGGCAAGTTATATTTTTTTGCATAACGATCAGTGCACTATCTTTGCCATTTTATCATGTCTAATTTTGTAATCTGTGCAATCTTTGGACATTATCATCACCATCGTTAAAAGCACACCTAGTCTTTCAGACCAAAAAGGCACAACAGCAAAGGGGGAAACATGGAAGTGATCAAGGAAATAAATAGTTTTTCTGGAGGGCTTTCTATTTCATCTCCATGACTGTGGCAGTTGAAGGATGAAATTGATAGACCTAGATGAGCCAGCAAAGAAAAGCAGTGTTCAATATAGAGCGAATGTCACTGAAATACGTGATGGAGATTTTAAATTGTAGATTGGCTGTGAGATTAAGAAGACTTTAGAACTCTTTGAGGAGTGCTCACCTGATACTACTGTACTGTGAGACCTTTCTTTTTTTAAAAAAAATGAATATATCTCTTTGTAAATAACAAGAAATGCAGCATTGGTAGGTGAGAACTCCCTTAGAATTATCGTTTGAAAGATACACATATGATAATTGGACATGTGCTTACCTAAACATTTACAAATACTGAACTACTGTTTTATACTTAGATTATCTTCAGCATAACTAGGGATGGTGGTGCAATCAATGCAAAAGACTCCAGACAATCACGTGAAAATAAAACCTTCCTTATTCCTGCCACTTTCCTGAATGTGGTGCTGCTGACTTACATTTAGCCTTTTGTTAAGTTGGCCTTGTAAATGGTTTTCTGTAAAGATTTGATTTTCAGCTGTGCTAATATTGAATGCGAAGTGTCAGTAAAGTCCTTATGTGTGTGTAGATCTATTCGGAAGGGAGCTGGATGGGAAAAATTGATTCTCTTGGGAGCACTGGCAGAGTAAATATATCATACTTCAATCTATTTCTTCAGCGTACATTTGGATTGGAAAGGGTTTCCTCACATTAAATAAGGAGAAAAGGGTTCCCAGGTTATTACTGTTTTAAATGAGAAAGTTTTTAAGAATATTGAGCTTATAGGATACATTGATTATTTCAAAGGGTGTGTGAGACTTTTTTTTAATGCAAGGAGGGATAAAGAGGAAAACCTATATCTAAATACCAAAAATGTAGACAAATACCATTTTTCTGTCATTTCACAATGATACTGTGATTTATTTTCTATTTTGTAAGCTTAGCTTTATTTTAAAAGGCCATATAAAACTTCTCCAGTGTTTGAAATGAAGCTCTTCAGCAGACTTACATCTTGCCATTCAGCCTTTCTGTCCTGTGCTTGATGGTGGTGGTGGTGGGGGCTTGTTGGGCACAATGATCTAACGCCTTGGGGAATATGACAATGGAACAATTGCCTTGGGAGGTGATGAGTGCTCCAACGCTACAGACATTCAAGTGTAAGGATTTGTCACTGGAGACGAAGACCAAGACTATCCACACTTACTGTATTCCTGATTACTATGCATGGTTGTGAGAGCTGGACAGTAAAGAAAACTGATGGAGAAGAAATTGATTTGTTTGACATGTGGTACTGGACGAAAGCTTTCTATATACCCCTAGGCTGCCAGAAGGATGAACCAGAACCACGAGATCAAATCCATCCTAAACTTCCTCTGCAGTCAAAAATGTTGAAACTGAGGCTGCCTTACTTTGGACACATCATGATTCTCTGGAAAAGACAATAAAGCCGGGGAAAGGTGGAAGAGAGCAGGAAAAGAGGATGACCAAATATGAGATGGATTAGCTCTCTGAAGGAAACCACAGGGTTCAGCAGGGTAGTTGAGGACAGAACGTTTTGGAGATCGCTCATTTGTGTGGTTGCCATAAGTTGGAGGTGACTTGACAGCACAGAACAACAACAACAACGACAGATTCTAATAACAGTATTAGAAACAGTATTCAGGCCCACTACAAAAATACAACAAATGTTATAGTCAGCAAAGGACAAAAGGGACCCCCTCACCAGTGCAGGAGTATACCGGATACCTTGCAGTTGTGGCCAGATATATATTGGAACTACAAATGCAGCATCCGCACCAGAATTAAAGAACATGAGTGACACTGCAGACTACAACAAATGGAAAAATCGGCAGTAGTTGAACATGCCCTAAAACAAGCTGGACATGAAATTCTATTTCAAAATACTGAAGTACTGGACAACACCAGCAATCATTACGTTAGACTGCACAGGGAAGCCATTGAAATCCACAAACACCAGCGGAGCTTCAACAAAAAAGAATAAAGTCTAAAACTCAACAAAACCTGGCTCCCAGCACTGAAAAATACAGCCTGCAAAAGGTCAACGAACTCTACTAAGCCACAAGGACCGGTGATCACTACACACAAAAGACCAGCTAATGACACCCATCAATCACAGTGACAGATCATCTCTACCCCTTATCACAACAGTACACCCACAGCAAAAATCATGCTGATCACCATAATCACCCAATCTCCTGAAAAGGACAAAAAACTGATCCCACAGCTATAAATACTCCACTATCCCACAAACCGCACCAGAGCACAGGCAGTTCTGACTCCTGTCCTCTGAAGATGCCGGCCACACAGACTGGCGAAACATTAGGAAGAACAACCTTCAGAACATGTCCAAACAGCCTGAAAAACCTACAACAACGATAAAGCTATTAGTTTCTTTATGAAAGTCGAAGATAGCCTGCAAAAATTTGTTATGAGAGATTTCTAGATGCATATTCTGAGCGGACTCCCATATTTCAGCACCACAACAAATCAGTGGTGTGACTTTAGCCTCACTGATTTTTAAGGCAAATAGAAGCTGTCTACCATTTCTGCCCAAATAAAACCTTAATAGAGGTATTGATGGCGAACTTTTTTGTTTTTTTCAAGGTGATTTTTTCCAAGATCTGGGTGAAGAAAAGCTTAGTCCTAAATATTTAAAGGTCTTTACTTCTTCTGTGGGATGTCCATCAATCTGCCATGCATGATTTTTAGACCTATTGACAAACACTAGCATTTTAGTCTTTTCATGATTGATTTTTAATTTATCCTGTTACTGCCAGTTGATTAAGGGCTTTCAATAGTCTCTGTAACCATTATTGCATTAGGGACAATAATATGGTATCATCAGCAAATGCCTGGTCCGTTCACTGGGAATTTTCAAGAGATCTTTGAAAACTTGGCTGTTTAGACAGGTTTCTCCAGATATTACATCATCAGAGCTCAGAGGTGCTAGTTATCGGTTCCACCACCTTGTCCTTATGAATTGTTTTCATTGTGTCTTTCCCCCCCTTGTTTTAATGTAATTATGTAATGTTTAATTTGATTTTTTTTGTTATTAGGTTCTGAATTTATTTAAAGTGTTATTTGTTATTTTATCATCTTGTGAACTGCCCAGAGTGGCCTTGTAGCCAAATGGGCAGTATAGGAATTGGATGGACAAGCAAGCAAACAAACACTTCATTTAGTTGATCTCAAACCTGAGAGCAGACTTGAGCTGACTTGAATCTTGGCGTCAGAATGGAGCTCTCACATCAGCATCAACAATTTTTTTATTTATAGAGGTTTTAATTAATTTATCCTGGAGATTATTTCAGGTAATAGATTCAGGAGCTGCTGAGAAATCAATAGATGCCACATATAAACATCTGCATTTCAGTTTGACATACTTGTAAACCAAGTGAGATGGAACAAAGCAGTGATCCGCTATTGAGTGTTTACACTGAAAGCCTGCCTGTTTTTCTGCAGCCATCTTACTGGACTCAATGAAAGGATTTAATTGTTTGACAGATATTTACCCTGTTTTCCTGAAAATAAGACCTAACCTGAAAATAAGCCCTACTGTGATTTTTAGGATGCTCATAATATAAGGTCTCCCCCCAAAATAAGCCCCAGTGAAGTGAAAGCCCACCCTCCACCATTTTGTAGCATTGTGCAGCAGAATATGACATGGCTGTATTTGAATAAATGTAGATTGTTGTACATGAAAAAAAGACATCACTTGAAAATAAGCCCTAATGCACTTTTGTAGCAAAAATTAATATAAGACCCTTCATTTCAGGGGGAAATGGCAGTATATATTTTTTATGAGATAGCCAGCAAACTGAAAGGATGAAAATTGTCTGGTTTGCTTGGGACACCTCTTTTGAATATAGGGAACTCTATACTGGTATGAAGACCCTTCATGCACGGCAGGAGAGGAAGCTCAACACGTTCCATATGCATTGTCTCCAACGGATTTTTGGTATCACCTGGCAGGACAAAGGTCCCAATAGAGTAGTACTAGAATGAGCTGGAATTTTTAGCATGTATACATTACTGAAACAGCGACATCTATGTTGGCTTGGGCATGTCATAAGAATGGCTGATGGTTGGATTCCAAAAGATCTCCTATATGGAGAATTAATGCAGGGAAATTGCTCCAGAGGGAGACCACCGCTGTGATACAAGGAGATCTGCAGGCGGGATCTGAAGGCTTTGGAAATGGATCTCAACAGATGGGAAACTCTGACCTCTGAGCATTCAGCCTGGAGGCAAGCGTTGCATCACAGCCTCTCCCAATTTGAAGAGACCCTTGTCCAGCAGGCCGAGGCAAAGAGGCAGTCCCGAAACCATCAAAACCAGGGAGCTGGACAGGGGACAGATTGTATCTGTCTTCAGTGTGGTAGGGATGGTCACTCTCAAATTGGCCTTCTCAGCCACACTAGAGGCTGTTCCAAGTCCTCTATTCAGAGCACGTTACCATAGTCTCTCGAGACTGAAGGATGCCTAATCTAATCTAATACTGGTATTCAGTTGTGGAGGAACGTGACCACTATTTTTGATTTCTGTAAGAAATCTGGAAGGATGGCTTGTGATACTGTTTTTTTTTTTAAATTATATTGAGTTGACAAAGCTGTTTCCTATAACTTAAAAACAACGGCAGGTATGTATTGTCAATCCTGTGTACCTCAATGATAGCACAGCCGTCATGTTACCTTAGAACAGCACAGCTTTAGAAATGGGAAAGTGCCGGGTAGCTCAGTGACTTATGTCTCTGGCTATGGAGCCAGAGTTAAGTTCTTCACTTGGACTCTTTGACAGGGACTTGACTCAGTGATCCATTGCGTTCCTTCCAGCTCTGTTGTTCTAAGATTAAGAAGGCTTTCATTGCCCTCTGAATCCCAGTAAAGTTTAGGAATTAGGCAGACCATCAGTTGCTGTGAGAGAGGAGTACAGTACTGTGCCAGCACTTATTTGAAGATGCCATGCAGTGTGAGATCAGGGACCACAGGGGACTGCCTGGGTCTTCATGACCATAAAATCTTTTCCAAGATCAGTTGACGTTCATAAACCTTTTCCAAACAGTATTATTCTAACCATGCAAGTCACTCCTGGGATAAAGTTATTTTCTTTTTCTCATGTTTTGGGAGCCAAAACAATGCTATTCTTTTCATGCCTCTTTCAGTGAAATCAATGGGAAAATGGCTTTGATTTTTTGCTGCACTAAATTTAGATTTTGTTCTTGCTGCTTATCTGATGTTTTTATTGTTTTAGATTTGATATTAACTGCCTGTCTTTTTGATGAATAGACAGGCGGTGATTGACGACGGCTATTTCTAAATGCTGAGGCTTTGAGTCTTTCATTCACATGGGTATGCTGCACTGCTTTCAGTCTGGATATAATTTCTGTTGTTTAATCATACAGTGGTGCCCCGCATAGCGAGGTTAATCCGTTCCGGATTAACCTTCGCTATGGGGAAACATCGCTATACGGAACGGAAAAGCCCATTGGAACGCATTAAACTTCGTTTAGTGCATTCCAAATGGGCACAAAACTCACCGTTCTGCGATGTTTCCCCCATCCGGCCACCATTTTCGCGCCCTCGGTAAGCGAGGGCAGGGCGCAAAAACGCTGCGTGTGGCCATTTCGGGCATCCGGTGGCCATTTTGGAACCGCCGAACAGCTGATTGGAAAAAATCGCTAAGCGAAAATCGGTAAGCGAAACGCTTACTGATCGTCGCTAAGCGATTTTCACCCATTGGAACCGTTGGTATGCCTTTGCATTAGCGATCCAAAAAATGGAACGCTATGTGAATTCGTCGTTATAAGGTGCGCTTGTTAAGCGAGGCACCACTGTATCTGATTATGAGAAGCTTAAGTCTGGTTGTGGCAGTGGTAGAGAGCTTTCCTTACCTTGTTAGTTGTGAAGAAAGAACTTTTGTTGAGATCGCAATTTCAGACACGTCTTTTTTCTTTCTTTCTCCCTATTCACGTAAGAATTTATTCAGTGTTTTGCATTCATCTGCCATCTTAACCTTTGGTCTATAAGTGCAGCCAGAGTTTTACTCCATTAGTTAATGTACAAGCTGCACAACATGACAGCTCTGCTTTGTAATGGAGTATTATTCTGCTCACATTTTCAATCGTTACAAGCAAGGCTATTTTTAGCCGGCTGAAAGTTAAAATATTTCTTCTACATTCGGGGGAGAGGGTGATTCACTGAGCTACAGCACATGCTTCAAGATGGATCCTGGTACAGAGCATTCTGCAAGGAGAAGGGACAACGATGCATTATTTAATTCGCCAGATATATATTATGCAGGATCTATGTTTAGCTTTTCCTCATTTGCTGTTACCACTATATTGTGATACAAAGGGAATGAGGCAATTTCATTGCTCACTGGCTTGATCAGACATAAATATAGATGAATGAAGCAGACAAACATGTGGTGTAATGCACATGTTGCTGCTGAAAAACGGCTTACGTTCACTGTCTCTGAGGGAAAGCTTCAGTGCTTCGCAGAGCTATTTTGGGCAATTATGTCCTAAAATGTTAGGTCAGCATACAGTTACTATAAGAACTCTCCCTGGTTCTTCAGGGCAGCAAACATCACAGAAGGCCAATTTGCTTTAAATAGACAATTTGTAAGAGTTATTTCAAGCTTTTACAACAGAGGCAAGACACTTGGGATTTAATTTCTTGGTTTTACACATGATTATAGCTGTTTCAGGATTTCAGATTTATTAGGCTGGAGGACAGATGGTCACATTGCTGAGCAAAGGGCATTTAGGCAGTTCACATCATGTACTATGATAAATCTTTCAGGGCTTGAGAAGATTTGGTGTATATTTTTTAAAAAAACATATACAAATGTTATGTTAAAAGGCAGTTACTGTATTTGCTGGCATATAAGACTACTTTTTTGCCCTGAAAAACATGCCTCCAAGGGGGAGGTCATCTTATATGCCAGGTGCACTTCAGTTGGGATAGACATAGCTGCCCATAGTGGCCTTCTGATGCCTGCCCACCTCATTCTACATACCGTCCAGTATCGCGCGGTATCCAGAGCGGCCGTGGCAAGTATCGGCAGTGAGACGGGGTGCTAGCCTTTTTGACGTGACCGCCTGTTCTGCTCGGTGGGAAGCAGCGGCTCTCCGGCCCGCCCCTTGTCTATGCAAAGCTCACACATGTGCACTTGCGTACTAGTGCCGGTCACAGGGAGATGCAGGGGCGGGCCAGAGGGACTGTGGTAGTGCTGCGGTCGTACAATGGTGACAATGAATAGCACCTTTTATTTGGTGTGTGGAAGGTGTGCGGAAGAGGGGTTAGTCTTATACAGCGAGTATATAACAAACTCTATATTTTGAGTGGAAATGTTGGGGGGGTCATATTATACGCCCAGTCTTATACGCCGGCAAATACGGTATTTTGTTCACCTTAATTTTTGTTTCAGCTTATTATATTTTACCTAAAAGGTTAACAGCTTTCAGCTTACCATGTGGATTGACTTCTGTCATGCAGGAGGGGGGCTTTATTTAGAGAAAAGCCTCTAGTTCTTTTAAAACAAATTAACTTTTGGGGAGTTAAAGACTTCCCCCTCCTCAAGTTTTCCCTCCCTTGCTCAGCGTTTCAGTTTCCCTTGTTATTTCCCGAGGGAGCATGTATCAGAGCCCATTCTGTAGAGCATCTGTCCTCATCTGAGCGCTTACCATATTCCAAACTCTGCTACTTCCAGCATTTTGCCGATTTGTGTAGCCTTGGGGAAGCATTGTGCAGTGCTTTACCTTTTCTTAAATGCTTGTTTTTCTCTCTCTTGTCCAGGAAATGCCCACTCTTTTCAACAAGAAAAGCAACTGTATAGTATAATAATAATATAAGTAGCAGCATGCTTTTTTACTTACTGCTGCTGCTATTACATTTGCTGTTACTATTACTACATAATATTTATATGTGGCTTTACATATATTTTATATTTCTGTAGTTAATTATATTCATTTGATAAGATGGGAATACTTATCAAATGTATGAATGGCACAACATCAGATGGAACAGCTAAGACCGTGGATGACAGAAACAAAATTCAAAAAGATTTTGTTAGGTATGAGCAGTGGGCTGAAAACAGAATGAAGTTCGGCAGGAATACTGTAAGTACAAAGTTCTACATCTAGGAAAAAGGTGGAGAAAGTTGAAGGCAGCAGGAAAAGAAGAAGACCAATTGATGGATTGACTGCATAAAGCAGTGGTCCCCAACCTCGGGCCTCCAGATGTTCTTGGACTACAACTCCCAGAAGCCTTCACCACCACCGCTGCTGGCCAGGATTTCTAGGAGTCGTAGTCCAAGAATATCTGGAGGCCCCAGGTTGAGGACCACTGGCATAAAGGAAGCTATAGAGTTGGGTTTGCATGACCTGAGCAGCTCTGTTAAGGCCAGGACATTTTGGAGGTTCCTCACTCATGGAGTTGCCATATGTCAGAGGTGACTTGTTGGCAGATAACAACAATCTGCCTTAATTTGTCTCCCTTTTAATTAAATAATTCTTTTCAATTGAGATATTTATAGCCAGTAGGAGAAACTGATGCTGGTGAAGAGTTGACTCTTGCCTATTTATCTGTTAGAAATTACTTTGAAGTCTGTGTTTTTATAATAGCAGTTCATGATTCCTGGAATGAATCAAACGGATAACTAATACTTTAACAACTGTATGTGATTAAGAACATAAGAAGCCCTGATGGATCATCCTAAAGTTCCATCCACTCCAGTATTATGTTCCTGTTTGCCTTTGGGATGCCCATAACTGCCCATATTAATCTTCTCCCTTTCCTGTTTCCTGGCAACTGGTCTAGTGTACATATCCATTCAACACAAATGCCAGCCATCTTTTGAAGAATCCATTTATCACATAGATTTGTATCATGCCCTGCTTCTAGGATCTCAAAGTGATTGCAGTAGGTGGGCTTATCCAATTTACCCTTTCAGTAATCCGATGTGTAGGATAGGCTTAGAGATACTTACTGACCTAGGGTCATTGAGTAAGCTTCCTGGCTGAGTGTGCATTTGAATATTAGACCACATTGGTTGTCTGTAATGCGGTCCATAAACAAATTTAAGAATCATAGAATAATTGAGTTGGAAGGACCCTGTAAGGGCTCAATGCAGGGGGTTGAACTTTTGATACATTATCAAGTATGGTCTACAATGGTAGAGGATTATGGAAATGTAGGTGAAAGAGGGGTAGTTCCTGTTGAGGCGTTTACGTTGAAAGTGTTGAATCGGAAAGGAGTGTTGACCACATATAAAGAATTGCTTGCTAAAGAACAGAATATAAAGGATAAGCAAGAGCTAGGGGAATTTGGTGTGGCCTCTGATTGGTGGTCAGTGTTGAAACTAGAATCAAGATACGAAAAAGATAAAATCATGGGTTTCTTTGAGGGTGAAGTTATATTTTTATATTTAAAAAAATCCAGATGGATAAACTGTGGATGTATTCTGATGAGAAAATGATAAAAAATGTATACATACTTATTAGAGTATGACATGGAGGATGAGAGGGTGAAGGAGATGATGGTAAAATGGGCAAAAAAAAAATCGGTCATAGTATTGGTATTGATGATTGGACTAAGATGTGGAAAGAATGTCATAAGATGATTAAGCCAGTAAACCTTAGGGAAAATATCCTCAAAATGTTTTATAGATGGCATTATACACTTGTAAGATAGCAAAAATATCAGAGGGTAACAGCAGTATTTGTTGGAAGAGTAAAACAAACCGAAGGGACTTATTATCATATGTGGTGGTCATGTGAAAAAGTCAAAAGATATTGGACACAGGTGTGGGAAATACTGTAGTAAAAGAAATTATTCAACAAAAATTAGATATAAAACCTGAAATAGTATTATTGAATATTATGCCCGAAATTACTGATAAGAAAATAAAATATTTTCTAATGTATATACTCACATCAGCCAGACTACTCTGGGCCCAAAAATGGAAAAGTGAAGAAACACCAATAACAGAAGAGTTGATAAAGAAGTTATGGGATATAGCAGAACTTGATACACTTTCAGAAGCATTGTGAGAACAACCATATTAGCTGGAAACTAATATATTTTTGGGCCCAGGAAAAGACAAGAGTTTAGGGCGAACCTGATCATCTATCTTCTCAGTTCTCACTATGAACCAGCTGGAGAAATCTGTGAGCCAAACGATGCGGAAGTCTCTCACTCCAAAGGGGGGAGGGTCTATTTTAGTCCATAGGGTGGTATTTCCTTTTTGCTTGTTTGTGTTTTTCTTTGTTGTAGAGGGTTTTTAGCTTGTCTCGTAGTGTTTTATTTTAAATAAAATTAAAAACATTTTAAAAGAGAAAAAATAATAAAACATGATTTCATAAGATGTTTTTGTGGGGTTTTTGGGCTCTTTGTCTGTATTCTGAAGGTTGTTCTTCCTAACGTTTCGCCAGTCTCTGTAGCCGGCATCTTCAGAGGAAATTAGTCAGAACTTTGCCTGTGCTCTGGTGTGGTTTCTGGGATAGTTGAGTACAGTAGGGTCTTGACTTGAGAACGTAATCCGTATTGGAAGGCGGTTCTCAAGTCAAAAAGTCTGTAAGTCAAGTCTCCATTGACCTACAGTGCATTGAAAACGATTAATCCCGTAACAGGGCGTTTTTGTTCCATTTTGGTTTTTTTCTGGTCTGTAATTCAAATCTCAGTCTGCAAGTCAAACCTAAATTTTGCGGCCAGAGAAGTCTGTAACTCAAAAAGTCTGCAAGTCAAGCCATCTGTAAGTCAAGGGTCCACTGTATTTATAGCTGTGGGATCAGTTTTTTGTCCTTTTCAGGAGATTGGGTGATTATGGTGATCAGAGTGTTTTTTGCTGTGGATATATTGTTGGGTATATGCCTACAAGATATTGTTGTGATAAGGAGGAGAGATAATCTGTCACTGTGATTGATGGGTGTTGTTAGCTGTTCTTTTGTGTGCAGTGATCACTGGTCCTTTGTTGATCTTTTGCAGGCTGTATTTTTCAGTGCTGGGAGCCAGGCTTTGTTCTAAACTTTTTTCTTTTTTGTTGAAGCTCTGCTGGTGTTTGTGGATTTCAGTGGCTTCCCTGTGCAGTCTAACATATTGATTGTTGGTTTTGTCCTGTACTGTATTTTGAAATAGAATTTCATGTCCAGCTTGTTTAGGGAATGTTCAGCTACTGCCTATTTTCCCGGTTGTTTTAGTCTGCAGTGTCTCTCGTGTTCTTTGATTCTGGTTCTAATATATACCTGGCTACAATTGCAAGGTATCTGGTATACTCCTGCAGTGGTGAGGGGGTCCCTTCTGTCCTTTGCTGACCGTAACATTTGTTGTATTTTTGTGGTGGGCTTGAATACTGTTTGTAGGTTGTGTTTTTTTCAAAAGTTTCCCCATGCGGTTCGTGACCCCTTTGATTTCATAAGACTTAAAAAAACCTCTCTGACACACATACATCTAACTTTTGACCCCTAAGAGTCATTATCAGGCTGGGCACCATTGTGTTGTGAGTGGCGCAGAAAAGCGTAGGAAAGTTCAAAGCGTCATTTCAGGTCACTTGTGATTTTTTTAATGGTCTGATAAAGGCATTACCTACTCTTTTCTTTGAATGGACCTGATTGACCTAATTAGAGAATAGTTGTTAATAAGGGTAATCATCATTATGTTTTGGTTTCAGACTCTACAATTAAGGATATAATATTTGCTGTGTTTCCCCCAAAGTCATTAACTTGTGGAGTTTGTGCTCATATTGTTAACTGGACATGCCATGCATCAAATTAAACATGTTTCTTTAGATTTATTATACTTGAGAAATACTTTGGTACTGCAAATGGGTTTCTAGCTGGGAAGGCTACGATCAGGTGAATGGATATTGCACAGTTAGATCATCAAAACTTTGTAATAAATTTGCGTCCCTACAGGTAGTCACTGCTCTCTGAAACATCTTGAGTACATTTTATGTTTTTTTAAAATATCAATTTTTATGAAATTTTATTTCCATGAACTGCTGGTAAAGACTAAAATGATTCATTTTTATTTTTTAAATATCTGAACACTTCCTTTTTATGGGTCAACTGGTGGTGTGTTTCCTGTTCTTTTCATCTTCCGTGAAAGGGACTTGGGTACAGAACTTGTATTATCCTTTGAGATAGCCAATGCTGTTTCTCTGTACCTTACTATTAGAGCCATAGAACCATTGAAAGAGGTCTGGAGTTTTAGGGTTCAAGGTCACCAGTATTCAGATCAGTTTCTTGGCTCTAAGCTATCTAAACAACCTTATCTTCAGACAGGTTTTCCTTTAGTGACTGTCTTTCTGAGATAGGTTTTTACTTTGTTCCTTTTAAATTTGTTTTTAGTATTGATTTTATTTCCCCTTTTTGGATATAAACGCCTTTCCTTTTACATATTTGTATACTAACTGTTTTTGATATTGTCTTTTTAAGCTGCCTTGAGTCCTTTTTAAGGAGAAAGGAAGGGTAAAAATATTTTCAATCAATCAATTAACAGTTCCCAGGGCAGATTACGACCAGACAGTTATTTATTTCCCAACAATCTCAACCAACATAGCCATTGGTGGATGACAGAATAGGCTTCCTAGAGAAAATTCACCCTAATCATATAAGGGAATATAGAGACTGGAAAGCATGTGCTTAAATGATTAAAAAAAGATATTACCACAAAATATATGAGTATGTTTCAGATAGAGTGAGAGAAAAAAAGCACAGAGCACAGACAGAGTTCTGACTCCTGTCCTCTGAAGATGCTGGTGAAACATCAGGACGAACAATCTTCAGAACACAGCCAAATAGTCCAAAAAAACCACAACAACCATCTGATCCCGGCTGTGAAATCCTTTGCGAATACCAAAACAACAACAACAACAACAACAACAACAACAACAACAACAACAACAACAACAACAACAACAACAACAAGTAGTAGTCTTCCTTCGGATAATTGGAATATTTTTATTTTTTACAACAGTATAGTACAACTTCTGAATTAGTCGGCTGAATGCTGTTGAACAAGTACAGTAGGACCCCCTTATCCACAGGATCAGTATCCACTGATTCACTTACCCACAGTTTGAAAATACAGATATTAAAAATATTACATGGAAAAAACTAGAAGTACAGTACAGTGGTGCCTCGCTTGACGAGGATAATCCGTTCCAGAAAAATCACTGTAGAATGAAATCGTCGTCAAGCGAAAGTAAAAAGCTCATTAAAATGCATTGAAAACTGCTCAGTGTGTTCCAATGGGCGAAATACCTCGGCGTCCAGCGAAGATCCTCCATAGGCCGGCCATATTCCGGTGCCTGTAATGTGAGGAATCCATCCTAAAACACAGCGGGGAGCCATTTTGCACAGCGGGCGGCCATTTTGAAAACCTGACAATCAGTTGTTTTGATCGTTGTTAATCGAAAAATCGGTTCCCGAAGCAGGGAACCGATCATCGTCAAATGAAAACCCCCCATTCAATCATAGTTTTGCAATCGCAGTAGCGATCGCAAAAAACTAGTCGTCAAGCGATTTCCTCATCTAACGAGGTAATCGTCAACTGGGGCACCACTGTACAGATTTTCAAGGTGTACATAATTATCAGAACTGGCCACTGGAGGGAACCAAATGTTATTTCCCTGAAAATAAGACCTAACTTGTATATTGGTAAGCTGCTGCCATTGCAGTCTCCCGGCAGCTTGAGGCAGTTTCTTCTATGTTCCAGACCAGTGTTGTTGTAAAATCCAGAGCTCCATTGGCTGGCTACACAGGACGAGGGGTGTTAACATTAAGCCAGGCTGCCTCCTGCGCAAGGTTCCCCACCTCTCACCCTTCCTGCCTTCCAGCCAGTCCCTTCCTCTGTACATCTGGGAAAGCAAGGAAATGTATTCTTAATTGTCATCGAAGGAGAAAACCCACAGAATCTTGGGGCTTTCTCTCACTTCTCTGTGTGAGAGAGATGGTCATCTTCAGCATGTTGATGAATGAGGGAAGACTTCAACTCAGTTCTTACTCATAGAGGTCCCATCCAGATAAAAATTGAAAGTACAGGGGAGTCCTAGTTCCAACAGACTGTTACGTATTGTGTTTGTTACAAATCTGCACTTTTCAATATCTGCAGAGGGGCTTGGAATCATTCCCCCGTGGATCTGGGGGACCTTCTGTATTGCCACCTGGGGTGCTTGGTAAACTGCTTTTTCGCTTGCCTGATGCTACCAAAACGCAACACTTTCCCTGTGTTGTGCCATGTTGCAATATGTAGCGAATGAGACCTGCATTTGAAATGAACTGACTTAGAAAGTAACTGCTTATTAAGTTGCAAGAGGAGAGAAAGCATAATTTAACTTCTTTAAATTTTATTTTTCTCCTTTTTTTTAAGACCCTGGAAGCCATCTTGAATTTCAAATACTCAGGAGGTCCAGGGCATGGAGATGGTTACTACAGAAATTTGTCTCTGGGAGTTCATGTGGAGGTGGAGCCCTCTGTCTTCTTTACACGAGTCAGTACTCTGCCAGCTACAAGGTTTGTTGTTTGGTTTCATAAATAAGGCAAATATTTCTTCACAGAACGACATTCTTCGATCCTCTTCAAGGATTAATAGCTATATCAGCAGAAGATAATTGATAATTTTAGTAGTGTTGATGGTAGTCAGTGGGCTGCAGTAATGGACGGTAAAACGGAAAGAGGATCTTTCATAGACATTAGCAGTGACACTCAAGTTATTTCTTGTTAATACTGAGAAGGCAAGGTACACTATTTCTGAATATTTTATATCTCCTTAAACCTACGGTGGAACAGTCCAAAACAAAAATAAAGATAGTGCTAGAAGATGAGACTCCTGGGTCAGAAGTCACTCAGGTACTGGATAAAAGCAAAAAACAAGTGTGAATAGCACTAATGCTAATAAAGTAACTGTAATAAACCCCAAAGGATACTTAGTTGTTTATTTGCAAAGAGCCAAAAGGAAGGTCTGATGCTGCACAACACATACAATTAGAACATGGACTGTGAGAAATATGATAAATGGTAAACAGGAAGCTGTAAAGGAGGAAATGGAATGGTGAAACATTGCAATACTTGGCCTTTCTTTCTTTCTTTCTTTCTTTCTTTCTTTCTTTCTTTCTTTCTTTCTTTCTTTCTTTCTTTCTTTCTTTCTTTCTTTCTTTCTTTCTTTCTTTCTTTCTTTCTTTCTTTCTTCCTTCCTTCCTTCCTTCCTTCCTTCCTTCCTTCCTTCCTTCCTTCCTTCCTTCCTTCCTTCCTTCCTTCCTTCCTTTGTCTCTGTCTCCCTCCGTCCTTCCCCCTCTCTTCCTCCCTCCCTCCCTCTAATAGTGGTGTGAGTGAACTAAAGTGGACTGGAATAAGAAATTTCATTCAGACAATTGCAAAATTGTTTTAGCCTTACTATAAAACAGAGTCTGAGTAATATCAAATAGATGTCTTGGAAAACTTACTAACATAATAGTCTTTCAAATTTATGCTAGATATGTGAGTGAAGAAGAAATCAAAAGCTTTTATGCAAGCATAGGGGGGACAAGATCATACACCAAAACAGGATATATTGCTTTTTACTACCTTGCCTCACTAAAGTTCCTTTCCTTATTTGTATCATGATCTTGGGACTTGGTGACCTTTGATAGTGCTTGGATTATCCCTTACTGACAGGTGGTACAGTGGATCCCAGGATTCCATTGAGCTGTACTAGCACCAAAATTGAGATTCAAAATTTGGAATTACAGACGTTCAGATACTGAATTTAAAAATTCCGAATTTCTGGAGATCCAGAACTCCATTGCAGTTCATGTGAACGCTATATAGTCGTTATTTTCCCTTGGGAAAAAATGCAAATAGGCAAAATATTTTCAAAGCATTTCCTTGTGTCCTCTGGTACCTTTCCAGCGATTGTGCCAAACAAAAAAGTACACACTAACAGCCAGCAGTGACTAGATATTAGGAAATGGGCAAATAACCGTGGACAGCCTTGGCAGGATGACTAAAGCAGCAAGGTAGTCTGTGGTGCATGGTGGTGCACAGCACAGTTGCATGAGTGAGCAGAAAACCTCTTGGTCCTAGAAAGAAGCAAGTATTCCGGGATGGAGGCCGCCGTCCTGACAGTCTTGAGTGCTCTTGAATGTTGCATGCGATCAGAGCATTTTAGCCCCAGTAGATTGTGAGGAGTAAAATAAGAACTGGTAATGCAGGATTTATCTTTCTTAGCTGCTTCTTGCGCTGCCATACTGTGTAAATAAACACCTTTTGTTGTGTTTCCCATAGAGTGAAGGGAAACGTCCTTGGCCTGGTAGGAGGTAGAAACTGGTAGAACTAGACAGCTTTTGTTTCAATGCCCAAAGCTTAACAAATCTACCTCTTTCCAAAGTGAAGTTTTCAGTCCTCTGATTCACTGAAATTTTATGAGTTTCTATTTTAGTATTACTGATGAATAAAGCAATAGCATTGGCTTCTTTTATCTCACAGTTCCGCCCCCCCCCCCGTCCCCACTTTATTCCCAGGGTAAATAATTTATATGTTCATGTGCTCATCAAAATGTTTTTGATGACTGAAGATTTTAAGAAGTTATGGTACTAGTATGATAGATTTTCATTCTTTTAAGATGCATGCATTCTCAAAAAGGACTACTGAATAACCCTGTAACACGTAACTTGCGGATCTCGTCTTGGCTCACCTAACAAAAGTTTATTTAAGGCCAGTTCACAGTGAAGATGGTAAAGGTCATGCTATGCCCTACACATCTATAGCTGAGGTTTTAACAACTCCAGCATTACATGTAGGAAAAAATGCATTCCCAGCTGACCTTGGGAAGGCAGAAGGGCAAAACTAATTACCCTGGATTTATATTTTGTATGTTTGTTTTATATGTTTTTCCATTGATGAATGTTCTTGTCTGTATAGGAACTAACATTTAAATGGTGTAATGCTATACAGTATGTCCCTGCTTTCTAGGGGTGGGGGCAGCATCTCCTTATGCCATGTCCTTCTTTCCTTTTACCTCTCTGAAAGGTAGAAAACCCTGTTAAGAAAATGTTTACATGGCACCTGCCTTCAGTAATGTTGTCAAACTTAGGGTTTCTGGAAAACAGATAATTGGAGTTACCAAAAAAGTAGAATGTTAATCTTAGTTTGTTGGCCAAAAAACCCCCCCAAAAAACAAAAAAGGCAAAATGTTCCAGCATTAAAAAAACTGTTGTATTTCAGTGTGCGATTTCATAGATTTTGTTCAATTAAAGTTCATACTGAAATAAAACTGTAACAGAATGGCAATATCTTTTCATTTTGCCATAGTGATGATGATGAAGGGAGGTTTTTACTGTTTTGCTCCCCTTATTTGTCTCATATCTTAATGAGTCTCCTCTTAGATGCACATAGAAGTACGCTTTGAGGTTATAGTGATGATGTTATCATAATTATCATAACTCAACTCTCTGTAGCATAAATCTGCTGGAATGTTAAGGCCTCAATGTTATTTCTTTCAATTTCTTCAAACAGTACCCGTCAGTGTCATCTGCTCCTTGATGTGTTCAATTCAACGGAACATGAACTCACAGTTAGTGCAAAGAATAATGAAGATCTAGTCTTGCATGCTGGAGAATGCCAGCGGTAAGTTTAAAAACAAATGCTGATTCTTTACTTTGTCCTCTTCCTTTTCAGTTATGTTTTTACTTAACCTGCATATAATGGAGTCCAAGAAAATCTGTGTGAAGTCTATTGGATGTCATAAGATTCTTTGTTGCCTTTGTTTCAACATGCTAAGATGATGACTTTTTAAAAGTTTTTTGTATATTTATGTTCCTTTGTGCATGCAAGAAGCTCAGAAACTGAAGAGTGCATGTAGTTATTAGGTATTGCTGCAAACAGCCTAATTTTTATGATTCACTTAATTTTATCAACCCAATTTATTTTTGGGTTGGTAGGTACCTTGCAGTTTTATGATGCTCTACCCTGATGGCATTATTTAGAACAGGGGTCTCCAAACTTTATAGCAAGAGGGCCACATCAAATATTTTAGACACTTTTGAAGGGCAAAGGAACGTGCACGCATACACGCACAGTTGCAGTTAAACCCTGACCCCGGACACACAGGCGTAGAGCGAAACCTGCCCCCCACATGCACGAGTGCAGAGTGAAACCCCGCTCCCCTCATTTGGCAGTTTCCCCTTCTGGGCCAGCAAGAAGTGAATGAACTGCCAGGCTGGATAAAAAGGTAAGCCGAGCCAGATGTGGCCTGCAGGCCATAGTTTGAAGACCCCTGGCTTAGAAGAAAGAAACAGCATTCTGAGCAATCAAAATGGTTCCCTTCATTAGTTTTGTGAGAGGGGAATTCAGTTCTGTGCTCTTTCTCACTATTTTTCAGATATATATTTTTGTTTATGAAGTTATGAGCTTGGAAGTCTGTTGCAGGAAAAACACTGAAGAGTCCCGTAGGACCTTGAAAACTATCTAATTGATTGCACTATAAGCTTTTCAGGACTACTTCTCACTTTATTCCACACATTGCATATTATGTAGAACTCCAGGTATTTCCTTGATCTTTAAAAATAAATTACCGTGAATTATAACCATAATACGTGATCATGAATAGTGACAATGTGCAAAGCTATATTTGATCATTGATTACACTTTGTATGTGATGATCAAATTATTAAAATCAAATTTGATAAGAGCCGTTTGTAATTAAAAGAGGAAAGTCTTTTATCCTACTTTACCTAAGACATTTAAATTCTGTGCACAGAATGTCTGGCACTGAATAGTCCCAAACTACCTCATTAGTGTGAAAAGATTTATCAGACTGTTGATCTGAGTAGATCATCCTTGTCATTTGTCTTTTGTGGAGCTATGAAAGTGGTATGTTTATGAATGTGTGGTAAACAGATTTCAGAGTCACTGGAAAAGTCATTATATTTCAGACTTGAACAGCAAAAATGATCTTTATACGTGCACAGCTCTAACATCAGCCATGAAGTTGCTGCTATGAAGTAAATGTCTTTCAAAGTATGAGGAGAAAAACGAAAATTAGTCTACATGAGCTGTCACTTTGCTGTATTTCATCTGAATTGCCTTCCATTCTCTAAAAGGTGATTCTTGTATTTTAAAAAAAAATCATCCATTTGAATAAAATGGATGGTATAGCAATCTGAAGTTGAGGCAGGACACATTTTTCTGGAGATACAGGCAAAGGTACTGTATATTTTATACTGACAGAAGGAATGTAATATTCAGGAAAGAAGCGGGTATCAAGTATGTTTTCCCTTTTTCCTGTGTCAGGAGAATATGGCCAAGGATGGGTTTGGAGTACTGTAATCACTTGGCCCAATTGTGCTTAGCTTCTGAAATCAGGCAACATCAGGTATGTCCAGGGTGGTAAGGTGATTTTCAAGGGGTACAAAATATAGTGCAGAAGAGTATAGGCTTTTGAGTTCTGTTGAACTCTTCATTAAGCTAGGTGGTAGAAAAAGCAGTGCTTGGAGGTGGAGCCTCAAACAGTTTTTCCAGAAGTTGTCACCGAGAGATTTGCAGTTGAAATCTGCAGCCAAGGAGTAATTTGCTGCAGGGGTGGAATTTTCAGATTTTACTTAGCAATGGCTTCTATGAGGCATTGTGATTTTAGATGAGCACATTTAGACTGTTTCCTGCAGCTGATGAATGGTCGTTTCTTGTTCAGGAGGTCATCAACCAAACCTCTAAATATAAACTGGAGGATTTAAGAAGTCCCGAGGATTTGAGAGCAGGGAGAGTAGATTTTGCTGAAGAGCAGAGAATTCGTGTGCACATCTCTGGGAAGATCATGGGCATAGACAGGAATTAAAAACGCTTCTTCTTAAGTTATGTTCATCTGTGCAGCTGAATAGGATTGCTTCCTTTTTGGCCATAGCCACAGATCAGCAGTGGATACGATCCGTTGGGTTGCTCAGAACGCTTTTCTACCTTGCCCGCCATTTTGAGTGGCCTTGCTAGAAGAAGGATGTTGTTTCTGGTTTGGGCAGCCCCAGTTTACTGAGATGTTCCTAGGTTTTCCTATCTGTCCTGTGAGTGCATGGGGCATGTGTATTTCAGTTCAGGAACTGCCCCAGTATGTGAGAGGCAGTATATCTCTGACTATCCAGTGCAATGGGCTGACAAGGGATTAAACCATAGTCAGATATTATAAAGAAATTTAGATTTGTCTCAGAGGGGGAAAAATAGAGAGACATTTATACTATACCTGGGAGTCCAAAGAAAACCGTTTTCATCAGCTTTGCATATTGCAACTAATCATAGTCTATTAAGTCATTTCTCCACTGACTACAATATTCAACTGACATCATGTATCTGTCTAATGAAAGCTTAATAGTTAATGGAGGAGAGACTATCATGAAAGAATTTGAAGTTGTTCCCCAGATGAGAATTGAAGATAAAATTTTGATTTATGATTAATCCATTTTGTAAGTCTACGCTGGTCAATGTTTGAAGATAAGGTTACTTCACTTGCTGTCTTAGTGCCTTTAGCGAATGAAGAGTAATATGCGTGTGTATGTCATGAACATCTCATTTAATATCCCAGGGCTTTATTGGAATAGATATTTTCATATTTGTTGCTCTGTTTGTAAATTCAGGTCTTTCTCAGCAGATACATTAACTGTAGTCTGATTATATTTTGCAAAGAGGATGCAAAGAAAAATGGATCCAACGAAAATGGAATTAAAACCAGTTTAATGGCCTAGTTCTCTGTGTAAGACAAGCTTCATTTAAGTTTAGTGCAGAAAATCCCAAAACATAAGAGGGTTTCCACAAAAGGTATATTACGTCAAAAATTGTGCACCCTGAGAATTGTGACAGAGATGCTTTGCTAATGGAGAAGGAATGGACCAGAACTACCTAGCATTGTTGTTGGAAAGAATACTTAGAAAATTTATGTAAACAGAATGAATGTTCAGAATGGACTAGATGTGAATACAGTAGGAAAGAAAAACGACAATACCAGTTTGCACTTGGTCTGCAAATATACTTTCATCTTTGTAATTCAAACTTTTCTTTTTTTCTTGTTCACTTTAAGTTTATTTATTTATTTATTTATTATTTATTTATTTATTCCATTTATACCCCGCCTATCTGATCATATTGACCACTCTAGTTCTTTAAGTAATCGCTGCCCCAAAGCCTCGCGGCTGGCATTGCATTTTTCCAGAGTTTCTCTTGAAGCCTTTTCAATAAAAGCAGGGTTGCTACGCATAAATATGAACAGATTAACATAATTTATTTAATGTAAATATTATGTTTTTAACACTTTTGAAAGCTGTGATGTGTTATATTTTGTACGCAGTGGCAGGGAAAAGACTAACGGGAGGCAGGATGGCACTTCTCGAAGAAATTTGGTGACTCATTTTTCAGCTTCACTGTAGCCCTTCTGTTTGTTTGTCAACAGTCCTTTGAGACCAAAGAAATGTTTGCAGTTTTCCTTCTGCACATCTTGCATTATGTAGTAAACGGGTCTTCTAGAGTTCTTTTTGTAGAGCAAATATTAACTGCTAGGCAGAAAATAAAATGAAAATAAAAACAATTTATTACCAGCACTCGGAGTCAGAGCATATACTTTGCCTTAAGCTTGCTTGCTTTTAGCACAAAGAATATAATTTTAGGATATATGAGAGAAGTCCTGTCTCCTTTTCACTGATGAATATTAATTACTCTGATAGGCTCATATTTTAAACATTTGAATAGGACTGCGACAGGAAGAGAGGTCTTTGTCTAATAGCTGCAATTGTTCTCTCTGATATACCTGTCTTATATTGCTAGAAATGGAGTCTATCAAGGGACAATATCTGCTAGTCCATGAAACCTTTCAGTGGGTTATTTACTAAGGCCTCATCTCATTTTTCAAAACAGCACTGCATGCTTTTTTTCCTCCTTAGACTGTAATGACCTATTTTCATATGCCTGTATTTGTGCAGGTTTTCTCATTAAGCTTTATAATGGAACCTTCTTAAATAGGTTATTTGGAAGAACTTCACAAAATCACTCAGCACTACATTTATTTTACTGCTTTTGAAATCTTTCAGATGTGTAAGGAAGATACGTTTTAAAGTACTATAATTAAAAGTGGAAAAATGAACCATAAAGACTTAACAGTTATGTTTTTAGATGTCTGTTGTTCTTTTTTCTCGATCAGATTTTGTTTTTTAAAGAAAAAGACTTATGATGGTATTTTATCTACAGTGGTGCCCCGCTTGACGATGACCCCGCTTCAAAATCGCTTAATGATGAGTTTTTTGGGATCGCTATAGCGATCATAAAACGTTTCTATGGTTTTTTTCCTTTAACGATGATTCGTTCCCTGGTTCGGGAACCATTTTTTCGCTGCACAACGATTAGAAACAGCTGATCATCGGGTTTTCAAAATGGCTCCTCACTGTTTTCCGGACCTATTTCTGGAAGACGGAGATCGAAAATGGCTTCCCCTATGGAGGATCTTCACAAAACGAGCAGGTGTTTTCCCCATTGGAATGCATTGACCGGTTTTTAATGCATTCCAATGGGTTTTTTAATTTCGCATGACAACGATTTCACTTTACAGTGATTTTGCTGGAACGGATTATCGTTGTCATGCGGGGCACAACTGTATTTATCTTTTTTTGAGTTTCTTTGCTGGTACCATACAGACTATACATGCTATGTCTCTTGCATTGTCCATGTGTATATTTTTTGGGAACCACCTTAAAGATATCAATGAACTGGAATGTTTCTAGGGAAGGTTGAAGAAATTTAGGTATGGTTATCTGCAGAAGAGAATAGTAAAAATTGGTAATAACAACAATGTCTTCTTGAAGGCTTCCATGGCTGGGATCCAGTGGTTGTAGGTTTTCTGGGCTGTTTGGCTGTGTTCTAAAGGTTTTTCTTCCTAACGTTTTGCCAATCTCTGTGGCTGGGTCTTCAAAGGACAGGAGTTAGAACTCTGTGTGTGTTCTGGTGTAGTGTGTGAGATAGTTGTGGGATCAGTTTTTCAAGAGATTGGGTGATTATGGTGATCAGAGTGGTTTTTTGTGATGGGTGTATTGTTGTGATAAGGGAGAGAGATGATCTGTGATTGATGGGTGTCGTTAGCCAGTTTTTTGTGTGCAGTGATCACCAGTCCTGTGTAAAAGTTGTTGACCTTTTTACAGGCTGTATTTTATAGTGCTCGGAGCCAAACTTTGTTGAGTTTTAAACTTTCTTCTTTTTTGTTGAAACTTTGATGACGTTTGTGTTAGACTACACACGAAAGCCATTGAAATCCACAAACATGACCAAACAGCCCAAAAAACCCTACAGCAATAACAACAAATTTGAAAATTTGTGAGGGTGCCAAGTACATTGTAGACCTCACGATGGAAAGTATTGAGTAAATAGGTTCAAATTATAAAAACAAGTCTCTTTGGGATGGTTTTGGGATGGAACAGTCTTTATTTTTAGGAAATAGCTCTCTTGATTTGCAGACAGAACATCTAGTTAGCATGACTCAGCATCAGTCTAATCTCAAACCAGACCTGTCTGTCTAGCAGGCAATGTGGGTCTGGCATGACTTCTGTCCAAAGTATTAGAACATCACTTGTACTTTCTTTCAAGAGCTTTTCATTTGTTTTTAAAAAGTGCCCTTTCAAATGATGAAGAAATAGTACTAAATAGTATTACAGATCATCTGAGGGTCAATTTTTGAAAGAGGCGCCTTCTGAGTCTTAGTAGGGCGTTGAAAACACAGCAACTCTCTCTGATGGCCTAACTATTGTCCCCAAGAGGGCTGTTGGAATTAAGTCTGATTAAACATGTTCTGGGTCTCATTAGTTTTATATCCAGTGTTCTTCTAAGAAACTGCTAGTCCTTCTTTGCTGGAAACTAGACGCTGCTGTGAAGCAGCTACCTCTTTCTGTTCTGTGATCCAGCACATGAATGGATTGTGGTCAAATATGGTAGTGAGGCTCAGGAACCCAGGGAAGAGTACAATGGGAAACAGCAACAAGAGCGACAACAGCAACCCCAAAAACATTGTGATACCTTGAGGAACAATAAATTTATTTCATTGCTTTGGTGGACTGCAGTCCACTTTTTCAGTCACACGCAGCCCTTGGAAAAAGACTGACAATTGCATATTGTCAGAGACCTTTGGGTAATGTGGGCGGCATATAAATTAAGTAAGTAAGTAAGTAAGTAAGTAAGTAAGTAAGTAAGTAAGTAAGTAAGTAAGTAAGTAAGTAAGTAAGTAAGTAAGTAAATAAATAAATAAATAAATAAATAAATAAATAAATAAATAAATAAATAAATAAAAAAAAATATTAATATGAGGTAGTGAGCCCCTAATTGACAATGCTGTTATTAACACAGGAAGCTCACTTTGTAAATTTATTAGCAAGTATTTATGTGGTTGCCATTTTATGCAGTTGCCATTCTACTTGGTCCCATCCCTTATTTCCCTTCCCCACATTTGAGCCTAATCCCATCCCTACCCAGCCTTCATCACCAGCTGTGCTGGCCAGGATTTCAGGGAGTTGTAGTCCAAGAACATCTAGGGACCCAAGACTGTGATGCATCGGTTTAAAGAGATCCTTTTGAACTTCTTCACATTCTTGTTCTCACCAGCCCAACTAAGCAGAATCAGCCACTCTTAACTCCTGGTGACTTCAGAACAAGTTAAAAGCCCTGATCCCAATATATTTCTCTGAGGGTCACCCCATTGGTTCACGTCTTCCATGCTACTCCCTCTTGTTTACCATCCCACATTCTGTATGCAAGTTTGGCAATCTTGCAGCCAAACTTTTTGATGATGAGCACAGGTATATTGATGCCAGAAGGGTTGATCTGACTTCTGTAAATGATAAATTAATATTAACTTCCCACTTGCTTTGCTGGCTGACATACATTTCAATTTGGAGAAAATGAAAAAGAAAATCTCTAGCTAAGCAGAAGGGAGAATTAAGTCATTTGGAAAGAATGCAGATGACCTGGCAAGCTGTGCTCACCATACTGTAGAGTTATAGGTCTCCCTCAAGGAAACAACAGTCCAATATCATCTGCTTGCTCTCTCTGATGTCCATTGACAGATTTTACAAATTCTCCTTGATTTCCAGCAGCCAGAAAAAAAGAAAAGAACAGCTGCAAAGCTATTTTAAGCACAGAGGTGCATGTTTAATGGTATGATTCACACATTTTCTGACTGTCCAAATGCTCTTTTTAATCTGATGAACAAAATAAACAAGCCAACCTTGCAAACCTTTGCAAGGTTTATGCAAAAATGTTCATGGATCTTTGAAACCTCACATTTAGAGGTGAATTCATGAGGGAGGAAATAGCTTGGATTTTGAAGAAGGGCTGTTATTTTAAACAATGGCTGACATGATGTTAACTGCTATTTTATTCCCTATCCTGAGGAACATTTGTTCATCTGAAACTATTATTTCTTTAAGGGAGAACTCAGGGATAACCTAACATGACTTAACTCCACTCTTAAATAACACTATCGAAGGGATGCACTGCAAACACTCCTTGGCATTTGATTAAGCAAAGACATTACATTGGGGCTAGAAATATTTTAAAGTCACTGAGCAGTTCACAGTTAAAATGAGCTTAGATTAGCCAACAGTCAAATAGCTGTGGCAGAAGTATGGGAACAACTCATTTAATGCAGCACATAAATCAAGCAAAATAACCAAAAGTATGGGTTATGAAAGCAGAAAATAAAGGTTATTAGACAATCAGAAATGGGAGGAACATGTAAGCTCACATTGCTACTCCCATGCTGATCTGCTGATAACACCAGCTAAAGCAACACCAAGCTTGTTTTTAGCCAGTGCTGTTTCTGTTTAGACTTCAGAGTTTTTCAGGACCATGGATAACTCCGAGTTCCCCAAATCAAATCCTCATTTTAACAGGTTCTTCCTAGGTAAAAGGAAGATGACTCATTAATTCAAATGGTATATAGTGAAATCTATTTTCACAGTTCCCAGAAACAGTGTTATATGATGAATTTGGATCCACTTAAAAGCAGGATGCATCCAACAGCTCTGTGCCAACCCACTTGTTTACTTGGACTTTCCAAAGGTTGTTCTTGAAGCCCCCCACAAAGACTCCTGAATAATTCAGCAGTCATAAAAGAAGACAGGGTGGCCCAAATCCTCTTACTTACTTAGTGAGATTTTTCACACTTGTTGAAAAGACAGCCCTGACAGGTGCTTCGTGTTTGGGTGAGAAGTGGTTAACTGATGAAAAAAGGAGTCAGCTTCTGGGATTTTCCCTTGTGTGATGTCACTTTGTGAATGGTAGTGAGCAAAAGAGGGTATCTAGACCACCTTGAAGGCTGCTATTGGTGTTGTCAACATCCAGGCTGCCCTTCGTTATGTAAACCTTGGCATCCTATTTTCTGCTGGTAAAATGGACACTGTTTTGTGCAACAGCATTGGGACATTTCCTGGCATTTTTAGTCATGCAAACAGAAGCACAATATCCCACATTCATAAACCAGAGGTTTTTTGAAGAATCGAATTTCCACCAGTTTAAGAAGGGTAGTTAGGATTTTGTGATGGTTCAAAGTACATAAACACTCCAGATGTTTATAAATGTATCTGTCCAGATGGAAAGAAGATGGGGGATAACTGGCTCAGCAATACTGCGAGTGAAAAGAATGTAGGAGTCATTGTAGATCACAAACTGAATATGAGCCAACTGTATTATGTGATTACAAAAAAGGAAAATGCTATTTTATGCTGTGTTAACAGAAGTATAGTCCCCAAAACCCACAAGGTACTAGTTCCCCTCTGTTTGGCACTGGTTCGGCCTCATCTTGAGTACTGTGTCCAGTCCTTGACAGGAAGGATGCTGACAAATTGGAACAAGTTTTGAAGAGGGCAACAAGGATGATTAAGGGGCTGGAAATCAAGGCCTATGAGGAAAAACTGAAAGAGCTGAGCATGTTTAGCTTTGGGAAAAGAAGAATGAGGAACATATCAGAACACTTTTCAAATACTTGAAAGATAGTCATTCAGAAGAGGTGCAGGATCTGTTCTCAGTCATCCCAGAGTGGAGGGCTCAAGTTACAGGAAGCAAGAATGTCAATTGAATATCAGGAAAAACCTCCTAACTGTTGGAGCACTATGACAATTACCTCAGGAGGGGGTGAGTTCTCCAACACTGGAGGCATTCAAGAGAAATTTAGACAACCAGATCTAGCAGCTTGGCTTTGATTTGTATTCCTGCACTGAGCAGGGGGTTGGACTCTATAGCCTTATAGGCCCCTGCCAACTTCATGATTCTATGAAAGTTTTCTTTGGGAAAATACAATGACTTTTCAGGTGGGAGATTGGACCTTACCCCAAAACATCAGTTCCTCTGGTCCCACAAAAGATCATCAATGGAGAGATATTGGTTGGAGTCCTCATTAGTGTCACTTTTGTGTTTATCTAATCATGGACTGAGAGACTGTGTCAAATGTGTATTCCAAAGTTCATACTTATTTGGAAGACATACTCCATCTTTACTATTTTATAATGCTTATTAGACCAGGGGGGAAAGGTTAGGATGGGTTTTAGCTCTTATATGCTTATTTTTTTCAACTTTGTATGCTTACGTATGTTATTATCTTGCTAGCCGCCCAGAGTAGTGGCTTGTCCACTAGATGGGCAGGGTATAAGTTCAAACAAACAAACAAACATAGTGTGAAGTCATATTTTTATAGTGACTTACAGAACTGTTTTAAGGTCTATTGTGATGGTTTTAACTTTTTCTTTATATACCAAGCTAATTCTTGTGGTTTTAAGGCTGAATTTGTTTTCTTTTTTGGTTTTAAGTCTTTTTTATGCACTACTTTGGCAAGGAAAGGTGGGGTAGAAGTATTATTGTTTACTGCTATTGCATTTCATGTCATATTTCTCGGCACTGCTGGTGCCTGGAGGAGACCCAACGGCCAAGCCTAAACAATTAAGAGTCAAGCCCTAAAACATATGTGGGTGAGATGACATGTTTGCAAAATTAGTGATTTTTGGATTTCAGGAAACAAATGAGTTATTGGCAATTTCTTTAAATTGGTAACAAAAGATTTTAGAAGACATCCAGTTGCTGTAATTAGTATGGGAAGGAGGGTGACCTGATCTTGTTTCCATATTCATTTAACTTCTTGCCTTAATGTTTCATACTTTGCAATTTTTGTACTTGTGTGGCTTAATAAGAAGCTGACGGCATATACCAAGATCCAGGTCTATAGACCCTGTGTCCTGAGTACACTCTGTACTGCAGTGAATCCTGAACCCTTTGTGCACGGCAGAAAAGGAAGCTGAACATGTTCCCTATGCGCTGTCTCCAACACATTTTGGCATCACATGACAGGACAAAGTTCCAAATAGAGTAGTCCTAGAACAAGCTGGAATTTTTAGCATGTATACATTACTAAAACAGTGACGTCTATGTTGGCTGGGGCATGTTGTGAGAATGGCTGATGGTCAGGTTTCAAAAGATCTCCTGTATGGAGAATTAGTGCAGGGAAATCACCCCAGACCCCAGCTGCAATACAAGGAGATCTGCAAGCGGGATCTGAAGGCCTTAGGAATGGACCTCAACAGATGGGAAACCCTGACATCTGAGCGTTCAGCCTGGAGGCAGGTGGTGCATCACGGCCTCTCCCAATTTGAAGAGACCCTTGTCCAGCAGGCCAAGGCCAGGAGGCAGTCCCGAAAGCAGCAAAACCAGGGAGCTGGACAAGGGACAGATTGTATTTGTCTTCAGTGTGGAAGGGATTGTCACTCTCAAATTGGCCTTCTCAGCCACACTAGACGCTGTTCCAAGCCCTCTATTCAGAGCATTTATCATAGTTGATTGAGACTGAAGGATGCCTACTAATACTTTTCCATACTTCTGAGGCTCCTTGTTAATGGAACTCCAATGTTTATACTGTAAATTGTAATATCCAGCTTATTGAAGTCAACTGTTTTATCTGTGATAACTTGTTACAGTATAAGCACTGCAGATATGTTTCCAGAAACTGGAGGTGGCTGCAATTAATAACATGGCGGAAAAATATGAATACACATAATCAGTAAGATTTGGCTGATTCCCGCAGAATGATCCTGTTGATGCTATCTTAGGGCTTTCAGCTACAAACAGTAAGATGAATTACTTCTTTTCAAATCATGATAGCCCCTACATATATCACTTCCATATTGCTTAATAATTATTTTCTGATGGTGTCTACCACAAATAACCTTGGCGATATAACTCCCTCAAATTCAGGCTCAAGATGGCCTCATTTTGGCCATAGATTCAATGGTTGCTTATTGACATTATCATTCAGAAAGTAACTGGGATGCTGTCCATTTATTGGGTTCTCAAGCCATGCATCTAGGCACAAAAGATCTTGTATTAACATAAGAGTAGTTTTTACTTGCAAGTTGTCGTGTTGTTAGCCCTTTTTTGTTTTATACTATCCTCTGATGAAGTGTTATTGTTTGACCCATACAAAGATACTTAAGGTCAACAAACCTGTATCTGCCCATGCTCCATGACAAATAAAAGCATTCTGTACATGCATTTAGATGATGGCACCACTATTTTGACAGGAGGACTGAGGTTTTCTTGTTTAAATCATCAAGATCGATACTCCACAATTCTAAAATAATATGTTAATACTGAGATTGCTCAGATATTTGTAGTAGTGTTTTTTGAGTACTGATTTCAGTCTGTCAAACTACTTGTTCCATAATAATGATTGAAGTTCCTTGTGATCTATATTGAGATTTTTGTGGATGCCTAGACATGTACTTCTAATCATTGAATAAGCTGTTCATTAGTGAGCTTGTAGTTACCGCGGTCTAAGAATTTGCTTCTTTCTATGTGGGTAATAGCACATATATCATCAACAAAATTCATTTTGGTATCTGTACTATATGACTCAGTAGTCTTCAAGTCTGTTCAGTTTATCAGAAGAGCATGCAAATAACTTAATTATGTCCTTGTACATTAAGTGGAAGCACTGAAGTAATTTTTCTGATTATTATACCTGTAGCCTTTAGTGCTATTACTCAGCTGGCTAGACAAGGGATTTAAAGCCAGATAAAACCACAAAGAATTCAAAAAATCACCCTGAAATATACCTTTTCAATTAAGCATATTATTAGACAAGAAGTCTCTGGATCTTAATTTTGTGCTCCACTATGAATTTAGATAGTAAACTAATAATTTTATATAAATCCTCAAAATCTCAAGAAGCTGTAAGTGGGGCGCAGAATCAGTTGCGTTTTAGTAATCAATATAAGGAAGTGATAAATTTCTGAAGCTCCTTCAAGCCTGATTAAATATGAAGGAATCAATAACAAACAATTACTTGCAACAGTGGGATTTCGTAATGCAGCCCTCTGTCGGTCTATTGGGATCTGGTTGCACTTGAGAAAACATATTTTGGAAAATAATTGATATAAACAATTTGTAAAAGGTGGATTAACAGGTGATAGATTGGTAAGTTTTTAGAACCAGAACCCACACCAGATTTACAACGGAGATGTATTATTCCCTATGTGAAGAATTCTGGAATAAGATTTGAATTGTCAGGATCTAATAATGGCCTTGAGTTCTTTTTAAACAAAAGGTATGGTAAAAATATTTTAAATGCATAATAAGAGCTTCATTAAAGATTTAAACAGGTATGGATGGGTTGAGTTTAATTTTTTTTCCTACCATAACGTATGGATTCCAGCTGCTTTGGGGGCATTCCAATACTGTGTGTTCTTCAGCACTTGGCAGACATCCATATCTTTTATTTCACAAAGCACCTAGGTCTTAGGGAGCAGCGAGCTCCGTATTTATATTGGAGCCGAGGGGCACTAAGCCACTAAAGTTGTCTTTAGTGGTGTAAGACCACAGATTTGTTCAGTACTTCTCAAAATTCTCGTTAGGTGGTAGATGTGCTTCCGAAATGTTGTGGGAAAATAGGAACTTGAAGGAAATGCAAAGGAAATTGCTACTGGAAAGGTGGAAATTGGGTGGAGAGAGGTCGAAAAGGAATAGCAATAAAGATGTTCTACAACCTACACATACATAAAAGAGGCAAGAGAGGGAGCCACCAACGCCCTGAATCTTCTGAAGATGGATTTCTGGAAATCATTGTTCCTTAATTTTGTTAGATCGTCTTGAGCCTGTGAAAGTCTGTGGCTCCAGTTGGAGCAATGCAAAGAAAAAAGGAAATCTTGGTTGGAATTTCCAAGAGAGGACAGGCTAACCAAGGTCTCAGGCCAGAACCAGACATGTAGGGGAGATTTATGGAATAATGGTTGGATCCTGGATTCTGAAGTAGAGAAAGCGATTTTGTTAGCTATACTCTCTGGATGATTTTGGCCTTTAATGAATTCAGTTCAGAAGAAGTTGGAAGGAGACTTCGAGGAGCTTGAGGCGAGCAACTTCATGCAAAGATGGAAACAGCCTGTCAACCGACACCAGGATGAAGAATTTGAAGAATTACAATACCCAGTTTGGTGTGGTGGATAGAATAGCAGATTCAGGAGGTTTGAATCTCTTCCCAGTCATGAAAACATACTGGGGGTGTGAAACTGGTAAAACCACTGCTTGAATATCACATCTACCTTGAAAGCTCTATTAGAGTTTCTCTAATTTGTTTCTGACTAGAAGGCACATTACAACACACTGACAAAGCTCTCTTTTGAGTTACATCGTGTTCACTTCCTTTTTCTCAACCAGTCGTCACCTGATCATAGTGTCTCTCCCACCTGGCTACTCCTTTCTGATGGTCTTGTTCCATCAAGGAGCAGCAAAATATCAAAGGACAATAGAATAGATAGCATTTGACTACATCTGGGCTCTATGTGAATCTCCTCTAAAAATGTTGTTTCCATTAAACAGAAAGAAAGACAACTCCATATCCTGACAAAGGGAAGGTACATTCCCGTCATTTCCAGTTTCTTTAAATGTGTGGGTATAGTTCTTGGAGGATCATGGAGCTGGAAACATTGAGTCTGAATCATGGGATCTTGTCCACTATGAACTATGGGATCTTGTCCAGAAGCAACAGTAGTAGGAGCTCTGGCCAATGAATTTCATGTTAAACAACAAAGAAGCTGCCATTTATAGTTTTAATCTTAATGTTGTTGTTGTTTAGTCATTTAGTCGTGTCCGACTCTTCGTGACCCCATGGACCAGAGCACACCAGGCCCTCCTGTCTTCCACTGCCTCCCGGAGTTTGGTCAAAGTCATGTTGGTCGCTTCAATGACACTGTCCAACCATCATTAATCTTAATAGCCTTGTTTTAATCTAGATGTTCAGGATTTCCAAAACAAATCTGTTTAGAGGGGATCTGTCTTGCAGAGTGTGCTACTGATAAAGCCTTGGTTTGATTTGCTCGATTGTTTAGTAAGCTATATTCTGTCTTAAGAAATGATATAAAATGCACTTCAGTCTTGATATAGCCTTTTTGTTCATAATTAAAATGTTTAGCATGAAGCCTTTTCCTGTAATCCAGTCTAGTTTTATAGAAGTTTGCTAAAGTGTGAAATAGCAGTGCAATATGTTAAGCATTTCTATAAGATCATTTTTATGCTGCTCTGTGAAGTAGAAAGAAAAGGAAAGTAACACGTCCTTAAATAGTGTCAGGCTACTAACAGCATCTGGTTTCTTTTCTGACAGACACTGCATTTCTCATTAATAGCGGCTTGCAAATGCTGTTAGTTGCTATAGCAACTGTATCAGTTTTACACTTAAAATATTCTGAGAAAGATGGTTGTGGCAAATGCTACTAATTGGGACTTCCCCCCACCCTGTGTGTTACTATTTTTATCCTGTTAACAAAATGTGATGTGTTAAATATAGTAGAATAGCAGAATAACCGCTAATAATACATTGCTGCTATCATTAGATTTTCAATTAAATATTTTATTTAGAATTACCACCAAACTATCTTTTAAAGCAATACTTAAGCAGCATTTCTTTTCTTTAATACCAAAGTTAAAAATGAATCCAATTTTTGATTTTGACCAGCATCTGATGGTGTGTGGCAAATTACATGTCATGGCAGCTGACCTGTTCATTTAAACTTGAGCTTGTCCTGGTGACTTGCAGAATAATGATATGCTGTTTAGAATACAGTGGGCACATAAATGAGGGGAGCTCATCCCTTCCTCAACTCTGCATATCATTTGCATCTGCTCATCCCAGAAGAGGCTATGGCGATATTGAAATATTACCTACGGGCACCTTGATGTGGACAGCAGTGAACAAGATGAAGCTTAATAGCAAGAAGATGGAAGTAATGTTGGACGGGAAACTGACTGATTTGCAGCTGGTTTCAGATGTTTCTAGATTAGATTTGATTCCCCCATTTGGATGCACACCTTGCCGTCAGGAGTTGAGAGTTTGTTACAAGTCTAGACTTCTGGCAGAGGCATCCAAAGAGGCTAAAGCGGGTCACATCAGCAGAAGAGAATGGATAGTTTTCATCTTAGGTGGATAGCCCAGCTGCGATCCTACCTTGACGTAGTGGGGCGCTCGCTACCTTGGTCCATGCGCTCGTAATCTCAAGATTAGACCACTGTAATGCGCTCTACGTGGGGCTGCCTTTGAGGCTGTTGCGGAAACTTCAGGTGGTACAGAACACGGCGGCCAAATTACTTAGTGGAGTGAAAAAATACCAACATATCTCTCCCACTCTGGCCGCATTGCATTGGCTGCCCATCCGATTCTGCATCGACTTCAAAGTGTTGATGCTTACGTACAAAGACCTAAACGGTTTAGGGCCTCGATACTTGGCGGAACGCCTACTCCCACCAAGATCTACCCGTGTCACATGTGCGAGCCAGGAGGTGAGGTTGAGGAGCCTAACGCCGAGGGAGGCCTGGAAGGAAAACACAAGAAATCGGGCCTTCTCGGCGGTGGCTCCTCGCCTCTGGAACAACATACCCCCTGAGATTCGTGCGGCTCCCTCGCTGGGTATCTTTAAAAATCAATTAAAAACATGGATGTTTCGGCAGGCCTTCCCTCCAGACAATTCCTGATGTCCTCTTTTTCCTTTCTATCATCTGCTCCTTTTCTCTGCAAATGCTTTTATGTTTTCACTATATATAAATTTGTTTTATATATATTTATTGTCTATTTTAAGTTGTTAGCCGCCTAGAGTGGTCCTAACCCGACCAGATAGGCGGGATATAAATAAAATAAATAAATAAAATAAATAGTTCCAGTGATGACGGGGGCAGAAAAGTTCCTGAATGGCAGTTATTCACCAGCAGCGGCAGCAACAGTAATGGGAAGTAACACTGGCAGAGACTTTTTCACAGACAGTATGAAGGGCACTCAAACTAACACTTGTTAGTACCAAAAGGATGTCTAGTGGTTGATTGTAGACAGAAGTGAAAACAACTTCCAGTGCTGCACAACACATACAATTGAAATATGAAATGCGAGAAGTGTGAATGACGGGAAACACTAAACTATAAAGCAAAAAATGGAGCATTTGTATCTTGTAAAACCTGGTTTGAACAACTAATGGCCTGCAATGGGACATTTTTTGGTAAGATAATTACAAAGTATTTCACTCTGGCACTGATGATATGAGAAGAACCTGAGGCAAAGATGTAGCACAAGCAGGTGGGGGTCTATAATAGAAGTCTGATCTCTTGCAAATCCTCTCAACGTAACAGTTGTTTAGGCATATGCTCCAGGCACAGATGTGGAAGAAGAAATCAAAAGCTTTTATGGAACTCATCAGGAGGAAACTGATCATTCCAAATTAAGATATGCTAATAATCATAGGTAATTGGAATGCAAAAGTGGGAAACAAAGCAGAACCAAAGAGAATGTGGTCTAGGAATCAGAAATGAAGCAGGAAAATGACTTATAGAATGCTGTGTAGCCAGCGACCTGTTTACTGAAGATACATGGTTTGGGCAAACAACAGACAATTGAACTCTTCTAGAAATAGGTGAGATTGGCTAGATTCCATGGCAGCCGCAAGGTACTAGGTTACTGGTAGTTTTTTTTTTTATTTTTTTTTTATTCAATTTATATTCTGTCCATCTAGACCGAAGTCTACTCTGGGCAGCTACAAATAAGACATAAAAATAAAAGCAATATAATAAAATAAAGACAACATTAATAATATAATTCAAGATGGCAAAGAGTAATTAGGTGATGACAGGAAGAAGTCCTGCCTAAAGAGCCAGGTCTTAGGTTTGCTCTTAAAAACACCCAGTGAGGGAGCCAGGCAGATCTCTGCGGGCAGACTGTTCCAGAGGTGAGAGGCTACAGCTGAGAAGGCCCGGTTTCTTGTTCTTTCTCTCTGGGCCTCCCTCGGTGTTAGGTCCCTCAGCTGCCCATCCTGGCTAGAAGGAGTGATTCAGGTAGATCTAGGTGGGAGGAAAAGACCCTGATGTTGGGAAAGAGTGAGGGCAAGAGGAGAAGGGGACGACATAGGACGAGATGGTTGGACAGGGTCACCGAAGCGACCAACATGAATTTGATCCAACTCCGGGAAGCAGTGGAAGACAGGAGGGCCTGGCGTGCTCTGGTCCATGGGGTCATGAAGAGCCGGACATGATTTAATGACTAAACAACCACAAAGGGTGGGAGGAGGTGTTCCACTAGATAATGAGGTCCTAAGCCATTTAGGGCTTTGTATATCATCGTTAACACTTTGAAATCAATGTGAAAATGAACGGGCAGCCTTTCGTTTCTGCATTGATTTTGAGAGGAAATCTCTCAAAATCAGTGTGGCCAGCATCTTCAGGGGACAGGAGTTAGAACTCTTTCTGTGTTCTGACAGAGACTGGCGAAACATTAGGAAGAAAAATCTCCAGAACACGGTCAAATACCCTGAAAAACCTACAACAACCATCGGATCCCTCCCGTGAAACCCTTTGCCTGAATTCTTTAAGCCAGTGTCTTATAAAGAGAAAAACAGAAGTGCAGAGTTAATAGTTTTATAGAAAAGAGGGAACAAATTGTGCAGCCATTTCTGTGCATACTCTTATATCTGTCAAATGAGGGGTTTTTTTGTAATATTCTTATAGAACACTTGCCTAATGCACAAAACCCAACATTCTGAATTTTTGTAAAGAGGAATTTTGAGGATCTTAATCATCATCACAATCATCCTCTAGACCTGGAGAGCTGGAAGGGACCCTGTAATCATTGAATCTAGCCCCTGTCAAGGAGTGGGGAATAAAGACATTTGGATTCCGTGAAGGACAAAGACATCACTAGCCAGTGTGATAGTCAATGAAGTTGAAAGAGGGGAATAATAAAAACAAGTTACCCTCTATGGACAAAACAGAAGAAACATAGAATGAATAGCCCAAAGATCACTACAAAATCAAACTTCTATGTAATTTGACAGGATAACTCAGGTGTTTAGGCAACTGGCTGCAGAGCCAAACTTGGGAGTTTTGAATCTCACTGGATATTGCTAAAACAATACTGTATTTCATGCTATCGAAACAAAAGACACAGCTGCCTCTTTTGAAATAAATATAGTATGTGCTGAGATTTTAATTTGAGAAGTTTGACTTTAATGGCGAACTCAAAATGATTTCTCAGAGAAATGAGATATTTGTTGGATATTTGCTCCTGTGAATCAGATTCAGGATTTATGAACTTCTGCACTTCTCCAGGGCTCTTTTCTTGAACATTCAAGGCTCCCTATTGTCTTGAAAAGTTATTAAAGTTAATTGGTGAAGTTTTCTAGTGTAGCTGAGGGGGGAAGAGAGAAACTGTAGACCATTTTCTTTGACATGCAACCCTTTTCTGTGTTATATTTTGTTCTGGGAAGAAGAATCATTCAAAACATTATTTCCACTTGCATTATGAAAGGTGTGTGTACCCCTGTTCTTAATTAACAACAACAACAACAACAACCATCATCATCATCATCATCATCATCTTCTCAGAACTGCAGAGGTGGAATTGGTCCATTGCTTGAAGCGCTATGGGGCGGTATATAAGCAGCATGCTGTGCTTTTTTTTTTACAGTGGCCCAAATCCTGTTGTTTAATGTAGTAAATTTATCTCTCTCTCTCTCTCTCTCTCTCTCTCTCTCTCTCTCTCTCTCTCTCTCTCTCTCTCTCTCTTATTTATTTATTTATTTATTTATTTTATTAGATTTTTATCCCGCCCATCTAGACCAAGGGTCTACTCTGGACCAAGGATCTACTCACACTAGAGTAGACCTATTGAAACTGCGGCTGTCTTACTTTGGGTACTTCATGGGAAGGCACGATTTTAGGAAAATAATAGCTCTGGGAAAAGTAGAAAGCAACAGGAAAGGAGGAAGACCAAATATGAGATGGATTGGCTCCCTAAAGGAACCCAGAGCTGAGTAGGGCTGATAAGGGTCACCATAAATTGGAGGCAACTGGATGGCATGTGAAAACAGTGATAATGAACAATGGTGTATCAGTTTAAATAATAGAATACACCACTTGTATTCTCCCCTTTATGTCCTAAAGTTCATAACGAAAATTTTTCTTCTTTCTGCAAAACTAGCTATTATGTACTTTAAGACAGAGCTCCCGAACCCCTGGTCCGTGGCCCGGTGCTGCTCCATGGCCTGAGCCGGACCGGGCCACCGAGACAGACTTCCCGCCCCACCCCTGCACGCACTTACCCCCGCATAGCCCCTTTATGCCTGCGTGCGCGCTCCAGCATGCCCGTGCAATCACGGTGCCACCGTTTACGCAGGCACACAAGTGTGCGCACACCCGTGCAAGTGCCGCCCGACTTTATGCATGTGTGCGAGCCCATGCAAGCACACTTGTGCGAGAGAGCATGCTTGCTAGTTAGCACATGCATGCAAGCGTGGGGGGGGGGGGTTGCCCCGCCTTTCCCAGCCGGTCCGCGGACCGAAAAAGGTTGGGGACTGCTGCTTTAAGATAGATCTGCCTACTACTGATTTTCAGAATTTGGTTTATAGCTTCCCAACCTGGGGTCCCCAGATGTTCTTGAACTACATCTCCCAGAAATCCTGGCCAGCACAGCTAGTGGTTAAAGCTTTTGGTAGTTGTACTCCAAGAGCATCTGGGAATCCAAGGTTGGGAACTACTGCTTTAACATGTAATGATTTAGTAATCTTGAAATTATAATAACTGATTTATAGACGTACTTTAAGGTATGTATTAAATGGGATGGATTTCCTTCCTTCCTTCCTTCCTTCCTTCCTTCCTTCCTTCCTTCCTTCCTTCCTTCCTTCCTTCCTTCCTTCCTTTGTTATGTACTCTGCGTCCAATGGCAAATCAATAATACAATACAGTACCGACTATAGCTCTACTATACTGCGTCATGTTTCAGTTCTGTTCTGATTTTGCAAGAACAATAAAACTATAAAACACTGACATGTTTATAGAGATTATATCAACATTTTGAAAAGATCACTCTCTTCTGTCTTAGAAATCAATTTGAGTTTATAAGCGAGTTGAGTAATAGACTGATTTAAGAAATGTAACACAGAGCAATAGATTTGTTGATCTGAATATGTGTCTATATTCACATGTTCCTCTTCTTAGCTTCTGACTTCAGGGGACCCTCACTTTGCCTGTATAGAAAGATAGATGGATGTGTAACAAAAATTTCCATAATAATAATATTAGTTCTGAGTCATCACTATTGAATTCCTTGGTAATTCATTCTTTTAATCCTCTACAAGTAATAGGAAGCTGATTTCAGGCCTCTAGAGATGAAGCTTTAACTCTGATGACTAATATACAGATTTGTAGAGAGTATAGTAGAGGTCATCGTATTTTTCCTCCTTGATTTTCAATCTGGCAACGTGAGCAAACTTTTCTTTTTATCTGAAAAACAGGAATCAAAAGGAAAATGAAGATGGACTTTGGTTTTGATATAGGAATTAGATAATGATTATTTTTTAACACCCAGTGGAAGCGTGCAGTGAATCTTATATCTTGTAAATGTCTGGCCTGTACTGAAGTTTTCTTTCCAGTTCTTATTTTGAAAATAACTTAAATTCTAAGGATTTAATACCTAAAGACTTAAGATATTACTTATACATTCTTTGTGATCTTATTGAATTATATAGCATTTAGTGAGGGAACACACATACATAGGTAGCCCACTTTTAGCCACAGGCAGTGTAATCTAGACTCAAAGAAATGCCAGCTGCTGTATATTGGAGTGGAAAGAAGCCAGCTGAGCTGGCACCACAGCCTTTGTGCCAGCACAAATGCCCTTATGCTGACACAGTCCCCTTGCATTGCCTAATTTCAGGTCTGACAACATGATTCCCTGTTGTTTACTGATCCTCTGGTACAGCTGGATCTGTTAGCATAACTGCTGTACTGGCTGAAGTCAGGTGGCAGAATAGTTTTTTAAAAAGGACAGAGAAGTCATTGAGGAGGAGTTGAGTTTTCCCAGAAAGAAACCCCTCTCAGCCCAGAGCCATTTTTCTGTCATCAAGTTAGGCCAGGATCCAGGTCATCCTTGGTAATTTCTGACATCCCTAGAATGGGAGGAGTTTGAATTAAGCACAGATGCTACTTGGCTTAGTGTCAAGAGCTTACCTAGCCCTCAACTCTCTTGGCTTATTATATTGGAAAACAGATTTACCTGGATTTTCTAAATGGAAGAGACATTTTATATAAGTGCAGGAAAAGACAGTAGACAGTTCTTAGTGAAAGGAGTAAGGAAGGTAATTAATTTATTTACAGCATTTATAGACTGCACAGCAGCTGTTCTCTGAAATTTATATGCAATTACATGGCAAATTATTAATTAAATTATTGATTGAATTATTATAACCATCACAGAAGAAATCCATATTAAAAGCTGACCATAAAAAATTCAACAACATGGAGTATATGCATGAAGAAAGTGCATTAAAAGTATATAATCAGTTTAAAATTTAGTGGATTCAGCTGCTCACAATTTAAAAGGCTGGGAAAATGGAAAGGTCTTCTCCTAGTACAAGACAGGAGAAGATGCTGTAGCTATGGTGCCACCATCCAGAAGATCCTTTTCCGGAAGCCACTTATTGTACCTCACTTTGTGATGACACATAAAGAAAACCAGCTCAGCAGCAAAGAACCAAAGAAACCTATTCAAGTGGTTTGAAAATGAAGGGCTGTCCCATTCCTAGAAAGTCTGCAGTTTTTCATCTCTGAGTAATTGATAAGGGAGTGTGCGTCTGTGTCTTTATCTTGTCTTCAGCAGAGTAAAGCGCAGATAAACGAACACAACAGCTTCTTTCAAGCAGTGTATTTACAAAATATATACAGGATATACATACATACAGCACTTCAATGGCTCAGTATTCAAACCAGCAGCATGACATGCAGACATCAGTATACAGGAGAAGAGAGAGACTGTACAGCGTTCATTTCTTATATACAATCCTGGTATCAGTCTGGTCCAATCCCGTCTGAGGTGATCTAATGCACACAGGTGTGGCAGTCCTCATATTGCAGTGGATTGCATCAGCCAGGGATGAAGGAATGATGTCATCTTATTCTTGTTCTGCACACACACATATTATGTTCAGGCTATATAAAAATTATATACCTTAACAGTAATAAATGACGTTTGCTGGCAGGAGCTAAAACACTTCTCATGTATTCAAAGCCCCACCTTCTCCAGCGGGCACCCACTCAGAGGGAGCACCAGGAGAATGAGGGGCAGGGAAGCCAGGCCTCTCTCTCCAAGTGGGTGCCTGCTGGAGAAAGCGGGGCTTTGAAGTGCCAAACACCTGTTCAGACAATAAACAAACTGGTATGGTCTGGGTTCAATGGTGCGGACTTGGATCCACATGGCAATCTCCCAGCTCCCAGGAGAGGAGAGAAGGGGCGGGAGAGGCTCTGCCTGCCTCATTGTTTTGCAGCTTATTATGGTTGGGCGAATAGGAGGAGATGGAAGGGGTGACTCTTTCCTTCACCCCAAGGGCCACCGCAAGGCTCCTCCTCTTCCTCCCTCCCTCCACCAGCCAGCGAACCAACCATTTCGGTTCCACCTCTGCCCGTTCTCTCCTTCCCGGCCAACCAAACGCAGAAACAATCTCCCCCCCGCGCGCCGACCACAACAACCGCTGCGCTCCCGACATGTCCCCTCGCCCTATCTCAGCCTGAAAGAAACAACAACAGAGAGAGAGGCCACGGGGGGGGGGGGGGGGAGAGACTCTTTCCTTAACCCTGAGGGCAACCGCAAGGCTCCTCCTCTTCCTCCCTCCTTCCACCAGCTAGCGAACCAGCCAGAATGGTCCGTTCCGTGGGCCACTGCAGTCGACCTTTCCATTCGTAACTCGAAGCAACGTTTGCAAGTCAAGGTGAACTTTTCCTATCAGAGCGGTTCGTAAGTTGAAATGTTCCTAACTAGGGCTGTTCGTAAATTGAGGGTTGACTATTGTTAATTACATTTATTTGTTACTGAGTATATCCTTAAAATCTGCCGCACATGGAATAACAGAGTCCTTTTTAGTTTTGAAGTAGCTAACCTGCCTCAGATTCTACAACAACTCACAGTGTTTACTCTCTAAAGCAGAAAAAGATTCCTGGCGGTATTAAGAGAAGTAATTTAGGAAGTGTAACAATCCCGTCACCCTAAAGAGACAACGATCGTGGTCAGTGAGTCCCTCTAAACCTGTGGTCTCCAACCTTGGGCCTCCAGATGTTCTTGGACTACAACTCCCAGAAGCCTTCACCACCACCTCTGCTGGCCAGGATTTCTGGGAGTTGAAGTCCAAGAACATCTGGAGGCCCAAGGTTGGGGACCACTGCTCTAAACTACCACCTTTATTTCCTGAGGTAGGTCCTCTAGGCATCAAGTGCATAGTAAGCCCCATAGACGAGCCTGAACCTTAAAAGTAACCTTTGATTGCTTCCAAAACAATAAAACATAGGCTATGTGCTTCCTTAGAATGCACACCAGCCTTGCCAAGTAGAACAGTAGGATCTTTTAACTTCCAGCGGCAACTATTACCTTTCTTTCATCCACACTGGATTTAGATATAGCCCTGCTGTAGCAAAAGACTAGTCCTCTGTTGAAGAATTATATTTGTTTTATTGAGAAAATAAGGTAGGTTCTAATGCCACTGCTGATCTGACAGGAGGTGGAGTTTCGCTCCCGGCTCCCCTCCTGCAGTTGCTACATCAGCTGTGCCTGCGGCATTAGAATCAAATAGGAGTCTGCACTCCTCATAGGTTCTAAGCCACTGCTGATCTAGCCATTAGTATGATGTAATACTAATAGAAATAAAGGGCACAATACATGTAATGAGTTCGATTCAAAGCTACAGTGGGGTCTTGACTTAAGAACTTAATCCGTATAGGAAGGTGGTTCTCAAGTCGAAAAGTTCTTAAGTCGAATCTGCATTTCCCATAGGAATGCACTGAAAACCATTTAATCCGTATCTGCTCTTTTCTGTCCATAGAAACTAATGGGAAGCTGCTATTGTGCCTTCTGCCACTAGAGGGGGATATTTTTTCCTTTTTTCCCCTTAGGTTCAGGGAAGACAGGGAACACTAAAGGCAGCACTTTAGAACTCTTTTTTTTAAAAACGAAGCCAATTTTAAATAATGTTTTAAAGCATGTTGTGCTGATTTTTTCAGCACAAAGGCACTCAGGCAGGCTTTTTAGGTGCTGAGCAAGCCTCCGGAAGCCTGCTCAGAGCCAGCCGATCAGCTGTTAGGCGGGGAGAGGAGCAGGGAAAACCACAAAATGGCTGCCAGGCTCTTTCTGGGTGTCGGCTTTTAGCTCTTTCCTGCTCTTTTTCCTGTGGTTTGGGGGCTACCAAGGCCTGGTAAGTGACTTTATTTAACAGTACAGTATTTATTTTTAAGTTTCTGACCCTTTCCCCCCCTCCAGAAGCCTCTAAGGGGAGGGAGGGGGGACTTTTTTCCTTGTTCGTAACTCCAGGGAAGTTCGCATGTCGAGTCCTTACTTTCCCTATAGGGCAAGTTCGTAACTCGAATTGTTCGCAAGTCGGGTCGTTCGTAAGTCGAGACCCCACTGTATCTAACACAACCTACTGCAGAACAAGTATCCACCCACTCTGGTCTGTGGGATAATGGACTCAACTAGTGTCAAAAAAGGTCGGGGACCACTGTGTCTTCTAAACGCAGCCATGGTTTCAACTTGTGTGCCTATAGATTATTCTTTCCAATGTATCTTTATCATAGTTCAAGCCAACAGGCTGCTGTGCTTGAATATTTGGTGATCCTGGCAGAGTAAGAGAAAACTGAGGTTTATATTCTTATTCTTGCTGACTTCCCTGAGACTGCTTGCTAAACAGAACAAAATCATGTAAGTTAACGGCATTTATGGGTTTCAGATTACAGACTTAGTAAGTGTTGAGTGCTTTATAAAAATTATGATGAAGCTGCTTCTGTGTGGGAAGAAGGGGAAGTTATGCAGCAGCTAGCTAGGTAATAGTGAAATAATTATCTTTAAAGTAGCAATCAAAATTTCATTTCCTAATTATGTTTATGTGTTTGTAGAAGCTCAGTGAGTATTGAGTTGAGCTGTGAAAATAATAGTTGTTAAATCATTTAGATTTGTGAAAACTCATTCCTTAAGGTAATTATTCGTCTGTAGTAGATATTCATATAGCAAGCGTCAAAAATGCCCTGTGGAAATACAAATAGTTTTAACTGAAGATTGCCACCAAAACTGACCATGTTTTCATACTGGAGTTATTACTGTTGTTACAAAAATAGCATCTTTTTCAAGGCCATATAATAACTGCACAAAAGAGATATAAAGGCAATTGTGTCTATGCTATTATTGTGTTCTCTCTTTCCCTTTTCCCATTGTTACATGTTGGATCTCAGTGATTACCGTAATCTACAGAGTAAATTTCATTAAAATGAGGTAATTGCAAAAATGATACGAATAGTCCCCTGAATTTCCTTTGTGATCTTTTTGAAGCAACCAACTGGCAAGTATATAGTATTCCCTAGTTTGTTTTGCCGTCATATTAGGGTAAACACCTGCCAACCTGGAGCAAAATCTTGCACTAGGAAAAAAAAAATCAGCTGTTGTGTGTTATGTGCTTTCTTTAATTTTTTAAAAAAGATTATAGGTGAAAACAAAGTAAAAATATAAAGTAAAAAACAAAAATGGGTGGCGCCTTTAAAAATGTGTACAATATACAGCAAATCGACAGTAACAAACTGTCAAAAGCTCTATATAAGCTCAGACAGTAGGAAAATCTACAGTGGTGCCTCGCTTAACGGCGATAATGGGTTCCAGGAAAATCGCTGTTAAGTGAAAATGTCGTAAAGCGAAAATAAAAAGCCCATTGAAACACATTGAAAACCGTTCAATGCATTCCAGTGGGCTAAAAACTCACCATCCAGCGATTAATTCTCCGTCAGGCAAGTGGATGTTGGCGGCCATTTTCGGTGCCTGTATAGCGAGCCATTTGGCAGCCATTTTCGGTGCCTGTATAGCGAGGAATCCATCCCTAAACATAGCGGGGAGCCATTTTAATTACCCGGTGGCCATTTTGAAACTGCCAATCAGCTGTTAAAAAACCATCATTTTGCAAAGAATCGGTTCCTGAAGCAGGGAACCGATCATCGCAAAGCGAAAAACCCTGTTTAGACCATCGTTTTGCGATCGCAAAAGCAATCACAAAAACATCGTCGTGAAGCGGATTCGTCGTAATGCGGGGCAATCATAAAGCGGGGCACAACTGTATCTCTGATATAATTACCAGCACTATATTAGCTTAGTAATTTTTTCCACAAGTCCATATAGGTTTATGACACTGAAGTATTCATGTTAGTGTGGCTCATCAAAGAGGACCATAAACTATGACCAGTGGTCCCCCAGTTTCAAAGCCTGCATTTGCTCTATGGATTTCTCCATAAGCTTTCCCTGCATCACCATTGCATAAGTGAGCAATCCACAGCTTCCTTCTACTGAGAAGCAACGAAACATCCACTTGCCTGACAGAGAATTAATATTAAGGACTTGCTCAGCAGTGTCACAGTCTCATTTATAAACATTGAAAATAAACCCAGCACTGAGAATAATATAACATTTTGACTCATTATGACACTACTTTTTATAAACATTTCTTCCCAAAACCTTAGCACCTATCTGCCATGTGTGGTAATAAGATCCAGTTTCCTGACATCTCCTCCAACATTTAGGGCTACTAATATGATTTATTTGGCTGAGATATTTTGGAATGAGATACCACAGACAGACAAATTTGTGTCTGCCTTGGATTCCTATTGAAATCATTCTATCATTTTTGAGATTGTACCCCAGTACAGCTTTTCCCACTCTTTTGTTGACTATGAGGGTTTCTCCATTTCTTCTATGGGATTCTTGCCCACAATAGTAGAAATGATAATCATCTGAATTGAATTCGCCCATTCCCGTCCATTTTAGTTCACTGACGCCCAGGATGTCAATGTTGATTCTTGCCATCCCCTGTTTGACCACATCCAGCTTCCCAAGATTCATAGATCTTACATTCCAGGTTTCTATGCAGTATTTTTCTTTGCAGCATTGGACTTTCCTTTCACTTCCACATACGTCCGCAGCTTAGCATCCTTTCGGCTTTGGCCCAACCACTTCATTAACTCTGGAGCTACTTGTACTTGTCCTCTGCTCTTCCTCAGAAGCATGTTGGACACCTTCTGACCTGAGGTTCCCATCTTCCAGCATCATATCTTTTATCCTTTTGTTTCTGTTCATGGGGTTTTCTTGGCAAAGATACTGGAGTGGCTTGCCAGTTCCTACTCCAGGTGGATTGCGTTTAGTCAGAACTCTCCACTATGACCTGTCCATCTTGGGTGTCCCTGCACGGCATAGCCCATAGCTTCTCTGAATGACTCAAGCCCCTTTGCCATAACAAGGCAGCAATCCATGAAGAGCTGATCCAACCTATAGGCTGTATTAACACAGTATAAAAACCAATCTCAGAAATCTCTGATTTCAAACTCTTGTGTTTTATGTTCATAATAGGTTCAGTGTATGCCTTTTAAAAGTCTTCCATATAGTGATAATTTATCTCATGGATTTATTATTAATTGAGTTTAATATAAATTCATTTCTCATAAAGTGCATTATACTTAGAAGAAACGTTTCTGCATTTTAGCATTACAGTTTAATGGAATGGAAATGTGTAATTCTTTTTTTTTTTTTCATTAGCCTCTAATTCTGTGAAGGGTGTCAAAGAAAAAATTACAAGATCATACATTTAATAATACTTAGAGTGTGTGCACCCTTCACTCTGCAAGGATGTAATGCAGCAGTCTATAATGTGTGCTATGGACCGCATGCCTCTCTGTGGTGCTTCCCAAACCACCATGCCCACCGAATTCTTTTGCAGAAATATGGGCAGTCTCGGAAAGTCCCCTTATTCTTGCTAAGAGGGAACAAGTATCAAGTTTTCCATGTTTTATGGAACCCTGGAGCCCCATACCACCCAATTTATATTTCATATAAATTTATCACTAACAAGTGCAGTGTGGCTTTTCGGTTTTGCAAAACAGTGTAGAAAGGAGCCTCTAAGCTTCAGACATCAGCATAGGTAGCACCCTGAATTGGGAGATCAACAGCATGCCTGCACATATGTAGAAGATTCCCTGAAGGGTTCAACCAAGAACCTTTTCACTGTTCCTGCCATCCTTCAGGCATGTGCCTAAACAGTGCAGCAGGTCTTTACAGGGAATTAATGATTTATGCAAAGTCACCACATTATTTTTTAATTGAGCCACCTACAGTAAACATAAAAATAATGTCACTGGCCAGACTGGGAAGGTTGGATGTGAATATGTTGGATCAAATGTCGATAAATAGATAGACATTATTATGGTCAACAGCCGACAGCCAAAACACAAAGAAATCATAAATACATAAAGTGTGTTATTTCAGGAATGTGTCAATGTTGGATTTCTGTCACCATAAATAAATAAAAAGAAGATAGCTAAAAATCTTCTAGCAGCATAATTAGTACTGGATGTATTCCCCTCTTAGAAGATTGCTGCGGTTAACTAAATATTAATTATAAATTTACTGAAACCCTCCTTTCACACATTTTAGCTGCAGCAGCACAAAATCTCTCCACATTAAACAGCATATTTATATTCTGCCCTGAAAGCAATAAGTTTGTAATATGCCTTTGATCATCCACCAAATTTCTTGAAACAAGGTTCAGTGAGGGTTTTTCTAGATGTCAGGATTAAAAGGGCAATGCAGACGAAGAAGGGCTGTTGTTTCTAACCCTCCAGAATTATGATAACATTTGCATTGGCAATATAGTATGGGGTCTTTTTAATCCCCGCTCTCTGGACTGCTGAAGGCAGAGCTTTTAGCTGGGGAAGAATGAAAGCTGTACAGTGGCGCCTCGACTTAACGACCATCCCAACATACGACCATTTCAAGTTGCAACCAGCTCCAGCTGCAAAATTTTGCTTCGTCTTGCAGGCGGAGCTTCGAGTTGCAATCAAAAGAGGCAGGGGAAAAAGGTGGGGAATTCAAATTAGAGGGCTAACTGTTGGTCGGCGAAGAGCTTCTTTGTAGCTCTTTCACCCCAATGGTTAGAGTGAGTGCGATCAGAGGAGGCTTCGGACTGCCTGGAGCCACTTTCTGCTCCTTAGTAAGTACATTTACTTTGTTTTGCATGGTGGGTTTGGGTTTGGGGGGGTTATGTTTCTGTGCTGTGATTGTTTTGTGTTTTGGTGTGTTCCCAGCCCCATAGTGCTCTGCTGGGGCTGGCTGTGTTGGGGGTGTTTTCTGAGTGTTTTTTTTCCCAGGCCCATAGTGTTCCGCTGTGGCTGGCGGTGTTTTTTTGTTTTGTTTTGGTGTGTTTGTTTTTCGACCCCAGCACGCTCCTATGGGGTTGCAGTGTATTATTTTTATTTATTTATTTTTGGTATCCCCCCCCCCCCCGGCTTGAACGGATTAATGGGGTTTCCGTGTATTTCAATGGGAAATGGTGCTTCGACTTGCAACCATTTCGAGTTATGCCCATCTTCCGTAACAGATTATGGTCATAAATCGAGGCACCACTGTATGTTTTTTTTTTCCAAATTGGAAGCAAATATAAATAATTCACTGGTTTCAAAGGCATTATCAAGCAGAATCATTTTGGGGTTTGTGCGTAGATCATATTGCCTGCCAACCTCTGCGGTATGTTATCTGAGGGCTAATTTAGCTGCATCAGATCTCATACAGAAAAGGCATTCCATGGAAAAACTCTCTGAGTCAAGCATATGGAGTTTTCTTGTAAACTGACTGATAATCTTTCTGAAATATCAGCTTCAGTCAAAAATTAAACTAACAAAACCCTTGTTTCAACCTCCAGAGAGAGCTCCCGCAAGTACATATTTTCAAGTGTATTTTTTCCAGGTTGTTCTGCTGCCTGGTTTGTTTATGTGAATATCTGTGCAGAAGAACAGTATTGTGGTTTAATAACTACTATTTGTTTGATTGATTGTGCATGTCTTTCAGTGAGTTTATTAACTATCAGCTGTTCAGTTTCCATATTTTGTTTAGATACAATTTTATTTTTAAAAAGCTAACTGTTTGCTTAATTAATTAATTATAGCAATTGGGTTATATAGTTTTTGTTACATTTGGTTCTTTTTATTCTCACGTGGTGGCGCTGTGGGCTAAACCGCAGAAGCCTATGCTGCAGGGTCAGAAGGCTAAGCAGTTGTAAGATCGAATCCACGTGACGGAGTGAGCGCCCGTCACTTGTCCCAGCTCCCGCCAACCTAGCGGTTCGAAAGCATGCAAATGCAAGTAGATAAATAGGGACCACCTCGGTGGGAAGGTAACAGCGTTCCGTTTCTAAGTCGCACTGGCCATGTGACCATGGATGATTGTCTTCGGACAAAAAAACGCTGGCTCTACGGCTTGGAAACGGGGATGAGCACCGCCCCCTAGAGTCGAACACGACTGGACAAAAATTGTCAAGGGGAACCTTTACCTTTACCTTTTTCGCACAAACACTTAATACTGCTACTGTTTATGTTTGATGTGATGAAAACATATCATACGACGTGCAAGTTTTTATCTCACAAAGCTTCTTCAATTTTTTTTTGAACTTTAGAATGGCTATCCAAGTTGAAAAGTTCAGCTTCGAAAGTTATCCAGACTCTCCTGGAGAAAGAGCTCAGTTTACAAACCCAAAGCAACTGGAAGAAGAGAGACAGCAGGCAAAAGGTTTGGAGATCAACAGCAAGTTGGACATTATCTGGAAAATTATATCCTTTTACTGTGCAGTCCGCTCTCAGAAGTTACTCTGGCTGTAGCGGGTTTGGAATGAGCCATAGCCTCTTGCAGATTGTTGCCTTTGTCCTACCACAACCTCCTAGTGCTGACTGATCTCTGAAATCTGTCAGCAAAACTGCTGAAATCAACCAGCAGAAAAGCCAGAAAAGGTGTGGAGAACAGCAGAGAGAGGAGAGAAACTAAGTTACATCAGACACAAGCACTTGATAGATTAACCGGCCACTGTATACATGTCCATATGAGGAGGTATCCATGCATCTGAAGTGGGTTGCAGTCAAGAAAAGAGAATACCAAATAAATCCTGCTTGTCTTAAAAGTTCTATAAGACTCTTTATTTGTACTGAAACAAACTAACATGGTTACGTTCCTGAAAAAAATGGTTTGAAAAAGAGCACTTAACATAATTGTTGAATAATACAGGGGTGCCTCGCTTAATGAGGAAATTGCTTGACGATTTTGGAACCGATTTTCGCATTACGACGATCTAAAAACAGCTGATCATCGGGTTTCAAAATGGCCACCGGGTGTACAAAATGGCCCCCCACTGTTTTTAGGAGCCATTTTTCGCTATACAGGCACCCAAAAATGGCCGCCTTTATGGAGGAACTTCGCTGGACGGTGAGTTTTCAGACCATTGGAACGCATTGAACGGGTTTCAGTGCATTTCAATGGGCTTTTTTTCACTTTACAATGTTTTTGCTCTACAGCAATTTTGCTGGAACGAATTAACATCGTCAAGCGAGGCACCACTGTATTTAATTTCTTTTCTTTTGCTTAGATTTTTCGGCATGCTTCCTTTAATGTTTTGCTATCTTCCTGATCAAGTGAAGATAGTCCATGATTAATCTGTTTCCTTAAATGCTGACTCATGAAGAGAGACAACTGCACACTATATTATTCCTGCCCCCTTGCCCAGTTAGATGTGTGAGGAGAGGAAATGCCAGTAGGGCGATTTTAGCAATATAAGCGAGTAGTTAAACTGATTCCTGTACTTGTCCTCTCCAAAGGCCAGGATACTTGTAACTAAAACCTCAGTGGGTCATTGATAGACAGTATCCCCCCTTCTTTCTTTTTTTGGTTTTCCTATAAAACAAAAACAAACACATAACCTTGTTTCAACTTGTTGAAGTCATGACCTAAAGGATCTTTTGATCATGATCAAATTACCTGCCTTAAGCTAGTAATAAGATTGCATGGTTTCTAGCCAAATCAACTTTTGGCCCTTGTTTGAAAGTCAGATATACTTGTCAATGAGAAAAGGAAGTATTTCATTTGGCACAGGTTTCCTCACCTGGACTTCTTCTAGATATGCTGGGCTACTAACTCCATAAGGTAAAAGTTCCCCTTGACATTTAGTCCAGTCATGTCTGACTCTAGGGTGCGGTGCTCATCCCTGTTTCCAAGCCATAGAGCCAGTGTTTTTTGTCCGTAGACAGTTTCCATGGTCATGTGGCCAGCGCGACTAGACACGGAACGCCGATACCTTCCCACCGAGATGGTACCTATTTATCTACTCGCATTTGCATGCTTTCAAACAGCTAGGTTTGCAAGACCTGGGACAAGCGATGGGAGCTCACTCCAAGGCGTGGATTCGATCTTACGACACCTGGTCTTCTGACCTTGCTGCACAGAGGCTTCTGCGGTTTAACCCACAGTGCCACCACATCCCTCCCACCATCCATAGCTACCCTCTTATACCGATGGCAGGCAGTGAAACCTTCTGCATCAGAAGGGAGGCCTGAGAATGGACTTGCTATGAATTTCCACCCATCTTCTTGTTGTTGAGGGCAGATGGGGACATGCTTCTCATGCATGGAAATGATTTCTTAGGTTTTTAATAAACACGATCTTGATCTTGATCTTTATTTAAATATGATAATACTGTGATTGTTGGTAAGTTAGTTTTGGGAGGCTTTTACATTTTTAATTGAGCATGTGCTAATGACATCTGCTGTTGTCTAGACTGCAACATCGTTTTGCTGGTATGCAGTGTTAAGCAGATGGTACACAATTTTTAGACTGGCTAATTTTTTTTCGCCCTGTGCATGTTATTAATATTTTCTCAATATTTAGTAGGGTATTCAAAGTAAGAGCTATTTTTGGAGCTATTTGGCAGCTTGAAGAGCTATTTTGGCAAGCAAGATGCCTCTTGGGCGTTAGGAAATGGGTAGCGCTTGTACTCGGATATTAAAATAGGAAAACTCAGTGAAATAATTTTGAGAAAATGTTCCCTGTGCCATTATCTGGCTACTTCTTTTCTGGCTGAGATAAATGACTGTGAATATCATGCACCTGATGACTTTCAACATCCTGATACTGAAATTGGGTAGGCTGGTGCTTGGCTGACTGTTTGGAAGAAATAATAAATTGAGCTACTTAAAAATAGGGCAAGCATTTCTGCAGATTTCAAGCTTGTTGTTTGAAAGAGAAATACAATTAAAATACTCTAAGAAGAACTTCTTAAGCACTTTCCAGGCTGAAGCAATATTAAGGGCACTTGATCCAGGGAATGTTTGGGGTTTCTCTATACATACAAAAATGTAAGATCTAGCAGTTTTAGCCAAAGCATTTTCTGTACCAGTAACTTCTCAGCTAGACAATACAAACATTGTTTCTCCAATCAAGAGAAGCATGTAGTACTGTATCAGTTCATTATGTCGTTATGATTAATATTTGTCATTCTGAAATAGCTATAAATGAACAAAACCAACATAAAAATAGGATAGTATTTGAAAATATGAAAAGGCAATAATTTTGGAGCAGCAGCGTCTCAAAGTGAGCAAGACTGGAGAGAAAGAATAGTGTGAAAGCACCCAAAAACATTTAACAGGATGAAAATGCCATGATGATCAGTATTCTGAAAGTTTGGAATGCAAATGAGAGCAGTGATTTATGATAAGTGTTATTCATTAATCATTTAAGCCATTTTCCTTTAGTATAATTTCTGTTTATGAAAATGTGCTGATTCATTTATGCTGAAGTGGCACCGGGATTAATTCATTCACCTGATTTTATTCACATGGGAAACGACAAGTAGAGCAGAAAGAAACATCTTCACAGCAGAATGCCTGAGGTCAAATAGACTCAGTCCAGAAACTAGGGAGGTAGGATATTTTTGCGGGGCATCTGCAATGTTGTGTTAGTACACTATGTGAAAAATGTATTTCTTATTTTCACACTGAATTATATTGCAAGAATATGTCATTCACTTGAAAATCCTTAATGCTAGTGACAATAAAATAAACATTAGATATTTTGAGATAGGGTCTCTTTTTCATAGATAGATAGATAGATAGATAGATAGATAGATAGATAGATAGATAGATAGATAGATAGATAGATAGATAGATAGATAGATAGATATGAAAAAATATATATGCACATATATATGGAAATAAATGTTTTTGCGAGATCTGTAGTAGATTGGATATCTGTTTAAAGCAAAAGCAAAGTGTGCTGCTTATATACCGCCCCATAGTGTTTCAAGCACTCTCTGGGCGGTTCACAAGTTAATTATTCAGGCTACACATTCCCCCCCCCCCCCCCGCGAGCTGGGTACTCATTTTACCGACCTCGGAAGGATAGAAGGCTGAGTAAACCTTGAGCCGGCTACCTGGGATTGAACCCCAGGTCGTGAGCGCAGTTTTGGCTGCACTACAGCAGTTTAACCACAGCTTCCAACCAGTATACAACTATTTTATCTAAGAGAGCTACCTTCCCCAGCCCTCTGTTTCCCAAATGAAAAAAAGGTAATAATTGAAGGAAAAGTAGAAGGTACCCTGTTGCCCCAAAATAAGACCTAACCTGAAAATAAGCCCTAGTATGATTTTTCAGGATGCTAGTAATATAAGCCCTACCCCAAAATAAGCCCCAGTGAAGTGAAACCCCGTCTTCCACCCTTGTGCAGCAACCAGAAGAAGATGACACAACTGTATTTGAATAAATGTAGATGGTTGTACATGAAAAAAATAAACCATCTCCTGAAAATAAGCCCTAATGCGTTTTTGGAGCAAAAATTAATATAAGACAATGTCTTATTTTCAGGGAAACAGGGTAGTACAAAAATAGGAGCACCTCATATGAGATAAATTGGTTTACTGAAGAAAACCACAGATGGAAGTTTGAAAGGCCTTCCCAGGGTTGTTCATGATCAAATCTTTTTCAGGAAATTAATTTGTCAGGTCACCATGAGTCAAAACTGATGGCATATAACATGGTAGCAGCGCTGTTAGTTGCATACATAGGAAGTAGTTCTGTAGGAAATAGACTGCCTGGAATGAAAACCTTTAATAAGGGTAGTAGTTAAAGACCCAGCATACATTCTTCATTAAAAAAAAAAAAAAAAAAACACTCTCAGGCCGTGAGCCAAACACGGAGCTCTTCGAAATCTGTTTCAAGTTAAAATGGACAGTGCTTATCAAGAGACACTAATGACCTGACACGGTATAGAGTACTTCAGTCAATTTCTGTGATATTTGTACCACTTGGCTTAGAGTCACAAACTCACAAGCCAGAATCCTGTTGATATCACAGAGCATAAACTGTAAATCCTGCAAGCAGTAAGTGTGATCTTGCTGTCCGTCTGTTGCCTCCTCAGAACCCCCCTGGGTTCATGATGGATGGCCGGCAAAAGGCAAAAACTGCTTGTTTAATTGTCTTTACACCCAGAGAACGTTGCAGTAGGATTTTGGCCACAGGACTGTATTGCTAGAAGGGACTCAAAGTCCTTCTAGTCCAATCTCATGCTTGATAAACCTGGTCCGGTGTATCATGATGAAAAGTGAAATCTCCTGTTTTCCCATTTTGTTCTCTCTTGAGCCTAACCATGTTTTCTCATTATGGCCTTTAATTCCCTATTAATAATCTAAAGCAGGGGTCCCCAACCCCTGGTCCGCGGCCCGGTGCCAGTCCATGGCCTGGGTCGGCCTGGGCTGCGGAGACAGATCTCCCCCACACGCACTCCTGCCCCACACAGCCCCTTTGCACATGCGCGTGAGCACCACCACACCCCACCCATTCACGAGTGTGCGTGAGTGTCCCCCGAGCGCCCTTCACACATGCATGAGCGCACGTCCACTCCTTTATGCATGCACACAGTTGCGGTTTGTGTGTGTGTGTGTGCGCCCCGCCTTCCCCAACTGGTCCATGGAGTTGAAAAGGTTGGGGACCACTGATCTAAAGAATACATTTTAGTCTTAAAGACAGTGTGTGTTTGAGTGTCTTATGCTTTTATAACTTGTTCCTTAACTATCATTTACCCCTCGTTGAAGCGTGAAGGGGAAGCAAGTGTAGAAGGAGTTCTCAATCAACTAGTCCTAGAGCACCTGCAGTTGGCTCCTCTCCAGTGGGGTGAGTAAGGTGGAAAAGATTGATGATTATATAAAAGTTCCTGTCTGAGATAATGTGTTTTCCCAGTGTACTCTGCAAAATCATTGGGTGACCTCTTGAAATGTTGAACAATACATAATGCTGCTCATAACTTTCATGTTCGATCATTTGTTAAAAGTCATCGAAGTAGAATGGCTTAGTGTGAGACCTTTCCCCCTAGATTTAGTTTTCTCAGTTATAGAAAATCATCTAGGGTGGATATTTCTATTATATTATAGCTTTACTGCCTGTTCCAGTGGAGTATTGTTTTCTTGTTGTTGTTTTAAATGGTATTCATTATTTTGTGAAATGCATCACTTCTCTGTGTTGGAGAGTTTTCGGTCTCAGTAATTTGTCTAAAATATTTTATGAATTTATGATAAAATTATGTCCTTAGTAATGTAAATGGCAGTAGCAGCACACAAGACACAAAGAACTGTTCAGTGGAGGTGGATGCCCTTTTATATCAGGCAAATTTAGCCTTCTAGCGTGTAGGAAACAATAGAAAAACAAAAGCAAAGTGATAACATGCTGGTACTCTCTTGTATGTACTTTTATTTGTAGCGTAGGTCTACATGCGTATGGATATATGTAAGGAAATCATAGTTCGGGATTATGATTTTAAACCATGAAAAATCAGGGAATGGAGGGGTTGGTTTGACTTTTTCTCTCCTGCAGAGTGGCTGTTGTTGCTGCTGCTGATGGTGAACTTTGGGTAGGGAAATCTTGACAAAAATATGACTTACAGAGAGACTCTGACACAGTGCCTCTCTCTTGTTCCTGAATACAAATTCAGAAGTTTGGAAGATTTTGCACATCTGTCCAGCGTTGTCTCCTTTCACCCACAATTTCACTGAGATCTCCGCTGGTCATAAACCTATCTTGTTTTGGTGCAGCATATTCAGGGGGTTGATTCCCATGCCATCCCAGTCACTCTGAGACAGAGCTGATTTTTTAAATATATATTTTAGTCTTGTTTCAACCCTGCTTTGGTTCCTAAGACTCCTGTGATTGTCCTGGTGGTGATACCAAATAAAGAAAAGTTCTGCCCTACGGCTTCAAATTCTTGTAAGCCATGGAAGCTCACTGGAGGGTGAGCAATAGTAAACAGTTCCTTACCATAAGTCTGAAGTTACTTGATAGCATATAACAAGAGGTTTAGAGGTACTGTTTATGAGTCCTGCCTCAGGTATGTTTAGGTGTGCCAGTATACTCTCTCTTCTCTTTTGTTGTTTAATATGTAAATATAATCCCTGTGTGTGATGACATAGGGATTTGATATGAAATGTTACTGTTTTTAAAATGTAATCTCTGTTTATTACAATCTGTTCTATTTTTTTTAAGTCTTATCAATTTCATTAATTCTCACCCAGTCTGAGAGCCCTTGAGATGAGAAGTTGGGTACAAATGCTAAAATCCTTCTGATTCATATAATCACTCTATGTGTCTCCCCATCTCCAGCAGGCTTTGCTTCATTCAACTGGTCATGTGCTGGTTGCTAAATCAGGCCTGTGTCTGATTGGGAAGGAGAACTTGTTGGAGAGGAGAAATCACTATGTGATTGCTATTCCATGTGTTGTTCATAACAGGATCTTGATCACAGTATTTTAAAATGAATAAATTCAGTTGTTGCATCACAGTGGTTGACATCCTGTTGCCCAACACAGTATGTTGCATTTGAGTAGGCCCACTGAACCACTTGGTGTTTGATGAATCAATTCCTCTGAGTTCCAGTCATTCAAATCGGCTTACTCTAGTTGCAGCCTACTTGAGTATAAGTTGCAACCAGAGTGGACCCACTTGAACTCATGGAGGAGTTGACTGACCAAATCCCCAGTGATTCAGTGGGATGACTCTACTTTAACTTACTACACTAAACAACAGGATTTCAGCAGATGTTAATCTTTGTTCATTTCACAATGCTGTAATTTTATTTTTTATTATAAATTATTTTTGTGAGCTTTGTTGGTTCAAAGTATGTGATGAATGTTTCTCTCAGTCATCTCCATAAGCTAGCTAGAAAAGATTTTGGGTTCCTCTTGCCAATTGCCTCCTATAAATTCTTGATATAGGGACATATATCCACTGTGGGTGGAAGAAGTTCTGCAAATCTCATTTTGATTTTTTTTCTTTGCACAATTTGAAAGGACATATCGTTTCCCTCATGAAAAATGCAAGAGGAAAGATGTGATTCAGCAGTAGCTTGTGATGATACATGTTTATTCAAAAATTCAAAGAAGAAACAAAGAGTTTTAGAAGTGTGTATTTAACATAATAGAATTGTAAATTGTTGAATAATGCAGTTTGAAGGGGCCTATAAGTTCATCAAGTCCAATCCCCTGCTTAATGCTGGAATCCAAATCAAAGCATATCTAACAGATTGTTATCTGATTTAAGTGCCTATCAAAATATGAAGTAAGGAATGAATACGGAGAATTTATAGCAGAAAGTGTGGTACAGAAAATATGGTAAAATTTATGTTTCCTTTTATTCCAAGGCACTGACCCAAATGTACAAATAGCTTTGTATTAATATACTTAAGTAGCCTAATAATCACGGACGTGATGGCACTGCAGGTTAAACCGCAAAGCTTCTGGGCTGCAAGGTCGAAAGACCAGCAGTTCGAATCCACGTGACGGAGTGGACAATTTGTGCTTTTCTCAAATTTACCATGATTTATGAATGAATTTATTATTCATTTGCTGTTTTTCATCCCCTTGAAACTAGCAACTAACTTCCTGAAAATAGCTTCCTGAAAATAATTCATAAACTCTGTAATAATATGGCTTTTCTTGTGACAGTTTTTAGCCTTTCATCTGTATGAGTTGTATTCTGAATCACTTGCTACATGTGCAGTTCTCCTCAGAACCCTTTTCAGTATTCAGCATTCATCTTGACCTGTGGTACCCAGAACTGAGGACAGAACAAAATGCAAGGTCTTGATATGAATTAATAAAACAAATGTTATGTTATATTGTTGATTATTCATGTGGTGCTTTTCAACCAAAGGCTCCCAAAACTGGAAACAAAAAGTTCTAGAAAGCAAGTAAAATAATATCATAAAATTACAGAGCAACTGTAATTGCTTTGTTTACTTTAACTAAAGTAAATTGGTACATATTTAGCTTATGTCGAATACATATTTTTAAAACTTTGATTAACTCTGTTATTGCAAACAAATAGACTGAGATATTCCTTAATAGCTCCAGCGTGGGACAACCATCAGAGTTTGCAGTAGGGAACAAGAAATTCAAAGCAGTCTTTGTACAGTTAGTAATTGTCTCAGCTATTATGTTAAATTACAAAAGAAGCAAACAAAACTCCCAGCCCAATAGCTTCCTCCTTACTCGTGGAGGAATTCATATTCTGTATTTCATATCCCATGTGCAGATGTCAAATGATTCAACAGGTTGACCTTAATTGCTTAGTTGCAGGGAGATTGTTGATGTGGATCTATCCAATGGTAATTCTTTATGTCAGTGGTTCCCAATGTTGGGTCCCCAAATGTTTCTGGCCAAAAATTCCCAGAAGCCTTCACTACTAGCTCTGCTGGCCAGGATTTCTGGGAGTTGTAGTCTAAGAACATCTGGGGACCTAAGGTTGGGAATCACTGTTTTATGTGATTACTTAGTGACAAGTCATACTTAAAACTTAGTAAGCATTTATATGCACCAGTATGATATTCAGTCCTTCATAAAACCTCTGGTTTATGAAGGTGTGATGTTGGTTCTGGGTCCACAATGCAAAATACTAGGAAATGGCCTGACATGGCCTTGCAACATTGTGCCTGCATCGCTAGCAAAAAACATATACCAAGATTTACATTAGCAAAGGCCAGCCTGAATGTTGATGACATTAATAACTGTCAATAAGAATATAATACATCTTACCTTCCTTATTCTTTGTCTAAAACCCCAGGTGACAGAGTGAGCACTCTCAGTTTTAGTATAAATGCTTAAACTGTACCATCCAGAGTATGTTGGATGTGGCAGTATACAAAAGAGACTCCATAAATTAACATTCCTGGCTCAATCAGATTATGTTTAGCATGACATTTCGAGGAATTGTGAAAATGGTACCCTACCCACTTAAGGCCTGCTCCTTGTCTTGCGTGACTACCTCACATTCTTCTGTTCTTTAACATTTTACTTTGCAAAACTTTGTAAACTGAATCAAAGGATTAACATCTCGAGGTGGCAAGTCAGTACTGATGAGAACACCATCCAGAAGGAATTAACCAGTCGGAAAGATTGTGTTTTTCTTTTCTCAAGTGGTTTTCTTGTCCTGTTTAATCAAAGGCTTTATACTTAGTGTACAGGACATTTGAAAACCCAAATTATCTCTTTATCTAAGTGGAACATAAGAAGCTGCCTTATACTGACTCAGACCATTGGTCAACCTGAGTCATGGCTCTTCAGGGCATCAAAGAAGCAGCTTTTTCCATCTCTAGCTGGTGATACCAAGAACTGAATTTGGAATCTCTGGGGTCTGAAACATGAGTTTTAACATATCTTTCCCGTATTTGCATGGAGACCTAACCAGCACTCTGAGAAACCTTCATGGCTGAGCAGAAATGTAAAACTTACATCCCTAGCTGTTTTTATGTTTTGCTTTTAGATGACTTGCCTTTGTGATGAAGTTGAAGCAGTATGGGGTATGTAGTCAGAGAAATGTAAGATGGAGTCAGACAGGTTCTGTGTGAAGATGATTTGAGAGACATTGGAATGGGTTTTTCTAAGTGCTATGAGAGTGTTTTTCTGAAGATCGGTACAGTGTGGTTCGAGATAATGCTGAAGGTCGGACCAAGGAGCCTGTGAAAGACTCAACATTCCGAGCTAGTTGGAGAAAACATAAAACACCTGGATTTCCATGGGAATTGAGGGAGGAGGAAGGTGTTACTGCCCCTCGAGGCTAATTGGTTAACAGCCATGAAGTGTTAAGAAGAAGGGAGGAGTTAAAAGAATGTAGAAAATGGACGATGGGTTATTTGGAAGAAGTTTGGAAGTTCTATTCTATGATGATGGGAGAGAAAAAGAACTTGATGGCTTGACCATGTGGCTGGAAGGAGAAAGACTGTAAGAGGAGAGAAAGAAGGAGGTGGGGCTAGCCCACATAAGCCCAGCTTAATAATGTTTATTATTTTAATGGTGATTAGTTATTTTATTTAACTGTAATGATCTTTGAATATGTTCTTTATGCTAAAGCTTGAGCAATATAAACTGATTCTATGAAACTCTATTTTTCTAATAAAAATAATTATAAAAATTCTTACAAAAGGACTGGTCCCGTGAACAGCAGGGTCTGGCTAAATCCAGGGAGTGGAGATGGCCATAAAGTAGCTATCTTTAAGAGTCCTACCTAACTGAGCTGTTTTGAGTTCTAAGGAATCACAAAGCCCATGTGCCTGTACTTGCAAAGTACTGGCTAAAAGTAAAGTGTTCTTTTAAGGTCAAAGTTGTTCAAAGGGCTTACGCTATGTACTGCTGAGGTCTTGGGACTTGCCCCAGTGCAAAGGTGGTAGGTAAGTGGCCTGTCGGACTCTCTGACCGAGTGCTAAGCACTCCTTAGGGAGGCTTGGGCACTGTAGCGAACAGCCCTGCCCTCACCTGTCCGTCACAGTAGAACAGTGGAGAAGGAGCCAATGAGAGGACGAAAGGTGGAGCCAAGGGGGGAGGGGGCTGGATATAAAGGCTGGTGTATGGAGCATGAACAGAGATCCTGGGAGTGAGAGACAGTGTGAAACTTAAAAGTAAACTTAGAGATCTGTAAGAACTCTGAATGGAACAGAGTGTTAGTAGGAGTTTAAAGTTAAAGTAGAACTGATGCAAGTACAAGTGATTAGCAACCTGTGATTTGCTTATTGATTATTAATCATATGTCCACTTCCCTGATATAATAGATCATTTAAGTATTAAAAGCACACACCTCCTTGATTGCATGGTATTGAGACAGCAATACCTGGTGGCAGCGAAGAAAGAAGAAGAGTGAGAACCTCGTGAAGACCTGAGGGGATAGGGGCTTCAGAGGGGATCGCCAGAGGCACTACAGCCTTTACATTTGGAAATGAGTCATATGCATCTTTTAAATAAGTTGGTATCTCCTTACTTACTCAGTTGGTCTCACGGTGTTCATGTATACCTGCTTATGTGGATATTTTTACCTTTAAAATGTCTTCTCTCAGGTTTGTAGTTGACTCTACAAACCCATAAACATGTTCTTTCTTATCTGGCAAAGTTCAAACTAGTAATATTGTAGCATTTTAAAAATCTCTCTCTCTCTCTGGATGGATGGATGGATGGATGGATGGATGGATGGATGGATGGATGGATGGATGGATGGATGGATGGATGGATGGATGGATGGATGGATGGATGGATGGATGGATGGATGGATGGATGGATGGATGGATTGTGATTTACCATAGCATCTGAGTTGACTGGTTATTGTCAACTGGTTGTAATTTTTCTCTTAGGGAAAGAAAGAGAGAGAGAGAGAGAGATGGAAAATGAAACCTCTGTGGCTTCTGAATATCTCACATGGACAGTTCGACAAAGACTTCTTCCTACCCAATTCTGACTGGCATTGGTTTGTTTCCATGGCCTCCATTTTTGCATCACATTACTGACTTGCAAAATAAGGCACTGCCTCTCAAAATAGACATCAGAACACAATGGGATTAATTCTGGCTTTCAAAATGATCTCCTTCTCAAAATAAAACAGAACTCAATGGTGCTTCTGTGATGGGGAACTGGCTGATATTAAAATTACTGCACCATTGTCAGGATATCCTATTTAACAAATTGTTTGGCAATAAACACACACTAACTGTATCCAAACCAGTTATTGCAGTCTGTACTTGCAAAAACAGAAATATAACTTTACTTCACAATAATGCACAGAGTCATTCCCTCCACATAAAGCAACTTCCCTCAAGAGGATGCATATGACCATGTCAACAATTAAATGCGACACATTCAAAATCTCACTTTCAACCTGAGGTAGATGTTTTAATGACAGTCATGTCAACATTTCTGGCCAGAAATTGGTAGCATTGGTATGAAAAACCAAAACCTTATAACATGGATATCCAAACACTGTGTCGTACAAGAGGCAAACTCACAAGTATCTGCACAGGTGTGCTCTTTAATGGTATTGCTTCAGTAAATATTTCTAACATTATTCTCTTTAATTTAAATTTATATGGCAATAGATGGTTGCCTTCACAGTGTGGACATGTTTTATTCTCCCCACTTAATTATTTTTATCCCTTGAGCACGCTGCAGTTGTCGGAATGGACTAACCAGCTCCCAGACCTCAAATCAGATAAAGTTTCATTATTTCATTGAGTCATCATCATCCCCACATCTAAAACTGCACTAATGCAAGACAGGTCACTTATCTGCAAAGCTTGAGAAGATGTCACCTAAGACAGTGGTCCCCAAACCTCGGGCCTCCAGATGTTCTTCTGGATGTCAACTCCCAGACATCCTGGCCAGCAGAGGCGGTGGCGAAGGCTTCTGGGAGTTGTAGTTCAAGAACATCTGGAGGTCCGAGTTTGGGGACCACTGAGGTCCTAGGACACATTCTAACCAGGAAGCCAGTAGAATTGGTGGAGCTAACGTGCTCTTACAGGACTGCTCCTTCCCACCACCGCCCATTCTCCTCAAGAAGATCAATGTTATTGCATCTGAACTGAAACTTCGTCCAAAACTGGCAAAGCACTCGCTTGGCAGTATGAGTTGCCCTAATCAGAAGATGGAAGCTTCGCCATTATTTCTGTCAAGTCCTCTGAAAGAAGTGTAAGGCTTCACACAAACACATTCACGCACGCGCACAGACACAGGCACACATACTTATTCCCATATTAGTGTCTCAATGAAGGCTTGTAAAGTGGATTGCATGGCCCCTTGCATTTGTTAATACTCATGTGTCTTGGCACAGACAGCAGATATTACTTTAGGATGAAAAATGGACTGGAACAATACAGGGTAAAGAATGAAAATGGGACTATTCAGAAATATGATTAAGCTTACTTGCAAAAGATTGTCTGAGTTTCTTAGCTGCTGCAGTGCATTGTTCTAGTACAAAAAGTTCATTTAGAAAACAACACGTAATTCAGACGAACAAAAAAAAAGATAAATTGTAGCACTGGGTGAGTTCAGTTGCATTTTTGGCTACAGATCAAACACAAAAATGACGTCTAACAAGAAGGATAAGCAGATGAAACTCTAGGAAAGCATCAGAAAGTTGGTTTTTCACTTGTGGTTTTTTTTTCTTTTGAATGAAAGCTGTTAGGAATGTACAGGTGTAGAGTCAAGTACACTAGAGCAATCACCTTTGGCTTTTTATGGCCCAGAATCCATGTTGTTGCTCCGACATACAACTTGGAACAACCTTATGTTCATTTTTATCCCATGTCTTATGTTTTGCTTGTCCTCATCCTCCATTTCTCTTCTTACCTTTCTCTTTCTGTTGCCTATTAGGAAAAGGACTGGGTATCTTGTTTGGGAGGAGGCAGTAGAAGACAGGAGGACCTGGCATGCTCTGGTCCATGGGGTCACGAAGAGTTGGACACGACTTAATGACTAAACAACAAAAATCTTGTTTGGTCTGCTTTAATTGGGTGCACAAGGCCAATGCATTTAATGTGTTAGTAGTGCGGTACTCACCTTTCCCTCCTCTACCCCGTGTCTGCTGCCACCAGAATTCAACCCCCAAACTCCTTCACTAAGTCTGGGGCCGCTGTTTACCTTTCAACATGGACTCCTTTGCCTGGAATATACTTGAATCACTGACTGGAACAGATGCATGTGGTGGTAGGCTTGAAGTTAGTTGGAATTGTTCTTGACTTGCTTTAAAACGTTTGTTGAGTCTAACTCACTGACTGTGCAAGCAGAAAATAAGCCTACGGAAAGTTCCTTAATGGTCTCAGCCCAGACTGTGACATTTCAAGCTGTTTATGAGCATAGATATTTTCCCTCTGTGTTTACTGAAAAGAGCCTTTCCTCTGGCAAGCCAGTCGAAGTCTTTCCTTGGAGAGGACTCTGATGAGGACCTCTTGTTATGGCACAAAATAGACTCATTTTTTATATTGGTCAAATTCTTTCCTCCCAGTTTTTGATTCATTTGAAATATCAGTCCTACAGGAAGTCAAAGAATGTTTTGGAATTGATGTTGTTGTTGTTTAGTTGTCAAGTCATGTCCGACTCTTCGTGACCCCATGGACCAGAGCACACCAGGGCCTCCTGTCTTCCACTGCCTCCTGGAGTTGGGTCAAATTCATGTTTGTAGCTTTGGTGACACTGTCCATCCATCCATCTCATCCTTTGTTGTCCTTTTCTCCTCTTGCCCTCACACTTTCCCAACATCAGAGTCTTTTCCAGGGAGTTTTCTCTTCTCATGAGATGGCCAAAATATTGGAGCCTCAGCTTCAGGATCTGTCCTTCCACTGAGCACTCAGCGTTGATCTCCTTCGAAATGGATAGGTTTGTTCTCCTTGCAGTCCAGGGGACTCTCAAGAGCCTCCTCCAGCACCACAATTCAAAAGCATCAATTATTTGGCAGTCAGCTTTCTTTATGGTCCAGTTCTCACTTCCATACATTGCTACTGGAAAAACCATAGCTTTGACTATGCGGACCTTTGTTGGCAAGGTGATGTCTCTGCTTTTTAAGATATTGTCGAGGTTTGTCATCGCTTTCCTCCCAAGAAGCAGGCGTCTTTTAATTTTGTGGCTGCTGTCACCATCTGCAGTGATCATGGAGCCCAAAAAAGTAATGGACCAACCTTGTAGGATTTTGAGCATAACCTTGCTAGCGTGTGAAATGAGTGCAATTGTATGGTAGTTGGAGCATTCTTTGGCACTGCCCTTCTTTGGGATTGGGATGTAGACTGATATTTTCCAATCCTCTGGCCACTGCTGAGTTTTCCAAACTTGCTGGCATATTGAATGTAGCACCTTAACAGCGTCATCTTTTAAGATTTTAAATAGTTTGACTGGTATTCCATCACCTCCACTGGCCTTGTTGTTAGCCATACTTTCTAAGGCCAACTTGACTTCACTCTCCAGGATGTCTGGCTCTAGGTCAGCAACCACACTATCTGGGTTGTCCAGAACATCCAGATCTTTCTGGTATAATTCCTCTGCCTATTCTTGCCACCTCTTCTTGATGTCTTTTGCTTCTGTTAGGTCCCTACCATTTTTATCCTTTTTGATGTCCATCTTTGCACAAAATGTCCCTTTAATATTTCCAGTTTTCTTGAAGAAATCTCATTTTCCCCCCTTTCTGTTCTTTTCTTCTGTTTCTTTGCACTGTTCATTTAAGAAGGTCCTCTTGTCTCTCCTTGCTGTTCTTTGGAAGTCATCATTCAATTTTCTGTAACTCTCCCTATCTCCCTTGCATTTTGTTTCCCTTCTCTTCTCTGGTATTTGTAAGGCCTGGTTCGAGGGCCACTTTGCTTTCTTGTATTTCCTTTTCTTTGGGATGGTTTCTGTTGCTGCCTCCTGTACAACGTCACGAGCCTCCATCCATAGTTCTTCAGGCACTCTGTCCATCAAATAATAATAATAATTTATTGTCATTGTAAGTATATACACATACAAATCTAGTTCCTTAAATCTGTTCTTCACTTCCACTGTGTATTTATAATGGATTTGGAATTGATACCTGACTCTTTTCCCTACTGTGTCTAGTTATACTCTATAGGTGTCCAGCGTGTGGGATACGACTGGTCCAGTTGTCCAGTGGTCCAGCAAAGCCTTGGCAAGTGTGCCCAGAGCAAGGGGGGTCTAGTCAGGGACAGTCTGAGGCGCGTAGGTAATCTTCTAGGTGTACCTCACGGGGAGGTGCGCTAGTAGAAGAACGTGCCAACTGGGGAGACTTAGATTAAGGTGCTCTGAGGCAGCCTAGTTTTGGCGGGAAAAAGCTGAGGAAAAACTGCGTAGTAACAGTGATCTAGCTTGCCAGCTGAGAGGCCCAGCAGAGGGGGGTAGGCTCTGACTTGATACTGTTGCAAGTTAGTGCTGAAGAACAGCAGCAATCTCTAGGGAGAGCTGGTTCTGAGGCAAGAAGGAAAAAAGTGGTCGTTTTATTTTGAGGCTTGACTTTTAAAGCAGCCTGTTCTGAGGGGGGATTATGCCCTTGACTCGAAGCCAAGTGGCAGACATGAGTGAAGTGAAAGACCCCCAGATTGACCAAGGTTCTGAGGATGAATTTGGCTCAGTGCAGGGTGACAGCACAGGAGAGCAGGACCCAGAACTCAGAAAAATACTCCTAGCCCAACAGCATGAACTGAGGGTGAGGGAAATGGAGGAAAGATTAGAGAGAGAAAGAAGGGAGGAAAGGGAAAGGCAATTTGAAATGGAGCAAAGGGAAAGGGAGAAACAGCGGCAATTTGAATTAGAGAGAGAGAGAGAGAGAATGGAGAGGGAAGAAAGAATGGAGAGAGAGAAAATTGCTCTGGAAAAAGAAAGGATGGCGTATGAGTTAAGAAAATTGGAAATGATGAACCAGAACAATAACAACAATAGGGATTCTGAGGGAGGCCAATTGTCTAAAGCTGACCTGAAGAAATTCCCTGTGTACCACAAGGGAGATTGTCCTGAGGTGTTCTTTTCCTTAGTGGAAAGAGCGTTTGTGGACTTCTCAGTGAGGGAAACTGAGAAGATGACCATCATGCGATCTTTAATCAGTGGTAGCCTGGCTGAGGTCTATGCCGAGATGCCTGAGGAACTGATGAAAGATTTTGCAGAGTTTAAAAAACTGGTGTTTGCCAGACATGGGATAAATGCAGAGCAGCTGAGACAAAGATTCAGGTCCCTCACCAAGAAACCAGAACAGACTTTTACCCAAGTGGGGGCCCAATTGGTGAGGCTGCTTGAGAAATGGCTATCGCAGGAGGGAACAGAGACCTATGAGCAGCTTAAAGACTTGATAGCACTGGAACAGTTCTATTCAGTCCTGCATGGGGAATTGAAATTCCAGGTGAGGGAAAGGAAACCGAAATCTGTGGCAGCAGCCGCAGAGATCGCAGATTTTATTTCCCAAATAAGAAAGCCCTTGGGTGAGGGGAAATCTGTAGGTAAACCCAAAGAAACCTACAGCAAGTACTCTCAGGGACCAGGGAAAAGCCAGCAAGGGGGAGGGGCCCATGGTGAAGGGAAGCCCTCAGACATGAAACTAAGACCTCAGATTTTGGAGGGAAAACCAAAGCAAGATGAGAGAGAATCAAAATACACCAGAAAATGTTATTTCTGTCAGGGAAAGGGTCATCTAATCTCAGAGTGTGAGAAATTAAAGCAGCTAAAAGGAATGGTGCCTCAGGATTCTAGTGGGACCAAGCCAAAAGCTGTGTTCTGTGTCCAGAAAGAGCAAGGCTCAGTGTCACTGAGGGAGCCTGTTGCCATGGCTACTCAGTCTGGAACAGCTACCTCTGCTGATCAGGCTGAGGAAAATGGTCCTCTTGTGGAGGTAAAACGCTGCTTGCTGGTGAAAACAGATTCTCAGTTGTTTGAGACAGCCGGGGTGGACGTAGGAATACTTGACCGTCAGTATAGGGGGCTGCGGGACACTTGTTCCCAGGTAACCCTGTGCCATCCAGATATCATCCCTAGGGAGTTTATAATCCCAAATGAGAGCATGAAGGTGGCAGGGATTGAGGGGCAGGTAATCTCTCTGCCAGTAGCAGAGGTACCTGTCAACTTTCAAGGCTGGAGGGGAGATTGGCGGATAGCGATTTCATCGACTCTGCCAGCAGCCGTGCTCGTGGGAAATGACTTGGCTGAACATGTGAAACGGGTGCTAGTGATTACACGCTCACAAGCCACCACGGGGACAGTTCAGGGGGGTAATGATGAGCCAGAGACGGAAGCAGAGGGGAGTTCAGAAGCTGTGGTGGAAACCTTAACCACAGACAGCAGATTTGGACAGGAGCAAAAGGCAGACGCCACTCTCCAAAAATGTTTTGAACAGGTGACTGACGCCCAGCTAACACCTGAAACCCCAGTGAGATTTCTGGAGAAAAAGGGGATTTTATATAGAGAAACCCTGAGGAATATCTCAAAAGGGGGAGATGGGATCAGAAGTCAGCTGGTAGTACCTGAAAAGTATCGCCCCATGATCTTACAAAGGGGGCACTCTGACATGTTTGCTGCGCACTTAGGGGTGAACAAAACACAGCAAAGAATCACACAGAATTTCTACTGGCCTAACATAGGGAAGCAGATCAGGGAGTTCTGTAAACAATGTGATGTGTGTCAAAGGCAGGGGAATAACCGCGACAGGACCAAAGCAAAGTTGTGCCCTTTGCCTGTGATTGACACTCCGTTCAAGTGCATAGGGGTGGATATTGTGGGACCTTTGCCCAAGGCCACAAAGAGGGGGAACAGATTCATTCTAACAATTGTGGACCATGCCACAAGGTATCCTGAAGCCATACCCTTGACTAACATTGAAACTAACACAGTGGCCGATGCTCTGGTGGGGTATATGTCCAGGATGGGATTTGCCTCAGAGATAATCACAGATTTGGGCGCATCGTTCACATCAAAGCTCATGAAACGCTTATGGCAAATCTGTGGAATAAAGCACAAGGAAACCACTGCTTATCATCCTGAAAGTAATGGGTTAACTGAGAAGTTCAATGGGACTCTGATGCGCATGATTAGGGCTTACTTGGCAGAGAATCCAAACAATTGGGACCAGAAGCTGCAATCCCTTTTGTTTGCTTATCGATCAGTGCCACAAGCCAGTACCGGGTTCAGTCCATTTGAACTTTTATTTGGGAGAAGGGTGAAAGGGCCCCTTGATTTGATCAAACAAAATTGGGAGCAGATCACCCAGGATGACCCACAAGACGTTGTGACATACATAGACACCTTGATGAATGACCTAAGGAGAAATCTAGAGCTGGCAGCAGAAAACCTGCAAGCTCAGAAGGTCAGACAGAAAACATGGAATGACCACAAAGCTAGAGAGAGGCACTTTGACCCAGGGGAGGAAGTGCTTTGGCTTAGGCCCTGCAGAGAGAACAAACTGCAGCTCAAATGGGCAGGACCATATAGGGTCATTTCCAAGATGTCAGACCTGAACTACCTAATAGAGCAGGAGGAGAACCAAGCAAGGAGGGTGGTTCATGTGAATGCCCTAAAACCCTACTACAGAGGGGAACAGAGGGTTTTATTCGCGATAAAAGCAGCTGAGAGTGAGGAAGCGGAATTACCCTTCTGGGAGGGTAGAGGGGAAGTAAAATACAACCCAGAGGAGGTAAAGATCAGTCCTGCACTCACCCAAGACCAGCAGCAAGAACTAAAAATGCTGCTTAGTAAATATCAACAGGTGTTTTCCAACAAGCCGGGGATAGGGAAGGGAGTGATGCATCGGATCCACACAGGGGATGCACCCCCGCAGGCAGTATCCCCATACCGAGTAACGGGACCCTATAGGGACAAGGTGCGGAAGGAGCTGGACGAGATGCTTAGGGAGAACATAATCGTCCCCTCTTCTAGTCCTTGGTCCTCTCCGATAGTCCTTGTGGACAAGCCTGATGGGAGCATTAGGTTTTGTGTCGATTACAGGAAATTAAACCGTGTAACCACTCCTGATGCCTACCCAATGCCCAGGCTAGACAACCTGATTGAAACCATAGGGGGTTGTCGGTTCATCTCATCATTGGACCTGGTAAAGGGATATTGGCAATTAAGAATTGATCCCAGGGATCAAGAAAAGACTGCCTTTTGCAGCCCTTTTGGTCTCTATGAGTTTCGAGTCCTGAGCTTTGGTCTCAGAAATGCACCAGCCACATTCCAAAGGCTGATGGACCAGACCTTGGCAGGGCTCAGTGACTTTACAGTGGCCTACATTGACGACATAGGGATCTTCAGTAATACCTGGGAAGATCACCTGTTACACCTGGAGTTAGTGCTGCAGAGGTTAAGTGCAGCAGGGCTAACAGTAAAGGCCAGCAAGTGTCAGCTGGGTAGCCCAGAAATAAAATACTTGGGTCACATGGTAGGGGGAGGAGTGATAAAACCCCTGGAGGCCAAAATAGAAGCTGTTCGTGATTGGCCTAGACCCAACACCAAGAAAAAAGTCAAATCATTTCTTGGGTTGGTGGGCTACTACAGAAAGTTCATCCCGAGGTTTAGCGAGATTGCGGCTCCGCTGACCGATCTGACGAGGAAGAAGGCTGATGACCGCATCCCGTGGACCAGCGACTGTGAGGCGGCGTTCCAGAGGTTGAAGGAGGCGTTAATCAACTATCCTGTCCTGCGTGCTCCAGACTTCGACCGGGAGTTCATCATCTACACCGATGCGTCTAACAGCGGGGTAGGAGCAGTTCTGTGCCAGGAGGATGAGAATGGTGACCAGCATCCAGTGTCCTACCTGAGTAGGAAACTTCAAAAAGGTGAGAGACATTTGGCAACCGTGGAGAAGGAGTGTTTGGCCATAGTCTACGCGATCCAGAAGGCCAAGCCTTACATCTGGGGAAGACATTTTATTCTGTGTACTGACCATTCACCATTGCAATGGTTAAAGACCATGAAAACCCACAATAGCAAACTTATGAGGTGGGCTTTAAACCTACAGGACTATGACTTTGAAGTGAAGGTGGTCAGAGGGTCAGTGAACTGTGTTGCTGACGCCTTATCAAGAAGACCTGAAGAATGAAGACGGCGAAAGAACATGGACTATGTGTATATAATGATGACAAAAGTAAAATGTACCTGTTTTTTGAATTTGGTTTGTATGAATAAAGGTAAATTGATGTAATGTATATGGTAAATGTTTAAATGCCTATTTGCTATGGTTTAACTTAGAACGTAAGTGTAAGTAAGTATAATATGGTATGTATAAATGTTGTTGTGTGTTTTATCAAGGTTGTTTTTTGGTGAAAAGCACCTTAGCTTTCCCCCTACAAAACAACTTATAAAGAGGGGAGGTGTTACATACAGCACTGATGTTACCTGTCTGTCATGGGTTTGGAGGGAAAGTTCCATCCTATGGAGAGTGGAAGGCGGGACATCAGGAGGAGGGGCTGTACTGTATAAATATGTGATGCGTGTGTGGTGGAAAATGAGACGCTGAGAGACACTGGGGTGTGACAAAGCAGCAGCTGGGAAGAAGAAGCTGTTGTGGGAGTCTGTGTGTCAGACAGGGTACTACTGTGTGTCAGAGTACCAACCTGATAGGTTCAGGTGTCTGTTGGTTAGCCAGAACTGATAGGTTCAGGGTCTGTGCTTCAAGTTAAGGGTTCTGGGTGAACCAAACTGTATGCTTGTATGAGTGAGAATAAGCCACGTTACTTTATTTTATTCACCTGATCGTTTTATTTTTCCATGTGTGTATTTAAATAAACCTTATTCCTTATTTGTTTGAAAATCCATCCCTGGTCTGTGTGACTTCTTAAAGGGAATGGTTGGTGGCAGCTTAGTGTAACTGTGTGACATATCCCAGTAGGTCTGGGTTTGTCACAGTTATGAGCAGCTCCCTCTTGTATCTTGACCTTATCAATGTGCCGTGGAATCCTGCAGCTCTTTTTAAGGATAGAAATACATGTTCCAGATCTGTTTCAGTGAACAGAAGGATGCTTTATACTGCTATATTAACACACACAACGGTTAGGCTCTGGGATTTAGCTTAGTTTTAGCATTGCATTGTACTATGAAACTGGCATGGATTCTCAAAGGAATCAGTGACAGTACCTGTGAATAAGTTCTGCAGTGGTAGTTAGCATATTGAATGTATATTGATATAAATATGGATAAACATATAACAAGAACACAATGCTTTCTTTTTGTTTTATACACATTGCTATATAGTGAGGGATTTTTTTCTGGACAGCAAATCTAAATCCAATGGATGTCAAAACCGGTGTTTGAGTGACACAGCCAGGTCTTGATGTCACTTGTTTTTTCCTCAAATTAATATGAGTTCATGGGTATCTAAGAATTTCTATTTATAGGAAGAGCACAGTGCTTTCCACAGCATTCTGCAGCATGGATAGCTGATGTCTCTTGGTGGCAGAGTTATTTTTAGCTCCAACATTTGGAAATGGAAGGAAAAGGTCAAGAATTCTGATAAGGATAATCCTGCTCCTCCAACTGCTTTCCTACACATCCATTGTTTACCCTCGTTCTCTAATAGTGGTACCCGTTACTGTGGAACTGCATATAAAGGAGCAAATGATACAAACAGGAAGACAAGTTTCTCTTCCCTCTCAAGTGCCAATTTTCTTCTGTTACAGATTTTATTCAGTAATGTATTCATCAAAGAAAGACTGTAAATCTTGCTTCGGAGGTTGCTTTGTCGTCTTTGCGCTGTGCTCAGCAATCACATACTTCACCAGCGGACAAGAATGTTTAATGTGTATTATGCTATTATGCAATTATTGCCACATAATAGAAGGAAGGCTGGTGTGTTGCTCTTTTCAACAAAGAATTCCTGGAACCCCTCCATGGAGAGGGCAAAGAGAGCAAAGGAAGACTAAAAGAAAGGCCGTGTGTTATTTATACACGACAGGAAGGTGCAAAAATTCAAATGTCTGTGAAATAAACACTTTAAGAACCACTGATAGTCAAATCACAGCATCCCTGGCCGAGAAATTTTGCAGATCAGTGAGACAGGAAGCTGTGGGAAGAGCAAGGAAATGATGTGAGAAATGTGCTCTATTAGCGTATCAAATTAAGACAGCCACTCCTTCATATTTATGTATTCATGCTGCTTTAAGTGGCTTGGATAGTGTTTGCTTGCAGAGAACGTAAGATTCATTTCCCCACCAAATACTTTCAAAATTGAACAAAGTCAGGCTTACTGTCCAGATCTCGTGTCTTTTGAACCTTTCCTGCGCTTACAGCGTCTCAGGTTGCTGGCTAAAGTGTCAGGGGATAACAGTGTTCTTGGTTCTCATAGCATGGTGATAAATCACAATCTGGATGGCACTGGAGGAGGAGAACGTTTGTCTTTTGTTGTGATTCACTGCTGTTGGGACTGTTAAGGTCCTCATCCTCCACATTTTGCACCATAGAATAAGATGTCATATCATTCAAACATTTCTTTATTGAGCTAACAGACAATTTCTCAGCAGGATTGACTTCCAGACCCACAGAATCCACTCCAAACCTTTAATTTTTTCCCCTCACCATAAATATTTTATTTGACCCAGGTTCGTCTTGGCTTCCAGGCAATCTCTCAACAATGAGGTCTTGCTCACTTGCAGCAGGAATCTTACATAGGCTAGGCAGGGGGTTCCTCAGCAAGAATAACCTACTCAACCCCACTGAGAATGTGTGAGTGATCCCTCTCTCCTTTCTTTTCCCTGATCAAAAGACTCAGGGGTGGGGTGGGGTTGACAACTCTTTTCTCAGGAATTGTGTCAGGATGGATTAGGGGGCATGGAGGGTTCTGGAGAACTGTGTTCCGGGACATAATGCTGTCTCTCCTTCCATTCTCTCTATTTCCTCAATAGGAGGGTTTTCAAGGGGGTTGTGGGCTGTAGTGCCTTTTAGCTACAACATTGAGTATCACAAGGAGACAGTTGCCCCAGTCTGTGGGCCTTTCTTTAACATGTATTCCCTCTCCTCTGGAGGTTTCTGTTTAATAGGGGTCTCTACGTCCGATAAGCAGGCTTCTCCCACTTGTTCTTCTAAGTCAGTGGTTCCCTACCTTGGGTAACCCGGGTATTCTTGGATTGCAGCTACCAGAAAACCCACCCAGCATAACTAGTGCTGAAAGCTTCGGGGAGTTGCAGCCTAAGAACACCTGGATTACCCAAGGTGATGCTCTAAGACATCACCCCAGTTTAAGTTAGGTACACATACCTGCAAAATACAACTGGTTATTCATGCTTTGGCTGAATCGAATACCAGTTGCAGCTCATCAGTGCTTTCAGGGCCTGTATACTTAGATCCTGTGTCCAGAGCTTGGGAATTCTATTCTTTTGGACTACAACTGCTGACACACTTAACCCAGGCAGTTCCCCATTCTGGGATTAAGAGTCCAGGGGTGGGGGAAAAGGTAATCGTATTTTCAAGCTGTGCTTATACTTACTAATGCATGGCGGCAGTAACTGGAGAAGCTTGACAGGTATATGCATGATTATAAGGATGTATATGTGTTTGGGCAACAACTTGCTCATTGACTTACGATCTGATGAAACTGTTAGATAAATAAAAGTTATCTTCTGAACCTATGAAAAATTTATTTTCCCCCAGCAATGGTTATGCTAAGAAGAGCCAAGACAATACAGTGGGGTCTCTACTTAAGAACGTCCCTACTTAAGAACAATCCAACTTAAGAACAGCTCCATTTGCTAAATTTTGCTTCTACTTGAGAACAGAAATCCAAGATAAGAACAGGAAAAAAAAACTTTCCTGCTCTTTTTTTAACCTTAGGTCATCTTAGGTTAAAAAAAAATTCTCCCCCTAGTGGTTGAGTACGTATTAACCAGCTTTGCATTAGTTCCTATGGGAACCAATGCTTCAATGTACGAACGCACCTCTACATAACAAAAAAAACAGCCAGAACGGATTAATTGGTTTTCAGTCCATTCCTATGGGAAATTTTGTTTCAACTTAAGAACGTTTCAACTTAAGGACACCATTCCAAAACGGATTAAGTTCTTAAGTAGAGGTTCCACTGTAGTTTCTATGGACGGAAAAGAGCAGATACGGATTAAATGGTTCTCAAGGCATTCCTATGGGAAATGCAGATTTGACTTAAGAACTTTTCAACTTGAGAACCACCTTCCAATATGGATTAAGTTCTTAAGTAGAGACCCCACTGTATAGCTCAGAATTATTTTTGTACACTTGTGTAGCATGAGCCTTATTCAGTCATTCCTTAATCCAACAGATGATCAGAGAGGGACAGTTTGCTTTCTCCATGCAAACAGGAATAAGTCTAAGGAGGACAGATTCCTTCTTATGTATATGTTCTATACATGAAAAAGAGCAATACTTTCTTCTTCAGACTCATCCCTGCTTACATGCAGAAAGCAATGAAAGAGAAGGGGAAACTAGCTACTCTCCTCCAGTTGGGTTTGGTGAAGCCAATGGATTCAGGTGACTCTGCTTTCATGAAGGTGGCCAATCCTCACTGGGCTTCTAGTCCATACTTTATAGGAGGTATCTAAGGTGGGGAACTCTATCTCTAAAATAAGTTCAGCAATTTGGATAATTCATTTGAAATTTAGATTACAACCTGGTGTGGATACACTGCCACTATAAAATGGAAGTCACCTACTCCCGCTGGATAAAACAGGATTCAAGAAAGGCTGAAACAACCTTATGATGGCTTCAAGTTCAGAAGGCTCTTTTTTGGCTTTGCATTAGGTATTATTCATAACCAGAATGCCTTATCCTAAGATAACCAGCACAATGTTGTATTTCGTCCCATTTGTATTTGCAGGTACTGTGCTTGATAAATTCAGAGCTGTTTCTAGGGATAAAAACAAACAAACAATAATGCTTTTAATAATCACAGATATAATTGGGGAAGTAATCTTAACGATAGGAGAGTTATCGTTAAATTCATTCCAGGGTGCTTTTATTCAAACTAAAAGAAAGGTGGCAGAATGTGAGGACATATGATTAAGAGGAATAATGGCTTCTATTCTCCCTCTTGAGTTTCTCTGTTCCCTTTATTACAGTAGTTAGAGGGCAAATATTTTGTCCCACAAGAATATGCTTTTGCGGGGTATCTCTGTTGTAATGCAAAGTATTTTTGGGTGACTTAATTTTGCATCCACAATTAAGACCCCTTGGGTTTATATGTATGTCCTGATGCAGATGAAACCTGCTATAGCTGGTTTGTTGACCCAGAACGGCACAACTGTCTTTGGGAGAATGGCTGTTGGGGCTGTTATGATGAACCTCTGCCCTTCAACATTTACCACTATACTACTGAATGCAATACGCGCCAGTATTCTCAATATTGCATTGTAATCCAACTCCTTATTTCAGATAATGACATGTTGCCCAGCTCACAATTATATATATTTTTTAAAAATCCTGATCTATTTCAAGAACAATGCCTTAGTGGATGCATTGTATTATGAAACCAATACAGAGCTGTATTTATCAGCTGATGTGACAGCGTTCATCAGCAGGGCAATGTTCTCCTCCTCCTCCTGCCCCCTATTCCTCCAAATTTGCTGTTAAGTATTGAAACAGGGGAAGGAGAGAGCAGAAAAACTGCATTTTGTAAATGAAAACTTGCACAGTGTTACATGTGGCCCATGATTCCTACATGTATTAGGGTCCCCCATTCATTTTCCTGAAAGAGTCAGTGCTACTGATGCAACTCAGCATGCCTCTGATGAAATACAGTGGTGCCTCGCTTTACGATTGCCCCGCATTACGACAAGACTGCATTACGATGATCTTTTCGCGATCACAAAACGATGGTCTGAATAGGGTTTTTTTGCTTTGCAATGATTGGTTCCCTGCTTTGGGAACCGATTCTTTGCAAAATGATGCTTTTCGGACAGCTGATCAGCAGTTTCAAAATGGCCACCGGGTAAATAAAATGGCTCCCCACTGTTTTCTGGGACAAATTCCTCGCAGGACAGCCACCGAAAATGGCCGCCCTATGGAGGATCTTCGCTGGACGGTGAGTTTCCAGCCCATTGGAACGCATTGAAGGGGTTTCAATGCGTTTCAATGGGCTTTTTATTTTCTCATTATGACGTTTTCGTTCTACAGCGATTTCACTGGAACGAATTAACGTCGTAATGCGAGGCACCACTGTATTTAGGAGTCACGGTTCGTGGGAGTGATAACTAGGTGGTAGAACACTTTGAACCAAGAAAGACCATTGCCTTTTTGCATGGGACACTACAGAGATGTTGTTTCCATATGGTGCAGCATGTGTGTCTGAGGCTCAGAGGGACTCTTGATTTTCCAGAGAAACACTAAGCAGCCTTCTATGTTTTTTCTCCCTTTATTTTTACATCTATGCATTTTACCAAAAAAGACACTGTTCTTCTCCTCCACACATTATTTCTTTAACTATGTTAGAATTGGGTGACTTTTGTGTGGATGACACACAACACCCTCCTCCCATGTTGGTTTTGCCACAGTCTTATGGGATCTCTGAATTTCTTTTTGAAAGGTGAGTATATATTTCTCATCGGCAGTACCTGGGAAGATAAGCTAGAACACAAGTCAGCAGTATGAAATGGGGGCTAAGAAGATGGGTACACTTCCAGGCTACATCAACAAGAATTCCACATCCGCATCTTGAGAATAAATGTTATGTTTCAATTAGAATTCAACTGGAGCCTAGTTCATGATTGACCATTTTAAGAAGGATGTGGGCAGAGTGGAATGTGACCAGAGGAAGGTGACAAAGATGATGAGGGGCCAGGAGACGGAGTCCTGTCAACAAAGATGGGAAGATCTGGATATGTTGAGTTTGGAGAAGGAATGTCAATGAGCAGTGTAATAGACACCTCAGCATATTTAATGTACACTTCAGAAAGATGATGCAACAGGTTCGTTCTGTGTTGCTGTAGGGAACGGAGTGCAAATTGGTAAGTTCAAACTTCAAGAAAGGGGATTTTGATTGAACATTCAGAACCCCCAACCACGCTCAACAATGCTGCCTATCATTAAATAGAGTGGTGCCTCGCATTACGACGTTAATTCATTCCAGCGAAATCGCTGTAGAACGAAAATGTCATAATGTAAAATTTAAAAGCCCATAGAAACGCATTAAAACTCGATTAATGCATTCCTATGGGCTTGAAACTAGCGAAGATTCTCCATAGCGCAGCCATTTTCGCTGCCTGTGCAGCGAGGAATCCGTCCCAGAAAAGAGCAGGGTGCTATTTTTTTTACCCGGCGGCCATTTTGGAACCGCCGATCAGCTGTTTTAAAATTGTCGTTTTGCGAGAATCGGTTCCCGAAGCAGGGAACCAATCACTGCAAAGTGAAATTCCCCCATTGAAACCATCGTAAAGCGATCGCTTTTGCGATCACAAAAGTTCGTCGTAATGCAGTTTCATCGTTAAATGGGGCGCCCGTCTCGCAAGGCACCACTGTAATAAGCTATCTTTTATAGAATTCTCCTCTGGAGGGTGATTGAGTCTCACCCAACTGGGAAGGGCAAGATATGATTAAGTTTCAGGGAACATTATTTGGCAGACTCCCATCCAAGTGCTCATTAGGCCAGGGCTTGCTTAGCTTCCAGATATGACGGTGTGTTGAGCATGCTATGCTTGGACATAAGGCTGCTAGTAACCTCTGGAAGGGGGCAGGGGCCGTATCAGAAACCACAAGTGGCCTAACTTTTTCTGTTGGCTCAGGTAGGAATCTAAGTGCCAACTTAAGAAGTGCTGTGGTAGGACGCCCCCCATTAGAGGTAAAAGATGGGGCAGCCATCTGCCCATCCAGAAAATGGGAGGAAGCCATCTGCCGCCGCCACCATTGGTTGGGAAGGGAGAATGATATTGGGAAGTTTGTCTCTCTGGAACAGAGGAGAATATTGTGGTGGAAGCAACAGAAACCGTGGAAAAAGAAGTAGAGAAAGGCAGTACCTGCACCTCTATCGTCTTCAAAGCCTGGATCTACTGTGTACAGCTCTCTGTTTCCATGCTGAATTTAATTCTAGATTGCAAAGGATGCTCAAGCCAGACAGTGTGGGATGGGTGGCTTAAACAGTTGCCTCTATCTACAGTTTTCTAAAGCACTCTTCCCACACTGCCTTTTTGGAGGATTCTTCCAACACCTGGCTTTAAAACTAGATCTGGAAAGTGTACAAATGGAGTCAGCCTCTGAAAATAGCAGGAGTGCAGAAGCGAGGGATTCCTCCTGCTGTTTACGCCATTTTTCAATTTTTATTTGGGAGTAAAGAGGCTACAGCTGCATTTGCCGGAGCCAGAATTCAGCTCTGGGGAGGATTCAGCACAGAGGAGTAACAACTCTCCGGAACAAAACAGGCCGGGATGGGGAACCCTCTTCCTCAGGCTAATGGTAGGGCCATCGCTGTCAGATACTGATTAATCCGTATGGTTTCCTGACATGTCCTATGGAGTTTCCTGTGTTTTTAGGCACTGGCCTCCCGAAGCCTTGGTCACTGCTTGAAGAGAAAATGCCCCAGGCCGAATGTTGCCTTTCCAGTACCCATGTGCAAACAAAGCCTTCTTGTCTTAAGTTCTGCCTTGTATGCTGCCTTCCTGATAAAGGAACAGTTTCCTCCTTTCTTATCGATTAACAGCCTCCCTCTCCAAAGTTCTGCTCCCTTGGCCAACATTTGCCTATAGCTATGAGTAGCCTCTTGAGCTCTTTCTCTTATTTTCTAGCCAATCGTGCCCCACAAAGCACATCACATCGTATAAATCCCTTTTAGAGAGTATCACAAGAAGAATTTAAAATATGCAGGACTTATCGATTAAAACGAAGACAGGAGCGTTTGAAAATATATTGCTCCAAACGGCAGAGATAAAACATTGATCACCAGCAATATCCATTTCTTTTCTTACCCTCATCTGAGGAAGAATGCAGTGAATCTTGCTATGCTAGGTCACTCGTCTGCAGCTTCTGCTTAGTGCTAATGAATAAACTGTGCAATTTTCACCTGTTGTTTTTCCCCTAATGGCTGCTTTTCTGTTTGGTTTTTGTCTGTGTAGGAAAACAAAAAAAAAAATTCCTTAATGTTCTGCAGCTGAAATGCTGTTCTGCTTGAAATACTGTATAAAGCTGCAAATTTGCTTCCATTCTAAATGAAATCTATTACTCTACTATAATGACTAGAGAGTTAAATTTATCGTAAAAAAAATATTATTTACTTCTGTCAGCTATGTTTGTTTTTATTAGTATGAGTAGCTGCTGCTGGGTTCAGAAAGACCATAATGGTTTCAGTGAATGTTAAGAATAACAGGATTATGACCAGTGAATACATTCCACTATACTGTATGTATCTCACCATGATTGGCAGAAGGCTGTTTTCTGGCATAATATCATTTTCTGTTTTTAACTCTGTGTATTCTCTGACTTTTTTCAACCAAAGCTGAATCTCAAGCCTTCTTCCTATTAAACACCTGTCAATCTGTAGGTTCGGCATTCTACAACTGAAACCTGGAACGGCAGGCTCTTTGAACTGCCACATAATCCCGTCCAAACTATGTTTGTTGTAATTTAAGCATAAATGAAAAAAAATGGTGATGTAAAGGGACTCTCTCTCTCTCTCTCTCTCTCTCTCTCTCTCTCTCTGTGTGTGTGTGTGTGTGTGTGTGTGTGTGTGTCCCCTTCAAAACTGCATTCCTCCTGGCAATAACCTCAGCACGGAGGGCTGGGGAACTAGCTGCGTTGAGGGCAGACGCTCCATTCCTGCAGTTTCACCCAGACAAGGTGACCTTACCTTTCTCCCCAAAGTTTCATCTTCTTTCCACTTGAATCAGCCAATTGTGCTTCCTGCTTTCTTTCCCTCGCCAACCTCACCACTCGAAAAGGCTTTACACTCCCTTGATGTCAAGCGAGCTCTTTCATATTATATCCACTGCACAGCCACTTTCCGTACGACACAACGACTCTTTGTCGCCTTTGCTGGCTCCTCTATGGGAGCACGAGCTTCCTCTCAGACCATCTCGAGATGGATTGACCATCTGCTTTGCCTATGATTTATCTGAGGCTCCTCTTCCAGGCCCAGTCAGAGCTCACTCTACAAGAGCTGTAGCGTCCTCGACAGCCTTTCTGCGTGGGATAGACATTGCAGACATCTGCCGAGCTGGTGCATGGGCCACTCTGCCTACCTTTGTCTCCCATTATTGCCTAGATATCCAGGCCAAGGCTGTGGCTGCAATGGGTCGAACTGTCCTGGCTTTGGCACTTCTGTGATGTCCCTCTTCCTGGTAAGTGAGCTTGCTAGTCACCCATTAGTGTGCATTCACAAAGACCATGAAGAAGAAAAAGAGGTTACCTACCTGTAATTCTTATTCTTTGAGTGGTCATTTGTGAATTCACACTCCCCGCCTTTCCTCCCTGCTGCACATCACGTGTGCCATTGCATGCTGTGCAGCAGTGGTTGGTTCCACTGAGGCATTTGGTGCCGGGTGCGGAGTTATAGCCCATGTAGGGGGAGGTCCCGGCACCATGTGCTCGAGCTAGATAATTCTGAGGCTGCTCCACGCAAGCACGGTTTAACCCATTAGTGTGAATTTACAGATGACCACTCGAAGAACCAGATATACAGGTAGGTAACCTCTTTTTTCATTAACTGTGGATGAGGATCACATAGTATCATTTTATGGGCAGAGGAGAAGGGAAACAAATACAGTGGTGCCCCGCATGACTACGATAATCAGTTCCAGGGAAATCGCTGTTTAGCAAAATCGTCGTCATACGAAAACCCTTTCCCCATTGGAATGCATTGAAACTCGGTTTAATCGTTCCATTGGGGAAAATACCTCGTCGTCCAGCGAAGATCGCCCATAGGAAAGCCATTTTGTGAGCGCTGATCAGCTGTAAAAATGGCTGCCCTGCGAAGCATGGGTCTGGAAAACACAGGGCAGCCATTTTGTGCAGCCGGAAAAATCGTTGTCTTGTGAACAAACAGTTCGCGAAGCACAGACCTAATTGTCGTTAAGTGAAAATCGCCCATTGGAATGACTATTTTGTGAATCGCTATGGCAATCGCAAAAAGTCATCGTAATGCAGATTCATCGTTCAGCGGGGTCATCTTGCGAGGTACCACTGTACATTCTTTGCGGTAACACCAACTCTTTGGAACCAGCTGCACCTGGCTACCTCCCTCTCAACCTTTAGGAGGCTTCTTAAAACATTGCTTTTCAGAGAGCCTTTCATTGCAACCCCCCTGCCTGATTCCATTCCTTGAGTTCTGCCGTTTACTTGGATCATACGTCTCTTGTATTGTTGTTAGTTACAGTGTCATTGTCCTTGTTGTGTTTTACTTGATCATGCTGTAAACAGTTCAGATTGGTGCATTTGCACTAGTCGGGTAATATACATATTAAATAAATAACAAGACAGTAAATTTAAAGTAAGCAAATTTGGCCAAGATTTTTTAATTTGCTCTATCAGCTCAAAAAAAAAAAAAAAGAGTGGAAAAAATAACAAAGAGAAATAGCAGGCGTGGCCAGAGCGGTTCAGCTGTAGAGGTGCTGCTCATGTCTTTACAAACCTATTATAAGCCTTTCCTTTGGTTTTGTGGTTAGCAGGGACCAAGCAAACTCACATACTTGAGCTGTTTCTACCTTTGATAACGGTTATTTCACTGAAAAATGTAATAAAGCTCGTTATTTTGTTTTCTTTATACTGTATCTATTCATTTGTATTAGAAATATTTCTCAGTTCTCCTTAGAGCTTAAAATGTGTATTTATCTTGCATAAGCTGAATTTTGCTGGCGTTCTTCTTGGTTGTGTCTACGCAGTAGCAGCTACACTGACTGTGCCAAGTAGACTGTCCCCGGGCATCTCTGTGCATATAAACATTGAAAACGGGGTTCATTCATCATAGCCCCATTCAAATACAGTATTGCTTTTAATCAAAAGTATAATGCTTGAATTGGACTAACAAGAACTAACATAGAAAGCTGTATCGTTTTAAACTAGACCATTGATCCATTTAACTCAGGATTACAGTGGCTCGCAGATGCTGTGCAGGATTTCAGACAGATATATTTTCCCTCACTGTCTGGAGATGCCATAGACTTAACATGAGGCCTTTTACATGCAATATGTTTTTGAAGGTCAAAACCTGCATATTGTATGGGAGCCAGAAACATTGTGAAAGTGATGTTGCTTCTAATTTGGAGTAATTATTTCCATGCTGCTTGTCCCCATTAATAGCCTGGAAGTGAGGATTCCTGGAATGGAACGACTGCTACCAAAGCAACCAGGAGGATTGAGGGTGGTCTCCTTCTTGACAAAGTAATAAAAGATAACTATCTCATAAGATATCAGAATAATATAGCCACAACAATTTCAAATGTGTAACTTTTATTTATTCCCACCCTTTTTGGTCCTTACTGTGACTTGTCTCCACTTACTCTTTCCAATCAGTTGTAGCCCCAATGAATCTTGGGCCCATTCATCTCCTAAGCATCATTCAGAACATCTGACATGTAAAACAACGAAGTCTTGCACATCCCCATAAAACTGGATACTCTCTTCCTTATAACAAGGGAAAATTTCAGCAGCTACTGCCTAGTCCATTTCCATCTATATAACTGGTGTGAATTCGAGCCAAGCTATCTTTTGGGTAATGCAAGATAAACATATTTCTAAAATCTTTTGCTGAAACTTGCAATACAAGGATATTTGCAAGCGGGATCTGAAGGCCTTAGGAATGGACCTCAACAGATGGGAAACTTCTGAGCATTCAGCGGTGCAACATGGCCTCTCCCAATTTAAAGAGACACTTGACAAGCAGGCCAACGCAAATAGGCAGTTCTGAAAGCAGCAAAACCAGGGAGCTGGACAGGGGACAGATTGTGTTTGTACTCAGTGTGGAAGGGATGGTCACTCTCAAATTGGCCTTCTCAGCCACACTAGACGCTGTTCCAAGTCCTCCATACAGAGCACATTACCATAGTCTCTCGAGACTGAAGGATGCCTAATCTAATCTTGCTGAAACTCTTTGACATGTGTTCTGTGTCCCCCAAACTATGAATAATAAACATCACTTTTTTTCTTATTTTCTTACCAGTAGAAAACTTAAGAATGAGGAAACTCCACTTATTAGCAAGTACAGAAAACTGTTACCTTTTTTTAAGGTAGAAACCAGTTAGGAAACCCAAGGTCAAATATAACTTAATTGATCAGACCCCTAATATATAATCATTCTTTAACAGTAATTCTTCTCAGTTGCCTTTATGCCATTCTGACTGGACTCATTAGTACACAAACAACTAGTTTGTACTAAACAGTTTTTATATTATCTGAATAACCTATGTTCTGAGAGTGCTAAGAAAGGATTATGTCTCTTTCCATTTGAAGTCAATGCAGAGCACCCCTCCCCCCTTTTAAAAGATCTGTCTATTCCTGGATATAAAAACAGCATCTGAAACTTTATATAGAATATACTGTTAAATCACAACAACAAAACAGTGCTTTCAAATGTTAACTATAGCTATCAAGATACACACAAAAAATGTTCAGAAACGTTGATTTGAATGAAATTAGCCTGCATCCTTAGAGGCTAATGCTTGCTTTACTCAAAGTGAGATCGACATTCAGATGAAACAAAGGGTGTATTTTAAACTCCCTATTTAGGTAAAGGTTCTCCTTGACATTTAGTCCAGTTGTGTCCAACTCTAGGGCGTGGGGCTCATCCTCATCTCCAAGCTGTAGAGCCAGCGTTTGTCCATAGACAGTGTCCATGGTCATGTGGCCAGCGCGACTAGACACGGAACGCTGTGACGATCCCACCGTGGTGGTACCTATTTATCTACTCACATTTTTCGAACTGCTAGGTTGGCAGGAGCTGGGACAAGTGATGGGAGCTCACTTCATCATGTGGATTCGATCTTACGGCTGGTCTTCTGACCTTGGAGCACAGAGACTTTGCAGTTTTAACCCACAGCACCACCACATCCCTTGAAACTCCCTATCTACTTTGTTCTATAGATGAAGTCTTTTGATAATATAAAGTGTTGAAAGATACCAGAGTCACATTTTTACCTTGTGAACTGATGTAATCTCTCTTTCATCTTAACACCTTTCTGAAGTTTGATTTCTGTGAACTTCTCTACAACCTTTATTACTTTCTCTTTCACATCAATGTGAATGGGCGATATTGTAAATCTAATACTGCCTGTTCAGACATGCTGTGAACCAATATTTGGCTTCCCTAAATCCAGACTAAAACCATTCAAGTACTCATGAATTGTGGTTTTTTTCTGTGAAATGGTGCTGGGGAAATAATTTCTTGATCAAACTGAACATTTTTAATTCTTGGTACGGTTGGTCTGTCATTGTGGAAGCATAAGACACTTGGTAGCTGGACATGGCAGTAAGGTGCTACATCACAAGAATTAAACCAATTCCTCTTTGCAGCCATAATTTTACTCTTAGGAGTCCTTAGAATGGCCCTGATGACAATAGAGGTGTTGTTTTTTTAATGGAAAGGTAAGGGAGGCAGTGCTTTGTTAACAAAGCACTTCCCTGAGAAGAATTAGTTACTCATTCACATACTGTAAATGAAAAACATGAGTGATTTCTGTTCCTTGATGAAGTGTCCTTTAAGCCAGAAGCTTGACTGGGCTTTGTAAACTCAAATGCTAGTCAAGAACAGCTTCCAGAGAGGGCATCCAGGTGGACTGCTCTTTCTGCTAACTATATCCAGTCATCAGAAGGATCTGTTCTGAAAGAGAGAGAGAGGCAATGGGCGCATCTCTCCCTGAACAATCTCCCTGATTCTTACCTTTCAAGTTTCCCAGTTAAGGCTCCATCTCAGTAGCCATGATGCTGCAGGTCTCCCAGCTCATAGTGACCCTCATAGAGTTTCAAGGGATGTGAGATATTTAAGGAGTTTAAGCAATACCATGCCCCCATTGAGTTTCCATGGCCGAGTGGGAATTCAGCCCCAGGCCTCCTGAATCCTAGTCCATCACTCTATCCATAACACCACTTTGGGTATCCTATTGTGGCTTGAGGAGGGGATTCTTAAAATTCTGCAGAGTGACTAATACTGTTCTATTGCTATTCATTGTCATCTTTCTCTGTTTTTGTTTGTTGGGGAAAAAAGCTGGCAAACACAGGAAGAGTCTGAATTAGATTTTAATCCTTTTTCTGACCTGATTAACAAATGTGACTCTTGACACAACTAAATTTCCCTTGTATATTTAAAGAGTGAAACGCTATTAAAGGTATACCTATGACAATGACTAATAAGGATATTTTTTATTTGAGAAATGGAATTTGTTACGTTGGTGAGTTGGGCTGAATAACAGTCAGAAGACATCCTTTGATTTCTTAATGCATATGGTTATGCTTTGAAGCCTATGCGTTCCTTCCCTTCTTTAAAAATAATGACAGTGATAAAAGAGATCACATTATTGTACTTTAGGTTTGTGGCTGAATCCAGTGCTTTGCAGGTGTTTTAGACTATTGGTCTGTGATTTGCAGTGGGAAGGGGGACAAACACAGACCGCACATATATACTTAAATATAATTTGTCTTTCTAATCAACGTATATAAAGTGAACGGATGTGCAGGTTATAGTAGGAACTGCTTGGTTTGAAAGTTAAATGATATCACCAAGAGACTCAGAAGCAGGCCAACAATATCCAGAGACACCAAACGGGCTCTCTTCTGTGCTAATTTATTCTCCCAGAAGCTATATATCAGCTACTTGTAGCTTTACGAAGGAGTGAGATAGAATGAGTTGGCTCTAGGGATGTAATCCTTCAATGTTAACTCATGTTCATTTTGACCCACCCCAAGTGTCAGGGGCTGAGGAAATAGTTACTGGGGAACAAATCACGCCATAGCTCAGTGGCTTTGGTCTCTGGCTGCGGAGAGTTTGGCCATTCAATTTCCCACTGTGTCTGCTTGACAAGGGCTGGACTGGATGATCTACAGGATCCCTTCCAGTGCTGCAGTTCTAAGATTATTAGATTATATCCTCTATTTCAAAACAAACATCAATGCAGAAGAGAGTTTGTGACATAGGAAAAGTTACTAAAATTGAAACGGTGAGTATCCATTGCATGCCCTCTAAAACTTTTCACAAGATTTACAAAAAGTGCACTTATGTACATAGTTTATTATGTTAGTCGTGCACCCAACTGGGGTAGCAGAGAAGGATCCATAGAGAAGAAGAATTTTTTTTAAAAAATGGAATTTAATTGCGAAGCTGCCTGCTTCCTGGCATTCATAATAAAAAGGAAATTATCTGTAGAGACTCAGAAGAGTTTTTATTGCACAGCCAGAGCTCCAGCAATGCAGATCTATTGCAAAATGATTGTACCACTTTGGTCCGGAAATTTAGAGCCTGACTTACCTTTAAATGCAGACTATTTCCTGACTGGTTTAAACACTGTATCTTGGGGTGATTATAAATGCCTATGTTTGTATTTTATTCTTCTCTTGTACTTACATTCAAATAAGATTTTAAAAAGTTAACCGGCAGCAACAATACAAAGCAACAGGTTCTTTTTGTTTTGTTTTTTTAGTTTTGATTACTTTGCCTTTCGGGCATTGTGTTGGTTCCAGATGTATCATCCTTAGAATAGACCTTTCAATCTGTTCGGCATTGTTTTTATAGTATTACAGATTTAAGACTATATCCCTGTACATTTCTTGATTGTTTAAGAACTAGTCCTAGATATTTTTTCTACCTGAGTCAAGGATATAATAACACCCCATCCTTCCATGTAAAGAGAGCTGTGTGAAGGAATGTTTTACTGCAAATATAATACAATTAGTGCAAAATGACATTGGTGGCTCCTTTTTTGCATTGGTTTTCAAGGATTAGAGGCATCAGATAAATTGTTTCCATTTTATAAATGATCAGCTGGTCATTTTGTATTTGGTGGTTGCTGTAGATTTTTCTGTTTGGCCATATTCTGGAGGTCTTTCTTCCCAATGGTTTGCCAATCTCTGTAGCCATCATCTTCACACGACGGGAGTTAGAACTCTGTGTTCTGGTGTAGTGTATGGGATAGTTGAGTGTTTGCAGCTGTGGGATCAGATTTTTGTCCTTTTCAGGAGATTGGGTGATTATGATGATCAGGTTGTTTTTGTTATGGGTGTATTGTTTGATAAGGAGGGGGAGATTATCTGTCACTGTGATGGATGGGTGTCATTAGCTGGTCTTTTGTATGCAGTGATCACCAGTCCTTGTGGCTGGGTAGAGTTTTTTGACCTTTTTGCAGGCTGTATTTTTCAGTGCTGGGAGCCAGGCTTTGTTGAGTTTTAGACTTTCTTCTTTTTTGTTAAAGCTGTGCTGGTGTTTATGGATTTCAATGGCTTCCCTGTGTAGTCTAAAATAATGATTGCTGGTGTTGTCCAGTACTTCTGTTTTTGAATTAGAATCTCATGTCCAACGTTAGGAAGTAAAAACCTCCAGAACACGGTCAAATAGCCCAAAAAACCTACAACAACCATCAAATCCCAGCTGTGAAAGCCTTTGAGAATACATTTTGTGTTTACTGATTGTGTTTGTTTCGCTTGTGACAGGGAAGTGGTACTAGTTTTATCCAGAGACAGTCTGCACAAATTACAGAGCGGGGAAAAATGGGATTAGTAACATCCAGTAGATTCAATTATTAAAAAGTCTCAGGAGGTATTTTTAAAATGCAGCTTCATTATGATTTTTAAAAGGGTCCATCTTGTTTTGGAAGAACAAGCTTACGGCTGAGGTTTGTGGCTTTCTTTAGGTGTGATACAAAGGAAACAACTAGGAGCAATACATTCAGTGGACATTGTGATAATAATATTCAAATCCTGAGTCTCATTTTACCATTTTTACATTACATACAACCACCTGAAACTTTAGTATACATTGATCACAATGAGAACATTCTTTAAGAACATCATTAAGCCCATTTATTTGACAAATGTAGCCACTATGTAATAATAATAATCTTAGAACTGCAGAACTGCTGTAATGGACTCTATGGATCATTGAGTTCATACGTAGTTATTTTATTTTATTTATTTAAAATATTGTTACCCTGTCTTTTTCTTGAAAAGGATCCAAAACCACAAATTTGTAGTATGCATTGAATCCCTCCCTCCTTTTTTATCTGTTACACGGTTCCACTAGACTGGGTAAATAAAAAATAAAATAAAAAAATATCTACAACATTTTGTATCCTTTTAAAAGAAATCAGAGGTCTTTCTTGGAAACCACCTCTCTCTCTCAAAAGATATCATCATATTTTTTTTGGTGCTGCCTTGTAATTTGTTAGTGATGTAATCAAAAGTCAAAACACAGCCAGCTTGATTTACAGGTTCATTCTTGTGCTTTTTAAAGAGGTGCCCCCTCTTTACTTAAAACATGAGAGATGGTTGAATAGATACATTTACCAATTAAAGCCTCTGTTTTCTCTGCTCAGTCAGGGAAATTCATGTCCATGTGTGAGGTGGTTGGAAGTGTAAGGTGGCCCCTTACATGTCACCGAAAAGGAGGACATGCATCACCAGAAAGATGACAGCTCTTCAGATGGAGGACTGTCTTTCCTAAAGGACACATGGCCAGCCTGCTCACAAGCTTTTCCTACTAGTTAATTTAATCAGATTACTGGAATGGCCATTTTAATGAATAAACTTTGTTCTCGTGCTGAAGTGACAAACCATGGCAGACACTGTGGCTACTGTTCAAATACAGTGGTGCCTCGTTTAACGAGCGCCCCGTTTAACGATGGATCCGTATAGCGATGGCTTTTTTGCCATCGCTTTTCGGATCACATTACGATTTTGCCTATGGGGAAAAATCGCTTTGCGATTTTTCCCCATAGGCACCATTTTCCCACAGCTGACCGGCGGGAGCCTTCGAAGGACCACTCCCGCCGCTCAGCTGGGGGGAAATGCAGGCAGTAGCCTCGGAAGGACCCTTCCGAAGGGGCCTTCCGAGGCCACCCCCAGGATTCCCCTGCGGATGCCTCAGATCCTCCCACCCTGCCCCCGCGGCCGGGATCCCTACCCTCGCCAGGGAGGGACTGATCCAAGCGGCGGCTTCAGGATGGGAGGGGTCCGGATACCTTTCAGGCATCCAGGGCTTGGATCCGCCCCCGGCCGGCTTCCCCATCCATGGACGGACTCTCTGGAGTCCGTCCATGGATGGGGTAGCCGGCCGCGACGCGGATCATGGCCGCCCTCCTCCCAACCCCTCACCCCATTCTCCGACGCCGCTGCTGGGCTTTGGAAGCCACTTCCAAGCCCAGCGTCAGCGGCGGAGATGAGGGTGAGGGGTGTGTCGAGAAGGGCAAGGCTCGGGTATTCCCTGAGCCTTGCCCTCCTCTCAATCCCTCACTCCCTTCTCCACCAGCGATGCTGGGTTTCGGAAGGGGCTTCTGAAACCCAGCGGCGGGGGCGAAGATGAGGGTGAGGGGTGGATCGTCCAGAGCCGGGAGGAGGAGGAAGGCTCCACCACCGGCGCTCGGACGCGCTGGCCGGCATTTTCCCGGCCAGCGCTTCCGAGAGGCCTTGGGGGAAGGCTTCTCCACTGCCGCTCGGATGTGCTGGCCCCGCCGCCGGCAGCCACCCCACGCCACCTACCCCAGCCGTTCTCGGACGCCTGGAAGTCCGAGAACGGCTGGGGTGGGCGGCTTCAAGCAGCGGCAGCGGCTGCGGGGTGGGGGGGTGTCCCGAAGCCTTCCAGACACCCCAGCCACCCTGCAGCCGCTGCCACTTGAGCCCGCCACCCAGCTGGGGGGAAAGGCCGGCCGGCTCTTGGGAAGGAGGGTGGAGGAGGTCCCCACACTCCTCCCCAAGAGCCTGCCGCCCAGCTGATCGGCGGTTCCAAAATGGCTGCCCGTTTGGTGCCTCGCTTACCGAGGCAGCGAAAATGGCAGCCCTATGGAAGATCTTCGCTGAACGGTGAGTTTTTGCCCCCTAGGAACGAATTAAACAGGGTTTAATTCATTCCTATGGGGTTTTTTATTCCGTTCAGCGATGTTTTCGTATAGCGATGTTAATCCTGGAACGGATTAACGTCGCTATGCGGGGCACCACTGTAATTTAATTTTTTAATAGATTGCTAAATTTAATTTGCAACAGCTACAGAAAACAATAATATATGGCCTATGATTTCATCATTAACTTAGACAAGCATTGCTATAAACATAAATAACATGCAGTCTAATCCAGTGCCCTAATTTTGTAAGAAGGCAGTTTTGGCAGAGCAGTGAAAGCATAGTAGTACAAAATGTATTTATTTATTTATTCAATTTTTATAACACCCATCAAGCAAATTGCTACTCTGGGCAGTGTACACAAAGTAAAGCATTTTTGAAGCCATTTCTGAAAATATTATAGTTCATGCTGTGTCCTTAAAAGTATAACGCAGAGGGTACGAGTGTTTGCTGAAAAGCCAAGGGAGGATAAACATGAAAAAGAGCTAAATGTGTAGCCAAGATGTGTCATTGATAACGAACAGAAGGTACCCAGTTAGTGTTAATTTTAGCACAGCAGGAAAATATTGGCAGGAAGCCAGCAGTGGAGACATTTGGAGTAGCATGTTTTGATCTCAAGTTTGCTTGCCAATTAGAAGCCCTAAAACTCAGTGAGAAAAATATTTATTATAATGTTAATATTAATTGCAGACGCCTTTCCATCACGGTTTAAACAACCACAATAACATATGTTGAAAGGGAACTCATTGTGGATAATACCCATACACATGCTGTGATTGTTAAATTCTATTATGGTATCTTTTAAAAGTCACTTGGCTTAAGAGTTGAGAGACCTATTTACTTCATTTTCTCTCTCTCCCCCTAGACAGAAATTATCATGTTGGAAATGTGAATAAATCCCCCCTGTAGATCATCCTATGTGATTTTTGTAGCTGTAATCACTACTGTCTTATAGTCGGTCGCGTCCTATGTTATTGCTGAAATCCTCTTGCTTGGAATAAGAAGAGTTGTGATCAGATGGCGAGAAAGGATCACTTTGCAGGGAGCGGTCTTCCTTAAAAGTGACCCTTCCATCTGTCAGACAATTATTCCAGCCCAAGACCCAAAAAGTAAGAGCTGGACCAAGAAAATGTAGCTTGAATAAGGATTGGGATTGGACTGGTACAGTTCTTCATATGTCATATGATCTTCTGGAAATAGATTGCATCATACACTATACAAATAACCCACAGTGCGATCTCCTTCCCTGTGTGACTGTATCCTTAGTGGCAACTAGAGTGAGCCGACTGAATCAGTGAGGATTCGTAGAGTCAGAGCTCTTGTGTAAGCTCCATTGGTTTAATGGCCCTACTCTTGTTGTTGTTTAGTCATTAAGTCGTGTTTGACTCTTTATGACTCCATGGACCATAGCATGCCAGGCCCTCCTGTCTTCCACTGACTCATGGAGTTGGGTCAAATTCACGTTGGTCGCTTAGATGATACTGTCCAACCATCTCGTCCTCTGTTGTCCTCTTCTCCTCTTGCCTTCACATTTCCCCAGCATCAGGGTCTTTTCCAGGGAGTCTTCTCTTCTCATGAGATGGCCAAAGTACTGGAGCCTCAGCTTCAGGATCTGTCCTTCCAGTGAGCACTCAGGGTTGATTTCCTTCAGAATCGATAGGTTTGTTCTCCTTGCAGTCCAGGGGACTCCTGAGAGCCTCTTCCAGCACCACAATTCAAAAGCATAAGTTTTTCGGCGGTCAGCTTTCTTTATGGTCCAGCTCTCCCTTCCATACTTTATGGCCCTACTCTAGCTGCAGTTTACTGAGCTAACCTACAAGATTTCAGCTGCTGTTTCCTCTCTATCCTGAATTTTTTAGAAAGCTTTAAATCATTATAATATGTTTGATTATTTGAAAGTAAGTACTTTAGTAATGAAAAATCTAATCATTTCTAATTAGGGAGGTGTATATAGAAATTTTCAGTTGGTTGCATTTTATTGTGTATTTCAGGAGCTGCCAAATGTTATATATTTCAAATTAAAATGTGCTTCCGAGGACTGGGATGAGGAGAGAGGGACTCCGAGGAAGCTTCCACGGGCCTGAAGGGGGGTGGGAAGGGGCGGAGTGGCAAAACCCCCCTGCCCTTGTACAGAAGCCCTTCTCTTCAATGAAACAGAGGGCTGGTTTCTCACTAATCCTTACAAGTGAATACTATTCTATTTTCCCCCCTTGCTATTCAAAGGAATAGCACGAATTCATAAAGATGCGGTTAGCCATTTTCTCCTCCAGATGAATTCCAGTTTAATATAGTTTGTAGCCCAGCGCCTCCCTTGTGACAGTGCACAGTTGTCAAAATTCCCATTGCATTACTTCAGACATGAGATCCTGCTTATGGTGCTTTGAGGCTGATCACGGTAAGGGCTGGCACTGCCTCGGGGATGAAATGCGAACCTTGACACAGGAACATCTCCTGGAGCTACGACCAGGGTATTTCTCTCGGCCTCAGGTTTTGACTTTTTGTATTTCAGTATGGCCCCGTAAGAATTAACGTTGAATTCACTTTGATGCAAGCAGCACTAGCAAGGTTATTGATAAGAGGAACGAAAGTCTTGTTTGTATTTTTGTATATTTGTGCATAGGTTCACTGTATCTATATTCTTAAATGCCTTGGTACGTATTTTATGTGTATATTGGATAGATCTTGGCAAACTGCGTTTTTTAAAAAAAAATTATGTAAATTTGTTATTTATTTATTTATTAACAATGTTTTAGCCGCGCCATTATCAGTGGTCTCTGAACAGCGTACAACAATATTAAAACTTTAGAAAAACATTAAAACCATTAAAAATACCCAATATTATAATAATACCCTATAGTAAAACAGTCAATTTATCTAAATTCTGCTGCTTATACGGCCAGCTAAAGCAGGGGTCCCCAACTCCTTGTCTGCGGCCCGGTGCCGGTCCGTGGACTTCCTGGAAATGGGCCACGGAGATGGATCTCTGCCCTCCCGCATAGTGGGCATGTCACCCTCGCAGAGGGGTGTATCACGCTCAAGGAGGGGCGTGTTACATTCGCACACATGCGCGCAAGCACGACATGCTCCTCAACGAGCACAACACATGCACCGCATGTGTGACACACCCACCTGTGCGGATCGCTGAGCTAAAGGATACTATATAATTAAAATGCTGGCTAAACAGAAAGGTCTTTGCCTGGAGCCAAAAAGCTACAATCTTTTTTAAAAAGGGTGTACTAATGACCACGCCCATAGGTGATGTGTTAATGTTACATGGAGAGGGGGCAAGTATTTGTATAGTTTATTTCTTGATTTTCCTTTGTCCCTCTTTTTCAGCTTCTTTTTAAAAAAAACTATTCACAGCATAAGAAAATGGCCAATAGCATGAAAAAACAATCCCTTTTTGCAGTCAAGAAGCATTTTGTCCCTCCAGTAAATAAGAAGTAACACAAAAGCAAGAATTAACTGTTACATTAAAGAGTAATGACATTACAAGGTTTTCAGTGTTTTTAAGAGAATGTTGTTACACTCTCATTACCCCAAAATGTACACATTGCAAGTATGTTGTTGTTCCTTGTAATTTCCAAGCTTTAATACTGGACATGGTGACATAGTGCGCTGATGCACTGTAGGCAGGTGGACTAAATTAGATGTCTGATGTTTATATTTAGGAAGGTATAAAGACTTTCTTGTTTATCGGACAGGATACTTATCAGTTGCATATTTAGCAGTGGAAGTCAAACTGAGCTTCAATTCACTATTTCATTCCAGCAACAGTTACTGATGTGAACAGTAACTTTTTAAAAAAAAAAAGCTTGTAAGGCTGTCAGTTCCCTGTTATGCCCTTTTAAAGTTCTAATTTACAAGAACATTATAATTTAATGTGTATCCACCATCACACTTTAACAGGTTTAGTGACTGGAATCCTGTTCTGTTCCAAATGCAGCACATCACAGTTAGGACTCCCATGTATATTGTAATTAGGGCACTGTTATAATGCTTGATTGGTTCCATCACTTAAATGTAGGATGGAGGCCATGCTGCTTTCAAAGTGCTACATGGATTTAGTAAACAGACACCATTAGAAATCAATACATTCACCAGCCAGTGAAATGTGAATGCCCTTTTTTTTATAGCAGCCCATTTACTTGTCACCAGCAATGGCCATTATCCCATTGGTTAGTTAGACTAGATAACTGCATTGTATAAATTGCAACAGTGAATTGCTGTAGTTAACAAGTCAGTGGCCAAAATCCTATTGCTTAGCCTAGTAAATTGCACTAGAGTGGGCCCATTGAATCAATAAGGATTTGGTGAATCAACTCTTCTGTAAGTTTATTTATTTATTTATTATTTATAAGATTTTAAAGCTGCCCCATTACCAGTGGTCTCTGAGCAGCGTACAACAATATTAAGACTTTAAAAACATTAAAAACATTAAAAACAGGCAATATTATAATAATACCCTATATTAAAAACAGTCATTAAAACATTAATATGATTAAATCTTGCTGCTCATATGGCCAGCTAAAAATATTATTTAATTAAAATGCTGGCTAAACAGAAAGCCTGGCGCTGAAAAGCCAAAAGTGTTGGAGTCAGGCAGATCTCTATAGGGAGGGCGTTCCAAAGTTGGAGGGCAACTTTGGAACGCCCATTAATATGTCCATTGATTCAAATGGGCATATTACAACTGTGACTTACTTTAGCATTAGAGTAAGCCCAGTCAAATCATATTTCCCACATTTTAAAAAAGAGGCTAATAATTCAATGCTACAGAAGTTTATAATTAAAATAGTAAAATTTCAGTTGTAGAACCATTAGCAAATAAAAACAAGGCAAGAATTATGAATACTTTGAAATAGCCCACTGTGTTGCTTGATTGAAGTGTCATATTACCTTCCTCTTTACCTATTCATATCAAGATTATGTAAAATATGGAAACCGTGTGCCCCATTTCAAAGGAACATTTAAAATTTTTTACATCATCTTTGTTGCATTGGTGCTCTGTGCTCCAATTTATAATGAAATTGCTTATGTAATATATTTATAAATATTTAGCTCACCGAAAGGTCAGATCCTGAAGCTGAGGCTCCAATACTTTGGCCATCTCACGAGAAGAGAAGACTCCTTGGAAAAGACTTTGATGTTGGGAAAGTGTGAAGGCAAGAGGAGAAGGGGACGACCGAGGATGAGATGGTTGGACAGTGTCATCGAAGCAACCAACATGAATTTGACCTAAATCCATGAGTCAGTGGAAGACAGGAGGGCCTGGCATGCTCTGGTCCATGGGGTCACGAAGAGTCGGACACGACTTAACGACTAAACAAAAACAAGATGTTTTGATAGCCAGTTGCCTAGAAGTGGAAATATTTTATTTTGTTTGGTATGCCCTGACTATCTTCTTTAATATGTGGATTGTTGGTTTCTAATTGGAGAGCCAACAGCTCTTTCTGAAGATCCCCCGCCCTTCATCACATTCACCTTCATGTAGTGTGCTCCTCTCATCTCCCACCATTGTTTTAGGTGCTCATCGACACTAGTGAGCTGTATGAGAATTAATAGGAAAAGGCCTTTCTCTTGCCAGCACACAGTTGAAGAGACAACCAGCAACCTCTTTGGATCACAGGTCACCTGATAGTTACCCGCCACCGTGGTCAGCAAGCAAGTCTGCTTATGCAATGCCACAAGAACAGTTATCTGATATCAAGCATCCAGTTATTTCGTGGTTGATTTTTTTTTAAAAAAAAATCTTCCTTCCAAAAACTTTATAGAACAGTAAATTGTATTACAAGGCAAGCTGCCAAATGGCACTTATGCTAACTTGCCTTTCATCTAAACTTGCATACCTAATGGGTTTTTTTCCTAAAAATTTCATACTCTGCATTATTAATTTTTTTCCATTTCTACTGCAGAAGATAAGCATTTGCTGACTTGGTTAAATTGAAACAGGGGCAAGCAATTTTTGCTCAGTTTCCTGACTCATACTTAAGATTAAACCATCAAACTGTGTTTTTAGCCATGAGATATATCTAGTTATCCACATTGTCATTACTTTCACATATACAGTAAACCCCAGCCATCCCCCAAAATGTATATTATCATTAGAACTGGTTTTCTGTTTTCGTAGATGACTCTTGCAACAGTTTGCTGTCTTGCATTCTACATTCAATACATTTTATTGTTTAAAAAAAAAGGGGGGGGGGAGGTTTCCAGCCTACTGTGCATAAGGGAAAATGTGAATGAAATTCTCAATGTATTTTGAACAGGAACTAAGACCATAACCTGACTAGGACAGTCTAATAATGTCTGCTGGTAAGGGGAATAAATAATAGATAATAAGTAATAAGGTATCCCCAGTGTGGTGTAATGGGTAGAGTAATGGATTAGAGATGTGGGTATTCATATTCATATTCGTATTCATATGAATACAAATACCCCCCCACAGGTGGCAATAACGAGGGCCCAGCCCCATGGGGACAGACTGTCCACTCACCCATCCACTTCTGCTGCGGGCTCCAGGCTCCCTTCCAATCGCTGTGGAACTTGCGGTCGACTAGCCACTCCTGGCGGAAGGAGAGAAGACGAGTCTCCCTGCCAGGCTGACGAGTGGATACATGACTGCGGAGCTCCAGAGACCCCCATCCCTAGTAAGAACCTTTTAGTGATAAATCTGTAGCATCCAGTTTCCTCGTGGTAAGAGCAGTTCGACAGTGCAGTGGGATACTTCAGGAGGTGGAAGACCTGGATCTCCTTTGCAGGAAGTTTTTAAACGGAGTAAAAATGTTTAAAATAATAAAAATAGTCATTTGTCCAAGATGCTAGATCTCTTGCCTTTGCAGGAATTGGAATGAATAAACCTTGGGGTACTGTGCAACTCTTCTGTTCTATGGTTCCAAGTCTTTGCAAATACATTCTGAAAATTTTCTTACCCCTAATATGTCAGATATCTTGTCCTGTGCCAGACTCTATCCATCTGAGTAAGTGACCATGGTTTCCAACTTCAAGGAAAACAGCTCTATCTAGTTTCCCGTGCCCTCAAACCCTTGGTTTTGCTTAAAGCTGATACTTAGCTATAAGCTTGTTGTTTGGACCACAGGGATCATTCTAATCTCAGAGCCTGCCCAAGAAACGACACTGAGCTTCTGGCATTTTTATCTGCTCTTGCAGAGGCACGGAGGTCTGTTCTGTGCATCCCGTTGGGAGTTTATGGTTTATTTCTTACTTGCAACTTATTTCTGCAGCACCAGCAGAGATAGTTCAGCCTGGACAACCCATTATGGACTTATTTCTTGGTCTCCTGCTTAAACCTGGTGTTGTGTTGGCATTGCCTGGCTTTGGTTCATGCCCTCTTAGAAGTGCCTTTTTAATGTGCCCTGGAGTTGACTGGTTTGGACAGGTAGATTTCAAAAAGAGATTGATCTGCCTCACCACAAGAACACATCTATAATTCATTTTTTGTCTGTAGATTTCCTCTCCATAGTTACTCTTCTGGGTTTCGGTAGAAATCAGGCTGAAACATGATTAAAATGTTGCTCTCTCAGGCCTCTTAATTAAAAATAGTGTGTTTCAGCATTTGAAAGATGCACAGAGGTCTCCCTGAGGCTTCCTCGTGCTATAAAAAGAGCTTCTATTTTTGCTTTATTCTCCTCTGAGACAGAACCACCTACTCTACTCATTCATCCCCTTTCGGAATGTACTGATCCATTTACAAGTCTGAGCTGTTTAAAATTAGCAACCATACCGGATCACCCTTTAGGGTTTATTACTTGATTTAACAAGGATGCTGTCAACTTGGTGTGTTGCATTGCTAAAGCACTCGGCCAGAACAAACCTTAAACCAGGGTCAGTGCCTTTTTATTTTTAATGTTTAACTTCCTCATGTAAAAATTGCTTTTGCCAATGAGAAATAAAGCAAATTCTATATTCTTTTTTTTCATCTCCAAGTTAACTTCTTTCTTTTCTGCTTTTTTAAATGATATGCTGGTTTTTTCTGATTTTTCAAGCTGTGGGTATTGGGATGTGTAAAGATTGTCCCTTACTAGTGAAGTATCCAGGGATAATTTTGCACAGCAAATTGATCATCTGTCAGATTTATACATTTGCATCTTCTATCTTGTTCTATTAAGTAATGGTTGCAGTTCTGATCTGTGGAGATCTGTGTTTTTAAAGTTATGATACTGGGTATACAGATCCCTGAATATGTATTTTATATGTTATAATTCAACTCGTTCGATCCCTGAATGGGCATAATGAGTACCAATTACAATTTGACAGTTTAATGTAGGGGTCAGGGAACTTTTTTACCTCCCCCCCCCAAAAAAATGTATATACACCAACATTACCCCCTTGATTCGAAAGGAAGGAAATCATACATTATTTGAATTAAAAATATTATTGAATCTACACAGGCTGTGTACCGAACTAGCAGGATGCACCAAATTTGATAAAGATGAGCACTATTTTTGCTGGAACACATTGCACTCCAGCCATGGTGTGGTATAGGGAGTAGTAAGGTGTCCAACGTTCCTAGCAAGTTGCATTAAATTTTTGCTAGCTCGCAGAGGATTTAATTATAATCAGTGGCTGCCAGAGTGGTGCTAGCAATGACGTGCTTGCTAGAGACAGCCAACGCTGAATTTGGGGGGGGGGGGGCTTTCCCTACCACTTTAATCATTCTATGTGTGGTGTGCAAAAAGGAAAAAATAGGCTAAAGGTCATGTCACCCACCCCGGTGCCACAGCCCAATATCAAAGGACCAGGGTGTTTTTTTAATCATCATCAATGGAAAACTCAGTAGTGGCCAGAGGACTGGAAAAGATCAGTCTACATCTCAATCCCAAAGAAGGGAAGTGCCAAAGAATGCTCCAACTTCCATACAATTGCACTCATTTCACACACTAGCAAGGTTATGCTCAAAATCCTACAAGGTAGGCTTCAGCAGTATGTGGACCAAGAACTCCCACAAGTACAAGCTGGATTTCGAAGGGGCAGAGGAACTAGGGACCAAATTGCTAACATGTGCTGGATTATAGAGAAAGCCAGAGAGTTCCAGAAAAAACATCTACTTCTGTTTCATTGACTACGCGAAAGCATGGCAGAAAGTGAGGAGGACTTAAAGAACCTCTTAATGAGGGTAAAAGAAGAGAGTGCAAAAAATGGCCTGAAGCTCAACATCAAAAAAACTAAGACCATGGCCACTGGTCCCATCACCTCCTGGCAAATAGAAGGGGAAGATATGGAGGCAGTGACAGATTTTACTTTCTTGGGCTCCATGATCACTGTAGAGGGTGACAGCAGCCATGAAATTCAAAGATGCCTGCTTCTTGGAAGGAAAGCAAGGATAAACTGAGACAGCACCTTAAAAAGCCACCCTTCCCCCCGCCTTAATTCAGAGTTTCTTTTGCTTGCCTGTTCATTTTCACAGTTTTGAGTCACTCTCTCTCTCTCTCTCTCTCTCACACACACACACACACACACACAGAGAGAGAGAGAGACAGACAGACAGACAGACAGACAGACAGACACACACACACACACACACACACACACCCATCCATCCATCCACCCTCCCTACATTTCCTCCCTCCCTCCATTTTGTACATTTAAATAAGCTTGATGAAGTCCTCGGTCTCTCGCACCTTTCTTCCCTTCCTTGCTTGGTCCTTGATCCTATCCCCGCCTCCTGCTTGCTTGCATTCATTTCCGGAGGAAGCAGTCATTCAAAGCCCCGGATTGATTGATTGCTTGGGGCTATTCCACAGCTGTAGCCAATTAAGCAGACTTATCTCCCACCAACGGAGGATTTACAAGTGCCTGCTGCAACCAGGAAGTAACAGGGAGAGGTGGCTAACAATTTGACGTTTGCCTGCATAAGGTGGGGGCTAGCACTCTGCTCATTACCCCCAGGATTTTCACTTTTACCCAATTTGGGGTAATTTGCCCCTGTTTCCCGACCTATGGTTTAATGGTAGAAGTAAACTGTATTTATGGTTAGCATTACAACGCATGCAAGACAGAGTGAAGGTGTCTCAGTTTATCATTAGAACTACAGATTGCTAAAACTACAGATGGGCATGAACCAACTGGTCGGTGGTTCGTGCCAGTTTGGCCAACAGCTGCATAGCTCTTCTGGGGTTTGCCACCCCACTCCTCCAGTGGGTGCTCACTCAGAGGCAGTGCCTGGAGGAGGCAGGGCAGGAAAGCCAGAGCACTGCCTCCTAGTGGGGGGGGGGCTCTGGAAGGAGTCGGCTGATGAACCATGGAACAGCTGTGCATGGGATGGCCAAATTACCACAAACTGGCAGTTCATGCCCGTCTCTAGTAAGAACTTCTCAAAGGATAGAATAAGAGTAGTACCCCAAACTGGGGGTGTTATCCAGCATATTCACATGCATAGTTTATTTTCCCCATACAAATACATTCTATCCTATCATTTTGAAAAGTTATATTAACAGGATGTTTTAGAGCCCCATACATGGAGGTGCAACTTCTGGGAAGGGGAAAAGGTTTTGTTTTCCTCCCTTGCCCCAGCAATTTATAGATTCATCCCTTCTGTTAATAGAAGGCATGGAGAATCAAGCCTGTCTGTCCTGAGTTATTTTTATCATTTTGGGGTGTGACAGAGGCATCTATCTATCTATCTATCTATCTATCTATCTATCTATCTATCTATCTATCTATCTATCTATCTATCTATCTATCTATCTATCTATCTATCTATCTATCTATCTATCTATCTATCTATCTATCTATCTATCTATCTATCTATCTATCTATCTATCTATCTAATCATCTTCCTTCATGTGCATTACCTGCACTAGCACTGAGGCAGAGTGCTATCCCCAGATGTTATCTGCTGGTGCATTGAGTAATTGATCATTTAGGGGACACATGGCGTATTATGTAATTTCTTGGTGCAGCTCCTCATTGCCAGGCACATTTTCATTGCCTTAACTTTAGAACATACCAGCATGAACAGGATACTGGCCACTGATAGATAAGGGTTCTCCATACTGCTGCATGAAATCCCTTATTCTTGTACACTATTACACTATGTTCAGGCCTGTTCAGAAAAGGAATAAAGATCCCAGCCTATCACTCATTAAAAAGAAAAAAAAAGTTATCCTTTTCAGTATCTTCCAGAGTGAGAACTCATTACAGGTGTTTTTGTTTGTTTGTTTGTTTTGCAGTCCTGGTTTGTGATCTGTTGCTAGTAGTACTTCTATATAGTTAAGGATAAGAACTTGTTTGGAATTACAAGGTTCTGCTCTGAAAGTTACAGCACATCATACCTTAAGAGTACACATTTCTTTGACCTATATTTTCTATTCCCCAACTACCAAGGTGAAATTTTTCCTTTTGCTATATACTCTCTTAAAGAAGAATAAGTTCTGTCTGTATCTTCTCTCACTAACGTACACTGAATGTGTAGAACAAAGCAACAACAAAAACAACACGCCAAATCTGTTTCCTCTCCTTCTTCTGTTCACTAGATTGCCCCTTGGGTTTGTCCTGGGGAACATATGCTTCCAAACCGTTGTTTGTTCCATCCCACCATGCCATCCACATCAGGAATGACGGCACAGAGATAGAACCTCTGATAAAGCTGCGTAGTTCATAATATGATCTCACAAAGGTGAGACGAACCCTTGGCCCTTTTATACTTTTCAGAAAGATCTTGAGAACATAGCAGATATGAGCGACTTGTGAAAAATGGTCACCTACAAGTGAAACATACTGCATGAGCAGTTAGCAAGTGAGATTGAATTGAAACAACTTTGGAAAAAGAAGTGGTCTGCTTCCTTTGCAGATTGTTTTAGATGTGTGGCAAGTAGAGATGTTCTAAAAATGGACACGTGTTAAATAGTGTGTTTGTTCCGTGCTGGCTGGACAGCAGGTGAGATAATACACAATGTGCACCAGAAAACCGTTTATGCTTAAGATGTTTATGTGGACTTGAGTTCTGAATCTATCTATGGGGAGAAAAGCAACATAGAAAGTAAATTAATAAGTAAATCAATAAATATATGGGAAGAGGCTAATTGTTACTTACAGCAACTGAATGATGGATGATAGAATTCAATTTAGTTTGGTATAATTTCCTTGCATTTTCCTTCTGTTTGTAAATAAGTGCCTATTGATTTAGGACCTTAGCCAGATGAAGCAGCAGAGATAAATGGTGTTATGAAATAGCTGATCAGAAAGCTCAGAGATGTACGTACATGAAAAGCAATAAAATTGTCTGAAAACCAACTCAATTGTCATTTCCGTTTTATATTTCTAGATATGTAATTTGAGTGGTGCATGATGGTAGTATTTAAATCCATACCTAAAATTATTAAAAATTGTATAATGTTTGTGCCTAGTAATATGCATATATTGTAATATGATTAGTACAAGCTTTTTTCCGTAATGGAAAAAGAGAAAAATTGGCATCTTTAAACATCAAGTAGAATTATACAGCAAACCCTTCCTTCCTTCCTTCCTTCCTTCCTTCCTTCCTACCCACCCACCCACCCACCCACCTACCCACCCACCTACCTACCTACCTACCTACCTACCTACCTACCTACCTACCTACCTACCTACCTACCTACCTACCTACCTACCTACCTACCTACCTACCTACCTACCGTATTGGCCAAAGCCTTTCCATCACACCGGTGCTTTGAGCAAATAGAAACAACAAAAATCTTACCATATTAGCAAGTTAAAACTTTTATAACTTCTCTGAAGAGTTCTATGGCATAATATAGTTCATAGCTAAATGCCAATGTTTCTTTGCCCATTTGGAAATGTTTCCAATGAATTCAGTTTAGGCATCAATGCTAGTGTATGCTTGAATGTGTTGTGGCTAAAAGGCTACCTTGTCCTGGCCCATTATTTGTTTCCTCTGTACCTTAATTCTAAAAATCTTCATTGGGGGATAGGGGGAGAATGAACTAGCAGAACGAACATAGTTTAGGTTTTCTTTATTAATCTGAGCAAGAGTAGTGGTCTTCACACTCTGTAGGCAGTACTAGGCATCCTTCAGTCTCGAGAGACTATGGTAGCGTGCTCTGTATGGAGGTCTTGGAACAGCGTCGTGTGTGGCTGAGAAGGCCAATTCGAGAGTGACCATCCCTTCCACACTGAAGACAATCTGTCCCCTGTCCAGCTCCTTGGTTTTGCTTGTTTTGGGACTGCCTCTTTGCCTCGGCCTGCTGTACAAGTGTCTCTTCAAATTGGGAGAGGCCATGATGCACCGCCTGCCTCCAGGCTGAACGCTCAGACGTCAAGGTTTCCCATCTGTTGAGGTCCATTCCTAAGGCCTTCAGATCCCGCTTGCAGATGTCCTTGTATTGCTGCTGTGGTCTGCCTCTGGGGTGATTTCCCTGCACTAATTCTCCATATAGGAGATCTTTTGGAATCCGACCATCAGCCATCTCACGCCATGCCCAAGCCAATGTAGAGGGCGCTGTTTCAGTAATGTATACATGTTAAAAATTCCAGCTCGTTCTAGGACTACTCTATTTGGAACTTTGTCCTGCCAGGTGATACCAAAAATGTGTCGGAGACAACGCATATGGAAGGTGTTCAGCTTCCTCTCCTGCCATGCACAGAGGGTCCAGGACTTGCTGCAGTACAGGGTGTGCTCAGCATACAGGCTCTATAGACCTGGATTTTGGTGTATGCCATCAGCTTCTTATTAAGCCATACTCTCTTTGTGAGTCTAGAGAACATGGTAGCTGCTTTCCCAATGCATTTATCCAGCTCGACATCTAGGGAGAGAGTGTCAGAGATTGTTGAGCCAAGGTACACAAATTCATGAACAACCTCCAATTCTTGCATGGAGATAGTAATAGAGGGAAGTGAGTCCACGCCCTGGCCCATGACTTGTGTTTTCTTCAGGCTGATTGTTAGTCCAAAGTCTTGGCAGTCTTGCCTCTGCAGGCAAGGTACCCCCAGAATATATAAAAGTCTGGCTCTTTCCCCTAGTTACATCCAGTTCAGGTCTTGCAGTGCTAATACAATTGATTATTCAAAGCCTTAAAGAGGAAAGGTGCTGCAGAAAAAAGCTGGCAGCTGTTATAGCCTGCCAGAATCTCCCAGAGTCTTCCTATAGCCGTTGTTGCTTCTGTTGGCAGACTTGCTGCCTGTCTGAATTTTGGTGCACATCATGAATCATGGCCTCCCCTTCTTTGAATTCCAGACAGAGTGATGAGGAAATGTTCTGTGCCTCTTTAAACTCCTTTTCTGTCATCTTTCCTTAAGTGGTACTGAATTTTCCTCCCTTCTTTCTCTCAACTCCTGTAAAGCCACAAAGGGCGCATAGCTTTGCTGCTCACCACAATGCATGCTCCTCTCCCTTTTTCTCTGGAGAATCTCCTGGGTTAATTGTTTAACTGCTATTTAGTCTTATTTCTCCTGATTTCTTTTTAACGCAAATGTTTTCTGAGAAAGTGTGACATGGGTTAAATTTGGAACAATACAGGATAACTATAGTGCTAAAGCTTGGGTTGCTTAGATTCTATACTTCTCAGTTACTCCTTTTTCCCGTCTGGTTGGTCAAGATACTCAATCTCTTTGTGATCTTAGTCCAATCACTTCCAATGTATTTTAACTGCATCACATTTTTCTCCTCCACAATATTTTAGGGGCACAAATTCAGGAGTGAGAATTGCAGCAAACAAACACAGATTTTCTTGTCACCCAGGAAAAGGGATAACACAGAGACAAGGACACCCCATCAAAGGTCAATCACTGTGGAATTTTCATGCTCAAGAGCAAAAAGATCAGCCCCTTTTTTCAGCAGTAGCATTAGAAGGAAGGAAGGAGTTTTGAACAGTACTATAATCCTAGACTTATCTTGTTGATTATTCACCCTCAGTTGTGTTGTGACACATCATGAGTCCGTCTGTGTTCTAGACTGCAACAGGTGTGATCCAGCTACATGGATCAGTAATTCAGTTCAGCTTATAATATGATATGATATGATATTGTATTATATGATATTATGTTATTTTTTTGAAGACAGGAGGGCCTGGCGTGCTCTGGTCCATGGGGTCACGAAGAGTTGGACATGACTAAAGGACTAAACAGCAATGTTATTTTATTATATGATATTATATGATACTTTATGAGAGTGATGGTGCTTTATGAAAAGAAGCAAGATTTTTTGCAGACATAACGGATTTGGAAATGTTGCAATTTCAACTTCCACCCCACCCCACCCATAGCCTGAATGGATTGAGACGAGTCGGTTCTATGCCAGTATAGAAAAAGGTATGTTTCCAAAGAATTATGTGCCTTGAGTGTACAATATCTGACAGGTTGCCGAAGTTGTGAACATCAAAAGAACAGGTGTCCTGTAAGGGCTACAAATGTCAGCCGGGTTGTTTCCATTTCAGATTTCCATTCAGTCGTATAATAGGCCTTAGGCAAGTCACCGTTCTGCAGCTTGATTCCTCCATCTGTAATATGGTATGAAAAGGATGGTGGAAAAACCACACATAAGAATTATTAATAATTTCCTCCTACTTCACTGGCCAAGTGAACTTACCAGCCACTTGGATTAGGTGCATAAGGAAACGTCAAGGACATTTTAAAGTTAATAAAAGGCAGAGACACAAATTTAATCAATTAGATACGTACCAGAGATATTTATGACAGATCAGGGGCAGCAGGGAAGTCTGCTGATCATGGTAATGTTCAAACCGCCAGTATAACCTAAGATTTTTTGCCCAGAGGGTGATGAGTAAGTCATTTGGCTGAATTTGTTGATGTAAGATTCCTATTTAGATTTTATGTAGGTGGCTAATATAAAATGATATACTTCATTCTCCTCTCCCGTACTGAGGGAAACAGAACCCAGAATGTTTACTGCTATCAGTTTCTAGTTTATGAACAGTTCTTTTAAGTATTCAGCAGTTGGCTAGTGGAGGAAGGATAGTGTATGCTAAATGAATTTCAGATGAGCTTCAGAGGCTTTTTAATGGCATCTCAACAGAGGAAAGAGATGATACATCTGTATTTACTGTAATGCCATCTGTTAATAAAGTACGCTTCATAAGTAATAAAGAGATCAGAGTTTTATGACTTATGTAACTATTAATCTATTTGCCATGGCAGCTTTTAATGTTTTGTACAAGAAAATTGAGCAGAACATATGTTATAAAAGCAGATCACATTTAACTACCTTTTGTTAAGACACCACTTTTATGGAACATTACTCTGATAGAAATGTTTGCTCCAATTTTTTTACTACAGCTTAACTAGTAAGTGCAAATCCAAGCATTCTGACATAAATATGCACGCCATCACTGTATAAGTCTATGCTCTGCCTCTCCCTCTTACTACATGTTTGTTTCGTCATGTTTGTATAACACTCTTGATTTTCAAAACCGAACAGCGATACAACAGTTAAATAATATTATTAAAAGGGCTGGGTTTAGGGCGTATATTTTTAAAGGGGCCTTTTTTCTTGACATCAGAATAATGAAAATTCAGTACCAGATGAACTTCCTTGGGGCATCCCACAGAAAGGATGACCTTGCTGGAAAAGTTACCCAGTCAGTAACCACCTAAGCGTAGTAGGGGGAGGCATTTTGCTGTTTGAAGTATCTAGCTTTGTGTCTTCTCTGGCATCTGTGGAAATAACGAGGATCTGGCATCCACTCAACAGAGCCTTCCTATCGTGCAGTTTTCCTCAATGGATTAGCCACTCTGCGGCCTGACAGAAACGCTTGTCATCCCGCCTCCTGCCAGGAGTGGCTAATCCATTGTGGACAACGGCGCGATAGGAAGGCTCCATCAAGCGTGCGTCCTCATTATTTCCACCTGTGGGGTCATATTCGTATTCACATTCGTATTCGTATTCATATATATGAATACAAATGCCCCCATCTCTAATCATGACTCTTTTAAGACTAACAGATTTATTTCGGTGTGAGCTTTTCTGGATCAAAATCAACTTCTTCACACTCAAGGAGCGTGAATACATGCCTGCATATCCCCATACAATCCAGGATGTCAGACTATTATAATATGATCTGTTTCAGTGTTTCCCAACCTTATTTTTTTTAACTTGTAACCCCTCTTAGAACTGCAGAGCTGGAAAGAACCCCATGGATTATGGAGGCCAGCCCAGTGAGGAATTGAACTCTCAACCTCTTGCACTGCTGCCAGATATCGTATTTTTCGCTCCATAAGACACACCTTTCCATAAGACGCACCAATTTTTTAGGAGAAGAAAACAGGAAAATATAATCTGTTTTCTTCGCTCCATAAGACGCACAGACTTTCCACCCCCCTGTTTTGTGGGGAAAAAGTGTGTCTTATGGTGCGAAAAATACGGTACTTAAACCACTGAGCTATCCAGCAGTAAATTGCGACTCCCTGCCCCACCATTGTTTGGGTTTTTTTTCCTGGTAGATTTAACATCTCTCCCTATAAAAATAACTCAGGATCAGCTCTGCAGGTCTGACTTTTCCAGTAGCAGGGAGTACTAGTGACTTCCCTTCCAGAGCAAATTGTCTAATACACTTCCCAGTTGACTGCTGCCACTGCTGCCACCACCACCACCACCTTTCTGATGACAGCCCCAAAGAATCGGGCTTTTCCACTTTGGATGATATTTAAGAGAGGTCGACCACAAACAATGTTGCTCTGGCTTCTTTCTGCCTGCTCCAGCCATCCGTGAAAGAGTGACAGAAACAGCAGCAGCATCAGCAGCACCACCACCACCAAACTGCTTTCTTTTCCTTTTCCTTTCCCCTCCGCCTTCCTCCCCAGGCCAGTGGAGAAGGAAAAGGTTTGTTTTTTTTTTTTTTTTTTTAAAGGAAACTGGAAAGGAAGAGTTGAGTGAGGCAGTGGAGGATACTGTAGGAACACTGGCTTCCCTTCCTTCAGCCAACTCGTAAGGAGTGGCGCCGTTTGGTTTCACACGCACCTCGTGCCCTGCCATGTTGGTTTGTACAGCTGGAGCTATGGAAACCCCCCAGAAACCACTTTTCCACCCCCTTGGGGGATCATGAGGCACATGCTCTATTTAGTACCGCCTTTGTAGAGTTTTGAAGCTGCATCTTGTAAGCAGTGTGGATGCCGGGCTGTTGATTTAATTGGACAACAGGGAAGATACTGGATGCTAACAACTTTTTAAAAAATTCTAGTTGGTTTTCCGGTACAGTTCAGGGTGCTAGTTTTGACCTTTGAGTTCCCTTACTTTCTGAATACTTTGCTGATGCCAAGAGATTCCTCATTTTATGTGTAGACCCTCCATTGATCGATTGACTCCCTCCTGGGAGCCACAGGCTTGAGTCTGCAGGAGCTGAGCAACATCATGTTGAGGACAGGAGATGTTGGAGACTGCTCATCCATAGGGTCGTCATTAGTCAGAGGTGTCTAAACAGCACATAAAGGCAGCCCTCACTTACAAGAAAGGCTTGTAAGTTGAACATGTTAGTCATACAAACAATGATCATCAGCGCTACTTGCAAATTTTTCACTTTGCAGGATAACAGCTTTATCAATTGCAGTGTCGACACCTACAACAAAAGACTGATCTTATTCAGAATTTGGAATGTGCTCCCCGTAGAGCTGTGCCTGGCCTTCTCCTTTGCAGCCTTCAAGACGATGCTCAAAACAAAGCTTTTGAAAGCATCCTCTCAATGTTTAATAGGATGACAATCTTGATTATTCCTGCTTGCCATCGTTTGGGTTCTATTTTGATTTATTAGATTACTGTTGCTTTATTTGTTATATATGGGGCTTAGGATATTATTTGAGATTTTTAAATCTCTGTGTCACTTTGGAGGTAAACCACCGAGAATAGTGCCTAGCACTTAATCAGTGTGGTGTACAAGTGCAATAAATAAATATTCAACCTGATAAATTAAATTAATACAGAAACTAGTATTTAGCATGTTTCCATAATATTAAAATGTGGCATTTAAGAATTTCATGATGAAATGGTAATATAATTATCTGTGTAAAATAGATAACATTAATGATTAAATGTGAAAGAATGATACAACTGGAAAGGTTTAAATGAAATTTGCATTAATCCCAGTGGTCTAGTAGCTGAAAAATTATGTCTCCTAGATTTACTTTGATGTTAATGCAATATGTATAGTTTTATACATGAATAATTTGAATGAAATACTCTGATTTCTCAAAAAAATGAATTTTATTCTAATATGTTCAAGGTGTTAACATTGTAGAGATCTATATAAAGCCCTTTCCAACAGAGCTATCAACTGTGCAGTTCGACTGCTGTTTCAATAAAATCTTTTGTCATGTGAAATGCTGTAGAAAGGAATGCTATTTATCCAAGCTTTGCTCTTTGTTTTATTGCTGTTTTGATACTGCAGTGGGAAAAATTCTCCTTGATACCGATATGGTTTGTTAGCATCTAAGAACTTGGGGAAACTACTAATCAGAAAAGTAGCTTTTGGAAATACTTCAGCTATGATTATTTTTCTGCTGTTTACTTCCTTCACTGGCATGTATAGCAGTGGTAGTGGTAGTGGTTCATCATCATCATCATCATCAACATCATCTTGGAGCTGCAGAGCTGGAAGGGACCCCATGGATCATCGAGTCCAGCCCCTGTCAAGGAGACCCAGTGAGAGATCAAACTCCCAGCCTCTGGCTCTGCAGCCAGATGCCCAGATATTAGTAAAAAGAACAGAAAGGGAAAAGAAAATAATGTTCCGTTGCAATAGATGAGCTGAATGTAACTGCCAGCATCCAGCATGGTGACCACTGGGAGGCACACATTTATCATTACACAAATGTAAAAGTAGGTGATGCCTTTTATTGGACCACTAAAAATTGAAAGAAATAGCAAGCTTTCAAAGATAAAATCAATTTCCTCAGGCTCTGAGCACACCCCCTTCATGGATAGTGCAGAAAAAAATGTCCAGAAATTGATATTACATATCTGAGAGAGATTATCAGTTCTCCTCCTTATCACAACAATACATCCACAACAAAAATACACTGATCACCATAATCACCCATCTCCTGAAAAGGACAAAGCTGACCCAACAGCTATAAATACTCAACTCCCAAACAACTGCACCAGAGCACAGAGTGCTATTCCAGTCCTCTGAAGATGTTGGCCACAGAGACTGGCGAAACGTCCGAACATGGCCCTAGAGCCCCCCCCCCCAAAAACCAAACCAACCCACAACAACAATGATTAGTTCTTTTTGTGAGACCTTCTCTAGCAAGTTCTGGAATTTTTACAGCTTCGCTCTTGAGACCAAAAGGCTGTGAATTACCCTGTGATTACTGTACTTGAGGACAGGGTTTTCCAGCATCAGTGCCTGAATATTTTAAAAAATGATCCTCTTTGTTGTATGGGTATGTTTCCTATTATACTGGTGTCTCTATTCCAACCCTGTATGGGTAAGAGATAAAGGAGTATTGCCAAACAGTAGTTACAATGTTGTAAAAATGACATATGCTCAAGTAACTGTCATGACTGTGACAGTAATGACCAAACCTTCTCTGAAACATATATACTGCAAGGTGAACCTATCTGTTTTTAGATGCTCTCCGCTGAAAGTACATTAGCCACATTGAGGTGTGCCAGATCACATTTGGGCAATAGGCTTGCCATCTCATGTATGGGATGCTCAGCTGGAAAGGATAATTTGGTGCTGACGGAGATACCTCTGTGTTGGCAGTGAAAGCCTTTTGACTTTCCAGGCATTTAAACTCTTTTAGTGCTTGAGGGGATCCATTTTTAATCCTGCTATCTATACCTTCACTTTTTATTAGTGCTATATGTCTGTGCTTGCTCTTAATTTTCCCTGTCTCTTTCTTTAAAGCACCCTTGAAATATTTTCATGGAAATGCAAAGGCATAAAGAAATAAACATATCAGATAATTCAGTTGAATACACAATAAGTCATATGTAGCCATTAACGTAGATGTAATTGGAGCATTAGTATTTGTCTGAGTTTCTTAGTATGAGGAGTATATAACCACTGAGGGCTAAGAATGCTAAAAGTAAGAAATTCTTAACTTTACATATGTTGTCTTTTCATGCAAGAAGTGAAGGAAGTTTGTATTTTTTTCAGAAATGAGTTATTTCCTTTGAAATCTCATGTCAACAGTAAAGCCAACCAAGTGCAATGTTTCCTTATAAACAATGTGCATGAACATCCAAAACTGCTGTATTATTAATATTCTCTTTTTCCCCTCGTATTCATACCACAACTGGAATAACAACATGCTGTGCTGTGACTCTGTTTGCTACTCTTTCACTCTGTGAATCTGTGTAAGAATATTGATGTCTGTTGTGAAATTCTTAGACTTGGGCAAAATATCTCCTAATCACTGTGTTTGAAAATCAGATAACTCCCTTTCTGAAGGATGGTGTACTATGCAATGACTCCCACATATGCATACATAAACTTTATTGTTTCTGGCCATAGGCCTTTACAATGTACAGACTACTGTAATATATGGAAAACCCAACAGTGGCCAGAGGATTGGAAAAGATCAGTCTACATCCCAATCCCAAAGAAAGGCAGTGCCAAAGAATGCTCCAACTACCGCACAATTGCACTCATTTCACACGCTAGCAAGGTTATGCTCAAAATCCTCCAAGGTAGGCTTCAGCAGTATGTGGACCGAGAACTCCCAGAAGTACAAGCTGGATTCCAAAGAGGCAGAGGAACTCGAGACCAAATTGCTAACTTGCGCTGGATTATGGAGAAAGCCAGAGAGTTCCAGAAAAATATCTACTTCTGCTTCATTGACTATGCAAAAGCCTTTGACTGTGTGGACCACAACAAACTATGGCAAGTTCTTAAAGAAATGGGAGTGCCTGACCACCTTATCTATCTCCTGAGAAACCTATATGTGGGACAGGAAGCAACAGTTAGAACTGGATATGGAACAACTGATTGGTTCAAAATTGGGAAAGGAGTACGACAAGGCTGTATATTGTCCCCCAGCTTATTCAACTTATATGCAGAATACATGCGGAAGGCTGGACTGGAGGAATCCCAAGCTGGAATTGAGATTGCTGGAAGAAATATCAACAACCTCCGATATGCAGATAACACCACTCTGATGGCAGAAAGTGAGGAGAAATTAAAGAACCTTGTAATGAGGGTGAAAGAGGAGAGTGCAAAAAACGGTCTGAAACTCAACATCAAAAAAACTAAGATCATGGCCACTGGTCCCATCACCTCCTGGGAAATAGAAGGGGAAGATATGGAGGCAGTGACAGATTTTATTTTCCTGGGGTCCATGATCACTGCAGATGGAGACAGCAGCCACGAAATTAAAAGACGCCTGCTTCTTGGGAGGAAAGCGATGACAAATCTTGACAGCATCTTAAAAAGCAGAGACATCACCTTGCCAACAAAAGTCCAAATAGTCAAAGCTATGGTTTTTCCTGTCGTGATGTATGGAAGTGAGAGCTGGACCATAAAGAAAGCAGACTGCCGAAGAATTGATGCCTTTGAATTGTGGTGCTGGAGGAGACTCTTGAGAATCCCCTGGACTGCAAGGAGAACAAACCTATCAATTCTAAAGGAAATCAACCCTGAGTGCTCACTGGAAGGACAGATCCTGAAGCTGAGGCTCCAGTACTTTGGCTATCTCATGAGAAGAGAAGACTCCTTGGAAAAGACCTTGATGTTAGGAAAGTGTGAAGGCAAGAGGAGAAGGGGGATGTCAGAGGATGAGATGGCTGGACAGTGTCTGCGAAGTAACCAGCATGAATTTGACCCAACTCCGGGAGGCAGTAGAAGATAGGAGGGCCTGGTGTGCTCTGGTCCATGAGGTCACGAAGAGTCGGACACGACTAAACGACTAAACGAAACGACAACTGTAATATATAAAATCCAATTAAAAACAGGTAATTGCCGTAAAACCAATAAAATCCGGTCTAAAAATATTGTCATGACATATGATGTCAGTCCACTGTATTCAGCATTTATGTGGCATTATGATCCTTGACAAATTGAAATCTCAGCTTCTTAGCTGCCCGTGCAAATTGTGCTACAGCATATGTAATGTACAACTGTGTTATCGACAAGCAGTCTAACGACTGTTTCAGTGATGGTACAATTAAGATACATCTGAATGATGAGTGGCAGAAATCTTTCTCTAGGATTTTTATAGAAAGGACAGAATAGTAAGTTAAATCCTCAATGTGGTTGCAGCCAAAAACACATTTTCGTTCCTCAACTGGAATTCCTTTATATCTCCCTTCAAGGTATACTGACACCATCTGTCCAAATCTAACTTCTGTAAAAGCTTTGTGAATCTGGGGAAAAGTCAATGACTCAAAATGCTTTGGTTTTACGTGGTTCAGCTTAAGTTGGGGGGTACCAGGTAGAAGAACGGGACCCAACAATAGCAGACCTGTCCTGACTGGCATCAAAGTCAAAGATCCAGTTCCTAAGGTTACAGGAGCTTAAACTAAGGAACTTTTCCATCAGACTCCCACATATAACATTTGGAAGGATTAGTAATCAGAAGCAGACCCAATGAACTGTCACCATTATCATTTTGTGACAGGGTTTTTAGTTTTGGACCAAATACTGATCAGATATTTAGAAACTATTCAGAAAGCCTTGTATCTTCCTCCTCACTTACCCAAACTGTCCGAAAACCTGTTGCATGGCCCCACAAATAGTGTAAGTGTTAGAAGAAATTTCCATAGACATTGGCTGAAATCCAGTAATAAATGCAACTAGAGCAGACACATTCAATCAGCAATTTGGTGAGTAACTTTGTCTGTAGGTTTCAGTGGGCCCATTCTAGTTGTAAGTTACTACTATATTTTAGGCATTGTGTGTTGTGTACTGAGTCATGAAACTCAGTGTGCAACATATAAGGTCCATTGAGATTTTTGTACCTTTTAAAGCAATATGCCCCTAAAAAGTTATGCTGCTTGTTTAACCGTGCAACGGGATTTCAGCCACTGTCTGTTAGGAATACCTCATACATATAAATAGCTTGTAAGTCTCACCTTTTAAGGGTTCTAGCCCACACTGTAATGGAGGGCAGCAAAAGGAATCCCTACCAAACCAGAATATTTGGAAGAAAGAATTTAACTCATAACTTGTTTAACAAGCAGAAAGGAGGGATAGGATGACTAACAGCTTTTTAAGAGAATTGCAGAAAAGAGAGAGATGCATTTTCATTCCAGTCATCGAATTAAGAATTGGCCCAGGAATTGTTGTTTCATGCAATTTTAAGACCTTAGAAAAATCAATCATTTGTGTAGCTTTTCAAAATGGTTCTGTAGGTAGAAGATACTGGCTCAAGTTATTTAACAAAGCTGATTACAGCAGGTAGGCATCGTGGAGTTGACACACACCATGAAAGAGCAAAGTAGTGACTTCTAGGGGCTGCCTGTTTGTTGATTGTGGACTACGGTCTCTGTTCTGTTCTTCCACATTAAGCTGAGCTTCAGTACAGTGGTGCCCCGTATAGCGAGGTTAATCCGTTCCGGATTAATCTTCGCTATATGAAATCTTCGCTAAGCGGGAAGTAAAAAGCCATTCCAAATCGGCCCTAAACTTTCCACTTAGAGAAGTTTCCTGGCCCCGGGCAGCCATTTTCGCGCCCTCCCCTCGCTTGCCGAGGGCGCGAAAACGCCGCGCGGGGCCATTTCGGGTCGTTTTGAAGCCGCAAAACAGCTGTTTTGCGGCTTCAAAACGGACCCAAAATGGCCCCGCGCGGCGTTTTCGCGCCCTTGGCAAGTGAGGGGAGGGCGCGAAAACGCGGCGCGGGGCCATTTCGGGTTGCCCGCGGCCGTTTTGAAGCCGCAAAACAGCTGTTTTGCGGCTTCAAAACGGACCCGAAATGGCCCCGCGCCGCATTTTCGCGCCCTCCCCTCGCTTGCCGAGGGCGCGAAAACACAGCGCGGGGCCATTTCGGGTCATCCGGCGCCCATTTTGGAGCCGCCGAACGCGGCTCCAAAATGGTGGCCGGACTCCCCAATCGTCGCAATGCGAGGTACGGCGATTGGGTGCTCCGTATAGCGATCCCAAAAAAGGGGATCGCTATACGGATTCGTCGTTATACGGTGCGCTCGCTAAGCGAGGCACCACTGTATTTGAATTCCTGTTTATTTGCTTACTTTCTTTCCTCCTCCTCTTCCTCCTTAAAATCTTTTTTTTTAATCTACTGAAATCATGGAAAAACAGCTGTGTTCTTCTCCAAAATGAAATTCCTTTGAAAGGTGGATGGACTTGGTTTTAGTAAAAGGCCAGAATTAGTGGCCAGAATCCTGTTGGTTATACTGGCCAAAATGCTGTGATGTAAATCACCATGGCAGATTGCCACTAGGTGAAGAGTCACTGCTTTTGGTCCTCATTGTATGCCAAGGCATGTGATACAGAACACAAGGAATGAAGTTGTGATCCCATACAGAAATAGATCACATTTTGGACCACCTGTGGAATGGTCCAGTGCTATCTATTGCACAACAATCACACAACATACGCTCCAGTCTTATCCTGTTCTATTCCCAAGCTAGATCCTTTTGATCCAGCTGTAGGGCTACTGATTTTTGGGACCAGGCTGAAGCAATTCCCCAGCAGACAAAAAGGTTGCCTTTAACAAAGAGACCTTTTCCAGTGCAATTTGACACGCGCTCTTCCTGCCATTGGATCACTTATTAATGATTGATTTATTAACAAATAGCAATGTAGTGCTGTAGTTTATACACCACTGCATTAATGCCAATACAAAAAAAACACACAAACAAAACAAAACAACAAACCAGTAGGATTCTGATCCCTGATTTGAAGTTCCTTTAAAGGTACAGTTGTAGGGTGTGGACATGTAAGGGACAGTAAGATTCTTTGCTTGCCTACCATGTTCAAAGGAGCAAATTTTCACTCAGAACTATTTGAGAAGTTGCCACCTCTGTTTCAGTGCACAGACAGAATGACTGCAATCAGTGGATCAAAGTTTAAGGCCTTTTGGCAGTAATAATCTGAGGAGCAGAGAGGTTAGCGTACAAGAGTTTTGTATTCCCTTGATGAAAGATGAGTGTGAAACTTTCATTCCAATTGAAGTTTCCTTGTTTTGGTCCTTGTTTCATATCTCTGTTGTACTTTTCATGCTCAAACACCTAATGTCTCTTTAATACATAGTAGCTCCTTCTTCCGCGCCTTCTCTACCTCAAAGTACATGAGAATCAGTATGATAGTGCTAAAGTAAATAGTGGATGCTCTTGAAAGAGATGCGTTAGGACTAATTTGACCACCGTAATTACCACACTGTATTTTCAATTTAAGCCTTACCTTTCTTATATCTTTGCTCACAAATGCAGTGCAATTATACACATATCTATTCAGACATAAGTTCCTGTGCAGTTCCTACACAATAAAGCAAGGGCTTGCGGTTGTTATAGGATGGAAAAGACATTCTTATAGTGAAATGAATAAGGAAAAAGTTACGCCAGCTCTAAAAGTCAGCATTGTTTTCTTGAAATCATCATCATTATCAACCTGTGCCATCAAGTCAGTTCTGACATTGTGATCCTTTTCATAGTTATACCAGTTAGAGAATACTCAGAAGTAGCTTACCGTTCCTTTCTTCCGAGGGCATCCTAGGACTGTGCAGCTTGCCCAAGGCTACCCGGGCTGGCTCTGACTCCATAAGCAGATACCTAAACTTTGAGCTGGAAAGAGTAAAATCTCTTTTCAGCTATTAAGTTAACTAGGTAACTTATGGTCAGTCACTGTTTTATACATTCTGCCTACCTTAGAAGACTGTTGTGAGTATCAGAGAAATAATGTATACTGTCCTGCTCTCCTTAGAGTGATTGCACTGTGCAAAATTATCTAAAATCCTGTTGCATAAGGTATGCCTGCCAAAGAGTGATGAATGCAGACTTCCTCTTTCTGTCCTGAGGCTCCTAGAGCTTGCATGCAGTGAAACTGATTGCATGCCAGTTGGATAAGTGATGGGGAAAAAGTAGAATGTCTTTAATTAGTGAAAATCTCCCCCTGTCTGGAAATCATCACCCTTCCACAAGCTTAATTTAAACAATAGGATTTTGGCCACTCAAAAGAAAAGCAGTAGTAATAAAAAAATAATCTAAACAATTCTGCTTTGCCAGAATGAATCTGAAGCTTGTATTGGTTCATGAAACATCCGCTGAATTATTAAATCTTCTTACTGATGATTGCCAGTTGCAAATTATAGTGCTGCTCAGATTTGCTTACTGTACACTTTGAAATCTCATGCAAACAGAGAGATTAACTTGACAGTTTATTTTAATATTTTAAATTGCTGCATGTGTTATAATGAATAGCTAGCCTTTTTCCATAAAACAAAATCAAATAAATTTGAATTTCATAATCTTATCAAATATAAAGCTAGACTAAAAATAGAACCTGCTTGCTATACATATTCACATATATCTTTTTTTTTCCTCCACTGAGCCAGTTAATTCTTTCTTTAATCAGAAGGCGGGAAACACCTGAGATTTTAATTAGCAGATCTCAAAGGTATTCAGATCTGTAGAGAATAGGGCTATTTTTGGCAGTTAAGAAGCTGGAAATGCATTAGGAACTGCTGGAGTCACAAAGCTTTATAATTTAACTGGTGAATTATTATGTGGTGGTGTACAGCATAGGTTATTTGGGTAATTTTATTTTAACACAAAATCCCACTGTTAGTAAGGAAGACATAAAATATATTTGAGGATACAGAACACTAGGCTCTTGGTAATTATACCAGACCATTCAGTGAAAGACATAGTGGCACTGCGGGTTAAACCACAGAAGCCTCTGTGCTGCAAGGTCAGAAGACCAGCCGTCGTAAGATCGAATCCACGTGATGGGAGTGAGCTCCCGTCGCATGTCCCAGCTCCTGCCAACCTAGCAGTTCGAAAAGCACATAAAAATGTGAGCTGATAAATAGGTACCACCATGGTCGGAAGGTCACGGCGTTCCATGTCTAGTTGCGCTGGCCACATGACCACGGAAACTATCTACAGACAAACGCTGGCTCTACGGCTTAGAAATGGGGATCAGCTAGAGTTGACACTTTAGTTCTCTGTATCCTTTTTAATACCACAGTGGTACTCTTGGAGGAATTTGAGGATCAGGTAGGTAGCCACGAGCTTTTGAATTTGTCCAAGTGAACAGTGGAAGGCTGTATAGAGGAAGAAGGGTTTGGCAGGGTGTTGTTCTTACGTCCTGCTTGTCAGCTTTCACAGGCAGTGGTTTGCAACGGTGTGAACAGAAAACCTTGGGAGTGATCCAGGCTAGCTCTTCTTATGTTCTCAGATCCTCATAGTGCCTACATAATACTGTAGAACGAAAGCACAAAAAAGCACCCTTTATGTGCTTTTGGAATGCAGTTGTTGCACCTGTGTTGGACTACAAAGAACTGGCAAACCTTAAAAAGAAGAAAGGTACAAAATAAAAATAGTGGATGGAATGTTTGAAAACACAGAATTGCGTGTCAGCAGAAGTAACAGGTAGAAATGGATTACTTCTTTTATTGTTGATTTGTTTTTTTGTTTTTAAAGTTTGAAGGCTTCACTGTACAATAAAACAGAATAATTGATTCTGCCAGAAAGGAATAACCTACCTTTTTGTACTTTGATCTTGTTCGTGTTAGTTTCCTTCTTGTGAAAGAAAGCAATATCTGTATACAGAAATAAGAGGTTGAGAGAAGAGGTATAACAAAATTCTTAGCCTTTTGGTAGATACAAAAGTACTATGCGTGCAAACATATGTAAACACTTTGTATTGCAAAAACTTTTGAATACTGTACAGCCTTGCAATATTGATCTAGTCGAGCGCTATGAGTTTATTTACACCTTCAGCTTGGCTTAAGTTTGCTGTTGTAATTTACAGGATAGCATAAATCAGTTCTCAGCGGAATCCAGTTTGCCTTCTATTCAGTTCCCAAAGAGAAAGCAAACCGGGTTATGAGCACTGGGGGATCTCAATAGCACTGCAAATGGTCAAGTAATGCAATGTGGAGCATGAGCATCTGAAAGAAAATAGACCTTTTCTGTTTTCAGATTTGCATCAAGACCAGCGGGAAACGATTCAAGGGGAATACGAGCAGCCAAAAATTGCTCATCTAGTAATCCAGTGTACTTTTAAGAGACTTTACATCTTTCCCTCCACAAGTAAAATGGGAAATATTAAATATGGATTGCAAAGATGTATTGCTGCCTGTATGCTTCCAAGGCAAGTTCAAAGTATTTATGCTAATATAACAGTTTAGGACCTTGCTATCTGTCTGAGTGTCTCTCCCTCAAAACATCTGCCCTTACCTTATACACTGGGATGTCGCTGGTGGCACTCCCGAGGGAGGTCCAAAAATCTGCCACTTGAAACCGGACTGTCTCTGTAGTTGCTCCATGACTTTGGAACTCACTCCCACCTGAGATACTGCCAACCTAGCCGTTCGAAAGCATGGAAAAATGTGAGTAGATAAATAGGTACCACTTCGCTGGGAAGGTCACGGCGTTCCATGTCTAGTCGCGCTGGCCACGTGACCACGGAAACTGTCTATGGACAAACGCTGGCTCTATGGCTTGGAGATGGGGATAAGCACCGCGCCCTAGACTCAGAAACGACTGGACTAAATGTCAAGGGGAACCTTTACCTTTTATCCACCTGAGATACAATTAGCCCCATCCTTCCTTGGTTTTAGGAGATAAGTTGAAACTTGGCTTTTCTCACAAGCCTTCTATGGCCTTCCCCCAGAGTAATCTTGCCAACTGATGGGGCTCCCCCCCCGTTTATCTACTTGCCCTGTTTTTGCCACCTAATATTGCATTTAATATTTTAAATATTTTATAGTCTTTAGTTTTTTCTTAGGTATTCATTTTTTGTTGTTATGTCTCACATTTAGTGATTATGTGGGTGTTACTGGAGTTGTTTGTATTGTGTTATTATGATAGGTTCGCTGGCCAAAGTAGTGGCTTTTAAATCCATTTTAATCATTGATTTTGAACCAATGATTCATATCAAGTCTCAGCATTTCTCACAACCATCTACTTTTTCTCTTATTTATCAGCACCCATTTCTATCTGGGGGTCTAAAATGGTGATATGATTGTGTATTTTCTATTTTAACTGTTTTATTATAGTTAAATTTATTAATTTTTATATGGAGCTAACTGAACATAATTTGCGTTTAGGAAATAAATTAACAGATGCACTGGGAAACATAGAAATCCAGAAAGTGAAAGGACTACTACATCACAACATACAGTGTACAAGTCCAGTTGATCTGATGGTTTGTGATATCTGATGCTCTCAGGAGCTGGCCTATCACAGTTTGCAGATTTTTAAGCCTGGAATTGCTTGCCTCCTTGAAATATGGAGTTCATTGGTCAGAATTTTATCAGTGTTCATATAAGGTTTGCATAACTTGATGCCGTTGATTTCACCTTATTGCTGAGTGCTGGGGAACACCCCATTGCCTAGTTGGGTGCATGACCGGGAACAGAATGAGACACATGATGGCACTTCACTGGTTAATTGCAATTAGCCAAAGCAATTCATACAATTTATACTTCGGTAAGTTTAACACAAGCCTTATACAAACAAATATAGCATTCCAGCCATGGTGTTTAGTTTAGCTATGCACATAAGCTGAAACAAGAAGAACTCATATTTGTTCAACAGTTTCCTTCGAATTATACCGTATTTTTCTGTGTATAAGACTCCCCCATGTATAAGATGGCCCGGCTTTTCTAACCCAAAATTAAGAAATCTAAGTGGGGCTTAGCAAGTGGAGGGGAAAGCAGGGATCAAAGCCCTGCAGGATCACTTTGATCCCTGGTTTCCTCTCCACTTATTTTTGTTCTTTCCTCAGTTTACTTCTGTGTATAAGACAACCCTCAATTTTTAGTCTAAAGATTTTAGACAAAAGTATAGTCTTATACACAGAAAAATAGAGTATTCTATTCTGTTTTCTTATGTCCTATGACAGTTGTCAACTCATCAGTGTTTCAAGTTATTCTTACAGAATCCAGTACATTTTTAAAATGTGATTTAGAGTAGACATCAGGTGTTTTGAAGAAATGTGAGCAAAACAGTTCATATTTATCACATCATCTTGATTACTCACGTCGATGTATCAGAAACACAAGAATAACCTTGGACAGGATCATTCTTCCTACTTAAAAGTGTAGTCTTTGTAAGTGCTTTCAAAGAAAGTTAACATTGTATTTTCTGTGCTTTAGTTTGATTTTTGTCTGCAGTAAATGAGCTGGTGAATTTCTCATTTTGTATATACTTTTAATTAGGGAGGCTTGTTCAGCTCTATTGAAAACTGAAATATGAGTAATGGTTAAGCCTATTCCTTCTTGACTCATAATAGTTCCACAAACATCAGCTATAAAACAAGAATTTTGTTTCTGATCATAACCAAATTAAATCACAGAACAATAGAGTTGGAAGGGGCTTATAAGGCCATTGAGTCAACCCTCTCCTAAATGCAAGAATCCTGATTAAAGTATGTATATCTTGGATGGGATATAAAATATAAGATCCAAAATACTTACTGTTTTACCAGAAATTCTATCTCCTTCTGTGTTTTTTTTTTCAAGAAGCTTTCAAATCTGACAATGTGTGGACAAAGATTATAAATGCGTTCAGTGGTAGGCAGCTCTTCACTGTGGCTTGGATGTCTGTAGGAAACCCTCCCACAGTGTGTTGCTCCCCCCCCGTTCTTTTTACCCAGATGTTCTTCACTAGTACCCCATGTTCTAACTCATGGGCTGTTTCACAGCTGTATGCATCCTTTACATATATACAGCTTCCTTCACGACGTTTGCGAGACTCGAGACAGGCACGTTCCTCCTTGCTTCTCTGTGATGCCACCCACTTCTTTCTAGGAATGCTTCATAGCAATGCAGCTCATGGTCCAAAAAGCTACAGTTTTACTGATGACACCATCTGCATGACTAGTTACCTAATTCCAGGATTGTCTTCTTTCTTCCTGAGCTGCAACCTTCGATAGGAAGGAATGAAGAAAAACCCATCTGAGTCTAAACGTCTTTCACTTTTCTACCCAGAGCCTCACAGTCATTTGTAATATGTGGAAGGTTATGCCTCCCACTATCGACTCTTCCCACTTGCATCAAAAAGAAGGAGTGATTGTCAGCGGGCTTGATGAGTCATCGCAAGCTCTCTGTCATGTCCTGGACCTTTCTGCTAGAGAGGCATTATATTTCCCGTCAAAAATGTTGTTCAGTAGACTCACTTCTCAAAGAATATGTCTTCTCCTCTTACATCTGTACACTGAACCCTCCATGTCCACATCTGTCATGTCTCTTCATCCTTCAGTGCTCCGAATCGTTGTCCACGATAAGGACCTGATATCATTCCTGTAGCACCAAGGACACAACGTGCTTCCAGATTCTCTGGCTTTCCTTGTAGTGGAGAAAAGACAGGCTGTCCCTCCCACTTGCATCTGATAGGCAGGAACTAAATAACCTATCAGAGCTCTCCGGGGGTCCCTGGAGACAGTTGTTTGATTTCAGACCCAAATTCAGCAGGCATGCTTCACTAATATCTAAGCTCTCCTCCTCAAAACAGTAGCCCTTATAGAAAAAGTTGACCACGCTGATCAGAAGCTTGAATTTGTTATTGTTTTTATTTTAAAAAGATTACTTGGAAGCTAAACCTGTGAAGTTTTTTGGGCCAATTCAGTCTGTTTGACCAGGATTGGTCAACTTTTTCCATGATGCTCCAGGAAAGCAGAAACGTTTTGGAAAAAAAAAAACATTTCTGTTTTGCTCTGTCTGGATTTCTCTGTTAATGTCTCTCCTCCACACCTAGACTCTCTGTGGCAGGGAGAGCCACAGAGAGTCGGGGGTTTTCTGACAATTATTGCTCACTTTTTACGATTTTGCCTCAGATCTGGCCCATTTGAGCTGAAGCAAGGGTGCTGCTGGGAGAGATTATTCCCCGCTAAGAGAGTTGAGAGACCCATCAAGGTGCTGCTGGCTCTCTTCAAGAGTTTTCATGCCTCGTGACCAACTTCAGGTCCAGATGGCATATAATGGACACAGAATCTCAGATGGAGAGTACTGACCCTCTCCAGCCGGCAGATTGCTACCACCGTTCAAAGCCTTGCATTTCTGAAAGTGCTGTTTTAAAGACTGCTCAAGGGTGTGTGTGTGTGTGTCTCCAACTCATTTTCTCCCTCCACACTAACTTGGCAACTATCATTTCCTTCCATTTCTACCTGTTCCCTCCACATCTGAGTTCCCAATGTCCTGTGGTGCACTGGTTAGTCATAGTCAAGACTCTACTCACGATGTGAGTTTGATCCTGATGGGGTCAGGTAGCTGTGCTCAAGGTGGGCTCAACCTTCCTTTCTTCTTGGTTCAGTAAAATGAGGACTCAGCTTGCAGGAGGGCAAAGTGTTCCTTGCATAATTATGCTGTAAACCGCCCAATTGTGCTGCAGCGCTAAGAGAAGCAACAAAATATGTCTGTGCCTCTTTCTGTGTTTTGATTAATCAAGCCAAGGCTGCTGTGAGAGGAGAGCTTCCTGGCCACTCCAGAACGTCCATCTGTCCGGGAGAGTATGAGGTCCAGGATGGTATGAGCTTTCCTGCCTTGGGCAGGGGGTTGGACTAGAAGACCTCCAAGGTCCCTTCCAACCCTACAACGATTCTATGATTCTATTGCAATCTTACCTTCAGATGCATTATCTACTAAGGACAGGGAAGCATTTCTGAAAGAGCCAAAATGAGAACTGTTCTGATCTGACTCACAGTAATGTGCATGTGGCATCTGTTTTAGTCACTCAAGTCTCTTCTAATGCTTTTATTGCTAGAGCCTCACACTTGGGTGGAAGGTCTTTATTTGTACTGTACAAATCCTTTGTTTGTGTAGCAGATGCTATACAGGACTCTCTTACTTTTGCAACCAGCATGATCCCAGCAGTTACATTAAGGAGACCCGGTAGCTGAAGCTGATACTTCTTTGAGATTGAATTAGGGCGCAGTTTCCTATAAGGGAAGCTAGCCGGATAGTTCAGAGGTTTAGGTATCTAGCTGCCGAGCCAGAGTTGTGTGTTTTGATTCCCTACTGTGCCTACTGGAGGAAGAGCCAGCTTGTGTAGCCTTGGGCAAATTGCATAGTCCCAGGATGTCTCCAGAAGAAGGGAATCAGTACTCAGCACCAAGAAAATTCTGGAAATAGTTGCCATAAGTCAGAATCAACTTGATAGCATGGAGTTATTATTATTATTATTCACATAGAATCACAGAGTTGGAAGAGACCACAGGGCATCGAGTCCAACCCCCTGCCATCCAGGAACACCATCAAAGCACTCCCGACCGATGGCCATCCAGCCTCTGCTTAAAAACCTCCAAAGAAGGAGACCCCACCACACTCCGAAGCAGCTTATTCCATGGCCAACCAGTTCTGGCTGTCAGGAAATTCTTCCTGAGATTGAGCTGGAATCTCTTTGGAATAACTTGCCAGTGGAGATCTGCCTGGCTCCCTCTCTGGGTGTTTTCAGGAATAAACTTAAAACCTGGCTATTTGGGCAGGCTTCCCCTCCTGCCATGTCTTAACTGCCATATCTTAATTACTTATACTTTGCCATCTTGAACTTGTAATATATGTATTGGGTTTTATTGTTTATAAATTTGTAAACCGCCCATTGTAGACCCTTGGTCTAGATGGGCGGGATAGAAATCTAATAAATAAATAAATAAATAAATAAATAAATAAATAAATAAATAAATAAATAAATAAATAAATAAATAAATAAATAAATAAATAAATAAATAAATAAATAAATAAATAAATAAATAAATAAATAAATAAATTTTCCTGTACTTTGAAACCATTGCTCCTTGTCCTAGTGTCTGGAGCTGTGGAAAACAAACCTGTCCCTTCCTTGACATGACACCCCTTCAGATATTTAAACATGGCTATCGTGTCCCCTCTTAACCTTCTTTTTGTAAGGCTAAACATTTCCAGCTCCCTAAGCCGCTCCTCATAGGACATGGCTTCCAGACCTTTGACCATTTTGGTCATCCTCCTCTGGTTCCAGGTTGTCAACCTCCTTCTATTGTCTCCTCCCTCCCCAGAACTTAGCTTAAAGCTCTCCTGATCAGATTTATGGGCCTCTTAGCAAAAGCATTACTGCCAACAGCTGTGAGGTGCACCCCATCCCCTGCCAAAAGACCATCTTTGTGAAATAGCAGACCGTGGTTGAAGAAGCCAAATCGTTCCTGGTGGCACCATCTGTGGAGTCAGTTGTTCACCTCCATTATTCTTCTCTCCCTTCGTGAGCCATGTCCTTCAACAGGGAGCGGAGATGAGAATACAACCTGCGCACCCAGGTCCTTCAGCTTCCTACCCATATCCTCATAATCCTTTGTGATATCCTGGAAACTATGCATCGCAGTGTCATTGGTTCCCTCATGAACCAAAAAGTAGGGGTAAGGGTCAGTGAGCTTAATGAGTCTTGCCAGTCTCTCTGTTACGTCATGAATTTTGGCTCCAGGGAGAGACAGCACACCTCACGATTCATCTTGTCAGGCTTACAGATCATGGCTTCTGTTCCTCTGAGCAAGAAGTCCCCAACCATCAGAAATTGTCTCCTCTGAAGCTTGGTAGGGGACACTTAATGAACAGATTGTTCCTGGGTCCTCTGGATATTCTCTCCAGGGAGCACATTTCTTTGAGGGCAATGCCTTTATGGATACCTAAAAGAAGGTTGTGCCTAATTTTCATGGGAAGGATGGCAGATGACAACCCAAATGTCTCTTCCCTTCCCTTTTGTCCCTCCAGGGAATTTTCCACACCCCAGGATTTTTGTAATTCTGTCTTCCTTGGTATAGATATAGATTCCAATCCAACTAATAGCCACTTCTTCACAATCAGTCTCAGATCAATAGTTCAGCTGTAAGGCATCTAAACAAAACTATTGACATTCAGCCACCTCCCACTCTCCAAGTGAGTGGATATCTCTGCCTTCCGTAAGACATTTAAACAAAACTATTGACATTCAGCCACCTCCCACTCTCCAAGTGAATGGATATCTCTGCTACTTTCTCCAAGAGTTGGAGAAGTCAGCCACAGATCAGTAGGTGTCCCAAAATGTCAGTGAAAGTTTTTTCATACCATTCACACAGACCCCCAGGAACACATTCCTACTGTCACCAGTCTTGAGGAACAAAAAACAACTAAAAACATTTATGTATAAGCAGGCCTTCCCAACAGCTAATTCCAACAGTTAATTTCCTGACGACTTTTTCTTCTATACTCCTATGGTCTTTACTTTCGTGTATATGTAATGTTTTTAATATTTACTACTGCTGATTGTAAGCCGCCTAGAGTGGTCGAATCTGGCCAGATAGGCGGGATAGAAATGAAATAAATAAAATAAAATAAATAAACAAAGACAAACAGGCAGTTGTTTTGCTGGCAGTCAGAGATATCCTAAGATTGGACTGTGAAACCATATCTAAGCCAGGAGAGGTTCATGGGAATGATCTGTTGTCCTTGTGGTCCAGAAAAAAGGCTAATCTTTTAGTCAGTCATGGATCTTATTTATTTATTTTATTTATTTATTTATTGGACTTATATACCGCCCCATAGCGCTACAAGCACTCTCCGGGCGGTTTACAATTTAATTATACAGGCTACACATTGCCCCCCCCCCCAGCAAGCTGGGTACTCATTTTACCGACTTCGGAAGGATGGAAGGCTGAGTCAACCTTGAGCCGGCTACCTGGGATTTGAACCCCAGGTTGTGAGCACAGTTTTAGCTGCAGTACAGCGTTTTAACCACTGCGCCACGAGGCCCATAGGTAGACCTGTAGGTACAATTAGTACAGGAGATTCAGGATGAAAATGCTCCAGACCATCTTGCTGGCCCTTCACTTTGGACGTTTTACTCTTACCAATGTCTTACAAAATCATATCTATTCAGCCTTGTTGTGAGCAGTTCTTCAATTTTTGCCTGAGGGGTGTGTGTGCAGATGTGCACCCTTAGTCAGCTGTCTGGCCCAAGTACACAAGTGTCAGCCAGCTGAGAAGAGGTAAGTTTTCTTGGGATCAAGTTGGCGAGATGGTATGTTTTCTCAAGATCAGGCTGATGAAGAAATCGTTCCCTGATGAGTTCCATCTGGAGGAAGGCAGGAACAGGGAAAATAGAAGGGCAGGACTTGAGAAGGCAAAGGGTTGCCATCTGTCTCTGAAGAAGAGGATGTGTGGTAGGTAGGAGGCAAGGGAGGTGAATGCTGAAAGCAGTCTCCCCTTGCCTGGTTTGCTTGGTTGCAACAGGAGTCAAGCAGTAGAGACTCCAGCGATATGTTTGGAGGGTGTACTCACTTTTGTTGCCAGCGGTTTAGACATTTATGGCTGTGTGTTGCGTCATTTTGAGGGACAGCAGATTTATACCGTTATACAAGCTGTATACTCACTGCTTTGCATTGTAGCCAAGTGTCATTTCTTCAGTGTTGTCACATTGAAAAGATATACTAAAATATTTTTATGAAATGTGAGGGGGTGTCCTCACTTCTGTGATATACTGTATTTGGTGATCCATGCGCCATACATCTTCTTCACAAAGTTTTGATTAAGTCTTCAGTTGAGCCTCTTAGACACCTACTTCAGAAATGTCTTCCCTTGAAAACTATTTTAGTCACCATCTCTTCTGTTAAAATTTGAAAATGGCAGGTCTTATCTGTCAGATCTGAATTGCATGTCATTTATAAGGTCACCGTAACCCTTGATCTATCTTCCATTTTTAAAATCAATTTATCTTTCCATAAGGAACAGCACTGATTCGTCTTTCATTCTTGCCCTTACTGTTCCAGAACTTTTGGTGAAAAAAATGCCACACCCTAGAAATACAGAGCACTAGAAAAATCTACATTAAGAGGTCTATGTGATTTAGAAAAAAAAAAAAAGATTCTGTATTTGGCTTCTTTCTAGCCTTCCAGGATGGGGAGGAAATGAGATGACTGTGGGCACTGTTGTATTTGTTTGTAGACTAGCAAGTAATTAACCCTTGGACTAAAATATCATTTCCAGTGCACGGTAACTGACAAAGAATCTTGTGACAATGTATTCTTGAATACTTTCCATGTATAAGGAGAAATAAACAACCTTGTGACACTTTAAACACTAAGAGACGTTATTTAGCATAGTGTTTATTATTAATGATTTGACATTGTTGTGCAATTGTGACAGAAGGCTCGTCTTTAGCTATCTGTTGGCTAGAATCCTGTTGCTTAATATAATGAATTGTACTAGAGTAGGCACATTGAATCAAAGGTGATTTGGTGAGTCAGCACTTCCAGAAGTGCCATTGATTCAGATGGGCGTACTCTAATGGGAACTTACTTGAGCATAGTACGCTACACTTAGAAAAGGCCTGTTTGAATCACTGGAATTTACAGAGGAGTTGACTCGCTAAATCGCCATTAATTTGGTGCGCCTACTCTAGTGTAATTTACTGTGCTAAAGAATAGGATGTTAGCCATTGTGTATCATTTGTCAGTGTCTGTATTATAATGTGGTTATGTAAATTGCACAATACCTTTTGGAAGTGAAGGAGATATGTCATTAAGACTGATAGATGAATTAATTATATTCATGATCATTTTGTCCTCCCAGAAACTAAATGTCCTCTTTTTAGTGCAGCTACAGTTCTTGGGTAGGATCAAAAAGCAAAAGCAAAGTGTGCTGCTTATATACTGCCCCATAGTGCTTTAAGCACCCTCTGGGTGGTTTACAAGTTAATTATACAGGCTACACATTATCTCCCCCAGCGAGCTGGATAGTCATTTTTACCGACCTCAGAAGGATGGAAGGATGAGTGAACCTTGAGCTGCCTACCTGGGATTGAACCCTGGGCCGTGAACACAGTTGTGGCTGCAGTACAGCAGTTTAACCACTGCGCCATGGGGCTCCTTCAAAAAAGTTACACAACTAATTTTCATGTGTTTAAAAGGGACGTGTTCAAGCCCTCTCTTAGTCATAGAAGATCTCTGGAGGTGTGGAACTGATAAAGCCACTTCTTAAATATTTCACTTACCTTAAAAGGCCCCATTAGGGTTGCTGTAAGTTCATTGCTATAAGCCTTTGGGCTGCGTTCTTCCTTTCCTTCAAATTATTTTTTAAAACTGAGGTGAGTTTCTAAAACACTCAGTGGGAATGGAACCAAAACTGCAGTTTAATAGTGTATCCTTTGAACGAGTAGTTTTAGTTTCAGCATTTCTAACTATTTATACCTTTTCGCAGTTACTTTACTTCCTTGGATCTGTTACATACAGCACTGATGTTACCTGTCTGTCATGGGTTTGGAGGGAAAGTTCCATCCTATGGGGAGTGGAAGGCGGGACATCAGGAGGAGGGGCTGTACTGTATATAAATGTGAAGCCTGTGTGGTGAAGAGGAGACTCTGGGAGAAGAAGCAGCAGCTGGGAAGAAGAAGCTGGTGTGGGAGTCTGTGTGTCAGACAGGGTACTACTGTGTGTCAGAGTACCAACCTGATAGGTTCAGGTGTCTGTTGGTTAGCCAGAACTGATAGGTTCAGGGTCTGTGCTTCAAGTTAAGGGTTCTGTGTGAACCAAACTGTATGCATGTATGAATGAGAATAAGCCACGTTACTTTATCTTATTCACCTGATTATTTTATTTTGCCTGTGTGTTGTATTTAAATAAACCTTATTCTTTATTTGTTTAAAAATCCATCCCTGGTCTGTGTGACTTCTTATAGGGAATGGTTGGTGGCAGCTTAGTGAAAGTGTGGCAGATCCCAGTAGGTCTGGGTTTGTCACATTGATTGGTGTCCAGCGTGTGGGATACGACTGGTCCAGTTGTCCAGCGGTCCAGCAAAGCCTTGGCAAGTGTGCCCAGAGCAAGGGGGGTCTAGTCAGGGACAATCTGAGGCGCGTAGGTAATCTTCTAGGTGTACCTCACGGGGAGGTGCGCTAGTGGAAGAACGTGCCAAGTGGGAAGACTAGATTAGGGTGCTCTGAGGCAACTTGTTTTGGCGGGAAAAAAGCTGAGGCAAAACTGTGTAAAGTAGCAGTGATTTAGCCTGCCTGCTGAGAGGCCTAGCAGAGGGGGGTAGACTCTGGCTCGCAACTGTTGCAAGATTAGTGCTGAAGAACAGCAGCAATCTATAGAAAGCTGGTTCTGAGGCAAAAGAGAAAAAAAGTGGTCGTTTTATTTTGAGGCTTGACTTTTTAAAGCAGCCTGTTCTGAGGGGGGATTATGCCCTTGACTCGAAGCCAAATGGCAGAAATGGGTGAAGTGAAAGACCCCCAGGTTGACCAAGGTTCTGAGGAGGAATTTGGCTCAGTGCAGGGTGACAGCACGGGAGAACAGAACCCAGAACTCAGAAAATTGCTCATAGCCCAACAGCATGAACTGAGGGTGAGGGAAATGGAGGAAAGATTAGAGAGAGAGAGAATGGAAAAGGAAGAAAGATTAGAGAGACAGAGAATGGAATTGGAATTGCAGAGAGAGAAAATGGCGTTTGAATTAAGAAAATTGGAACTGATGAACCAGAATAATAATAACAATAGGGATTCTGAGGGAGGCCAATTGTCTAAGGCTGACCTGAAGAAATTCCCTGTGTACCACAAGGGAGATTGTCCTGAGGTGTTCTTTTCCCTAGTGGAAAGAGCGTTTGTGGACTTCTCAGTGAGGGAAACTGAGAAGATGACCATCATGCGATCTTTAATCAGTGGTAGCCTGGCTGAGGTCTATGCCGAGATGCCTGAGGAACTGATGAAAGATTTTGCAGAGTTTAAAAAACTGGTGTTTGCCAGACATGGGATAAATGCGGAACAGTTGAGACAAAGATTTAGGTCAATCACCAAAAAGCCAGAGCAGACTTTTACCCAAGTGGGGGCCCAATTGGTGAGGCTGCTTGAGAAATGGCTATCTCAGGAGGGGACAGAGACCTACGAGCAGCTTAAAGACTTGATAGCACTGGAACAGTTCTATTCAGTCCTGCATGGGGAATTGAAATTCCAGGTGAGGGAAAGGAAACCAAAATCTGTGGCAGAAGCCGCCGAGATTGCAGATTTTATTCACCAAATAAGAAAGCCCTTAGGTGAGGAGAAATCTGTAGGAAAACCCAAAGAAACCTACAGCAAGTACTCTCAGGGACCAGGGAAAAGCCAGCAAGGGGGAGGGGCCCATGGTGAAGGGAAGCCCTCAGACATGAAACCAAGACCTCAGATTTTGGAGGGAAAACCAAAACAAGATGAGAGAGAATCAAAATACACCAGAAAATGTTATTTCTGTCAGGGAAAGGGCCATCTAATCTCAGAGTGTGAGAAATTAAAGCAGCTAAAAGGAATTGTGCCTCAGGATTCTAGTGGAACCAAGCCAAAAGCTGTGTTCTGTGTCCAGAGAGAGCAAGGCTCATTGTCACTGAGGGAGCCTGTTGCCATGGCTGCTCAGTCTGGAACGGCTGTATCTGCTGATCAGGCTGAGGAAGGTGGTCCTCTTGTGGAGGTCAAGCGATGCTTGCTCGTGAGAACAGATTCTCAGTTGTTTGAGACAGCAGGGGTGGACGTAGGAATACTTGGCTGTCAGTATCGGGGGCTGCGGGACACTTGTTCCCAGGTGACCCTGTGCCATCCAGATATTATTCCCAGGGAGTATGTAATCCCAAATGAGAGCATGAAGGTGGCAGGGATTGAGGGGCAGGTAATCTCTCTGCCAGTAGCGGAGGTACCTGTGAACTTTCAAGGCTGGAGGGGAGTTTGGCGGCTAGCAATTTCATCGACTCTGCCAGCAGCCGTGCTCGTGGGAAATGACCTGGCTGAACATGTGAAACGGGTGCTAGTGATTACACGTTCACAAGCCACCACGGGGACAGTTCAAGGGGGTAATGATGAGCCAGAGACGGAAGCAGAGGGGAGTTCAGAAGCTGTGGTGGAAACCTTAACCACAGACAGCAGATTTGGACAAGAGCAAAAGGCAGACGCCACTCTCCAAAAGTGTTTTGAACAGGTGACTGACGCCCAGCTAACACCTGAAACCCCAGTGAGATTTCTGGAGAAAAAGGGGATTTTATATAGAGAGACCCTGAGGAATATCTCAAAAGGGGGAGATGGGATCAGAAGTCAGCTAGTGGTACCTGAAAAGTATCGCCCCATGATCTTACAAAGGGGGCACTCTGACATGTTTGCTGCACACTTAGGGGTGAACAAAACACAGCAGAGAATCACACAGAATTTTTACTGGCCTGACATAGGGAAGCAGATCAGGGAGTTCTGTAAACAATGTGATGTGTGTCAAAGGCAGGGGAATAGCCGCGACAGGACCAAAGCAAAGTTGTGCCCTTTGCCTGTGATTGACACTCCGTTCAAATGCATAGGGGTGGATATTGTGGGACCTTTGCCCAAGGCCACAAAGAGGGGGAACAGGTTCATTCTCACCATTGTGGACCATGCCACGAGGTACCCTGAAGCCATACCCTTGACTAACATTGAAACTAACACAGTGGCAGATGCCTTGGTGGGGTATATGTCCAGGATGGGATTTGCCTCAGAGATAATCACAGATTTGGGCGCATCGTTCACATCAAAGCTCATGAAACGCTTATGGCAAATCTGTGGAATTAAGCACAAGGAAACCACTGCTTATCATCCTGAAAGTAATGGGTTAACTGAGAAGTTCAATGGGACTCTAATGCGCATGATTAGGGCTTACTTGGCAGAGAATCCAAACAATTGGGACCAGAAGCTGCAATCCCTTTTGTTTGCTTATCGATCAGTGCCACAAGCCAGTACCGGGTTCAGTCCATTTGAACTTTTATTTGGGAGAAGGGTGAAAGGGCCCCTTGATTTGATCAAACAAAATTGGGAGCAGATCACCCAGGATGACCCACAAGACGTTGTGACATACATAGACACCTTGAGGGATGACCTAAAGAGAAACCTAGAGCTAGCAGCAGAGACCCTGCAAGCTCAAAAGGTCAGAAAGAAAACATGGTATGACCACAAAGCTAGAGAGAGGCACTTTAATCCAGGGGAGGAAGTGCTGTGGCCTGGGCCCTGCAGAGAGAGCAAACTGCAGCTGGGTATCCCAGAAAAAAGATATTTGGGTCACATGGTAGGGGGAGGAGTGATAAAACCCCTAGAGGCCAAAATAGAAGCAGTTCGTGATTGGCCTAGACCCAACACCAAGAAAAAGGTCAAATCATTTCTTGGGTTGGTGGGCTACTACAGAGAGTTCATCCCGAGGTTTAGCGAGATTGCGGCTCCGCTGACCGATCTGACGAGGAAGAAGGCTGATGACCGCATCCCATGGACCAGCGACTGTGAGGCGGCATTCCAGAGGTTGAAGGAGGCGTTAATCAACTATCCTGTGCTGCGTGCTCCAGACTTCGACCGGGAGTTCATCATCTACACCGATGCGTCTGACAGCGGGGCAGGAGCAGTTCTGTGCCAGGAGGATGAGAATGGTGACCAGCATCCAGTGTCCTACCTGAGTAGGAAACTTCAAAAAGGTGAGAGACATTTGGCAACCGTGGAGAAGGAGTGTTTGGCCATAGTCTACGCGATCCAGAAGGCCAAGCCTTACATCTGGGGAAGACATTTTGTTCTGTGTACTGACCATTCACCACTGCAATGGTTAAAGACAATGAAAACCCACAATAGCAAACTTATGAGGTGGGCTTTAAACCTACAGGACTATGACTTTGAAGTGAAGGTGGTCAGAGGGTCAGTGAACTGTGTTGCTGACGCCTTGTCAAGAAGACCTGAAGAATGAAGACGGCGAAAGAAACATGGACTATGTATATATGTTGACAAAAAGTTAAATGTACCTGTTTTTTTGAACTTGGTTTGTATGAATAAAGGTAAATTGATGTAATGTACATGGTAAATGTTTAAATGCCTAATTGAAATGTTTAACTTAGAGTGTAAGGATAAGTAAGTATGATATTGTATGTAAAACTGTTTTTGTGTGTTTTATCCAGGTTGTTTTTTGGTGGAAAGCACCTTAGCTTTCCCCCTACAAAACAACTTATAAAGAGGGGAGGTGTTACATACAGCACTGATGTTACCTGTCTGTCATGGGTTTGGAGGGAAAGTTCCATCCTATGGGGAGTGGAAGGCGGGACATCAGGAGGAGGGGCTGTACTGTATATAAATGTGAAGCCTGTGTGGTGAAGAGGAGACTCTGGGAGAAGAAGCAGCAGCTGGGAAGAAGAAGCTGGTGTGGGAGTCTGTGTGTCAGACAGGGTACTACTGTGTGTCAGAGTACCAACCTGATAGGTTCAGGTGTCTGTTGGTTAGCCAGAACTGATAGGTTCAGGGTCTGTGCTTCAAGTTAAGGGTTCTGTGTGAACCAAACTGTATGCATGTATGAATGAGAATAAGCCACGTTACTTTATCTTATTCACCTGATTATTTTATTTTGCCTGTGTGTTGTATTTAAATAAACCTTATTCTTTATTTGTTTAAAAATCCATCCCTGGTCTGTGTGACTTCTTATAGGGAATGGTTGGTGGCAGCTTAGTGAAAGTGTGGCAGATCCCAGTAGGTCTGGGTTTGTCACAGGATCTAGTGTGTGTAATGTCCATGTGTGTGCATCCTATATGTTGTCCTAAGTGAGCCATATACAGAAAAATAGGAATTCAACTTAGAAATGTTTCCGGAAACTCTGACCAAAGTCTACTAAATGTGGGAGTAGCAGCTTGCCTCTTAAATACGATGTGCTTCTTTACCACCAGATCAAAGAGGCTTGTTTGAAGCCCAAGATTGGCTTAAGACCTGAAAATGCCATGCTATAAGCACACAACCGGTCATTGCTAAAACCTTTCTATCAACCAGCCTCTCCAGTGGTGGATTTCAGCGTAATTTCTATCATCCGTCTTTGGGCCAGAAAGATTTCTTTCGCCTTGCATTTTTAACAGGAGGAGTTCTCTTGTAAGAATATTTAGATGTCCACAGCTAAAAAAAATCGGCGCCTGTTCCCATTGTTGGACACATGGTCGGTGTTTTTCTCTCACCAAGCAGTTGGGGGACAGGTTGGCTCATAACTTAGTAAAGACGTCAAGGAGTTTTTAAGGCTTCTCTCCCCTTCGAGCGAAACAGCTCAAGAGTCCCTGTAGCTTATTCTGGACCAGAGCCCAGCACATTTCAACAGCCTCTTTAATATCAGTCATCATTCCCCCATCTCACACACACACAATCTGCTCATAGCTGTCAGGGCTTTTTTCTTTGAAAATGAAGTGGATCAGAGGAAATTCTTTGGAGGCGGGGTTGTTTGTTTATTTAAAATATTTTTACCCCTCCTTTCTCCTTAAAAGGGACTCAAGGTGGCTTATACCATTAGAACACAATATTTAAAAGCTAAAAAAAAGTAGCTTCTTCAGTCTGAGGAGAGTTGGTAGGAGACCCTTGATATATCCTCCACCTTGGTTTCACTTCCGTCTGGTCTGAATAAGCTCATTAGATGGACAGAGGACAGGGGAGGGGTAAGTGAAAATCCCACCTCTTTAGTCCTTCTCCCATTGTCATGGTTTGTTAACAGTCCTTAAAGTGGTCTTTCTAGTGCGTGGTCCTGATCTCTTTGGGGATGGATGAAAAGGCAGCATGATCAATAGGAGACAGATTGTATCTAAGGCCTCCAGCCCTGTTGAGTGAGGAATTTTCTATATGCACATGCATGGCCTCCTTGGCCCCTCTTTCAAACCACCTTTCTTCTCGGTCCAAAATGAGTACGTCTTGGTCATCAAAGGAGTGTCCTTTGTCCTTCAAATGAAGGAATGCCGCTGACTGTGGTCCTGAGCCGTTGCTTCTCCTGTTTAGCGACTGTTTGGTTTCTCAAATGTAGAGCTCTGAACACTCCTCTTTTAATTGGACTGCATATACTATATTGCTCCTGTTGTATTTTGGTGTCTTTTGGGTGGACGAGTCTCTGCCTTAGTGTGTTTGTGGGTTTAAAATGCACAGGTATGTGGTGTCTACCAAAAATCCTTTTGAGCTTTTCCGACACACCCGCCATGTCGGAAAGACTTGAGTAGACATGGTCTAGAGGGGCAGGGTAAAAATCTAATGAATGAATGAATGAATGAATGAATGAATGAATGATGCAAGGCATGACCAGGTTTTTCCGTCAGCTCTGGCTCTCGGATTGTCCCATTGTCCTACTGGGTTGGGACATTGCCTTGCCGTGACTCAACTTCCAGATAATCTCACCTGGATGACTGAGAATCTTCAATGATAAAATAATAATAATTATAGAATTTTTTTTAAAAAAAGAATCAGACAAATGCCACACTATAAAAAGGTAAGCAAAATCAACACTAAAAACACATTCAGCGCAACAAGGCGCAACACTCCATTTAAAAACCCCTCTCAGCCCGCCAGTCACGAAGGGACAACCTGTCTGCAGAGAAAAGAATTAAGCAGGGATGTTGGTAAGTCCTTGGGGCCAAGTCCAAGTTTTGGAACCAAGTCCCAAGTCTGAATCTGAGTTTTTGGTACCAAATCTTGAGTCTGAGTATTTGGCACCAACTCAAAGTCCAAATCTGTGGTACCAGGTCCCGGGTCCCTATTGAAAATACTGTAAGCTTTTTTCCCCCCAGAAAAACAAGGGAGAGGATGGGTGGATTCAGAGTCACAAGTTGCGAAGTCATTGAAAAAAACAAACATACCCTAAGTAAAATCCAATTTTTGAGTCACCAATGTGACCTAAGTCCAACTTGACAATGAGTTCCCATGACTTGCTGAGAGTTTGAAGTGCTGCTGCCAGCCAGAACAGACAGTACTAGGCTAAATGGGCTGACTTTGTTATCTGGTTTAGAGTAGGATAATTGCAAATATCCAACTAGTGCAGTTGTACTTCTGTGTATATGTTTTTTGGGGGAGGAAAGATGTAAACTACAAATACAAAGTTTTAAAAGTAAACCCTGCTGTTTTTTGATGGCCTACATTTGTATTCTCATGGTAACCCTAAAAGACCAGGGTGTTCTGTTCTGCTTCTTTTTTTTTAATGTCCCGGCACCATAGATGAGCAGCACAAGAAATTACAAGACAATAAATCCAAAGGACTTGATTTTAGAGTACAGTGTATATACTATGTAAATAACATTTATTTCTTCAAATGCAACAAATATTGGACATGTTCGGCAAACTGGTTTAATTAAAAAACCAAAGTGAATTATGAGGGTCAACGCGTAAGAGCAAAAAAAAGTTTAATTTTCATTGGTGAGGAGGGAAATGCTGCCTATAAAAACCTCTTGAGTATCAGGAGTCTGGCAGGTACTTTCTTTAGAAGTAGCATGATCATAAAAAATGGATGTTGCTTCGATAGTAACAAAAAGAAAGGGAAAAAAAACCCACTCCAAATTAACTGCCTAAAGTCAGGATTTCTAATGCAGACAGAAGAAAACCCTTTCTTTTAAATACTGCTGCTTACCTTTGGGATGAAGTTTTTTTAATTAATGGTATGAGACTTTGCTAGTTTATCTGTGGTGTTAATGACTACTTTTTAAATCTCAGAAGCCAGAAGCAAAAGGAGATATTGGCTTATGGATTTCGCCTTTGATTGTGTAGTTTTAGGTCAGAGGTTTAAAGTAACAACATTCTACGCAAGTGTATGTGAGAGTAAGGGGGAGGGGGAGAACGAGTGAGCGTGCACAACGTAATTGCTTTTTAACCTAACTACAAAAAGAGAGAGAGAAAATTAGAGCTCTTTCCCCATTAATGGTATTGTACATTTCTCATAACAGAAATGTTACTTCTGTTTTCATATTTTTTAAAGAAAGTTGCCAATAATGGATGACTTATAAGTAACTTGCTTTTTGAAGTAACTATCCGAAGCGCTGGTTCAGAGCTAGTAGCTTTATTCTGTCAAAATCCATTATAAAGTTCATAGTCCTCATTTTCCAATTTACTTTTCTTAGCTGCATTTCAAAAAAGAAAGCAGTTCCATCATCATTTTCTTTCTTTCTTGTGATTTGCAAGTACACCTTTTATTTTATTTCAGTTTTTAGTTTCTGTTGAAACTGCTAATGGTTGTAGGAACAATGGATGGAAATAAAAAGGTATATGTTTGTCTTGTCATGTTTTTGTGTGATGGAAATGGTGTCGAGGCTGTTTGTCCCTAACATCCACCATCACCACCACTTTCTGTGTGCTGCACAATTTAATTATAACCTTGAAAGCTGGAGCCGTTATCATTCTGTGCAGTGGTTTGACTTTGGACCATTGCAAATAGGTAAATGTTTCCTGAGCTTCCAAACGTAAATTTATTAAAGATAAATTGATTGCTGCTCTCTTTTGGGGTATATAGAAATATATCAGAATAAATAAGTTTCTAATGTTATAATATCAAACTGGGAGGTTAAAAAAAACCCTTCTAGCTTTTATTGGTGTACATACTCTTTGCATATAGTCTCTATGGCAGAAATAAATATGTATCTTCTTAGCTTGACAAGGCATAATCAATCCAAAGATACCGTCTGTTTGTTTGTTTTTTGTTTGGTTCAGATACGGATTTTAAAAACAACCCTCTGAGAAGTAGAACAGTTTGTCATAATATTGTCTGATAACTATTGATTATGGATTTCCCCCCTTAATCAGACAAGTGAAGCGCCAACAGCATGTTATCCATTGTGTCAGAATCTCAACTCCCTGATTCAGGATTCACCTGTAATAAATAAGGTTGCAGTTATAACCTTAACACTGTTCATTGTTAATTCTTTATAACGTGAGTCAATGCATATTCTCACATGGCAAAGATTTCAGAGAAGGCAGAGCCATGAACAAAAGATAAACCTACATATCACATAGTGACTAAAACCAAGATCTACCCGTATCACTCGATCAAGTCAGGAGGTGACGCTGAGGAGCCTGACGCTGAGGGAGGCCGGGAAGGAAAAAACAAGAAACGGGGCCTTCTTGGCAGTGGCTCCTCGTCTCTGGAACAACCTCCCTCCAGAGATTCGTGTGGCCCCATCGCTGGGTATTTTTAAGAACCAATTAAAAACTTGGATGTTTAAGCAGGCCTTCCCTCCAGTTAATACTTAATTTTCCCCTCTTCACTTACCCTTTGTTATTTTTCCATCTTGAAGAATCTGTTTATTGATCTAAAATTGTTTCTTTAATCTGTTACATTTATATGTTGTTGTTGTTTTTGTTTTTTTGGAAGCCACCTAGAGTGATCGGAAGACCAGATAGGCGGGGTATAAATTAAATAAAATAAAATATAAATAAGTTGTGTGTTGGTACGGGAAGGATAGTGTGTTTGCATCATTGATAACTCTGTGACAGGACAACACTTGATTTTGTTCTCCAAGTCTTCTGATGTCACACTGCAACTTTTCCAAGAGTCATGCTGGCCCACCGTAATAAACACACAAGTTGGCAAGTAGCATCATGAGATGCAAGACAGATTGTCTTTGTCTGAGACATGAATTGAAAGGGACTGCTCTTGCTGGCTCTACCCAGATGCCAGCTAGCTGTGTGTCCTCAATGTTCCTTCACCAGGAATGGACACAGTGAAGAAACCTCTGTTTATGCATGGATTTTTTTTCTGTAGGTGTTTGTGCACAGTTTGTGGCTGTCAAGGGGTATGGCAAGCTGGTATGTTTGACATCAGAAGAGGGGTTAGCAGACATGGCTTCACTGCCTGCCCGCTCCTTTTAAGAAAGTCCAAGGGAACACCTGATCTGCAGGAGGGAGGTTCAGCAGCACTCAGTGGAAAATAGCTCTGTAGCCTTCAGTAGCAATCAGCCTTCCCTGGCACATATTTTTCTGTGATAACCTATATTCAAGCATACGAGTATAATTAAATTCTTACAGAGAAAATTGGCACTCTTATTTGACTCATTCTTACACCCAGGGGTAGCCCTCAATATTATGCATGTATGTCCTGTAAAAATGGACTTCTTGAAATTCTCCTGCCAGAAGGCTGTGGGGTTATTTGTGAGCACAAAATTACAATTTGAGATCATTAGTAGAGAACCTTGCTTTTGCCATAGGCTGCACAGAGAAGCATTTTAAGTCTAAGTGTTAGAACTGAAGTATAGGTATATCAGGAATCAAACTGACTTTGACTAATTTGATACCAAAGCCTTGTTTCATTTTCTCTTAGGCTGAAAAAAAAGTTTAACTTTTCTACTGCTTGACTTTTCCCCCTATGATTCTCTCCTCTCCCACCACTGTTCATCTACATATACAGTGATGCCTCGCTTGACGATTACCTTGTTAGATGAGGAAATCACTTGACGATTAGGTTTTTTTGCAATTGCTATTGCGATCGCTAAACAATGACTGAACGGGCTTTTTTCACTTAATGTTGATCGGTTCCCTGCTTCGGGAACTGATTTTTTGCTTAACGACGATCAAAAACAGCTGATCGTCAGGTTTCAAAATGGCCACCCACTGTGTAAAATGGCTCCCTGCTGTGCTTTAGGACAGGTTCCTCGCATTACAGGCACTGGAAAATGGCCACTCTATGGAGGATCTTTGCTGGATGCTGAGGTATTTCGCCCATTGGAATGCATTGAACCGGTTTTCAATGCATTTCAGTGGGATTTTGCATTTCGCTTGATGAGGATTTCACTTAACAGCAATTTGAACGGAATGAATTATCCTCATCAAGCAAGGCACCACTGCATAACTACATTATGTACCTAAAACTACATTGTTTGCCTGCTTTCAGTGCACAGTAGTAGCAAGTGCATGTGTATTATGTCTGCACAGAACTAAATTCCCTTTGTTAAGGAAGTGTATTAGTCATACGGCTGTATCCACTGATCTCCCACCAACACAGAGCTTGCAAAAAATTGTTCCAACCTTTAGCAAGTATCATACCATTTGATTTTGTTTGTTTTTTTTCAAAGAAGCACACATGTTAGTCTTCCTCAGTGTGTTGGCAGCAGGAAAGGTGTTGGGGAGGGTGATAGTACTATGGTACTGTAAGGACTAGCAGATTTATTTCGTGGATCAAAATCCACTGCTTCAGACACAAGGAGTAGAAATATATCCTCATGGTAGTGAATCCGTGACCAGGTGAGAATACAGATAACAAACAAAATAACAATGGTTTGTTAACTCCCGAATACAACTCCAAGTATTACGTAGCTTGTTCAACTCATCTAGCTTGTTGATGCTAGATGTTCTGTTATCATAGCTAACACCTCAAGCCTTCCTCAGTCAGTGGTACTTTCTGTTTGTTAAATGGGAGTATTATTATCTTGTTTCACGTCTCAGTGTATGAGATGATGCTAAGAACTGTGTTGGATCCTATTTATGTAAGTGGACTGATATTTCCTTAGCATCTTGGATGCCACTGATAATGTTTTGCTTTCTTTACTCAGCTAAAGAAGAATTAAGCTTTATTTTTAACTGTAATAGGAAATGGTTGTTGTGGGTTTTTCGGGCTCTTTGGCAGTGTTCTGAAGGTTGTCCTTCCTGACGTTTCGCCAGTCTCTGTGGCCGGCATCTTCAGAGGACTGGAGCAGGAACTCTGTCCATGCTCTGTTGCTGTTTGTTGGATAGGTAAAGGTAAAGGTTCCCCTTGACATTTTAGTCAGTCATGTTCGACTCTAGGGAGCTCAAAGAAGCACACATGCCCATTTCCAAGCCATAGAGCCAGCATTTTTCCGGAGACAGTTTCCGTTGTCACGTGGCCAGCGCGGCTATACACGGAACACTGTTTACCTTCCCACTGAGGTGGTAACTATTTATCTACTCGCATTTACATGCTTTCGAACTGCTAGGTTGGCGAGGAGCTGGGACAAAGCGATGGGAGCTCACTCCGTCGCGTGGATTCGATCTTACAACTGCTGGTCTTCTGACCCTGCAGCACACAAAGGCTTCTGTGGTTTAGCCCGCAGCACCACCACGTCCCCTCATTGTTTGTTGGGTAGTTGAGTATTTATAGCTGTGGGGACAGCTTTTTGTTCTTTTCAGGAGATAGGATGATGATGGTGATCAGCATGGACTGAGTTCCTACTCCAGTCTCTGAAGATGCAGAAAATTCAGGAAGAAAACCTTCAGAACACGGCCAAAGAGCCCAAAAACCCCACAACTACCATCAGATCCCAGCCGTGAAAGCCTTCGAGAATACATTGTAATAGGAAAGTTCATCATTATCCATCTCTCTTTATTCAGAATATTTCATGATGCTTGAAGGACTGCTGTGGAGATAAAACTCAATTAGTGGCAAATTTAAGCTTTGTAGACTTTTAAAAACTTTGGTCCAGCATACACAGTAATTTGTTCATTTAAACTTTCATATCATTTCCCTTGAATTCTTCATTATTATCATTTATATTAGAGAATCAGCTAGCCAACCATAAAGAATAAACTATTGTGGAGATTAATTTAACAGAAGAGATTAAAAGGGCAGAGGGGGCAAGAGGTCTGTATTATACACTGCTAAGTATTTCAGCATACTTCTATGTTGCAGAAATCCAGGGCTATTTACATGATAATTTGTTGCTATGTAAATTTTTGGACTAGACTGGAGGAATCCCAAACTGGAATTAAGATTGCCGGAAGAAATATCAACAATCTCCAATATGCAGATATTACCACTCTGAGGGCGGAAAGTGAGGAGGAATTAAAGAACCTTTTAATGAGGGTGAAAGAGGAGAGTGCAAAAAATGGCCTGAAGCTCAACATTAAAAACAAAACAAAACACTAATATCATGGCCACTGGTCCCATCACCTCCTGGCAAATAGAATGGGAAGATATGGAGGCAGTGACAGATTTTACTTTCTTGGGCTCTATGATCACTGCAGATGGTGACAGCATCTGCAAAATTGAAAGATGCCTGCTTCTTGGAAGAAAAGTGATGACAAACTTAGACAGCATCTTAAAAAGCAGAGACATCACCTTGCCGACAAAAGTCCGCATAGTCAAAGCGTTGGTTTTTCCAGTAGCAATGTATGGAAGTGAGAGCTGGACCATAAAGAAGGCTGACCGCCAAAGCATTGATGCTTTTGAATTGTGGTGCTGGAGGAGACTCTTGAGAGTCCCCTGGACTGCAAGGAGATCAAACCTATCCATTCTGAAGGAAATCAAGCCTGAGTGTTCACTGGAAGGACAGATCCTGAAGCTGAGGCTCCAATACTTTGGCCATCTCATGAGAAGACTCCCTGGAAAAGACCCTGATGTTGGGAAAGTGTGAGGGCAAGAGGAGAAGGGGACGACAGAGGACGAGATGGATGGACAGTGTCATCGATCAATGAATTTGACCGAACTCCAGGAGGCAGTGGAAGACAGGAGGGCCTGACATGCTCTGGTCTATGGGGTCACGAAGAGTTGGACACGACTTAACAATTAATAAACAACAAATGGAGGAGTTGATGCACCATGTCCCCACTGATTTGGTGAGCCTACTCTAGTGTAACTTGCTACACTAAGAACAGGATTTCAGCCTTTTCTTTGTATTGACCAAGTTCTGTTAAGGTCATTTTGAATCCTGATTCTTTCTTTTAATGCTGCCTTAACTAGCCCTCTGATCATTGTGTTGTCCATAGATTTAATGAGCATCCTTTCCACACCCTTGTCCAAGTCATTTACTGAACAACATTGGACCTAGGATAGAATTCTGTGGCTACACCACTCATCATTCCTCTCCAGTTGTACTGTATGTCTAAGCAACCCAGTGTTCTGCAGCATCCATTTCTTTTATAACAGTCAATAGTTTTTCATGATTTACAGTCAAAACCTGTTAAGCAAAAAATAGATTTTTGCCAAAATGCTTTGGTATACTCTATAGCCAATACATATTTTTGTATCATCTCTAGAGCCTCTTACTCTTCTAAATCTGAATTTATCACTCTATGTCCAGTGAATGTCCTCTTTGTAAAATATTTGCTAGTATGGGAAATTAACGCATTTGTCCTATAGTTATTGCACTCTTTCATATTTCCTTTCTTGGGAATTGGAATGTATACTGAATATTTCAAATCTATAGGCCATTATTTCTGATGGTATATCTGTTACTTCTTAATTTTGCTTCTCACTCCCATTGACAATTGTAAGATCTTCTTTAATTATTCATCAAGGCTTTTCTTTCTTTTTGAGTACAGGAAGTGTCTTTTCACTTAATAGTCTTTTGTTTCGTAATATCTCTGGATTCATTCCACAGTTATCCACAGGGTCAGAATTGGAATTTACATAACTAAGTTCAGAAATGTTTGACAAACAACACAATTAAAAATGTTAGAAAGAAGTACAGGTAGAACTGGCAATGGTGTGGCTAAAATTTTTTGTAAATAAATAAATAAATAATGGGCTTAAATTTATTAAGACAAAAAAGTTGCACTGAAGGTACGTTATTGATGGGAGAAACAGAAAGATGAAATAGAAGAAATAGAAGAAGAGGCAGAAAGATGAAACCTAAATATCAGAAGAAATAGAAAGATGAAACCTAAATATCAAATGAAGAAGATGAGAGAGAACAGACCCCAGAGGGAAAAGTTGATGTATTTGGTTAGAAGAGAGAGTAAGTCATTCACTCTCAAGGTGTAAAAGGGAAAATATACCTAGAGGAACTAATATGTGTACGGCAGGATGGAGGAACAGGAGGCACTTTGTAGAAGCCCTTTGGAGTAGCCATTGTATTTTTGTCAGATTCTCCATTAAGGGAAATAAATGATGGAATAGAAAGAACAAGGAAAGAAAGAAGGGATGAGGAAAAGATGCCACAGCTTGGATGATGTTTAATCATCCACAAGTGAAAGAGTACATAAGTCAAGAAACTAAACAAGACCTCAGGACACTCTTAGGGAACAGAAGGCTCAAGCCACACGAAGATGGATGTTGTAGTTGCCAAAAATACATATGTACCAAAAAGAAGATTAAAAGAAGACAGCCAAGTATCAGATTCATGCACATCATGGACAGTATGCAACAGCAAATGAAAGATTGATTTGTGGAGATAAGTAATGGGTATACACTATGAAGAACGAAATAGATGGGCAGTGTCATCGAAGCGAACAACATGAATTTGACCAAGCTCCGGGAGGCAGTGGAAGACAGGAGGGCCTGGCGTGCTCTGGTCCATGGGGTCACAAAGAGTCGGGCACGACTTAACGACTAAACAACAACAAATGCACTACAAATGAAGAAAAGAAAAATTGAGAAATACACAATTTGACAGTGGCCACAGAGAAGGCGAGAGAGAGAGAAGCCAGTCCCCTTTGTGACTGCACGGTGGGGGGGGGGGGGAATATAAATTGAGTTTTAGCAGTTGAAGAGTGAGGTACAGAAATTGGAGCCAGTGCAAGATGGTTCACATGCACTATATTGTGTATAGTTGCTTCATTAACCATTGGGCCACAGTTCAGTTATGCACGATAAAACGGATGAAATAACTTTGGTTAAAATGCTGGTCATGGAAGTGTGAAAGAGAAACAATGGTCACAATCACAGTTGGGAGAGATAAAAATGCTAGGAAAAGCAGCAGTGTACCCATAGCGTACAAACATCTGGGGAGTTTTTCTGTAGAAGCAGCTTCACCTTTCTTCTCCCTATGGATATTGTTAGAGGTGGGAGGGCATGGATATTGAATATCACAGGTCCAAAACTTTTTCTTTAAAAGTTTGTGTATGTATTTTAACAGATAATACAGTAATGCTGTTGTTATTAATAGTCCATCAGTAACATTGGACATGACGTTTGGTCTTTTTATAGTATTTGAAGAAGTAGCTGTCCAATAAATCAAGAGAGAATGTGTATCTGGTTTGTTTGTTTGTTTTAAGTGCAGGGTATATGAAAGAGTGTGCTTGAAAAGGAGTAAATACATGCTTCTAATACCCGAAAGATTAAGTATTAGTGGTGCTTGAGCGTCTGCTGAGTAACATTCTGTCCCCCAAATGGAGACAATTCGCTTTTCAAAAGACACCTTTGTAGCAAGTTCAAGGGGAAGTGAAGGATGCCTTTGGATAGGTTCATTTTCAACCAAATGTTGATTTTTCTTCATTTGCATTTCTTTTGTTGGCTGCCTCCCGTATAACTTATTTAGAAGACTAGGGGATTCTGATCTCCAGCTATTTGTTGCTATGAATTTGTTTTTAATCCTAAGAATCAATTACTAAAATCTGCTTTAGGGAAGCAGGTTGTTCCCTTCGACCTGTACAGGAATAAGATCAAACAGTATCTATGTGGTGTACTGTATTTAGTTCATTCCATATGTGACCTTTGAGTAAGTATTTCTTATTATTAAGCAGCTTGCCTCTTTCCAAAAGAAAAGTTATCTATGAAATTGATCCCAACCTGGAGAACAGAGCAGTAGTCAGGAAGAAAGCCGGTGTCGGCTCCATTTTTCAGTCCCACTAAGGCTCTTCAGAACCACATTTATTCTAGTGAAAGATAGTTCATCTAGAGGCCACCTATTTGAATGCAGAGGTCTGCAGTCCACTGTTTTAATTGATAGGGATCTGTCCTTATTGTTCATATCTGGTTTCGTTCTTGTTCCCCCTAAGCTGAAAATGTAGGTTTGAAATAGAAGATAACCAAATATAGCATTAGGCTCCTGCTTTAAAAGGAAGAACACAACAGTCCCCTCCGACACACATTTAAAATAAAAAAGGATATTTTCTCTTCATTATCAATGATAAATAATACTTGTTTGTTTGAACATGGGTTGTATTTCTTATTCCTTTGGGGAAAATTGTAGCTCCTAATGAAGAGGAAGCAGAGGCAGGAGGGAGCTGTGCTTGGGGGCCATTTTAGTTGGTGAGTTCTTCCTGGTAGGCTGACCCTTTGACCACATGGTCTGAGGGGGCGGGGCTTTGGCTTTAAATTAGTGCCTGCAGAAGCTCTAAGCCCCTTTCCTGAAGAGGAAGCAGAGGCAGGAGGGAGCTGTGCTTGGGGGCCATTTTAGTTGGTGAGTTCTTCCTGGTAGGCTGACCCTTTGACCACATGGTCTGAGGGGGCGGGGCTTTGGCTTTAAATTAGTGCCTGCAGAAGCTCTAAGCCCCTTTCCTGAAGAGGAAGCAGAGGCAGGAGGGAGCTGTGCTTGGGGGCCATTTTAGTTGGTGAGTTCTTCCTGGTAGGCTGACCCTTTGACCACATGGTCTGAGGGGGCGGGGCTTTGGCTTTAAATTAGTGCCTGCAGAAGCTCTAAGCCCCTTTCCTGAAGAGGAAGCAGAGGCAGGAGGGAGCTGTGCTTGGGGGCCATTTTAGTTGGTGAGTTCTTCCTGGTAGGCTGACCCTTTGACCACATGGTCTGAGGGGGCGGGGCTTTGGCTTTAAATTAGTGCCTGCAGAAGCTCTAAGCCCCTTTCCTGAAGAGGAAGCAGAGGCAGGAGGGAGCTGTGCTTGGGGGCCATTTTAGTTGGTGAGTTCTTCCTGGTAGGCTGACCCTTTGACCACATGGTCTGAGGGGGCGGGGCTTTGGCTTTAAATTAGTGCCTGCAGAAGCTCTAAGCCCCTTTCCTGAAGAGGAAGCAGAGGCAGGAGGGAGCTGTGCTTGGGGGCCATTTTAGTTGGTGAGTTCTTCCTGGTAGGCTGACCCTTTGACCACATGGTCTGAGGGGGCGGGGCTTTGGCTTTAAATTAGTGCCTGCAGAAGCTCTAAGCCCCTTTCCTGAAGAGGAAGCAGAGGCAGGAGGGAGCTGTGCTTGGGGGCCATTTTAGTTGGTGAGTTCTTCCTGGTAGGCTGACCCTTTGACCACATGGTCTGAGGGGGCGGGGCTTTGGCTTTAAATTAGTGCCTGCAGAAGCTCTAAGCCCCTTTCCTGAAGAGGAAGCAGAGGCAGGAGGGAGCTGTGCTTGGGGGCCATTTTAGTTGGTGAGTTCTTCCTGGTAGGCTGACCCTTTGACCACATGGTCTGAGGGGGCGGGGCTTTGGCTTTAAATTAGTGCCTGCAGAAGCTCTAAGCCCCTTTCCTGAAGAGGAAGCAGAGGCAGGAGGGAGCTGTGCTTGGGGGCCATTTTAGTTGGTGAGTTCTTCCTGGTAGGCTGACCCTTTGACCACATGGTCTGAGGGGGCGGGGCTTTGGCTTTAAATTAGTGCCTGCAGAAGCTCTAAGCCCCTTTCCTGAAGAGGAAGCAGAGGCAGGAGGGAGCTGTGCTTGGGGGCCATTTTAGTTGGTGAGTTCTTCCTGGTAGGCTGACCCTTTGACCACATGGTCTGAGGGGGCGGGGCTTTGGCTTTAAATTAGTGCCTGCAGAAGCTCTAAGCCCCTTTCCTGAAGAGGAAGCAGAGGCAGGAGGGAGCTGTGCTTGGGGGCCATTTTAGTTGGTGAGTTCTTCCTGGTAGGCTGACCCTTTGACCACATGGTCTGAGGGGGCGGGGCTTTGGCTTTAAATTAGTGCCTGCAGAAGCTCTAAGCCCCTTTCCTGAAGAGGAAGCAGAGGCAGGAGGGAGCTGTGCTTGGGGGCCATTTTAGTTGGTGAGTTCTTCCTGGTAGGCTGACCCTTTGACCACATGGTCTGAGGGGGCGGGGCTTTGGCTTTAAATTAGTGCCTGCAGAAGCTCTAAGCCCCTTTCCTGAAGAGGAAGCAGAGGCAGGAGGGAGCTGTGCTTGGGGGCCATTTTAGTTGGTGAGTTCTTCCTGGTAGGCTGACCCTTTGACCACATGGTCTGAGGGGGCGGGGCTTTGGCTTTAAATTAGTGCCTGCAGAAGCTCTAAGCCCCTTTCCTGAAGAGGAAGCAGAGGCAGGAGGGAGCTGTGCTTGGGGGCCATTTTAGTTGGTGAGTTCTTCCTGGTAGGCTGACCCTTTGACCACATGGTCTGAGGGGGCGGGGCTTTGGCTTTAAATTAGTGCCTGCAGAAGCGCGCGCCTAACGGCGCGCGAAATCCTCTCACTCTATTTTTTTACTTTAATCTGCTAAATAGGATAGCCAAATAGTATTTCTTACACCTGGCGGCAGGAATGTTTCAGGAGTAGGATCATACTTCCACACTATTAGGGAGCAGGCCGGGTAGGTGGGACTCGTCAGCCATGTAAGGCAGCCCATCTAGGAGAAGGAAAACTCTGATTTCAAACCTCCACTGCCTTGTGGCTATATCCACTCATGGAAAAGGCTTCAGGAGATAACCTCGAGGCAAAATCCGGAGCCGGAGTCCCGTAGACAGTTCGTGTTGTTCTGCCAACTCCTGCGACGTCGCTGGAACCAGTTGTATTGGCTCTTGCCTCTCCATTGGACTATTTCAGTGACGTGGAGAGGGGGGATTTGCTGCTTGGGTAACAGCCTATCCTCCATATTATTCTACCCAGGCTTCGTGCTCTGGAGAGGACACTCCAGCTTTGCATACAGTGTCGAAATAACACAGGAACTAGCAGTTACTGGTTATACGTTTTGCTCGATTGGCACAGAGCATGATGCCAGGGACTACTTCTGATGGTCAGAGAGCCGAAAAACAGATCAATAACCATGCACCACGCAACAATCAAAAGAAAACATGTGCCCTAAAGTTGGGAACCTGGAATGTTCGGACAATGACCCCTGGCTTTTCTGACAACCTGCAGGAAATAGACGACGTGCGCAAGACAGCTGTTATCGACATTGAACTGAGTAGACTGCGGATGGACATTGTTGCCCTGCAAGAGACGAGATTGCCAGACATGGGATCTGTCAAAGAAAAAAACTTCTCATTCTTCTGGCAGGGAAAACCATTGAACGAGACCAGGGAATATGGTGTTGGCTTTGCGGTCAGAAATACTCTGCTGAGATCCATTGTTCCACCTACTGTGGGGAGTGAAAGAATCCTGTCTCTGCAGCTCCACTCATCAGCGGGACTGGTCACCCTCATCAGTGCATATGCACCAACACTGTCATCCACAACAGAAGTCAAAGACAAATTCTATGACGATTTGGCAGCTACTATCAAAAACGTCCCTGAGAGAGAGCCGCTGTTCATTCTCGGAGACTTTAATGCTAGAGTTGGTGCTGATCACAACTCTTGGCCCACCTGTCTAGGCCGTTTTGGCATTGGGAAGATGAATGAAAATGGCCAACGTTTGCTGGAGTTTTGCTGTTATTATGGTCTTTGTGTCACCAACACATTCTTTAATACAAAGCCTCAACACAAAGTTTCCTGGAGACATCCAAGATCGAAGCATTGGCATCAGCTTGATTTGATCCTCACTAGACGTTCTAGCTTATCTAGTATTACGATCACACGCAGTTACCAGAGTGCTGATTGTGACACTGATCATTCCCTGGTGTGTAGCAGAATAAAACTGCAAACAAAGAGATTGTATCACACTAAAAAGGAAGGAAAACCACGTATAGATATCAGCAAGATTCGCAATCAAAGAAAAGTGGAGGAATTTGCCCAAGCGCTTCAGGAAACCCTTCCAGGCCCGGCTGATGTGAATGCACCTGAACGATGGGAACACTTCAAGAACGCTGTTTATAACACTGCCTTGTCCACATTTGGCAAGAAGACCAAAAAGACGGCTGACTGGTTCGAAGCCCATTCAGAGGAGCTGATTCCAGCCATCGAGGATAAGAGGAGAGCTCTAGCAGCATACAAAGCCTGTCCTAGTGAGTACAACTTGCAGGCTCTTCGAGCTGCTCGTAGCCAAGTCCAACAGACTGCCAGGAGATGTTCCAATGATTATTGGCTTCAGCTCTGCTCTCAGATACAGATAGCAGCGGACACAGGTAACATCAAGGGAATGTATGATGGTATCAAGCAGGCTTTAGGTCCAATACAGAAGAAATCTGCTCCTTTGAAGTCTACTACAGGCGTGATCATCCAGGATCGAGCACAGCAGATGGAACGCTGGGTACAGCACTACTCTGAGCTATATTCTAAAGAGAATGTAGTAACGGAAGAGGCACTAAATAACATTGAGTGCCTGCCTCTCTTGGAAGAGCTGGACAGTGAACCAACTTTAGCAGAAATAAAAGCAGCCTTGGATTCCCTTGCCTCTGGCAAGGCACCTGGAAAGGACAACATCCCCGTTGAAGTTTTGAAGTGTTGTAAAGAGATCATCACCACTGAGCTGTATGAACTCTTTTCTCTTTGCTGGAGAGAAGGTGGAGTACCACAGGACATGAAGGACGCAAACATCGTCACATTGTATAAGAACAAAGGCGACAGGGGCGACTGCAATAACTACCGTGGTATCTCTCTTCTCAGCGTTGTAGGGAAGCTGCTGGCCCGTGTTGTGCTGAAGAGACTTCAGGTGCTTGCAGACAGAGTGTATCCAGAATCACAGTGTGGTTTTCGAGCTAACAGATCCACCACTGACATGGTATTCTCCCTCCGACAGCTGCAGGAGAAATGCAGGGAACAACAACAGCCACTCTTTGTGGCCTTCATAGATCTCACAAAGGCCTTTGACTTGGTTAGCAGGGACGGACTTTTTAAAATACTTCCCAAGATTGGATGTCCACCTCAACTCCTTAATATCATCAGGTCCTTTCATGAGGAAATGAAGGGCACTGTAGTTTTTGATGGCTCAACATCAGATCCCTTTGACATCCGAAGCGGAGTAAAACAAGGCTGTGTCCTTGCGCCAACCCTGTTTGGGATCTTCTTTGCTGTCATGCTGAAGCAGGCCTTTGGAACTGCAACAGAAGGTGTCTATCTCCGGACTAGATCAGATGGAAAGCTTTTTAATCTCACTAGATTAAGAGCGAAGACCAAAGTCCAAATGAAATGTATGCGGGACTTCCTCTTTGCTGATGATGCAGCCATTGTTGCCCACTCTGCTGAAGACCTCCAACAACTCATAAATCATTTTAGCAAGGCCTGCCAAGACTTTGGACTAACTATCAGCCTGAAGAAAACACAAGTCATGTGCCAGGGCGTGGACTCACCTCCCTCTATTACTATCTCCATGCAAGAACTGGAGGTTGTTCATGAATTTGTGTACCTTGGCTCAACAATCTCTGACACTCTCTCCCTAGATGTCGAGCTGGATAAACGCATTGGGAAAGCAGCTACCATGTTCTCTAGACTCACAAAGAGAGTATGGCTTAACAAGAAGTTGACGGCATACACCAAAATCCAGGTCTATAGAGCCTGTGTCCTGAGCACACTCCTATACTGCAGCGAGTCCTGGACCCTTTGTGCACGGCAGGAGAGGAAACTGAACACCTTCCATATGCGTTGTCTCCGACGCATTTTTGGTATCACCTGGCAGGACAAAGTTCCAAATAGAGTAGTCCTAGAACGAGCTGGAATTTTCAGCATGTATACAATATTGAAACAGCGCCGTCTACGTTGGCTTGGGCACGTCGTGAGAATGGCTGATGGTCGGATTCCAAAAGATCTCCTGTATGGAGAATTAGTGCAGGGAAGCCGCCCCCGAGGGAGACCACAGCTGCGTTACAAGGACATCTGCAAGAGGGATCTGAAGGCCTTAGGAATGGACCTCAACAGATGGGAAACCTTGACGTCTGAGCGTTCAGCCTGGAGGCAGGCGGTGCATCATGGCCTCTCCCAATTTGAAGAGACACTTGTACAGCACACCGAGGCAAAGAGGCAGTCCCGAAACAAGCAAAACCAGGGAGCTGGACAGGGGACAGATTGGATTTGTCTCCAGTGTGGAAGGGATTGTCACTCTCGAATTGGCCTTCTCAGCCACACAAGACACTGTTCCAAGACCTCCATACAGAGCACGATACCATAGTCTCTTGAGACTGAAGGATGCCTACACAATGGTTCCACTAATGTGGCTTCCCTTATGTGTAGGGAGAAAATGCATTTCTTTCTTTCTTTCTTTCTTTTTTTTACTCCCTGCCCGCATCAAGCCAGACGATGAATAATTGAATTTTTTTGTATTGAATAAAAAACAAACAGAATTTAAAATATTTTAATAGACCATAACTCACTTTATTCCAACAGATGAGCAGAGTAATTAAGCTTCTTGCTAAAGGGGAATGGTTTTAAACCTCTGCATCCTGGGTTTTTATGACTGTTAATGTGCATTTAGGATTTATGAGGATGGGGCTACTTACTTTGCAAATGATTTCTGAGAGTGCATTTTAATTCTGGTTTTCCTTCATGTTCCCATTTAGCTTGTGAGGAATTTGGAGTTTGGTGACAATACATAATACTGTATTGAGCTCCAAACTTGGCATAGAATTTAAGACTGTAATAAAGGAAACTCCCTCAAATCAAGAAATGCCTTTCTCTAATGCTGTAACGAGGTACTGGCCACAGTGTCACCTTCTGGCTTTTGCTTTCACATTTTATAATATATACCTTGGTTTGGCATCGTTTCAGTATAATTGAAGTAGGGGAGCAAAAGCATGTGTCAATTACGAGCACTCAGACGGATGCTTCAGTTAGGTCACTGTGCTGGAGGGCAAAGTGGTAGAAAGCTTGTCGGTGTGGCTTATCTTACCTTTAAATCAGACCTAGTGGTGAAACATGGAACAGGGAAGCACTTGGAAGTGAATGAACAGTCTTATGGTCAGAGAATTTATACCAGCAGCCCTGTATCCTAATTTAGTTTTTCAGCTGTCATTAATTTAAGATGCTACAGAAAAAAAGATGTTGTTCAGACTTCTAGATAGAGTGTGAAGGCATGTAGCTGTGGCCTCTACACAGAGTATTATTATTATTATTATTTATTTATTTTAATTATTCAATTTATACCCCGCCCATCTAGACCAATGGTCTACTCTGGGCGGCATTATAAAATTTAAAAAACAATAGCACCAATAAACATATTGGTATTATATATTATGATATATTGGCTTAGTGTCTTTATCTTTGGTGCGTAAGGCCTTATGGCTTTGAAAGAACCTAAAGCTAGTTATGGCGGGAGCTTTTTCGGTGACCTATGAAAGCAGCTCATCTAGAATAGTTCTGGTCGGAGAGCAAGAGAATATGCAACCAGAGTCTATGTAAACTGGTGGCATATAAAGAAGCAGTTTTTGTACAGTGGTGCCTCGCATAACGTTTTTAATTGGTTCCAAAAAAAACCACCTTATGCGAAAAAAACTTTATGCGAAACACCATTTCCCATAGGAATGCATTGGAAACCGGTTAATCCGTTCCAATAGGCACGGATTGGCGTCCTTAAGCGAAAAAACCCATAGGAAACATTGTTAAACGATACAATGTTTCCTCCATTGGAATGTATCGAAGCCGACTCAATACATTTCAATGGCTTTGCGAAGTCAATTTTTGCAAATTTAAGTGTGTCATAAAAGGGTCAAAAATGGTTTTAAATGCTTGGATTAGCTTCTGCCCCCTCTAAAACGGATGCAAAAGTTAATTTGGCTTTGATCTGACTTTTCGTTAATTTATGGTGAATTTTTTCCCCCCAACTTTTGACAGCTGTCAAAATCTGACAGCTCCATTGTTTCCTATGGGGGAGAAAAAATTCACAAAAAATTAACGAAAAGTCAGATCAACGCCAAATTAAGTATGCACACATTTTAGAAGGTGCACTAACGATTCCAAGCATTTAAAATCTTTTTCAACATGTTAAGACACTTTTGTAATTGAAAAAATGAACATCGTTAAGTGAAGCAGGGGACCTAAAACCAAAAACTTTAAGCGAAGCATGGTCCCAAAATCGCTATGTGAAAATCGCCCATAGGGAAAAACGTTATACGAAGCACAATCTGACTCTGAAAAAATAAACGTTAAGTGAAAAAAACGTTAAACGAAGCAAACGTTATGCGAGGCACCACTGTATTTTCGATCTCATTATGTCTCTTTATGTCGTGTCCGATAGAAAGTGCGCGGAGGAGGGATGAAGACGAAGCTGAGGGCAGTTTGAGAAAAATCAGCTGGCACAACTGGAGAAAAAAATGGGAAAGTTTGCATATCACAGAAAATCTGTGTAAAATATTAAGGGGGTGTATAGGAAAAACAGGCCTGAAATTGAAAGTCTGTTTTGAAGTGTGGATTGGAAATAGGTTATTAGAAATCATTCAGAGCCAACTGGCTGGCTCTCAACCTGAAGGTCTCCACGGTGAACCGCGTTTTGTTTACAACTCACACGAACCATAGTTAGATTTGATAGGTTGTCATTTCAGTGCTTTTATATTATAGTTAGTGGGTTTTCTAAGAATTAAGGGTTTTAAATCTTTGATGCTGTGGTTCCCCCTGTAACTCCAAGCTTTTTAAAAAGTCTAATTGGAAGAGGAAACATTATCAGTAGAATGGTCACATGCCAAATATTAAGTTACAAACCTCTGAAGTTACAAATTCTGCTGAAACAAGTGAGGTTTATATTAAAAATATTTTCCTTGACCTCTAAGTTCCAAGGTTTTCAAGCCTTGCAGATAAGATTGTTTTGACTGATAAAAAGGGATAACAGTATAAATAATTTCCAGAAAAGATAGTTGAGTCAAAGAATAAAGGCCATCAGGAGAACACCATTAGAGAGAAGATTCTGCTGAAGAAGTAAGGATTTTTGTTGTAAACTCATGTGATGTCATAATTGCTTGTGCTCTAGCACAGTTTTTTGCTTATGTAAGATTGTTAAAATACATGTGACTTAATTGAGATTTAAACTTTTCCAGTTTAGAGAATATGTATTTATAATGTCTTTTATCTAAAGTGTTTTGCAACACTTTGAGATACACTTTTATGATTCCATTTTAGCACTCTATTAATTTTTGTTAGAATAAATTAAGTTTTGATTCAAATAATTACTGATATTTTTATTTAGTCCATTAAGTTTTCGTATTCTTATGTCATTGTATAAGCCAGTGGTTCTTAACCTTTTTGAAAGAAACGCCCCCTTGAGCCATTGAGGAAGTTATCATCGCCCCCCCTCTTATTTCTTATTATATCTTATTTATTTATTTATTTGTTTGTTTGTTTGTTTATTTATTTAGGACACTTAAATCCAATGACCCCTGGAAACAAAATTCAATTCCAAGAAAATGAAATGCCCCCCCCAAAAGTAACACTTAACGATTTAGTTGCAAGTGAATTTTAAGACGCAAAAAGAAATATAAAAAGGGCATAAAAACAAATGCAGGAACTAAAAATTTCAAGACAAAAAGTCTGAAACTAAATTAAGATAGGAGGAAAATATATATTCATGCACATTGTAAAAAGGCTGCAGCCATCTTCACAGGTTTGGCTTGCTCCAGCGCCCCCTACCGCCCCCCTTCTGCTCCAGCGCCCCCATGCCGCCCCTTTTCGTTCTACCGCCCCCCTGAAAAATGAAATCGCCCCCTGGGGGGCATTATCGCCCAGGTTAAGAACCACTGGTATAAGCGTTTGGATAAGTTTTTTAATATTCATTAATATACAACCATGTATATCTGCTTGCATATACCTGTTCAATAAAAGGAAGAAAATTAGACACCTTTTGGACATTAAAATGCTTCTGGCTTGAATGGGGCAAATACAGTATTAAAATATTCATAAGAAGGGGGAATAATATAAGGTGCAGAGTAGTCCGCCAGGACACACTGGCTTTATCCGCTTTTGAAGTATATGCCAGCTGTGAGAACACAGGCTTCCTATTTTTCTCCGAAGGTCTTATCACTTTCAATAGGACTCTTAGGGGGGTCTTCAGGCTTTATTTTATCTAATTGACATGCACAGACTTTTTCCAAACTCTTCCGCCTCTTACCATTTTCCAGGAGTTTGACAACTCTTCAACTTGTTAAATATCTCACTGATTAATTTCCTCCAAAATTTAAGGGCCCTTGAAGGTGGCAATGTGAGGTGTAAGTAATTATAAATTTAAGAGTATATGCAATGCCATGGTTTCTTAAAATTCTGTCAGCTATATCAACTATATATTCCTGAGTGCTCCCTGGAAGGACAGATCCTGAAGCTGAGGCTCCAATACTTTGGCCATCTCATGAGGAGAGAAGACTCCCTGGAAAAGACCCTGATGTTGGGAAACTGTGAGGGCAAGAGGAGAAGGGGACAACAGAGGACGAGAGGGTTGGACAGTGTCATTGAAACGACCAACATGAATCTGATCAAACTATGGGAGGCAGTGGAAGACAGGAGGGCCTGGTGTGCTCTGGTCCATGGGGTCACGAGTAGTCGGACATGACTTAACGACTGAACAACAACATACCAACTATAACATTTGGTCACAGCCTGCTACTCCATTTCGCTCAGCCTAATACTTACTCAGTAACAAAGACTACAGTTGTGAGTGCTAAAGAAAGAAGAATATGAAGAGAACCTGGGTCTCGTATCGGGTGTCATGAAGCTGTTTAACCTTCTGAAGAGGCTTGCAAGCAAGAATTTGCCAAGTCAATGTCTGGCCTTCCAAAGCATTATTTGAGTTCATGCACACCTTGATAAGATTTCTACATATTGCTGTTATTCCAAAAACAGCAGATTAGAGATTAGCAGAATCATGCACGTTGCTTTGTTTAGACAAGCAGCTCCTTTCCCGCATCCCAGACCCATGACTGACATCTTCTCCTTGCAGTATCTTTCAGCAGATAAGAGAAGCGCTCTTGGATCAGATCATCCATGGGTAAAGCTGACATATGGCAGCCTCTGGTCTGTAATTTGCTCAGTTTGTTCCTTGGACAATGACTTCAGTGATGAAAGTGAGTCATTTGTCAATGTGTCAGTCAAATGAATTATTCTGGAGCTCTGGAGTGGCATCAACTACTCACAGCAGGCTGGAAAAAGAAAACCTGATATCAGTTCCTAAAATAACTATTTATTACTGACATATTGGAGCAGAGAATTTGAACCTTTGTGTTTTCTGCTGGGTTTTACTGGAGCACGACAGTAATGAGCTATGTAAACTAAAAGGAATGTAAAGCTTGGAGGGCCTGACTGTGCTTCAGAGAAATGATTTTATTTTTCACCTAATGACACATCCAGGTCTTCTGAAATTTTGCATCATTTCCCCCCTCCCCATGAAGGCTCAAAACCCATTCACTGGCAGATGTGTTACTAAGCATCTGGAATGTCATGTCATTTCTCTCAATGGCTCGGCTGAGCCAAGTGTTTTTCCTTTGGTGGAAAAGAATAATTTTTTTGCCATGTGATGGCAATAGACTCTTGCTGAGTCTAAACATATATGTGTTTTACACACAGAGACATGCACACACACACACATACAGTGGTGCCTCGCATAGCGATCGCTCTGTTTTATGATGAAATCGCTTTGCGCTGGACTTTTTGCCATCGCAAGAGCGATCGCTTTGCGATGGCCCCTATGGGGAAAATTCACTTTGCGATGATCGCAGGGAAGCGCTTCCCGCGATCATCCCAAAGGCCCCGCCGATCAGCTGTGCTGCGAGGGATGGAGAGAGAGAGAGCTGAAGCACAGCTGATCGGCGGGGGGTTGCGATGATGGCTGCTTGTCTAAACAAACCAACGTTTTAATGCGTTTCTATGGGCTTTTAAAAATCGCTTAGCGTTGAAATCACTTAGCGACATTTTTTCCTCCACGGATTAACATCGCTAAGCGAGGCAGCACTCTGTGTGTGTGTGTGTGTGTGTGTGTGTGTGTGTGTGTGTGTGTGTGTGTGTGTGTGTGTGTGTGTGTGTGTGTGTGTGTGTGTGTGTGTGTATCTATCTATCTATACACATACACACACGCACACGCACACGCACATATATACTTCCTTTTAGGCAAACTATATGTTCCCAAAGTGCTACTAGGAAATGAAATTACTTCTGGGTTTATCTAGAAAACCCTGTGTTTTGCCATAGGTTGGAAACTACTTGAGAGCCTATTATTGTCCATGAGGTCTAGAAATTACTAGAGTAGGCACAAAGGATAACTGGTGGTCTCTGATGGTTTCAAGGTAGCTTCTTATTTGTGTGAAATTAAACCTATTTATCCAAAATGCATATCTTGGAAACATTTGGCTTACTGAGTTCTTTAGAGTTTCATTCCCACCAACGCTTATTATAATATATTTCACTTTAAAAATCAGAACTGCTAACTTTCTTTTTCTGCTCAGTAATTGATTTTTGATATACCAAAGGTTATTAAGAGTAAATCCCTATAGGCCATTAAATAAATATTCATGTCCCACTAAAGGAGGAACAAAAAGCAAGCTATCGTTACAAGAGCTGCAGTAAACAGGTTATCTCTTGTGTATGAGCTAGTTAGCAATGGAATATGGTATTTATTTTATTTATTTTTATTTATTTTTGGACTTATATACTGCCCCATAGTGCTACAAGCACTCTCCGGGCGGTTTACAATTTCATTATACAGGCTACACATTGCCCCCCCAGCAAGCTGGGTACTCATTTTACCAACCTCGGAAGGATGGAAGGCTGAGTCATCCTTGAGCCGGCTACCTGGGATTTGAACCCCAGGTTGTGAGCACAGTTTTAGCTGCAGTACAGCGTTTTAACCACTGTGCCACGAGGCTCAGATATAAGACCTCAGGTCATGATTCCAGTTTATGACAAGGCAGGTTACGTAGATCATTCTATACAAAGCTACTAGCTGACTTTGATTGAATTTTGGATATATATCAACATCATTTTGCATTGTTTACTGATAATATTCATCTTGAACCAAAACTGGCTGCTCATATCCATAAAAGTCATTCAGATGTGTCTTGAAGCTATCTCTTTTGTTCTTAACATTCCCACAGCTGACAAGGCATGTGTTTTAAAAATAGTATCTTTAAATTGCTTGTGAAATATTTGCTGAGAGATAACGGAAGAAGGATACGGCCTTATTCCATAACTGTGCTTTATTACTTTTCTGAAGCTGCTCAATTGAAAAGTGAGATGGTCTGCCTTTCATACAAAAACATCCAGTATTTGAACAAAGCCATCGCCATTGATTTATTGAACTGCAAATTTGCAGGACTAAGAAGTCACAGAATCGGCAAAGCAAGGAATTGAGCTATGATTGTATAGCAAAGGTCAGAGCAGAAAACTCAGCTGAAAGCCCAGGGCTCAATCAAAAAAGTCACCAAGAAACAAATGGTTAGGAAGGCATTGATATATCAGATGCACCATAGAACATTCCACATCCTCTTGTTGTGATGGCATTGTATGGATCTCACTTAATATCACTCTGTAGCATGAGGTTTCCCCAAGCAAGGCTTGAAAATGGGTATGTTAAGTTAGCTATACACACACACCAATATAAGACAGCTATAAAACACCCTTAAAATTTTTCCTTTAGTTTGGATTGTGATCCTATATGGAAAAGAATTCCCAATTTCTCTCACATTATGTCAACAAATAGTAGGTGCTGGGCTGTGTCCTATTCCAGTTCTTCTCCAAGTGGGACAGTCATAATAACATAAGAAGAGCCCTGCTGGATCAGGCCAAGGGTGCCCATCCAGTCCAGCTCCCTGTATCTTACTTACAGTGGCCCCACCAGATGCCTCTGGGAGCACACGAGACAACTAGATCCCTGTCTCCTGATACCCTTCCCCTGCATCTGGCATTTGGAGGGACCTTCCTTTTTAAGCCTGGAGGTTATACATCCCCATCATGGCTTGTCACCTGCGATGGACTTTTCCCCCAGGAATCTGTCCAATCCCCTTTGAAAGGCATCTAGGGCCAGATGCCATCACCACATCCTGTGGCAATCTTTTCTTTGATATGTTCTCACTCTCCCAACACTCAGTTGGAGTAGGTGTCCCCGGGTTCTGGTATTGCATGAGAGGAAAAAGAGTTTCCATCTGTCCACTTTATCCGTCCCCTACATAATTTGGATAAGTATGCAAATCATCACAATTTGTCATCATCACAATCAATAATCAACTCCAGTTGAAATAATTAGTCACCTTATTGTCAGGTTTGAAGAAATAACCTTGTTATTCTGTACAAGAATATCAGACAGCAAAGAAAGAAAAGAAGAAAAACAAAAAAGGAGAGACAAAAATGTTGTAGCACCTTATAGACTGGCTGATGTATTTCATGACAGTTTTTGTGGATCAAGCCCACTACCTCAGACATAAGAGTGAGGCTACGTGACTGTCGTTTTTATACTTGGCCCGTTGACCAGATGAGGATACAGAAAACAGACAAAATGCCAAGGGCCTATTCCTTTACTTTATTCACAACTTGATAGTAAATAAACACACACACCCCTTTTGCTTATTTCCAGGGAGCAGGCAGAGGGAGAGTCGTCAGATGGTTTGAAGTTGTGGGCAGTTCCAGTAAGTCTTGGCTGGTAGAAATGGGTGACAGGCACAAGCCAGCTTTATGAGTTGTCTCCCATGAACTTGGTGTCTGAAGGCATGGGGTTCATCCCACTCAATGGGCCTCTCCCAAGGCATTCTGCGGTTTCTAATCAGTTGTCAGGGAGCCTCGTAACGCGGCGGCTGCTGGCACTGTTCCAATCTTTGGAGCCTTGATTTTTCTGTCAGGCCTCACTTCTGCTCCACCTTCTTCCTTCTCTTGGTTCCTCATCGGCAGCCCGGGCACCAGCCCTTCTCCCCAAGACTTTGGTGAGGGCCACTGACTTCCTCCTGGGCACGGACTCCCCATGCCTGCAAATGATTGGCTTCCTCCTCTGAGAACAACAGGACAGCATCTCTTCATGATAGAGGTTCTCTCTCTCTCTCTCTCTCTCTCTCTCTCCACCCCACCCCAACCTCATGCATCCCTTATATTGACTGATGCAAATCCTCGGTTCACTCTCTTCTTCCTTAGTCTCACTTGTTTGAAAACATGATGGAAGGCATGGGAAAAGTAAGTAGGTTTATTTTTCCCCAACAGCTTCTGCAATTTTAAAGGGTTTAGTTAGGAAGTACAGTGGGGAAAACCCATGGGGAGTAAAGGTAGCAGAAACACCATCTGCTCTCCAGTTTCATTTGCTATTGATTACCACAGCTGCCATGTTGATGGGGGGAGATGGAAGGAGAGGTTGGTTTGGGTGGTAGATAGGGTTGAAGGTTGTGAGCCATGGCATCTTTAAGGTGTTGCCTTGGATATTTTCCCCCAGAATACCTTTATCCAATTTTTTTTCTCTCCAAAGAAACTTTTGTGAGAAATCCAGAAGAAAAATCACAAATCGGGCTAAGAGAGTCTTGACAGTTTGACAGTCTCTACCCTTGTGACAGAGATGCTGTGGGTTAGATGGTGGTGGTGGTAGTGATGATGCTAATGTTTGGCCATGCAGTTTGACAGCACATAACAACAACAATTTTGTGTGTATGGGTCCACTGTGTATGGGCTGACAAAGGCAGGAGCCTCCTTTTTAGAGGCAATAAACGTATTTAAGAATTGTTGGGTATAAAGCATCTTCCTGGCAGAAGAAAATTATGATATAAAAGTTTAATGCCTGCCTATTTCACACACATATAAAAGCTGATATAGAAATTTGCCTTCCTCAAGCAGCATTTAGAATCTAGACACTCTGCAGTCTAAATGCTATGAAACCCCAAAAAATAAGTCACATAGAATGGTAATAATGTCTATTGCTTTGGAATAACTGATTACTCTTTGGAGCACCACAATGCCATACAAGAGGGGGAAGCAGAAGAGCCACAGATTTGTATATGGACTGGTCCTTTTCCACTATGGCATCCAACCTATGGACCTGTCCATTGCATAGCACCCATAACTCAGGGTGGTTGCCTTTACAGATGTCCAGTATCTTACATACAATTTATTCGTGTTAAGAGATGGAGACAAATCACACTTTTGGCGAGTCATCCTGCTTCGTGAGTTGTCAAAAGTTGACAACTCACGAAGCACAAAGTTGCCCCCATGAAGCGACAAATAATGAAGTTATTCGTCAGTTTGTGGTGGTTATTTAAAAAACTGATCAGCTGATCAGCGGCCGATAGACAGCCAGTCGCCCCCACAGCCTACCCCCACCTCTTCCTCTCCCTACCTTAGCTCCCACCCCACCCCCACCAACACCACTTTACCTTAATCGCTGCTGCCGAGAGCGCCATCTGGTCTCCCAGCCACAGCATGTAAAAAGGGAGAGTGGCTGCCCTTTGCAAAGATAGTGGCTGCAGCCGCCATCTTTGCAAAGGGTTGCCAGTCACCATTTTTACATGCCGTGGCTGGGAGGCCAGATGGCGCCCTCGGCAGCGGTGATTAAGGTAAGGGGGTGGGGGCTAATGTAGGGAGAGGAATGGGGGGGTTGGCTGCCTATCGACCGCTGATCAGCTCACTGGCAGCCGGTAGTCAGAATGGTTTTGTTTTGTTTTATTAGTAAGAACGAATAAAAACTGTTAAATATTCATCCCTTTGTATTTGTGGGCGTCTCTGGAACCCACGAATATGAAGGGATAAATATTTAACGAATTGGCTATTTTCGTCGAAAAAGCCAATCCGTTTTTATATCCATCCCCATCTCTATTCGTGTTACCTAGATGACATAAATAGGGCATTCTGAAGACGCTACCTCTAAACCTAACAGAATCCCAGAATCATGACTCTGGCATGTGCATAGCTCAATTTTTCATTTATTTCACACTATCAACTATGGTTACATATTTCCTTTTATTTAGCAAATGATGCAGATGTGTCATTGCAGTAAGTGATTCTAGGTTTTGATCCTCTTTCTCTATTTTTATAAGCCATTTGCTAATCATAAAAACAAATTCCACAGATTCTTCCTGACTTGGCAGTTTCACATGGCTGTTCCCATGCCAAGTAAGGCTTTGTCCTGAAAGGGATTCGTATTTCTTCTGTACTTAAAAATACTATAAACATCTACACGTAAAGTATCTCTAGCACACAGTTGCATCAGAAAGTGCTGCTCGGCTACAAATAGAAGGGTAGAAGAGCCATGATTTATTTCTTTTGCTCTGTACAAAATGCAGAATAATTACTAATCAGTTCCTTGCTTTAATGAGTGTTTTTAATCTATTAGCAGAAATACCCTTTTACCTGCCACTTACCTTTCAGATTTTCTTTCTGTATTAAATGTCTGTGAAATATTTCAGTTTCATTAAGTCTTTTTCATTTTAACCCAGATTTAATTTCCATTCCTGATTGAAATTGTTAATATTCCTCTGCCCTTTTGATTCACTTTTAATTACTCTTATGTTTAGTTACTTTTAGTTACTACTGAAGTGTGCAATTGCTGTGTTCAGGAAACACTGTATTTTCTTAGAGATCTCAGCCTTTCATCATGATTGCATAAACAGCTCACAGGTTTCCAGTCGTGTCAATACATGTTTATTGTTTAAATAGCCCAAGCTTTTGATGGCAATATCCTGCACCTTCTTTGTCAAGGAATAAGATATCAAATAAATCAGAGCTAACCTTAAATACAACAAGGTTCAATCAAAACTAGCTGGGTAAACATTCCGACCAAACCCAGACAGATTAATATTAAAGAGCCCATCCCCTACATTGGCCAGCATTATATAAGGGCAACCTGCCAAATCTATTCAAAACAAAGGCTTCCAGCAAGCACTGAAAGTAACATCACTGTCTCTGTTGATGGAAGGTGGCTCAAGTTTTATCAAGCGAGCCTCAATAATAATTCTGTCCCACGATGGCTTTGTTCAATACTGTACCCCATTCCATTGGGGCTGATAACTATACTGGATGCAATGTTCGGCCAGTCCAGATTTTTCAGGCTGTTGTAGCCTAATATATCATGAATGTTCAGATATTCTCTCTGTCACAGATCTTCCATTCTGGCCAAAGATGGCACAGGATATTGCCATTGAAAGCTTGGACTATTTAAACAATAAATATGTATTTACACAACTGGAATCCCATGAGCTGTTTATGCACTGTGTTTTCTATTCCAAAGCCCCATCTACAAGAGAGTCACCTCTGTGATTGCCTCTTGAATACTACCAGGCAGGAAGAGTCTGTAGGAGTTTGGTAGGATGCCTTATTTCACGTTAAGGTCCAAGTTCAAATTTTGCCAATTTCAGTTAAATGGATCAGGAAGCAGGTTATGTGAAAGGTTTCTGCCAGAGATTTTGAGGGTTAATAGCTCAGTGGCTTAGGTATCTGGCTACAGAGTCAGAGGTCGGAAGTTCAATTCCCCGCAGTGCCTCCTGCAAGTAAATCCAGGATGTGTGGCCTTGAGCAAGCTGCAAAGTCCCAAGGCGCCTCCAGAAGAAGGGAATGGGAAACCATTTCTGAGTCTTCTCTACCTGGAAAACTCTGAAACGGGTCACCATAAGTCAGAATTGACTTTGACAACACATGATGATGATGATAGCTTTCAACTCTTGTATTTTTTTAAAAAAATGTAAGCCACTTTGGGCTCTTCTTTAGGAGAAAAGTGGGGTAAAAATATTTTTAAATAAATAAATACATGACAAAGAGCTTTTAAAGAGATTTTTAAAATGTCTTTTGTAGCATTCATTTTCAATCTAGATTATTCCACGTGACTTACTCAGATACGTGGGAAAATAAAACTGAAGCCTTAACAACACAAACACCAGGATAATCTTTCATTTCAGTGGGATTTTACCACTATACTAAATCATGGATCAATATAAGCGATATGCCAATCCTATCCTTTTTGACCTGAGGGTCTCGATAAAGTAATGTTGTGAATTTAGCACAGCTAATAGTGGAGGCATCTGGGAGTTGCAGTCCAAGAACACCTGGGTTACTCAAGGTTGGGAACCACTGCTCTACAATATTGTTTTTTAAATCAAATTTATTACCTCTAAGTGATGACCGTGCACTTGACACTACTGCCAAGTCAGCCTCTTTATGAAGGGCATGCTTTTCAAAACCTATATCTCTGAAAAATTCTTATATATTTTTCCAAAAAGAGAAGATAAGAAACCTTTCTTCTAGATGTCAGCTGTAGTCAAGAAGAAAACCACACTGATATTGTGAATGGGTATTTATCTATTTATTTGTAATTTCCACATGCGAGTGAGGGGCATGACACATAAATGACACTGGGCTCAATAACAGTAGGCCTCATACCCTATAAAATCCCCTTAACAGAGTAAGCATTGGATACTTGACAACATACAGAAAGTATTTTTGCACCATTGCTCTTTTTCTATAATCCCGATTTTGTTACTCTTTCAATTCCTGCCAGTCGGATGGGCAGGAAGGGAGGGGAGTGAACGCAAATTCTGAGCAGCTCATATGATGGCATCAGTGAAGACGGGAAGACAGAAAAGGCTAGAAGCAATTTCCTCTAGCCCATGCCAGTGTTTCTTTCACCTCTTCTGTTTCTTGTTCAGACTTCAAGCAGATCAAAGAGCAGAAAAAAATGGCATGCCTTTTCTTGCCGTGTCCTGTATCTATCTGAATGTATTTGTGTGTTTTAAAGGGAATGCAATAATAAATACAACATACTTTAAACTTAAGTCACTGAAAATCACTACCACAGAGACCAGACCAACACACACACACACACACACACACACACACACGTTTTAATCTTTACGGACTCTTTTACGGAATCTTTTTCATTGATTCTGTAGACCTTCATTTGGAAAGCCTTTAGAATGGTGTACTTTTGTAATATATTTTCTGTAGTATTATATTGATAGATTGTGTGTTAATCTCTTATTGATGTGGATTTTATTGTACTAATTTGTAGCCTATCTGAGTTGTCCTATAAGGTTGGAAGAATGTAATAAAGAGAGTGCAGCAATGGATATTGTGCAGCAGAACAAATCAGCAGCCCATAAGGGAAGTAAAAAAAATGGGGGCACCTGAAACAAAACATATATATATATATAACTTCGAAACCCTTGAATCAGCACCAAATTTGGCACACTGGTATCTTCTTGGAGAATTGGACCTTTCCTCCTCCTTTCTCCCCTACAACGCACCCTCCTAAATCTGCTCCTAAGGGTCTCCTCAAACTCCTGGAACAGTAGAGGGGGGCTGAAGAGGAAGCAGGAATTGCTTGTCATCACGCTACTGGAAGGAGCTGCTTCATCAGAGAGAGGAAGTAGCTGAATCCCCTCAAGAAAATGCATCTAAAAGGCTGTTTTGTTTTGATGCTTTAGTAAAAGGTCCAATGCATAATTGCAGCTATCCACTAAATTATAAATCAATAGCCTAGATTTCCTTAAATTAAATAAACCCTTTGTCTACAATATATTGATAGTTTGAGATGTAAGCTAAATTGATCTTGACTGTATTTGTAAAAGGCAATAGCTGGAAAGGCATAAAGCCACCCAGGAGAATTTCTTAGAATCGTTTTTGTTAGCTGGCTGCCAATATTCTAGAAAATTCTTTTAAAAATCACTGTATTCTTAGAAATGGAGAGACAGCTACCTGCTTAAGGAGAAGCTGCAGATAATGCCCTGGGATATTGAAGGGAATATATATGCATCATGACTAGTAGATTCTTGAAGCTGGCTGATGGAATTAATCCCACACTTTAACTCTGCACTAGTTAAAGAAGGACTTGATTTTATCTTTCCAGCATCTATCACCTTTCACTTTCAGTAAACAATCCTAGATCCTAGTGCTTATAGTAAAGTCAAAATGCTAGTTTCAAACCACTGCTTCCACATCACATGTAATTATATTGCCCCATGCTAGTCTAATTCAGAAATATCTCTTCTGATCTGTCACACTCACTGCTACTTCAGTTCCCATTAATTCATATGGAAAGTTGGGGGGGGGGGGGAAGCAGGATCCTGTTACTTTGTTGTTGTTTAGTCATTAAGTCGTGTCCAACTCTTCATGACCCCATGGACCAGAGCATGCCAGGCCCTCCTGTCTTCCACTGCCTCCCAGAGTTGTGTCAAACTCATGTTGGTCGCTCCGATGACCCTGTCCAATCATCTCTTCCTCTATCGTCCCCTTCTCCTCTTGCCCTCACACTTTCCCAACATCAGGGTCTTTTCCAGGGAGTCTTCTCTTCTCATCAGATGGCCAAAGTATTTGAGCCTCAGCTTCAGGATCCATCCTTCCAATGAGCACTCGGGGTTGATTTCCTTCAAAATGGATAGGGTTGTTCTCTTTGCAGTCCAGGGGACTCTCAGGAATCTCATCCAGCACCACATTTGTTTCTGTTTATGGGGTTTTGTTGGCAAAGATACTGGAATGGCTTGCCAGTTTCTTCTCCAGGTGGATCGTGCTGAGTCAGAACTTTCCACTATGACCTGTCCGTCTTGGGTGTCCCTGCACAGCATAACCCATAGCTTCTCTGAATTACTCAAGGCCCCTTTGCCAAGGCAGCAATCCATGAAGGGGCTGTTACCTTTACAGAATAACTAATAATTAATTAACTGCACCAAATAAAGATAGCCAATAACTAGAGATGGGTATGATTTATTGAAGTGACGGTTCGTGCTGGTTTGGTGTTGTTGTTTTTTGCCAAATATTCGATGCTTCCCAGCCTGTTTTCTCCTGCAGGCTCCCTCTCAGAGGCAGTGTCCCGGCTTCCCTGCCCTTCCTCCTGCCTCTGGGTGGGCGTCCTGCAGAGGAGACAGCGCTGGGAAGCACTGGACACTGTTCACCCAAAAAACACCGGTTCAGTGGTTCGCGCCCATTTTTTTCTGATAACTAACGAACTACACCAAATAAATATAATTACAGTGGTACCTCGCTAGACGACCTCGCAAAACAAATCCACATGACAACGAGGTTTTGCAGTTGCTATAGCAATTCGCAAAACAGTGATTCCAATGGGCGATTTTCACTGGACGATGATTTGGTCTGTGCTTCGTGGACTGTTTTTTCACAATATGATTTTTATAGCTGATCGGCTTCCCTATGTTTTCGGGACTGATGCTTCGCAGGACAGCCATTTTAATAGCTGATCGGTGCTTCACAAAATGTCTGCCCTATGGGTGATCTTCGCAAACGACAACGATTTTTCCCCATTGGAACGCATTAAACGGGTTTCAATGCATTCCAATGGGGAGATGGTTTTCGCAAGACGATGATTTTGCTAAATGGTGTTTTCTATGGAATGGATTATCATTGTCATGTGGGGCACCACTGTACAGGATCCTACATTTTATTTCTATGTCTGTCCACATAGCTATTTTTGATTTGCAAGCAAATTTGGTGTTTTGCGTAAATTATAGATCGGTTGGCATCCCACTTAAATCTGTCGGAATATTTGGACAATGGCAAACATTTAGACTCTTGCCTCAAAGGTTATGTGATACCAAGAGACAAGATCTTTAGTCTCTAGTCAACAAAAAAACCTGCTTCTGTCTTGCAGATGGTACGTTGCCAGTATATGCTGCACATGCCTCCTATCTAACAATTCTCAGAACATTTCAGGCTTGTAGAACATTTGTATTTGCTAGGCTCAGTATTTTGCCCTCAGCTATACTCCAGGGCAGATTCCAGGAATGATTTTGCCTTGAATCTTTGTCTGTAACTTTTCTATAGAACTGAAAGACTGCAAAATTTTGCATAAATGTTAGAGCCAGTAGACTAGAATATTTACATTGGACCCAATTTGCCGAATTTTTCTTGTCCACAGCTGAATACATGCTCAGTTGAGAATTGTACTGGATAACACCTTTCTGTTTCCCAGCGTACATTCTATGTATAAATGTTAAATCCAGTTGTAAGTTGCAGCTGTAGTAGGCGCAGAGAATCAGTAGGGGGTTGGTAAGTAAGCTTCTTTGTAACGTCGATTGATTCAATGAGTCTACTCTAGCTGTGACTTAGGACTGGATTTCAGTTGTTATGTGGAATTCTGGCAGGTGATCAATTTGCACTTCAATTTGCTGTATCCAGTTGGCCTTACCATTTAAAATAGTGAAAAAAAATACAAATCTGTCTAGTCATGTTATCTTGCCTAAAGCATCCTGCCTTTGCAGAATATCAAATAGGACGGTCACAAACTCTCTTTGCAAAATACATATGAAATATACACTATGTGTTTTCCAGATAAAATCTCTTTTGTGGATTTTTACTGGAGTTGTATTTTAGTTAATTTTGGTGATTAACAAAATGTTTATGCTACGATGTGTTCTCCTGGTTATTAAATAACTTGATGAAATAAGTATTAAGGCTGCATTTGTGTCTCATGATTTAAGTTGAATTGTCTTGTGTATGTCATGGCTTAATTTCAATGAGGCCTTACGTCTAGAAAGCCAGGTATTGCTGTATTATGGCACTGAGGTCATTATTCTACCTTTCTCAGGTATAATGCTGTAATATCTTGGTGGTCACAGTTGTTTATCATTACTTTTGACTCTCAGTTTGAGGCTGATTCTCGGCCCAGTGAGCTTACATTCAACATTCAGAGGTGAAAGGGGCTACAGGACTCTTCATTTCTTATTTGACTTGAAACTTAAAGATTAAAGCATCAGTGTCAGTAGAAGATAGCCTGATTACAGTGGTGCCTTGCTAGACAGTTATCCCGCATGACAGTTTTTTTGCTAGACATTGACTTTTTGCGATTGCTATAGCGATTCGCAAAACAGTGATTCCTATGGGGGAATTTCACTGAACAATGTTTGGTCCCTGCTTCACAAACCCATTTTCACTAGACAACAATTAGCTTTTTGCTAGACAATGATTTCGCTAAACAGCAATTTCAGTGGAACGGATTATCATCGTCTAGCGAGGCACCACTGTATTAAAAAGTATGATGACAAATCAGTTTATGATAACCAAGTCGTTTAATTCTGGTGTTATTGTAGAGTTTCCCCATAGCTAAGGATTTAAGACTCTTATCCTTGCTGTGCCTAGTATATTTTGAACTTTCTTAGCAAGACTGCGTCTTGTTAGTGATGTGATGCGAATAGAGGGAGTTCAGACTTCTTTTCACCTGCCTAGAGTACCTGCCCCTTAGGGAATACAAGGATGAAATCCTGACATGTTGAAAACTGTATTTAGTTAAATGTCATATCAATAGGTGCAACGATGTCATTATTGAAGGTGGAAACAGAAATAGAGCAGCTACTTTGCTTGAGTCACCCGCACCATCAGCCAGAAATGCTACAGGCCTGTTCTGTTTCCAGTGTCTGCAGTGATGCTTGAAATCAGAAAATTGTTTGAAAGCAACCAAATTCTCTGTGGTTTTTAGTTGTGTCTTCCACCGGCTAAGGATGAGGAAAGGCATCTTTTGTTGTCAATACATAATCACAGAAAGTGGAGGGGGAACACTTGCCAAAAACTAAAAGCATTTTCCCCCCTTGCTTAGCTTTCCAGGTTGTTGCTACTGCAATACTAGGATGGCCTCTTGAAAAATAGCATTTCTTAATATATTATCAGATTTCTGATGGTAGTATTAACAGTCTTCCTTCTCTCAGCGATTTGGTCATCGAGCAGATGTAGATATAGTGTCTTTGGAGCAAAGAGTGGAGGGCTGGGAATGGACAACAGAGGAGAGAATTGTAATGATAAGTATTATTTCTTTGGACTTCTCTTGGTTTTTTAAAGATTTTCTAAAGGAACAGAAGGTCCTATAATGGTGTGATGCAGGTGCTTGTGTCCCGTCCCCCCCCCCCCCGAAAGCAATACCCAAGTGCAAGATAATGATTTGAAATATCACAAGACTATTCTAAAAAGTAAAAAGGTCTTCTTTAGATCAAGGGGTGATAAATTCCTAGCTGTTGCTTTTTTAAAAAAAAATTAACTGAGTCGAAAAGGCAGAAAGAAAGGATTCGAAGAGTTTGTGTGTGAAGTGTTGTTTCTGTTAATCCTTGCCATTTTCTTCAAAATGGTCTTATGGAGGAGCTTGCTTTGGGAGCCCTAAAATGCTTGTGCAGAAGAAAAAAAAATTCTCCTATCCGTCCTGAATTGATTGCCAAATTCTTAAGGGAAGAAGGGAAATGAAATGGCATCCTAGGAAAGCAAGCCAGTAGGTTTTCGCATTTCTCTGAGTAGCTCTTTCAGTATTGATTGAATGTTGATGTTGACTTGCTAAGTGGCAGAAATGCCCCTTCTAAGAAATGGTGGAGTTATTGTGCAATCATCTTTGATTTTGTAGCATTCTTATTGTCACTGAATGCAATGTTAGATGAGTTGCTTACATTCACATGTATTAGGTTAAGGGCTCTTGATATGAAAGAAGAGCATGCTTCACATCTTGCTAATGAAGATGCAAGTGCCTGTACCTCTTAAAAGTAATAGAGGCAATATTATAAATAGGGTGTTTTTTTTAACAATGTGCTGTCTAGGACTTGAGCTGTGAATAACTGGGATTTCTTTTATTTCTGTTATACAGAAGGACAGATTAAAGAAGTACAGTCTAAGAGAACATTTCATCCAGTTTAGAGTTGACTCCATTACCTGAACATGCCCACTAGAATCTTCTACCTCAAAGCGGAAATATTCCTAACTTATTTTCTGCTTTTTAATATTTTTGGAATATTTGGTCCATCTTTAATATTGAGCTTAAAGGGGTAAATATCTGTTTCCAAAATAGGAATATCAATTCTAAGACAAACTGTAGAAGCCTAATAGGGAGCAATGAGTAAAACAATGGTCTCACAACTCTTAAGAGGCCGACCTCTTGAGTTGTATGCCATTAAGAGACACCTACATAATTTGAGTGATCTTAGTATTGGTATTCTTAAGATAATGGATATTTGTGATCCATTTGGTTCCTTCTTTTGCTGATGGCCATGCCCCTATGAGGCACTTTTAAGCATCTTTCATAGGTGGAGGTGGTGCCATGGTGGGCAACATGAACCCCCTCCTGATCTCCGGAGAATCACACCCAGGGCACCCTCCAGACAATGCAAAGCTTCTTTCAGACAAGTCTTCCCATATGTTTTATTTTGGCAAGGGGGAGGTGGGAGGTTTTTTTTTAAGAAATTGGATATGCACTTCCAGTTGCATTGAGAAGCACTGTGGCCTACGGCAGGTCCAGGAGGAGGGAATCACCGTAGACTCCCCAAAGATACACAACACTGATCTACACCTTATGCACAGATACAGACTGTATATTGACTGCAGTTGAAATTCCTTCTAACCAGGAAGGTGGTGGGTTGTTCACTTCTTGTTCTGTCCCATCCTTTGTGTAAGTGAGACAGAGAGGGACACAGGTTTCTTTTGCGTAGCAGCGAACACCTCCCAGAACCCCATAGGAAAGTTTGTAGCATAACAGAAGAGAGCACCGTGATGAAGAGGAAAATAGATCTGCCACTTGCCCCATAGAAATCCTGCCCCCCCCCCTTTTGCTTGAATCTTCAGGCAAAAGCAAGGAGAACAGCTTGAAATTGTAGCCTACAGCACTTTCGTGTTTTACTTGTGTGGACACGTGAGATAATGACTTGGAAGCATTACTTTCTAAGGGATGCAAAACGGGTCCCGTCCATTGTAACTCTCACACGGGAAAAAGACATGATTCAGTATGCCAAGTCATCCTTTGCTAGGCTGCCCAATCAGTATTGTTTGCTTTCATTGGTTTCCTGAGTCAGTAAGAAACCACAGTTCTTCATGTTTGATTTGTGCCACAGGAAAGCTAGAAACACAGCTGTGCCTTACAACTCATGTTCAGCAGGAAAAACTCCTGTGATTATGTGAGCTCCCAGATATTTTTAATGTTCCTCTTGATTAACTCCACTTCAGTTATGTTTTTCGTTATCCATAACAGGTTCCCCAGGATGCTAATTGCTACTGTCGAACTCCAGATACTGCTGAGCTAATGCATTCGGGGGATGGGAGCATCTTGGGAAATAAAAAAGGCTAGATAACTAGGTACTGAACTTCAGGAGATTGTTCGTCATTGCTTGAATCTCTGGTGCTATTTAAAAAATGTTTTCAAAACCTAGAAGATGGGGTTGGCACTTCTATTAGTTATCCTGCCCCTTGGGGCTACTTTTAGTCCGAACTCCTACATTGTATCACCTGGCCCTGAAATAGAACAATATGTCAGAATACATTGAAATTGTAAAGACCTGAAGCAAAGATACAGAACTCTTACAATTTCTGCATAATAAACATATAAGGTGTTACAACAAGGATATCCAAGGATTGGCACTGCGAGTCCCTTCTTGACTTTGTTGCTTATTTTACAGTAACTTGTTTTCTTTTCTTAAAATAGTCATTTATTCTCATGAGCCATGCCACAAATATCTGGAGCTAGAACGAGAAACTTGCCATTCAGAATATGATAGCTAGATATTATGAGGCGTAATGCAAGGCAGTGAGTGAATAATTACATCGAAGGGCTCACAACATAAAATGCTACTGGTGGTGGTTGTGCTGTTGCTGCTGCTGTTGTTGTTAGTGGTCTCAGGACCCTTAAGCCACAGGATTCTTGCCATTAAGAATTAACCCCAGGAGGCTCTCCATTGGAATTTATTTCCAGCAGTGAAGTATTCATACGTTCTTGCAGTCAACTGCAAAAGCTATAGAAGAGAGGCAGGCAAATATGCTTCAGAGGGCCAATGGGAATTACAACCCTCCCCCCCCCCGGCTTTGGAGGGCTATATTGCCCAACTTATTCTCAAAATTGCTTACTTTTTTAAAAAGCTTTTTTAAAATCTAGAAGAGCCTGTCACAGTGTCTAGTAGCCAAGTAAAGGTAAAGGTTCCCCTTGACATTGAGTCCAGTCATGTCCGACTCTAGGGCACGGTGCTCATCTCCGTTTCCAAGCCGTAGAGCGAGCGTTTTGTCCGAAGACAGTTTCTGTGGTCATGCGGCCGGCACGACTAGACACGGAACGCTGTTACCTTTCCACCGAGGTGGTACCTATTTATCTTCTCACCTTTTTACATGCTTTCAGACGGCTAGGTTGGCAGGAGCTGGGACAAGCGACGGGAGCTCCCTTCGTTGTGTGGATTCGATCTTAGAACTGCTGGTCTTCTGACCCTGCAGCACAGAGGCTTCAGCAGTTTAACCTGCAATGCCACCATGTCCCTGTGTCTAATAGCCAAACACATTCTAAAAACAGCTCAGTATATGTGTGTGAAAAAGCTCTTTCCACGCTCCCTACAGGGTGTGCTGGAACTTAGTGAACCATCCCCAAAAAAAAGTTAGTTCAGGGTCCCGGGATCCAAATCCGGCTAGATCGCCCTGAGTTTCTGTTCTGAATTAGAGCCATCCTTTAATTCTGATGAGCCTTGAATTAAATTACATTAACGTTACCTCCTGGCTTTAATGTGTGAAACAAAACAAAAAAACAAGAAGCCAAACAAAAACAGCACTGCAAGTGGAGTTTAGCAAAAATCAATTAAGCGTTCAGCATTCTTTTCCTGCTGTGTGTAATTGCCTGGAGTATTTTTATATGCAATTGGCTTGATTATGGAAAACAACAAAAATGTGGTGGCATAATAATCTTTAATGGCCTAAAGGAATCTTTTCTGACAAGTCATGTACGTGTCAAGTAAAGAAAATCAAAATATTCTATTAAAGCAAGAAGTCTAAAGAAAATTCAGTTCAAGGTGCCCAGTTTTTCTTACACCCTTGTCTTCACAAACAGGTGGATAGCATTACTCTACATGTGTTCTTTGGTCATGTCGCTTCATGCCCAGGAACTGAGCACATTTAATATAAGGGGAAAGTGAAAGGGACAAATGTATTGACAATTTTCCAATATACGTATGATTATGATATATCATAAATACTTCTGTAATACCCTCCTGTCTGTCTGGCTTGCTCAATGGTTTGTTTGTTTGTTTGTTTGTTTAACTTATATGCCACCCACACTACCCAAAGGTCACTGGGTGGCTTACAACAATTAAAATAAAATAAAAAATAAAAAAAAATTAAAATACAATTAAAATATATACTCTACAAATTGCCATCAGGATCCACAGTTGATATTATTTCAATTAAAAGCCTTCTGGAACAGGAAGGTTTTGACCTGGCACCGAAATGTCATCAGTGTCGGCGCCAGACGAATCTCAGTTGGGGGGCATTCCATAGTCTGGGGGCAGCTGCCGAAAAGGCCCTTTGTCTGCAAGCCATCCCTCTTACCTCTTTGAGGGATGGCTTTTTCAGGAGGGCCCCCTGGCTAGATCTTAACTGCCGGGTAGGCTCATATGGAAGGAGGCGGTCCTTCGGGTATCCAGGGCCCAAGCCGTTTAGGGCTTTATATGTCAAAACAAGCACTTTGAATTGGGCCCGGGCAGCAACTGGTAGCCAATGTAATTTAAACAGAATTTTAATTAGGTAGTGTGGAGCCAGAGGTCGGGATTTCCGTTCCACATTGTGCCTCCAGGGAGAAGAGCCAGCCTGTGTAATCATGGGCAGTCCTAGGGTGCCCCCAGATGAAACCACTTCTGTGTATTTTCTACCTAAAAAATCCTGGAAGGAACACCATAAGTCAGAATCGACTCGACAGCACGCACTTATTATTATTAATATCCATTTCATATACAGTCGGGGGGGTGGCGATGCTGTGATTAAACAGCAAGCCCTTTCCCTGGAGGGGTGCTTATGTATCTCTTCCTCAGATCCTTTCTTCTAAAAGAGGCTTAGATGCTTAATCATGACTTTTCTCTGATCTGTTGTAATGACATTACGATAGCTGTTTCTCTCTGAAGGCATAGGATGACAGAAAAGCCTCTTAAGGCTTTCTGTTAGAGAAGAGTTACGGTATCCTGCACTCATCACTCTTTATGATGTTCTCTCTTTTCTCCTACGGTCTCCTACAAGGGTGCTGCTCAGTTGCTGCCAGACCCAGATGTTTGCTACAGGTGCATGCCATCTTGTTTCATTTGAGTTAGTCACTCTGGGTTGCTGGCACTTGAGTTTAGTGCGCTCTTTTCCAACCAGAAAACATTTCCTGACATTTTCATATCTTTTGCTGAGCTAACGTAGCATATCTCCAGTCGGCTGCAGTTTTGCTTTTTTTTTTTTCAGTTGTGCTAGAAATACCCACTCATCACTTTCTGACATTTTGATTCCTACCGAGTTTCAAAAGGCGAGTTGAGATTTGCTTGCTTTCTTGTCGGTATTTTTTTCCCCGTCTTGCAAATACAGCACAACATAAGGCAATAAAAGCAAACCATGGTACGAAAGAGTTGACTTCACCAAGTGCTAACTTGTAATTATCCAGAAAAGTTAAGGCAGACTCTTGACTCCAGTAGTGCCTGTGGGAGGTGTGTGTAAGTGTGCGTGTAGACATCTTGAGCTCAGCTTAGGAGAAATCAGAACCTACCTGACTGGCCAGGGGTATCTGTGAAACCAAGGATATAACACTGCCTTGCCCCAAATCATTCATTGGGTACTGTCTGTATAGTCAACTCTGATTACCCTCCTGGAATTCAGCCCCTCCTGGAATTCAGATGGGCCATTCTCAGCTCTACAGGTACAAGTGATCCGCTTCTCCTGCCTGCAAAGGACTTGCGGTGACACTAAGCTTTAGCTCTTCCACTTAACCCAAAGACTCTTTTCCAAATGGATCTGCAAAAACACCTCTTCTCTCTCCTTGCTTGACTGCCTTGTTTTGATCCAGACACAGAGCTCGTGGAACGAGGCAGAAAGGAACACTCAACGTGAGCATCTTGATTTGACTGGGCTGAAGAGCAAACACCATCTTGATTGCTTCTAGGCCCTTCAGATAAGAAGGGCCTGGGGGGGCTTGTTGTCAGACCACTGCCAGTGGGGTGGATTCAGCTGGCTCATCAAGTGTTGTGCGTCCCGGATGAGGTTGCCTCTCAGTGAACAAGCGCCATGTCGAGTGAAAAGCTGTTGATCTGATGAAGAGTCTTAGAAGTGGGTGGAAATCTACACGGAGACAACAAAGAGAGGGAGAGGAACAATACAATCTCCTATATTATTTCATCATTTCCTGTACTTGGCCTCATGCTGGATTTGTGTACTCACTTAGTTCTCTTTGGCTCAACTGGGATGAAATGCACTGAAAAATGAAAGTGTTCTCCAGTGATAAGTCTTCCTACACCCGTGGTACACTTTAGCACTTTCCTTGTGAGGCAGGCCTCCTCATCTTTCTCTCCCCCCCCCGCTCTTATTTTCCATTCCTCTCTCTTTTTCATCTGCTGCAGCAAATACTATTCCTGTCCTGTTTATTTTGGGTAAATCTAGATGGGCTGTTTGCTTTTCCATCCTCACAGTTTATTATACTGCTGAATGACCATTGTTGCCTGTTTATCAGCGTTTGTTTCTCTGTACAAACGTTGAAATCGCCTTTTGGAGAAACCTGCCTGCCAAATAAGCAAATACAGCTATCACAGTGCAGTGAATCAGCTTTATCAAAGCTCTGCTGCCTGAGAAAGCTGTTATTTCTTATGAATATCAGATTCTATTCACTCCTTTGTAATGTACTTTCATTGGAGTGAAATGTCCATTTTAATATCTATACATAACGTGTTTCACCTTGTAGGGAATTCTGGAAGTGACTGTTTGTGATCAAATTAGCCATTTTAGTTATATAGTGGTGCCTTGCATTACGACGTTAATTCGTTTCAGCGAAATCGCTGTAGAACGAAAATGTCGTAATGCGAAAAGAAAAAACCCATTGGAGGAATCTGTCCGAGAAAACAGCGGGGAGCCATTTTGTTTACCCAGCGGCCATTTTGAAACTGCCGATCAGCTGTTGGAAAATCGTCATTTTGCGAAGAATCGGGAACCGATCATCGCGAAGCGAAATTCCCTCATAGGAAACATCGTTTTGCGATTGCAAAAAGTTCATCGTAATGCAGTTTCATTGTTAAATGGGGCAATCATAAAGCGAGGCACCACTGTACCTGGGGGCTTTGACATGTCCAGTGGGATTTTTACTTTCAGAAGCAGCACCCCACCCAATGCTGTAAGAGAATCTGAGAGTCAAACAAAGTTGATGGGTTTGTTCTGAATCAGGAAGTCAGTGGGTATCAGTTTCTGGCACATCAAGAGAAAAGATACAGAGTTAACCAGTTTTTTTTTTAAAAAAAGAATAAGCAGGAATTTTATTGAGTTCTTGATCATAAGCAGGGGCTGCAAACACAAGGAAGTTTTAAAAAAGTAAATAAATATTGGAGTGAGAGTGGAGCCCACAAAATTGGTAGGACAGAAGGCACAGCAGCCAAAGGTGGCTGGAGCTGGGGCAAAACTGGGTTTTCATGTTTGCACACAGCCATTCCCACACATACATTCAAACACATTCACGCACATGCAGACAGGTGTTGACTCAGTGGCTCACTTGGCCGATCTGACCAGTTGTCATCAAGTGATTGGGACAGCAGTGGAAAAGGACATAACAGTTTCCAGCAGTGTGTTTGGATTATATCTATACATAGCTAATATATTTTAGTGATGTAGAAGCTCATCTTAATGGTTGGCTTCCACAGAGACTAATAGGAGTTGCTTTTGAGTCTCTGATCTTGACCTTCCAGCAGTTGTGGTCTTTGTTTGAGAGGCCCACAAGTGAAGAGCCCTCGCTTCACCCATATTGAGCTTTGGGTGATTTAACCTGCTCAGTTTTGTGGCTCTGTGCATCTTTATCTCTCTTTATCGGCTCCTTCATTTAGGGTGCTGAATTTAATGCAGATTGACTATTACCCATTTCAATAGCTCATTCTTTAAACCTATTTAATTCTTTATCCAATTGATTAATGTAATGAGCTCATCAGTATTATCTTATTCCCCGCACATTAGCAATCAGAGGCTCAGGGCGAGCCCTGTGGTTTAATTGAAGGGTAGCAGAGGTTTTTTTTTTTTTTTCCTTTTCAAGGCTATCCAAGATAAGGAGCCAGAGGCAAAGTACTTCTGTCCTGCAGAGAGGAAGTTCTTCACCTTGCCCCCCTAATGCCTGCCTCCTTTGACCAGCCAGGACTTGTCTCAGCCAGAAAATGAAATTTGCTTAGAAGTATTTCCAATGAAATAGTCAGATTGTTCACTGGGAAGGCAAGGAGGAAAAATCAGAATGAAAAAAAATATTTTAACCTTTTTACTTGATGTAGACAAGGAAAAACTGTTGAAGAACTTAGGTTGTGTGGCTGTTCATGCACATTCCTGTAAATCAAGGGAAGGAGTGTTCCATATTGCAAGAGTAATCTAGATTGCCCCTGCTTTGTCCTCAAGTTCAACAGGTTCTCATTTTCTGTGAAATTTTCCGTGACTTGTTTGGTGCAAGTACATATTCGGATATTGACTGATGTAGTGTCTCATTTGGTGTGTCAAGTGCAACGAGAGAGAGAGAGAGAGAGAGAGAGACCACCATTCAAAACTCCCAGTAACCCCCTTCTTCCAAAATACCAATACTTTTCATTTCTCTCTCTCTCTCTCTCTCTCTCTCTCTCTCTCTCTCTCTCTCTCTCTCTCTCTCTCTCTCTCTCTCTCACACACACACACACACACACACACACACACACACACACACACACACACACACACACACACACACACACACCGACCTATGCAGAAGGAGAGATGGAGGAATAAAGTAGTGTGGATCTAGAACCAAAATCAGAATATTATTAGGCCCTCTAGAACCTATTTAAATATTGGCGCCTCCATTCTGAGAACCCTGTAAATCCACCACAAGGAAGCAGTACAATCAACACTGATTGTGTTATTGGGGCTGCTAGAACCAGCCACATATATACCCAAAGGGGATGGTTGACATGCTTTAGTTATTGCTTTAAAATGATTTTTCTTTACACATGGAGCTGTGCCACAGAGAACACACTCTGTGGGATCCCTTATCAGCCTTAGAATTATTTACAAATGTACCAGTCTTGTTCATGGACTGACATCATGTGCAAATATTTTTTTCTGCATCCCCCCCATTGTCATCTGTAGTATTTGTACTGAGCCTTCAAAATGTAATGCAGTAGCAGAAGTTGAAGGAATCCTACAGCAAATCATGCATAGTTTTAAAAACACAGCATCCACCTCAGCGGCATTAGGAAGGCCTTTTATATCAATATACGTATGTCAGCCTCTTACTGCCAGAGCAATTAATGTAATAGTCACAAGATGAAAAGGTAATGGTTTGTGTGGTGACAAAGCCTGGGAGGAAAGAATTGGGCCTGCTGTGATAAGTAAAAGGAGTTTAAAGGAAATGTCAGTGACAGCTTCCACATGTTCACTCTCTTCTCTGCTATTATTCCAATACAAATCTAGGTCTATGCTCAGTGTAGCATGTGCTCAGTTCATGTATGCTCAAGCCTCCTCATTCAAGTAGTTGTTAGGAATACCCATGTGGAGTGGGAATAAACAGCTGGCAGTAGCACTAGCAAGAACATGGGACCTGACTTTGTGAGTAGGTCTGTATTTTATTTTATTTTATTTCTACCCCGCCTTTCTCCTCAAATAGGTCCCAAGGCAGCTTACATCATTGAAAGGCAATATTTAAAGTTAAAAACAATGAGTATACAAAGGCGGCTTTCATCAGTAAGGACAATATTTAGAGCAATAAGCATATTAAAATATACTAAATGTTAAAATAAGGTAAAGGTAAAGGTTCCCCTTGACACTTAGTCCAGTCGTGTCCGACTCTAGGGTGCAGTGCTCATCCCCATCTCCAAGCCGTAGAGCCATAGTTTGTCCAAAGACAGTTTCTGTGGTCACGTGGCCAGCGCAACTAGACACAGAACACCGTGACCTCCCCACCGAGGTGGTACCTATTTATCGACTCACCTTTTTACATGCTTTCAAACTGCTAGGTTGGCAGGAGCTGGGACAAGCGACAGGAGCTCACTCCTTCACGTGGATTCGATCTTACGACGGCTGGTCTTCCAACCCTGCAGCACAGAGGCTTCTCCAGTTTAACCTGCAGCACCACTGTGTCCCTTTACATAGTTCTCTGTAATTCTATGTTACTTGGCTAAACTGAAGCGGAGCCCATGCCTTATCTCTTGGGAGATCCAAGCACCTTTTTCATCACCATGATGGCTCAGCACAAATGCCATTCTGCCGGGGAGGATGCTTAGCCTGGGAAAGAACAAGCCAATATTGGATTGAGAGGGTCTGAGTTCGGAACATCTCTCAAGGAGTCGTGATGCATCAACCCGCAGCGCCACCACGTCCCTAAATGCTAAAATGCTAAATACTAAAAAGGATGAAACAAATGCCCCTCTAAGAAATAGGAAACAAAAGCAATACCAAAACTACATTCAAAGCAGTAAGGCACAACTAACCATTTGAAAAACCCCTTCCATCCTGTTTAAGGGAGTCCCATTGGGAGTATTAGCTTCCATTATGGACATTCTTCTCCCTCAAGAATGAGAAGACTGTGGACACAGGTGGGTGGCCCCTGAGTAAGGACAGCACCCTGTTGGATGATCCTTCCACTCCTGAAGCACCATATTCCCAGGAAAGTTCACAGAGCCCTGCAATCTTAACATTTTTTTTCCGTTTCCTTCACAAGTCACAAATCAGGAGTTCCTGCTGTTAGAGTGCCGGTAAAGGAGAGTGTCTAGTCTGTGTAAAACAGGTTTTGGTGGTCTGTAGAGACCAATACTTTGGCTCCAATACTTTGGCCATCTCACAAGAAGACTCCCTAGAAAAGATCCTGATGTTGGGAAAGTGTGACGGCAAGAGGAGAAGGGGACGACAGAGGACGAGATGGTTGGACAGTGTCATCGAAGCAACCAGGATGAATCTGACCCAACTCCGGGAGGCAGTGGAAGACAGGAGGGCCTGGCATGCTCTGGTCCATGGGGTCACGAAGAGTCGGACACGACTAAACGACTAAACAACAACAAAGGATTCAGGAGCCAATTTCCAGTCCCAGAGACACACTCCGGGCAGCAACCGCACTTCAAAGTGAAACCAGAATTGGCTGGACCTCTATGTTCAGTTTTGTAAAAACACCCTTGTTTGCTGAGCAGCTCAAAACAAGGCATGATGGGAGTGCACCTTGTTTGAAAGGAGAATGTCAATAACTTTTTTTTTTTAGTGGAGGAGGGCTAAAACCAACCCTCTTCCCAGTATTTTTTGAGGCAGATGACACTATTGCTGCATATGGTCCTGGCATAACGTGGAAAAGTATGAGTACAGTATCTTTCTTTGGTGATTCATATCAGAGCATAGCACAATTTACAATTATGGGTATGTATGAAATACAGGCAAAATAAAAAACAAATTGAAACTTTAAGATAGTTAGACTATCTTTGATGCGAAGCAGGTCTTTAGGCTCTGCTAAAGACTGGGGGAACCTGGAGCAGTCTCCTTGTTTCAGCGTTCTTAGCTGGGAGCAGGTGCAGCTGCTGGACCACATGCTTATGGACGCTCTCCCCATCCATGCCCACAGCACCTTTCTGACCTTGGCCGGATGCGTCTTCTTCTGGTGTCTCAGCTTTGACCTTTTCTCCTTGGATGACCCCCCCTCCCCAGGAAGGCTGTTTTCCTGACAGCGTTGGTCTCAGCTTCCCTGACACACCTCTCTTTGATAAGATGTGCATCCGAGACAGATAGCTAAAGAAATGGTGACATTCTGGGGGAGGGGGGGTATTTTTAGTCCCAAACTGAGAATTAGTTTTTCTCGTTGCAGTCCTTCCTTATTTAATATTTACCTTTTTACTGTGTAAAGAAAATTATACTGGTAAATGTTAACAAAGGGGTAGCAATGAACATATTAGTTGCATCAAACAGCTTTAATGTTTTCCTTGGGTGCTTTAAGCTCTTTGTACAGTTGCTCAGAAGCTATTTCTCTTTTTAATGCTCCAGTTTTGTTGTTGGAATAGGTGTGTTTACTTTTTACTTGCCGAAAGCCTGTTGACTCAGCAACACTCACAGTTTATAAAGACCGAAATTGAAGAAGTTAAAAGAAAAAAAAATTAAAAGAGACGGGTGGTGTTAAACCTTGAGGTATGATCTACAGAGACCTATTTTCGTTTAAATATCAACGGAGCTTTTTATTTGAAAACAAGAACAAGCAGACAGCTTGCTTTTTGCTAACAAAAATTGTATGCACTTTCCCCCTTTTCATCTTTTGTTTTTCGTATTTCCTTTTCCACTACTTCTTTTGAAGTATTTTCACTTTCCTCTTTTAATTTGAAAGTTCTCCTGTTTAAGCGCCTCTAAAACGAATGTGCTATGAAAAGGACAGGAACTTTGCTTCCGGCAGAATAACCTGGTGCTGCTGAGTAGGAGACGCAGTCGAGTGCCTTGTGTGATGATCCCTTTATCCTAGTGGGCATCCAGAGACTGCTAGTGGATCTCTTGAAGATGGGAGGTATTCTCACAGTTGTGATAATAAGTGAGACAACAATGGGGAAACAGCTTCTTGTATACAAGTGAGTGCAAATGAATGTTATTTAGAAGCCTGTGCTCTGTGATATTTAGGATGTTCAGTGAGTATTGGGTTTTTTCCCCCATCTCCACTGTTTGTTTCTATTTTTGTTGTGTCTTCACTCCGTCTGCATCAAATGCCTTTTATTTAGTCACTCGCTCATGCGTATCTTGCCTCTTATGTAGCCCCACACAAGATGGAGTGATGGAAAGCAGCTTCCTTCACAAGTTCAAAGACTAGCAATATACTGAACGGGTAATTCCTTAGGAACACTTCTGAAACCACCCATTGTCCTCTCCCTTTCAGCAGTACCACTGATTCCCATAGAGGTGGAAGAAACAGATATGTACAGAAATGTGTTACAATCAGGATTGTAGGTTTCTGTGAACTATTAAAGGAAGGCCTTTTTACAGCAAGTGGCAGAAGACTCTGCACATAAGCATACAGACCAAGAATCTTCTTTCCCAGTGGTACTTGGTTGGTCTGCTAAGGAGCTTGCTTCCATCTTTCTCGTGGCATCATAGCAGTTGCCACTGCTAGGACTGATATTTTGTTCCAGGGACATGCAGTTGCCTGTTTTAATTTGATTGCCGTAAGAAGACCCTCTAAACCCACTTTCTTGGTGCAGGAGAAGGAAGGGCTTTGATGACAAAAGGAATGAAGTTCAGATCCAGGAACAGAACATAATTTGCCTGAGCTTCTTAGCCATGACAGTCACAAAGGTCAAAAGTGTTCAGTGACATGATTCTTGATTCATCTGATTCATTCTTCCAGCTGTAATCTGTCCATCTTACCTACTTACAAAAGGCTATGAATAGTATTTGAAGTAATGGTGTTTTCATAGATTGAAACAGGGGTATTGAAACTGCTCCTTACAAATGCTCCTAATTCGAAGGAATATTCCCTGAAAAACATATTTTCTGTTTCATATTGTCACCTAGTTACCCACAATATTGATCAAACACTTGTACAGTTTCCTCACCTTCGGCTGTGTTCTTCTGTTGCAGCACTTCCTCAATGAAGCTTTCCTCTTACAAGTCAGTTTCATTTTGATTTACACTCACAGCTAGAATGTCAAAATAAATCTTGGAGGAACTTAAAAGTACCACCCATTGCAAAGCAAGTATAAGAGCAGGATGATAGTGTACGGTGCATATATAGAGTTCTGTTTAATGTACCAGAAAAGGTCCTTTGGATCATGGTTTAGAGTTTTTAAATTTTGATTCTAAGCAAAGTCGTAACTGTGCAGGACTCCCTTTTTGGTAAGTATTGTTTAAAAATACAGTTCAAGTCGTCATAAATGCATAGACCTTTTCCAGGAATTCTATTATGTTAATTGTTTCTCCTAGAGATTGTCATCCCATTTGCCATCATCTCTACATCACCCACCCTGCCAATAGCTTTCTGAAAGGCTTTGTTAGGTAATTGTTTTGATGTTATATAAATTGGACCCCTAATTTGGGAAATAACATCTTTCTGCTTTTCAGTTTACTTTACTTCCATCCTGTTTTTTGAAATATCCTCAGAGCCAAGTCTATCAGTTGGGCTATCCGTAACAGTGCCATCATTCATACAAACAATTTAATTTCTTTAATTTATTTACAATTATATACTGCCCTATTAGTGCAAAGCACTATTCAGGGCCATTTACAGTGTCAAAGTAAAATAAAAACACAATCCAAAACAATAAAATCATCAAGCTGGATAGCTTAGTAACTTAGCCTTTGACATTTTATACAGTCTTTAGAAGAGCCCACTGTGAGGCTAGTTATGTCCCAACGTGACCGTGAATTCACTGGGACATGAAAGTTCCTTTAACATTTGTTTCCCTGTTTTACAAGGAAATAGATATCATCCCAGTTAGTACCTCAAAACCAGCAACCAATCAGAAATGTGCATGTTCAAATACTAATCTGTGGATGCTGTGGAACCGCTTCACATCCCTGCTCCATTATTCAACGGTACTTTTACTGCAGTATTACTGGTTTCCCCTTGATCTAATCTTTGCTGCCTGCTTAATGTTTTCTACTTCTTCCTTTCATAATCTTTCTCTTCCCCTCTGTTGACTAGCTTCCATTTCTGCTTCTATAAAATGTAAACCTGGCAATGTTTAATCTTCCCTTTTTTGTTGCTTTTGCCTCTTGCTTTTCTGAATCATTAACTTCTGAAACTCCAAATCTTGGCCAGACATAGTATTCGGAAATAATATTAAGCAGTAAAAATTATGCGTTTTGAGCTGTTTACATATAGTGAAGAGGACGTGTCCATGAAAGCTCACATTAAAATATAATAGATTGCCTTTTAGATGCCACATGTTTTTTTCTTGTCTTGTCTTCTTTCTTTGGATTTTGCCTGATATGTTTGCACAAACTAACATGGCTTCCTTTTCCAAAACTACATATACTAAGTTGCCATTTGGGTAAGCCACCAGTTCATTGTTTCTCTGCATATGGCTGTCATATATTTACAGTCAAACGGCTCGAGTTACAAACATTTTGACTTACAAACCACTCTGATAGAAAAATATTGACTCGACTTGCACACTTAGATTCGAGTTACAAACCAAAAAAACGTGTTTGAGGTGGGGAAAGCATGAAGTTTGAACTTTCAGTTAACCGTTGGCCAGTGAAGAGGGTGCTTATCTACTTCCTCGCTCTTCCCAGCGTTTTGAGAGTGGATTTGGAGACAGTCTTCAGACTGCCTGGTACTGCCTGGTACTGCTGGTATTGCCTGGTACAGTGCGGTACGGACTGTATTTTTATTTTTTGGCGCTTTTTTAATTTTTGATTTTTGGATTTTTAAAAGGTGTTCCCTCCCTCCTTTGCTGCCCCCCCTTTCCCCAAAAGGTGCTTGTATTGGCTTGTCTTGATTTAAAAGGTGCTTTTCAAGGTGATCTGTTGTCTGAAAGGTGCTTGGTTTTTTCCAGAAGGTACTTGTCTTGGCTGAAAATGTGCTTTTCAGGGTGTTCTGTTGAAAAGGTGTCTGTTCCCTCCTTCTCTCCCTCATTTCTTTCCTTTTTTTAAAACCTAAGTCATCTTAGATTAAAAGGAAAAAAAGAAAGAAATTCTGCCCCTAGTGGTAGGAATGGATTAACCGGCTTTGCCTTAGTTCCTATGGGAAATGCCCCTCAACCTAAGAACCAAAAACAGCCGGAACAGATTAATTGGTTTTCAGTGCATTCCTATGGGAAATGCTGATTCGACTTACAAACTTTTCGACTTACAAACTGCCTTCCAATACGGATTAAGTTTGTAAGTCGAGACCCCACTGTATGTTGGTGGCTTATATTGTTATTGAAACAAGCCATGACAAGCCAGTAGCTTATGCATGGATGGCTAACTTGAAGAGAGATGTTCAAATGGCTTCTATGTAGTTTTCATATCTAGATGGCCATGAGAAATGTGGAAGAATCAGGTTGTAACTGGATGCCACGCACAATATGTACTGTTTGAGCAGATGAATGCTTCTCTGACTTGTTAAAATGACTTATTAGGTCATCTAGCCCACCCATTCTCAACCTTTTTTTTGGCCACCGCCGTAAAAACAATATAAAAAAATACAGTGGTACCTCAACTTACAAACTTAATCCGCATTGGAACGGCGTTCGTACATCAAAAAGTTAGTAAGTTGAGGCAAACTTTTCATAGGAATGCATTGAAAACCATTTAATTCGTACCTGCTGTTTTCCCTTCATATACCGAGACGCTGTTCGTAGGTAGAGGCATTAGTTCCCATAGGAACTAATGCAAAGCCTGTTAATCCATACTCTACCATTAGGGGAATTTTTTTCTTTTGACCTAAGATTAACTTAGGTAAAAAAAGGGCAGGAAAGGTTTTTTTTGGGGGGGGGGGGTTGGTTTGTAAGTGGAGGCTCCGTTCACAAGTTGAAGCAACTTTTTGCGAACGGAGACGTTCGTAACTCGAATTGTTCACAAGTGGAGATGTTCGTAAGTCGAGGTGCCGCTGTTGGCTGCATAAGTTACATAACAAGCATTTTAAGGTGGCGTTGAAGAATTGGTTTTGGTTTGTGGTCCCCTTCAAATGTGCCAGGGCCCCTCAGGGGACCATATGGCCCCCATTGAAAAAGGTTGATCAGCCAAATGCCTCTTGATTAGTCTTAAATCAACACACGTAAGCCCGAAAACCTATGAAGGCTGACACTTTGGCCTATATGGAAATGGGGCTGTATTGAGATTGAATTATGTTGAAGAGAAATGTAACTCTGGACCTTTGTGCCCAATTATTATTGCCGTCTTCTTCATTCACAGTTAGGGCAGTTTAGCAAGCTGACAGAGGCAAAATTTTCATTACTGTCAGCAGCACAAATTCAATATAGCTGCAAAAGATCAAGCTGGGTTTGTACACTGCTTCATGTATCATCAACAAAATTGCTTTCCAGGCTTTTGTGTTGGTGATGGTGGCTGGTGAGGCCGTGTGCGGGAGATGCTGGAAAGGTCACAAATTGATTTTCAAGCAGTAAGGCTTGAGGCTGCAAGATTATAGTTTTCAAAGGCCTTTCTTCCCTTTAGCAAATAGTATAAATTTTAATTTTGGAGGGAATATGCAAGGAGGCCATGAATATTGTACACAATCTCTGGAAGAGAAGCTTTCTGATTAGCAAAGGGGTGTTATTGTTTCTTGGGAATAGAAAGACAAAATGAGTTTGGAGAATGAATGGTACAGTTTTATGAATAAGAACTTGAAGTCTCCAAGACCATACCATATTCATATTACCAGCAAGAACACCGGGTAGCTGTGGGTCTCAGCCGGATGACGCTAGTGACTGTATTGTAATGAATCAAATCGATTTAATATTATTTATTATTTCATTTTATTTATTCGATTTTCATACTGCCCATTTAACCCAATGGTTACTCTGGGTGGTTAACACGAATAATAAGAGCATAACAAAAACACTGCATAATCAGTGCCAACACATAATAAATAACAAGTCAAATCAAATAATAAAACAATTAAGACATATAGATCCATATATAGCCAACATATGTTCTCTCATGCTATTAGCTTCATGCCATATGAATCATTATAACGAAAGATTATACTCTAATTTATCAAATGTATTAAGACATATGGGTGAAAACATATTGCAGAGCTAAGTTAAATCCTGATTTTAATTCTGGCGTTCCTCCAGTTCTTCTCAAGCCTTTAAGGGAAGAGCATTCCATAACTGGGATGCTGTCAGGTTAGAGTGGTGTTTGTTTGTTCCTTAATATTTGCATAATTATTTTTAGCTTTAATATTGTCTTTTAATGACATAAGGTGCTTTTTACACTCATCCTTTTTAGCTTTTGATATTGCATTCCAGTGATGTAAGCCACCTTGGGTCCTTTTTTAAGGAGAAAGGCGAGGTAAAAATATTTTAAATAAATAAAATAAAATAAACCATTTCCAGTTATATCAACATTCATCTGGGTATCAAGGTATGCCTTTTCATTGTTGCAATAAATAATTATGGGCAATATCAGCTTGTCTAATTCTGTTGTTAGGCATCCTTCAGTCTCGAAAGACTATAATAACGTGGTCTGTACGGAGGACTTGGAACAGCGTCCAGTGTGGCTGAGGAGGCCAATTCGAGAGTGACAGTCTCTTCCACACTGAAGACAAATCTGTCCCCTGTCCAGCTCCCTGGTTTTGCTGCTTTTGTAACTTCCTCTTTGCTTCGGCCTGCTGGACAAGGGTCTCTTCAAATTGGGAGAGGCCGTGATGCAACGCCTGCCTCCAGGCTGAACGCTCAGATGTCAGGGTTTCCCATCTGTTGAGGTCCATTCCTAAGGCCTTCAGATCCCGCTTGCAGACATCCTTGTATCGCAGCTGTGGTCTCCCTCTGGGGCGATTTCCCTGCACTAATTCTCCATACAGGAGATCTTTTGGAATCTGACCATCAGCCATTCTCACGACGTGCCCAAGCCAATGTAGACGTCGCTGTTTCAGTAATGTATACATGCTGAAAATTCCAGCTCGTTCTAGGACTACTCTGTTTGGAACTTTGTTCTGCCAGATGATGCCAAAAATCCGTCGGAGGCAATGCATATGGAAGGTTTTCAGCTTCCTCTCGTGCACAAAGAGTCCAGGACTCACTGTACTACAGGAGTGTGCTCAGGACACAGGCACTATAGACCTGGATCTTGGTATCTGTCATCAGCTTCTTATTGAGCCATACTCTCTTTGTGAGTCTAGAGAACATGGTAGCTGCTTTGCCAATGCGTTTATCCGGCTCGACATCTAGAGAGAGGGTTCTAATTCTACAAGCTTTCTTTATCTACATTGATTCTGTGTTCCATATGCACAAAAATACTTCAAAGCTGTTGAAAAACATCCAGAGGTCTTACAGCTAGAAATGAGCACAAATCGGTTTGTCCCAGTTCATAAAGGCAGCAGCACAGGCAGTGCTACTCCCCAACCCTTCCTCTTCTGGCACTATCATCCCATCACCAGGCCCAGCACGGTAGCTTCCTGCACCTCCTCAACTGATCTTCCAGTCCCAGCAAGAGCTCAGGTTTCTCTGCCCCACCCCTCTGGGCTGATCTCCCAGTCAGACAAAAGGGCGGGGAAGAGAAGTCTGCGCTCTTGCTTCTGATTGGAAGACTAGCCGAGGAGGTGGAAAAAGCAAGCCAGCTGGGCCTGGTGAGGGGCTGAATTGGTTGAAGAGGTGGGTGAGGGGAACAGCAGCACTCCTGCTGTATGTCGCCCTTACGAACTAGGACGAACTGGTTCGTGCCCATCTCTGCTTACAGCTGTGAAAACTGTAGGCTTAAGCAATATATGAAAACTAAACTTAAGTTGCAGGCAAATACTTAAACTAGAATTCAATCCAATATAGAGGTGCATTTAAAAAAATACAATAAAATATCAAAAAAGAATATTCTACTTACAGAGCAGGGCAAAATAGTAGTGAAGCAGTTCATCCACATGGAGATGCATTTCTGTGAAGGAGAACATTGTATAGTATATTTCAATTGTGCTGAAAACGCTGGCCAGTGAAAGCAGCCAGGGGTGCAAGTAATTGTAGCGTCAGCCTCAGTAGTAATCATCTTCCTGTGCGAAATTACATTCCCCGCACCTAACCTTTTTCCTCCAAAAGTAGTAGTAGCACTTTGAAGATGCAGATAAGAGTCCAAAAATTAGTTTGGGAAAGTATTAACTCCCTTTTTCCTTGAGTTTTGGTCTCATTTGGAGTAAAGGCTCCCAAGGGGCGGAAGGGGTGCATATCTGAATCTCAAAAGGGTCTCTCTGCCCCTCTCTCTCAAGATGATGTTAGAGCGTTAGTAAATGCAGGTGATCCAAGGTGTGTTTGAGAGAATTTGCTAAACTGTTATGCAGGTATCTTTAACCTGGAATGTTGAATGTGAAACAGTGCACGTCCAAAGGGGACCTATAGTTTGATGACCAGTGTTTTCAGAGTCCTATCTGCCTCCCTTGATGGACAACGTAGCTGAATGTCAATGAGGCCTATTAAGTAGGTGTCCATCAGCTTTTGTGAATTCAGATCGCTGCAGTCCTCAGATCTAAAGCTACGTACGTCTGTTGTTAACACTGGGTTTTAGTATGAAAACCTTCCAGCAGGAGACTTTGAGGAAAAGGTGGATGTAATTAGGCGGGTGATATGCTGCTGCTTTCCTCACCTCCTTCCTCTTAAGATGCTGCATTATTTAAACATGTATCTGTTGGGTTATGAAAGCCTGTTTGAAAGGCAAGAGGGAATTCGGAATCAACCGATTAAAGGAGCTCAGCATGGGTTTTGACCACCTGTAGGGATGATTTGTCAAGTGCTGTCTGGGAAATTGTTGAAGAATTTGGAACATGATTTCAGAGATAGAATACATGTTTCTCTTCTTCTTTTGGATGAAGTGGGCCTCTGCCTTTCCAGCAGGGTATCAGATGGCTCGGTCTTCAGTGTTTCAACCCACCGGTGGTAGATGGACCAGTGTAAAAGCCTATGGGGGTCTACTGGGTGTGAGGCGAGATGCTAGTTTCTTAAAGGATAAGGCAACTTCACAGAGAATACAATATTAGGTATAGAGAATACAAATAAATGCTTAAGCATCCTGGATTAACGTGGATGGGTAATGGAGATACTGTCTGTGTAACTCATGCATATGGAGCAAGAGGATTATATGCATATAACCGTACTTTTTCTCTGATTGTTGTTTTTTCCATTGTGTACATGAAGCACGGTTGAGTACCATTAAAGAGTTTGTCTAGTGTACACTTTCAGCCCAGTCATCTTACTAAATGCTGCACCTTTTCATCCTTTGTTTCTGATATACATGCATGCCGATTATATATTGCTCAGACAAGATGATAATAAGATCCGATCCACTGTTGCCGTTAGCTAATGAGAGGAAAATAGGGAAAATTTGTGTTAAAGGTTCAAAAATAAAAGTGTTCTGTGACAGTCTTTATTGGAATTTGTCTAGTCCATTATTTAACCAACCTCCTCTTTGTTGCTTAAAGAAATTATTGTACCATTTCAAAAGTAGCTCATTTTTCTTCCCTTTCCCTACTGTACGCTTTAGACAGCTTTGCGTTCTGTTTCTCATGCTAATTCCTTTTATTGTAGCTGCTAGAGAATCTTAATGAAATTTGGCACATTGAAGCTTCTTTGCCGTCTGCCACATCCAGGGCATCAATAAAATTCGGCTGATTAACAGATCTGCAAGCGTTAGTTCCAAAAATGCTTCCAGAATGCCTCCAGGCAGCTGGGGTGGTGGTAACTTGACTTTTAGGCAAGTGGTCTTAGCACCTCCAGGCTAGTTTCTGTGCTTTTTCTGCCAGCTGAAATGACAGGATGGGGACCAGTGGCAGGGATCAAAATAATGACTGCACGCAGATCTCTTCACTGTCATGCTTATTGGCATCTTGTTGGTTTTATAGTATTAAATTAGTTGTGAGCAAAGTTGGTGCCTGGATGCAACCTTGTGAGACAATAAGTTAAGGATTTAAGTGGATTTGTGTGGTTGCTTGACTGGCGCAAGGAAGGTGCACTGTTGTATTGTCATATTCAGAGGTATGACAGCAGCCAACCTTAAAACATATTTCCAGTGCCTCATGATACCTGTTTGGCATGGCTGCTATGTTCTATAGACTCAATAACCATTCATTGCTCTTCAAGCTGTGAAACTGGATGATTATGACTCTCTGTTGCTATTCATGTTGCCTCATCTCAACTTTCAATTCTATTTTCTCCTCTAGCCTGCTTTTCACCTGTAGTGCAGCCACTTTACATGTACAACCTGCCTGCCCTGATCAATACACTGCAAAATAGTAATGAATTCCACATCTGGCAGATTCTGGCTAGAATTTTGTGGGGTTGTTTTTCTCGCTCTGATCATGCTCAGTTGCACTTGTGGATCAGTACAAGGAAGTATCTTGCATCTCCTTGTTTAAGCATAAACTCTTATTATTCCTAGTGGGGTAATATCTGTTTGGGTGCCCATGGTAGTAGCATATAGAGTGATGGACCAGGGCTCAGGAAGCTTGGGGTTTGAATCCCCCACTCAGCCTTGGAAGCTGATTGGGGGGAGTGGATCTGGTAAAACCACTCCTTAAATAACTCACTTACCTTGAAAGCCCTATTAGGGTCACTATAAGCCAGTTCCAACTTGACGGCACAGAACAACAGTAATCCCCATCTACAAGCCGGAGAATGTTCAGAATTGTAGTGGCAGAGCGTAATACTCTACTGGAATTGCAGGCAGATTCTGACCACTGCAACCAGTGTCTTTGTGGTATTTTCTTCCTTAGTACCGCTAAGCATTGTGAAAGCTGCTACGTTGCTGCAGCAGAGGCTAATATACGATTCAGTGTCCGGGAGACTTTTTTCTTTGCAGGAGAAACCTCTACATGCGAAATTAGATAGGTGCAGCTGCCAAAGTCAATCTATCAATCTAAGTACCTCTCAGGACTACTTGGTGCAGGAAGCAAAAGGAATGAAAAGCAGAAGGTTGGGATGGGAGATGAGGATTAGGACCAGATGCAGTTAAGGATCACAGCATTGGGGCTGAGGAAGAATCCAAGGAGGAGCACAAATTGCCATCTAGCTCCCAACATAGATCATCCACCAAGCCTATCAAAGCTGTCTCCATCCCATAACCAGGCCTGAAGCCAGATTGAAATGGATCCAGATAATCCATTTCATCCCAGAACCCTCTAATGCTAAAGGCCAGTACATATGTCCTTGAATACAGGACGCTGAATACAGAACTAGACATTATAAGTTAGATATCCATTACCATAACTCTGGGTGTTATAAGGAATAACTCTGGCCTTATTATAAGGAAGGATGGATTCTTAACTAGAAATGTAAAGGTTCCCCATGACATTTAGTCCAGTCGTGTCCGACTCTAGGCGGCGATGCTCATCTCCATTTCCAACCCATAGAGCCAGCGTTTGTCCGCAGACAATCCTCTGTGGTCACGTGGCCAGCGCAACTAGACACAGAACGCCGTTTACCTTCCCACCGAGGTGGTACCTATTTATGTACTCGCATTTTTTCATTTTGCATGCTTTCAAACCGCTAGGTTGGCGGGAGCTGGGACAAGCGACGGGGGCTCACTCTGTGGTGTGAATTCGATCTTATGACGCCTGGTCTTCTGACCCTGCAGCACAGAGGCTTCTGCGGTTTAACCCACAGCACCACCGCGTCCCTTAACTAGACACACTTATAGCTAAATCACATGTGAAAGAAACAACAAGATGCTTTAACAACACATGATTTAGCTGTTCGTTGGTGCCATTTCTCTCTCACTTACAGCCTTTAGTAGGATCAAAAATCAGCTCATAGTCTTTTCTGAGTGTATTATGGGAGCACATTCAGAGTACCTTCAGCACAACAAACCCAGAGACTCTTACTATAATGCTAGTTGAGTCTGCCCACAACCCTTAAGTTGAGTTTATCCTCTCTATAGGAAAATATCGGGTTCTTATTCATAAAGTGGCCAATTCAGTCTTGAAAGTGAGAGGGACATGAAAGTAGTATAATTTAGCCCCTTGCCTTCAGACCAGGAGGGCATAATCTACACAGAAATGTTTGTTTTTGTAAATCTATAACAAAAAGAAACAGGTACATCCACCAAAATTATTAGGCAAGAATAGACGCTGATTCCAGGATGTAAAAATTATAATGACATGCACTTTATTCCAAATGAAAAGCCCAGTGTTTTTCAATTCAGCATTTTTCATCCTTCTTCAAGGGCTATATTACATGAAATAAAACGGGGGAAAGCCGTTTATATATCATTTTTTTCTAGGGAGAACATTTTAAACTTTTCATACAGCTGTATTGTACAAATAAATACATTAGCTTACATAAAATGTGTAATTTAAACAAGTCTATTAGCACAGCACATTCCTTATTAAAGATAAAACTTCATTACATGTTACTGTGAGGAGGTCAAAGTATATACTGTGGATATAGCACTTTTATTAGCTACATTTAGAGAGACATCTCCCTGCCTTAAACATTACATTATAAAATTTGAAAAAACTTAACGAAACACCTGGAGATAACAGGATCGTCAGGAAGGCAGGACTTCCAGTATTCTGATAACACAGTAAGGCTCTATTACCTTTCGTGTCAGAAACATAGTGGTCTTTTTCCATGTGCCTATTTTCATCTTACAAATGTGCCTAATCCTATATTCTACAGCAGATGCAAGCTTGGCGCTTTTGTGTGCTTTGAGATATCTTATCAGTATTTGATGAGTACCAATGGAGTTGGGCAATGAAAGAATTAATTTCAAATTTATTAACAGAAGCAAGATTAATGGTAGCAAGAATAGTAGGGAAGTCTCTCCCCCCCCCATTAGATGAATGATATAAAAAAGATTGGAACATAGGCATTAATGATAAATTAATGTGCAATATTAAACTAACGAAGGCTGAGATAAATAAGAATATTTTTATTGATTTTTGGAGAGATCTTATCAACTTTGTATTAATAATGGGGAAGGGTTGTACACACCTTCACAATAATTAGTGCGGTTTTGGAAAATCAACAGGGCACTGTAAATGGAGGAAAAAGTGGCGATGTCTCCAGATAGCCCCAGCAGAGGGAGCACATTATGCACTATTGTATTTTTTATTGTTGGGTTATTAAGGGTTTTTTGGGGGTGGTTGTTATATTTTCTTCTTTGGTCTCTTTTTTCTTTTAGTTTTAAAAATAAAAAAGTATATAAAAAAGAGCGATCACCATCTGCCTTGCCTCGGGATCATGCAGTTTCCTTTCAGCCATTCTGCAACATCTGAATAAGTGCCGAATACCTATACTTGTACAGAATGTAATTTATTCATCCGAATTATGTAGGGATTAACACTCAAAGTGTGTAACACACAAGTGATTGATCAGCAGCTTATCACTAACTTGATATGGAGTTCACTGTTCATTCCCAAGATTTTCACTTTTAAAATAACATTCAAAGAGTAAAACATTTTGTGTCTCTGAATCACCAGTTCAAGCGGCATGAAATGATCAAGCCTAGTCTTTTATGTGGCTTTCTGATAATGAGTGAACAAAAATACAGCTACTGTGTTGTTGAGAATTTTGATTATACAGTGGTGCCTCGCTTGACAATGTTAATTCGTTTCAGCGAAATCGCTGTAGAGCGAAAACGTAAAGTGAAATAATAAAGGCCATTGAAATGCATTGAATCCCGTTCAATGCATTCCAATGGGCTCAAAACTCTCCGTCCAACGAAGATCCTCCATGGGGCAGCCATTTTGGTGCCTGTGCAGCAAGGAATCCGTCCCTAAGCACAGCGGGGGGGGGGGCATTTTCTTCAGCCACTGGCCATTTTGAAACCCAACGATCAGCTGTTTTTGATTGTTGTAAAGCGAAAATCGGTTCCTGAAGCATGGAACTGATCATTGCGAAGCGGAAAAACCCCATTCAAACTATTGTTTTGCGATCGCTTCACCACCAAGCAGATTCGTCATTAAACGGGGTAATCGTAAAGCGGTGCACGACTGTAATGTGTATTCTCATAGCATCAGCAGAGTAAGGAGATATTGGTTCGCAGAGATACTTTTGACACTATGACACTGAGAGAGTAAAATCAACAACTTAGTCTATTTACATACAGAATAGACATTCCTCTGGCAGCATAACAAGACATGAAGCAACACATAGCATAGGAAAAAGTGATCTGAATTACAGAAAGATGTTCATTTTACACATGACTTATGTACAGTTCTGTACATAACAACATTAATATTTTATAAATTTTCATATCAAAATCTCAAAAAAAAACAACACCCCACACCTGTTCTTGCAAGTCTTTAGCACTATATGTCCATCTTACTGCAGGTAAAAGAGGGGCGTAAGACGTTTTGATGAATGAGTGCTTCTTTTTTAAGGAGGTTGCATCTGAGCCAGTCAGTTGCTTTCTAAGCGCACACCACTGCTTCTGTTCTTGAAATCCTTTTGTCAAGTGGTGCATCGCAGTCCAGTTTTTTTTTTTTAAGCGAGACACTTCAATAGCTACCAACTGCAAAAAAGATCACCAGTGAAGTATGGGTAGGACATGACTTCTATGATTCATTCAGTTTTCTTTGAACCAGAGACAGCTCTGAAAATGAATCCGGCACTGGACTGTCGCTCGGGAGTGTCTTTTGTAGGATGATAAAACATCATATGATCCAAGGCTTCTGTTTTCTGTGTCTGTTGGAATCTGTCTTGGTACCTGTTGTATGTTCCATCTGTTGTTCGGATGGAAAACCAAACCCTGAAAGTGGTTACTTCTAGCAGAGGTGTAAATATGTGGAATAGCGGAGTCTGGATCCTTGCCTTGTTTAGTGCTACATTTTGAGAGGGACTGTAGCTCCCCTGGGAACTTGGCACACCAGGAAATAAAAACTATAACACAGTCCTTCTGCAGAAATTTGGTACATTATATTCAAGACAGGACCTCCCTAAAGTATAAGTGTCCCAAAATTCATGGATGTGATTATCCCTAAAAGTCATGCAAAGAACATATATATTCCACTGTATCTTTGTCATTCATTCATTTAGGGCTTGCTCCAGGATTTGGGTGAGTGGACCTTTACCATGGTACCCTGAGCAACCCTCTTTATCCTTATTCATGTCTTGTCATTTTTGTAGACAATGCATTTTGTTCTTTGATCACAGTTTTGTGAAATATCATCATAATGTTTAATTACAATATTTAATCAGGGTTATTCTTTTGGAGACCCAATGTTTGTTTTCTAAGAAGGGGGAGGAACATTCATGGTGAATGAATCACTGAAGATCCAGAGATCTTGAGAGGAGATGCAAGGCGCTAAACTTGTGTTCCTAATGACATGGATGCATCTTATTAAACAATCATATGTTTAAACCATGTACATGAACACAAATGGAAACAAAAACTGCCCTGTCTTTCAAAGGGAAAGCATGTTTTCTCTCTGTGTATGTGTGTGTTGCAAAGGGGAATAAATGTCTTTGTTTTGTGGAGTCCCAGAGTATTTTAGAAGAAGAAATAATTATCTGTATTGTTTGCCAGTTTTATACTTTTGTCTACTGCCTTCCCACCCAGTGGCCCTCAAAGCAGCTATCAATGGAAACATAGCACAATTCAGCAGTGAAGTTTTTAGAAATTAAGCAGATAAAATAGATTTGTAAAACTTGATGAGAAACCCCGAATTAGGCAAGTTGTACCGTTATTTATAATGTCTGTAACGAGTCAGCTTATTGGCTTAATGCCTATCTCAATAAAACGTCTTTGCAGACTGAGGAAGGTTACCTAGGCAGCAGCATCAGTCCTTCAACAAACTTTTGCTTATCTCTGTGGTTGAAATAGCTCATCTGTTGACCCCTTCATTGTGTGATTTTTCATTTTAATGCGCTCCTTTGCTTGCAGAATCTGGTTAGGAACCAAAAAATTAAGTAGCTAAGAAAGCTCTTCCAAAGCTATTGTCATTGTGTTTCCATCATAGCTACAAAATAGAGATGGCTGTGAATTTCAATGGATTGTATATTAAAAAAAAACAATAATTCAGCCTATTAAAGGCCTGTCTGAATTCAGGTTCCTCAAGGAAAGGGGAGTGGGATGAAACTGAACAACTTGTGTATTATTTTACATGTACTAAGGAAGTCTGTGGTGTAATGACAGACTAGGGCTCTGGAAACCAGGGTTCAAATCCCCGCTCAGCCATGGAAACGCACTGGGAGTATGGAACTGGTAAAACCACTCCTTAAAATATCTCACTTACCTTGAAAGCCCTTTCATGGCTGCTGTAAATTGGATTCTGACTTGGCAGCTAATAACAAGCTAAGGAAGTCTGTGTATCTGTACTCTGTGTTAAGGTGAAGAAAAAGACATCTAACTGCTACAAATGCTCGCAGCACAAAATGGCAGTGTGAGTTAGTAGACTGGGAGTTTTTTGTGCAGAGAGCTGGAGTGTGGATTCCTGGACAGTTGTAGTTTCCTTTATCACTATAGGAGGAAAGACCAGGCTCTCCTGTTACAATTGAGATATGTGGGAAACAACTGGGAGGAGTGCCAACCATACCTAAACCTGACTGTTTTGCTGACAGAAGGCCAAAGCCTTATCTAGGAGTGTTAATAGGCATGCCAGAACAGAACAATGATCTTGTGGGCTGAGGAAGGTGTGGCAGACAGGGAAAGAACCATGGAGGAACAATTCTGCCTTTTCTTCTTCTTCCAGACTTCAGTTTGAGTTGGTTACTAGGGATAGGACTTTGGTTTTAAACTAAAGGAAAAAAAATCACACAAGTTTCTTGCTTTTCCTTTTGGCTTCTTTCACCAATGCCCAGGAGAGAACCTATTAAATACAAACAATATATTTAAGCAAAAGAGGGATGCCCCCAAATTTTGTCTTTTTTCATGTTTCCTTTTTCATTCAACTTTTTTCTCACCCTTTGTCAAATTGCCCGGGAAATTTTTTTCAGACAATAACTTTGTGAGGGCTGCTGCTGATAACCAGTCAGAATGTTCGAGGGGGAGCATGCTTTTTGAATTAGTAAAAAGGCCTGAATTGGTTGGAACCCAGTGAGGAAGAGTCTCCTCTTTGTATGCTTCATGAGTGTCTATGCTGCCTGCCTGCCTGCCTGCCTTGTTTGATACTCTGCTGCCTTGTTCTGCTTTTTTGGAGTGTCAGTGCAGCACAGAGGAAGAATTGAAGAAATGACACATGTTACTCTGTGCTGCAGTGCTAGAAGAGTGAATAGCAAATCAGCAGGAGTTTTGCAGGTTATGACCAGCCTTGAGGCAATGCTCAGTGCTGCAGTACCTATGGGAGGTGGAATGGGGAGGCAGAAGAGATGGAGGTAGGAGCAGTTACTGTCTTCTTTTACTTTTATTCTTTTTTTATACCTCCACATTGCCTCCAGGAAGCAGAGTGAGGAGTCAAGAGAGAAGGCGGTAGGAGCACTCTCTGCATTTTATAATTGTACCTCTTTTAAAAAATACTTTCACAGTGCCTATAGGAGGCGGGGAAGAGAGAAATCTCTGCTTTTTATACTTCAAGTTTTTATTTTACACTTTTAAGTGTATGTTGGAAGAGAAAAATGCTGTGTACTCTTACACAGCCAGCCATCATGGTAAAAAAATTGGGTTTTCTCCGCTCCTTCCCTGTCATGTTACATTCTTTTAGAAGGCTGCAAATACAGAAGGTATTACATGAGCTAAAAGCAACTTTCTTCCATTTATTTGACCTTCATCTTCACCAGGACACTAGTCTTGGGGGGGGGAGAGCATTAATATTCCTGTTTCCTCGTTAAATACCATGGGGCATGCATAGATGTGTAAATTAGCTGAGAAAATCTCTTGACTGTATTGGGCTGTGCAACGCATTAATTTTAAGTTTCACAAAAGGCAAGCACTTGGCCGCCCTTGTCCAACACATGTAATACGCAGCCTCTGTAGAATCCAAAAGATTATGCTCAATGTCATTACAGGGGTAGCATCTGTGTCAAATATCGATGTTTTCAAATACACCATGCTTGTGCATGTTCATGCAGAGATACTGTTTACAGATTTTTCAATGTTGCATCATGCATCGTTGTTGCTTTTTACAACAGACAGGGGTAAGCATTATCAACATCATCATCATCATAGTAATCATAATCTTAGAAAAGCAGAGCTGGAAGGGACCCCCGTGGATCATCGAGTCCAGCCCCAGTCAAAGATACACCACTGGGGAATCAAACTCCCAAACTATGGTTCCACAGCCAAAGACCTAAGCCACTGAGATATCCATTATGTTTCCCACCTATCTATTTCTCCCTTCTTAAACTTCTTTTCTGTTTTTTCTTTATTTTATTTTTATTTTTTCACCCTTCCATCATTTTATCTTTAGTCCCCAATTGGAAATCCTGGATCCTGTTAATATCTTCTTCTTCTTCTTCTTCTTCTTCTTCTTCTTCTTCTTCTTCTTCTTCTTCTTCTTCTTCTTCTTCTTCTTCTCCTCCTTCTCCTCCTTCTCCTTCTCCTTCTCCTTCTCCTTCTCCTTCTCCTTCTCCTTCTCCTTCTCCTTCTCCTCCTCCTCCTCCTCCTCCTCCTCCTCCTCCTCCTCTCTTTTCATGTTTTTTAATTTTTTAAAAAATCACTATATTGTGACATGTATTGCAACATGGGTTTTGCAAATAAATTTTGACTTGCAAATTGCCCAGAGTAGTGCATGCACTAATGGGGCAATATATAAATCGAATAAATAAAATGAACTTTAGGGACTGATGACTTTTTAATGATAAAATTGGCACTTTGAATAGCCTTTGATTATGTTGCTATGCCAAATGATGAGCCAAAGAATTCAGCCCATGTAGAAGGTCTTTGCAAAAGCTCACTTAAATCAGTTGGACATAGAAATTAAAACGTGGCTCTCTTCCATTTCATCGAGGCAGAGGAGTTGTGATATTTTGCATGTAAAATGTTTCCAGTCTGGAACGATCATTATGAAACATGTAAGGTACAAGAAATGGAGAACAGAGTCTAAGTGAAAATTACCTCTTTCTTTTGTGCTATCTCTCTTTAGTCAAACAAAAAACAAACCTTTCCATTTGGATTGGTGAAATCTTGGGACAAAATGCCTTTTTCTGTTTCATTGTGAACTTCTACAACACCCCATTAACTTTAAATAGAATCTTCCGAACTGCCCTTCCTGCCAGGAAGCTTACATGTACAACCGACCCCAGTCTTCTTCAAATTGTTCACTGGTTACCAAAATATTTAATTTCATGATGACCAAAATCCTGTTGCTTAGTGTAAGAAAATTTGTAACTTTCTGTCTGTTTCTAACCATGAAATAAAAACATCCCCACTGGGATTCATGGGAGCATGGGAGAATCCACCAAGCCAGCTTGTGAACCTACCCCCAGGAATCGTGGTAAATGCTCTTTATTTGCCAGCTAGGAATGACCTGAAAATTATGGATTTTGTCATGCTAAGCAACAGCATATGTATTTTTTTGAACAAAAACCTAGTAAGTTATAAATAGGATACAAGATAAATCCATCACAGTTTTCCCTTCCTGTTCCTTATGTAGTTTTGGAGTCGTGTTCAAGGGTGTTTTACCATAACTTCTATTAGAGTTATAAATGTCCCAGTTCTTTCATTCTCACAAGTGAAAACAACAACAATTTTTTTTCCAAAGTTTTTGGGCATTTTCTGCACGTCAGCATTGTTTTTTTCCCTTAAAAAAAAAATCAATTTGAGAAGTGTTTTTGGCATTATAATTAAAGAGCTACATTTTCACAAAGACCTACATTTTTTTACACCTAATATGATTTTTTTTGCACAAAGTGCAAATGTTTTCTGCGAAAAAGGAATCATCTTCCTTCTTCTTTTGCAGCTGCTGAAAAATGAGTGGTAGCCTTTTTGTTCTTATGCAGGAGTGAAAAATATGTCACAGAAAGAAACCATCTTGATGTCTCATAAAATCTTTGTGTTGATAAGGTATTTGTAACTTCCTTTACATGTGCTGCTACTAATGCTACTACTAACGCCACCACCCTCAAGGATGATGTTGATGATGATGCTCATTAAAATGTGAATGGCTGTATTTTGAATGCTCGCTCATGGAACCGTCTTCTGACAGCATCACTCTTGAATTTTAGATTTCCTTTAATTTGTTTTTTTGTTTTTGTTTTTTTGTTTTTTTTGCTTCTGAAGGACATACTTTGCTGCTCCAGAGGGCAATTTTGTACCTATCAAAACTTACATGCATCACTTCTGCATTCTTCAGTGCTAAGTTTTCTTTCTGAGCAAGATCAATGGAAATGAGAAGTTCAGACTTTGCAAAAAAAGGGCTCATGTTCTTTCTGACAGTTTTATAAGAAACAGAAACTATATCAAATTCATGAACTTGCATGATGCCACTGACATATGTGATGATGTTGGATGAAGCATTTTATCTTTTTCTCAGTGTACCTCTTATAAAGAAGAAAACATTATTCCAGGGAGGGGACGCCAGTGGTCTCTTGAGAGTGCATCAGTGTGCAGGTAATTTTGTACAATGTTATAAAAGATCCAACCCTCCCCAAATACATGCTTTTAACACCTCCGCTCTCCATGTAGAAGAGTGCTATTACTTTAGCACCAATGGTGTGCTAGAGTCTATGTTGTTCCACATACTGTTTTCGGTATTTGCTTTTCTTTCCAAAGAAAGGAACAGCGATTGAAAAATCTAACATTTTCAAGCAGTGAAAATTATACCCTAAATTCATAGTTTGCTGTTGAGCTGAGGGCTTACATCCCAATCCAAATACAGTATATACATATGTGCAATTTCTTAGGTAATGATGGGATGAAAGAAAACCTATGTGGATAAACAGTTCATTCAAGTTCAATGCTATCATTTCCTCAAAGAAGCAATTCCATGGAAGGGGGGCAATTCCGTCACTCCTGGTTCCTGTCCTCTTTCTGTAGTAGATTTCTGGGTGGTGCAGGGGACCAAGGAAGTGAGATGATAAGATGCCCTGTTGTGCCAGTGAAGCTTGGTAGCATAATGTTAAATTTGATCCATTGATAATATAATGCCCCAACTGGATTTAATCTGAAAATGCTCTATAGATGTTGTAAACATAGGCAATTTATGGGTTGAATCCAAACCTAGTCGTAGTTAGATTAAGCTTGCTGAAATAGATAGGCCCAACTTAAAAACCTTATTCAACAAATCTGCTCTGTGTACGGCGCCAAACTGTGGATTTAACCCTAAATGTTTGACTCATACAATGGTGCCTCCCATAACGAGTGCTCCATTTAATGACGAATCCGCATAGCAATGCATTTTTTGCGATCGTTAATGTGATCGCATTGCAATGTTTTAGGTGGCAAAACATCGCATTGCGATGATCAGTAAGCGTTTCGCTTACCGATCTTCGCATTGCGATGTTCTAAAAACAGCTGATCGGCGGTTCCAAAATGGCCACCAGGTGCAGAAAATGGCTGCCCGCAGCGTTTTCGCACCCTGCCCTCGCTTACCGAGGCGGCGAAAATGGCGGCTGGATGGGGAATCTTCGCTTACCAGTGAGTTTGGGCCCCATAGGAACGCATTAAACGGAGTTTAATGCATTCCTATGGGGTTTTTCTTTCCGTTTAGCGATGTTTCCGGATAGTGACGTTAATCCTGGAATGGAGTAACGTCGCTATGCGGGGCACCACTGTACTTTACAAGGGATACAGTTCCTCAAAAGAAAAGCTGAATTCTCATTGTTGCCTCTGCATGCAATGGCTGTCAAGAACTGAAGCTATATCCAAGTGAACAGGAGGCAAACGAACAAATTAATAGTGAACGGCATCTAAATCAGAGCTAGTAGAAGGGGTTTCTAAAAATAGAACGTGGGGAAAAGGAGGATGCTTGTTCAGTCAAGGAATGTGTCCATCATCATTGGGAGCGTTTCCATTTGTCATCATTAATGCTAGCTTTCTTTAAATGGTTTTGAAAAGGCTCAACCCAATCTTTTTTTGAAAGTGGCTTCTGTATGAGTTCTGTGCCACTGTGTGCAGTGGGATGATTGGCAAGGTTAAACAGTACAGTTGCTGTGTTAAATAACAGGCCATATAAAAGGTAATGCCTAGGTAAGAGCAAGAGAGAACAGGTATGCACTTTTCCAATGAAACCCGGAACAAAACAATGTCACTCAAGAGTCGCTGCTATGCAAACAATCTACAGCACATGGGAGGAAATCGGAACAGCTTAGGTTTTGTGTATAGGGTGTGACATAAGGCATTGTTTTTTAAAAAAAGCAGTAGAGCTATGAACTAAAAATGTTGTTACCCTTCCTCTTTTAATCTATGTTTCTAATAAATGTTCCAAATTAGAGCAAATAATGCATGTGAATCAACATTATCATTTTCTTTCTTTCTTTCAGAGAGCTTTTATCTTTATTTTAACATCATTAATTATGGTTTTCCAATGATAGAGCATTTTTGAATCTGTCTGTCTGTCTCTCTATCCAAATGTATTTCCTCATAATTCTTCTGTAAGTCTGGAAGCTTTAGATCTGATAAGGAACTCCTACATTTAAAAAATTGGTTGTAGTTACAGAATTAACAGTGTTCCGTGTCTAAGCGGCACTGGCCATGTGACCACGGAATATTTGTCTTCGGACAAACGCTGGCTCTATGGCTTGGAAACGGGGATGAGCACCGCCCCCTAGAGTCAAACACGACTGGACAAAAATTGTCAAGGGGAACCTTTACCTTTACCTTACAGAATTAAAGGTGGGGATCTAGTTGCATTAGCAAGGAGGTACATTAACAGGCATCTATGACAGACTTTTGTTTTCTGCGACAATCAGCCCTTTTAATGATTGTACAGTTTAAGGATGATAAACGTGATCTAAGGGGCAACACCAGCTGTAGGATAGGGGCAGCTACTCTCAGGTGAAAAGCTAAAGGTGAAACTGTTCTGTTCTGTAATGAGACAAAAACCCTTATAAATAGCGATGCATGATTACATTTAGAATAATGAATGCATGCCCGTGCTTGGCTTTATCTCTCCAGTGTAGCTGCTTTAATTAACAGACCTGTTTTTGATGGAACTTTTGTTTTTCTAGATGTATTACGCTATTACCTTCACATCCGATAATAAAACTCCAGTGGTAATAAAAGGCATAAGTGGGTTGTAATAGACATCTTAGGTCAGTGCGATGCGATCCTTTCAGTGTGAACTTTCTCCTAACTTTTCCGTTTTCTCTGGCTGTGTTTTATAATATAATGACTAATCGTCTAGATCAGGGTCAAGTGAAGAGAAGACCTCTTGCAAAGGTACAGATGCATTAATGAGATAATTACAAGGAAGAGAGAGAAATTGAGAATCAGGGCTGCCGGGCTTGCTGTACATTTCTGTTTTCTTTTCCAAGGGTTCTTGAAACCGAACTATTGCAGCAATCAGTATGGCTTGTATGGGGAAGCGTATGGTGGTCCTGATGCTCAATGTTTTCCCCTGCCTTTGTGTTTTTAAAGAACCTATATAGAGAGTCCAGAAAATCTCTCTGTTGTACCTAAAAGGTAGAAACTGAAGGAAAGGAATATATGAAATATATATAGGACCCAAATATTGAAATCTATTCCCCTCCATGCACAGTGCTATTCCTGCTAGCTGGAACGGATTACTATATATCCTATAGGACTGCTAAATTCATTAAATGAGCCATGAAAAGATAGAACTTATTGCCTGCTTCACAAGTTCTTCAAGTTACTGTATTTTTCCATTTATAATACCCCCCATTTATAAGATGCCCTCCCCCCAATTAAGAAAACTTAGCTTTGAGGACTCAGCCTCTGAACTCAGAACGACGGATATTTTGTCCCTGTTGAATCTTGAGCCTACAGGGTCTACCTCCAAGGAGGTGTGTTCCAGTTGGTTTGTTCAGGGTCAGCTGACATCGGTTCCATAAGGCTCCTGATTGGACGAAGCAAAGCCTCCTGACTGTAGGAAACTCAGCCTCGTGGCTGAAGGAAATCTGTTTACAGAGGCAAAATATGTGCCATTTTGTTCTCTTCTCAGCTTCTTTGTAAAAGACGCCCCTCAATTTTTAGGGAAATGATTTTAGGAAAAAAGTGTCTTATAGATGGAAAAATATGGTAATCCCACATCTTGATTCATTTTTTGAGAACGCTTGTTATATTTTATTGCTATTATTTTATCATTTTATGCTTGTTTTATGTACTTACATGAGATGCCAAATACTATTTTTAAGATTGGTTTATTTTATGTTCTTGCATCTAGCTTGATTAGCTATAAAGCAATCAAGTATCCCTGTATTGAAAGATACAAGTGTCAAAACTTTGTACAGTTATGGTTTGTTCAATGCTGAAAAAGAAACCTCATAAAATTTCGAAGGGTGGATATGGCAGGAAGCACAGTTAGTTGTTATGGCAAAGAGCTGCTGTTTGAACAATCCTCTGCAGATTTGTCAAGTCCCTTTATAAAATTTTATATATCCATGATAATAGCTGCATTGCTGAGTCCTATAATTCATTGATTTATTACTTTGTATCCCCTCTTCCCACCAAATAGTGCTTAATTATGTTCCGTAAAGAAAAAAACTTGGTTTTATTTCTCATTACTATAAATCAATCTCAGTTCAGGAGGCTGGAGAAAAATATACTTCTGCCCATTTTCACCAAACCTTAGAGAGGATGTACCATATTTTCCATGTACTGTATAAGATGCTCCCATGTATAAGATGCCCCCCCACTTTTCTAACCCAAAATTAAAAAATCTTAGTGGGGCTTAGCAAGTGTAGGGGGAAAGGGATTAAAGTGCTGCAGGAACAATTTGATCCCTGCTTTCCCCTCCACTTGTTTTTGTACTCTCTTCAGCTTACTTCCATGTATAAGACGACCCTCAATTTTTAGTCTAAATTTTTTTTGACAAAAGTATAGTCTTATATACAGAAAAATACGGTAGTTGTTCATAGCATGCTCCATTTGGCAGGTAAGTCTTGAAGTACGGAAAAGCTTGAAAGACAACTTAAGGGAGGCTTAGAAAATCTTTTGGTGTGGGTATACTGGTGTTCATTATGTATGTAATAAATTGCAGACCATGATATATTGCCATAGGAATCTCTTCCCAATGATTCATAAATCTGTAATTAGCTCTGATTGTTATAATGCTTGCTGCAGTTAGTGTTCATTTTGATTAAGCACTATCTGATTGGAAGTTACTGATAGAACCTCTGCATTTTTACTAATAGCGATAGATGTCTGCAGAAGACCCCTGATCTGCTCTGGGCCAGAGTACTAAGAATCCCTTTGGGGATCAACCCACCCTTTACCCTTTGAGAGACTTTGGGTCCATCCAGGGTCCATGACATTACGTATCCATTTCCAGTTCACTGGAAAAAAAATAATTTAAAAAATTTATTAGTTCCATTTTGGTGACACAACAGACCTTAAAATTGCAGCCAGAATCTAAGCAGGCAGTGAATGTGCATGTATGTGCTATCACACCAGAAAGTGAAAAGAGGAAAGGGGAAAACAGTGAGAGGAAAGACAGCCTGTAATGTCATAATTATGTGGCCTATCCAATCACTAAGTTTGAGAAGGACACAAACAAATAATTATTGCAAAGGAAATCAGGAAACATTTCTGGGGAGACTGTTACCGTATTTTACCATCTATAATATGCTACTTTTTTCTAAAATCATTAGCCTAAAAATTGAGGGGCATCTTTTACACAGAGGTAAGCTGAGGAGAGAAGAAAACGGCACATATCTTGCCTCTGAAAAGTCACAAGGCTTAGTTACCTACAGTCAAGAGACTTAGCTTCCTCCAATCACGAGCCTTATAGAATTGACGTCCGCTGATCCTGAACAAACTAATTGGAACAGATTTTGTTGGAGGTGGAGCCTGTAGGCTCAGATACAACAGGGACTCGTAATGTCCAAAGTTCTGAGCCCAGAGGCTGAATACACAAAGCTAGGTTTTCTTAATTTGGGGGGTTAGAAAATTGGGGGGGCATCTTATAAAGGGGGGGCATGTTATAAACGGAAAAATATGTTAGTTTACACCATCAGTCATCCAACATTAATAGGGTAATTTATTTCTTTTGCTGTTCCTTTGCCTGTACATGAAAGTTCAGTATAGTAGGACCCCGTGTCCATGGGATGAGTATCTGCTGATTCAATAATCCAAATCTGAAAATATTAAAAAAATTAAAAGAAAAATCCTATGTATAGGAAATGTATGTTTCTAAAGTTGACGTCACCAGAACTGGCCACTAGAGGCAGTCAGAGACCATGCTGTGTACTGTATAGAGTTCACTATTAGAATACTGTAATGTTCGCTATAATATGTGTTTCCCCCCCCCCCAAAGATACAGTGTTCCCTGTCATGTTTAAGGGATCAACAAATTGCATGTTCATTTGCCCATGGAGCCAAGGTGGACCATGCCTTGAATCTGAAAAACAAGGGAGAATGTAGATTATAAGGGATGCTTTTCTACCTTCTGGGTAGGAATAGGTTTTGTTGGCATGCCAACAATTTAACTTTGCCTGCAAAGCAAAACTGAAAGAGGATTTTAGAGGCCCAACTGTGGTAGCTGGTCATTACTTTAATGAGAATTTCACACTATGCTTTCCAACCACTCTGTAGTTGAAGAAAAATAAATTTAATTTTTAATAGAGAATTTAACTTGTCTTTAGACTATCCCTGCACTATCAAGCTGATTCATTGTTTTAAAATTTATAACTTTCATTAGCCAAACGTCAGCATATCCAAAATACAAGGCAAAATTGTAGTTGAAATGAAGGATCGATAGTCTTAAAAGCTAAAGATGGACAAGATTTTGTAGCCAGTCCTGAATACCAATTTTGAAACTGCCTTTCATGGACAACATGTTTTTAAAACTTGAGCGTTCTTTAAGCCTTATGGGATATAGGAGATATTTTACAGCAGTTTTTAAAAATATGTAAAAAGATTTATGTTCAGTTAAACTCTTTCCATTTTGAATTCTCTTCTTGTTCTAATAAATTATGAAGACAGGAGGGCCTGGCATGCTCTGGTCCATGGGGTCACAAAGAGTAGGACACGACTAAATGACTAAACAACAGCAACAACAAAACTCCTACCATTTTGAATTCTCTTCTTGTTCTAATAAATTATTATGACATAAAATCTGCTTTCAGTAGAAAATAGTATTGTGTATGTTGCTTGATCGTGAGGGCTTAGATGAATCCAGCCAAAACGTAGGTGGTGTTCAGCTGAAGACATTGGTCTACTGTTGGATGGAGCAATGTCTCATTCATTTTATGGAAAATTCAGACGTTTATAGATCAATGATAAAACATAGTCTTTCACTTTGGATTTGAGATGCTATGAAAGCAAAATTGGAGTCATTCTGGACTCTAGGGGCATCATCATCATCATCATCATCATCATCATCATCATCATCATCATCATCATCATCATCATGGGTTTTAAAAGCATGACATCTATTTTTGCACATGTGAAGGAAGCCCCAGTCTAAGAGTAATGGAATGCAGGGATGTAAGGAATACTCGCTAGCCATAATCCAGTTTATCAAGACTTAACGTGAACGTTGTGAATGGCACCAGCATGCCACCCTAACAGCAAGGGCTTCACAAGGCCACTGTGCAATCAGTCTTGTGGTTCTTGATTGACTGCACAATGTGCCAATGGAAGTGCTTCAGGGATAGCACGTCTGCCTTAGTGAAATAGTAACTAGTGTATGCATCACAGCGAGTGATACCCACAGAGCTCCACATCTGGATTTCCACCACTAAATTTTTCATTTTCATCCTTATTCCATTTAAGATGTCTCAACATCCTAAGATATCTCCGTGTTAAATCTTTGCCTTCCAGGCAAAGTGAGAAATGGGGCTACCATTGGTTTTTGGTTTGTTTGTTTTTTGGACTTATATACCGCCCCATAGCACTACAAGCACTCTCCGGGGGGTTTACAATTTTAATTATACAGGCTACACATTGCCCCCCCCAGCAAGCTGGGTATTCATTTTACCGACCTCGGAAGGATGGAAGGCTGAGTCAACCTTGAGCCGGCTACTTGGGATTTGAACCCCAGGTTGTGAGCACAGTTTTTGTTGCAATACAGCGTTTTAACCACTGCACCACGAGGCTATTAAATTCTATTGAACAACCACATTGCTATCTTGTTCCATGTTGGACAAAACTGAAGATTAGAAACTGAAGGTTTTGCTGATTTCAACAGACTGCAAACATATCTTTGTGGCATGCCCATTATAAAAGCAATTAAAATATTTAATTTTCCCATTTAGATGAAAAACAGTGGTTTGTGGCAAGCTATGTTGCAGAGTTTGGAATTTCTAGTAAAATTCCTTTTGCTGCACAAGTAGATGTACAGAGACTAACAGAGGGAAAGAGCTTCACATTCCCCAGAGTCCACTACTTTCTCATTAACTGGCAATTAAAGTCTCAAAAACCCACTCTCTGAGACCTTTGTAGGAGAAAGAATAAAAAGCATGTCTTTACTTACAGTGACTTGAAATTACAAACTTCTGTACATTGCTTTCTTTACGGCGCACATACTTAGCAACCAGACAACAAGACTCCCTGGAAAAGACCCTGATGTTGGGAAAGTGTGTAGGCAAGAGGAGAAGGGGACAACAGAGGATGAGATGGTTGGACGGTGTCACTGAAGCGACCAACATGAATTTGACCCAACTCCGGGAGGCAGTGGAAGACAGGAGGGCCTGGCATGCTCTGGTCCATGGGGTCATGAAGAGTTGGACATGACTTAATGACTAAACAACAACAACAATATAGATTAGACTGAGAGGGAGAGATGAACACTAAGCCACCCAGTGAGCTTACAGCTAAGAGGGGGGGTTAATTCTAGTTTCTCACATTCAAGCCCAATACACTGCACCACATTGTCTTTTATGACATATGTTTGTAATAGCTGGACGTCATTAATGCTCTTACATATTGCCATGTGTGATTAGTGAGTATCGGCTTTTGTCCAGTACAGTAAAAGCGCTCTGATGTCTGGAGATGTGCAGTAGATTTCAGAATATGTCAAAATCATTTCTTTTTAATTCAAGAGCATTTCTCATCAACATCCGCGCATGAAAGGCCAATAAAAGCAAGCACAGGACTCGGATTATGAGGCCATAACATGCATTAGAGAAGACAGAACAGAAATATTTCAGAAAGAACAGTTGTTCCCTCTTTGATACCTAACCCTCTGAACGTTACTAGCACTTGAACCACATTGTGGAAGAGTGTCTGAGCGACACTCAAGCTGTTTGGTAGAACTAGTCTTGCACTGTAAGATATTTTAGGCTGATAGCCATACATTTAGTTATGAGAGTGTTGTGCTTAAGGAAACTATGAGCTGGCTGGATAGCTAAGTTGTCTACATATCTCACTGCAGAGCCAGGGGATGGGATTTTGATTCCTCACTGTGCCTTCTGTGAGTAGAGTCAGCCTGTGTGGCCTTAGGCAAGCTGCACACAATCCCAACATCCCTCCAGAAGGATGGAAATGGTCATGGAATTCTCACTTCTGAGAATACTCTACCTAGACACCCTGAAAAGGGCCACCATGAGTCAGAATTTACTTGATGGCACATTATTATTATTAATAGATAGAACAATAAAAAAATAGGTCAACACATTTCAATGTGTTCCTGTGAGGCACAACTGGCAGAATATTAATAATTGAAAATACTTTGACATTTATAGCAGGTAGTGGCCCTCATCCTTGGTGCCTCTTGCCTGTTGGTGTCCTGATTTGATACTTGTGCAAAGCCTTAAAATTTTCTTGTTTCAGTTACATGCTGCATTGTATTCTCAACTAAGCACTATAGAAAATTCCAGTGAAGGAAGGTTACACCAGTCTTCTCTAGATTTTCTAACACAGTGTTAGTTCGTAAGTACTTTCTATTGAGAATCTGGTTCAGTTGATACATCTGGTTGTGTGGTCATCAAAGCAACGAGTGAGGCTTGGGTCACAAAGTGGAGAATGTAGTTGTCAATTTATTAATAAAGAGCTTAGTCCTGTGTGAGAATGGAAAGGTTAATTACTGTTTGAACAAGAGAGAAGGAAAGTTCAAGACTAATTATTTGACTCCTTGCCATCTAAATCACAAGATTATAGAGAGTACAATTAAGTAATATCCTCTATTGATATAAGTCTATATTCTTGATATTCCAAGGCTGGATTTAGTGACAATTACACATACAGTATGCAGAATTCATAAGCTACGTAATAGCAAGAAGAGCTCAGGCAGAAAAGCAAAGATAAATATTCATAGGTTGCACTAAACAAGTCCTTGTTTCGTTTTTCACAAATAAAACCACTGGACGATTCAGTGGTTTCCCCCTTCTTTCACCTTTCATTCCTGCAAAGCTGATGTGGGCATGAGAGTGGCTGTTCACCTGACACAAAAATCTTTATTTTTATGCAAAGAACATCACCTTTGAAAGTGAATTCCTGTGAGTTAAGGCATCTCTGCGGACGTAATCTGTTGCATGCAGAGTTGCACGATTCGGTGTATAACGGATAATGTCTACAGAGATTTCTTAACAACTCACCTCTAAAAATCATGCTGTTTGCATAACTGGAGATCTCGTGTGTGTTAACTGACAGACAACTCTGTCATCAGGAATAGGTTAACTGAAAATGCCTTTGATCACCAGTGATTTACCATCGGTGAATGTTAATTAGCTACTAAAGGTGAACATCATACCTGTTGAGAACTAAAGGTGAACATCATACCTGTTGAGAACACAGGTCTGTACAACAGGATTTCAGCCAATATTTCATGGCTCTGTTAAAAATTACAAACGTACCAGTCCATGAAAGCTTATATAGCTGTTAGTTTTTAAGATGTCAAAGGACTGTTTTAGTGTGTGATGTTTCCTTCTTGCTTAAAAGTTTTCCATTTGATCTTTAGCATCTTTAGTTGGGAGCAGACATTTGAATGATGGCTATGTTGTCAGGCGTTTTCTGAACTCTGATCAACATTACTGCCTCAGAATTTTCATTGAAGCTCCTAATGGTTTGTTCTACAGCTCTTCTCTCTGTTACATTCACATTGTTACTTCTGCATTTGTCATTTGCAGAATAAAACATTTCATAATAATGGGACCGAAAACATCCTATTCTAGTCCATTTACGTTCCATTCAGTCACATCAAATATTTCAGTCTTTAAATGTTCTGTTTTTTGTTTGACAAGCTTCTAAAAGAAATAGACATAATACAACATTTGATTGTCCCATTACATAACCTGTACTCTGGACAGGGGACTACTGTGAGTTATATTTGTCAAATTCTTTGTTCCATTTATTTGTGTTGTGCAGCTTTAGATTTTCCTTTTATATCTGTGGACCATCAGCAGCTGTATATCCTTTCTGCTTCAATATACTGTAGTTGCCTTATTTTGTACTTCTCCCTACTCTTCCCCAGTACCAGATTGAATGCCTTCTAGTGTGGAAATCTCATCTTCCAGCACTATCTCTTATTTCCTTTTCAATTGTTTCAACATAGGATTTTTTTTAAATGTCAGAAGACAATATCTGATGAAACTTAACATTGTTCAGAGCACAGAACAAGCAAAAATGTAAAGTGACAATAAGTCAGAATTCTAAACACGACTTTTTTGTTACCTGCATGTCAGGACAAAGAGAATCCATTATAATAATAATTGTGAGAAAGCAGTGGAGGATAACAACAACAGAATCTCTTTCATAAGATCCAGTAAACCAAAAGGAAATTTAAACATAGCCGAGGGACTCTGAAAGACCTATCTGATTTGTTAATCTTTTTTTTTTAGTTAGGCTATTTGACAGTTTTAATATATGTTTTTAAAATAGTTGAAAAAGAAAGCATTAATGCTTCCCTCAGCGTGATGGAGAAATAATGGAACTCAAACAGCAGCAAATTTGCAAAAGCTGTTCCTGCAGGTAGCAAGAGAGGTGCGGTGCTTGCTTAAATATGTAGATCATGTCCTGGCTCACTTTTGGTAAGAATTACCTGACCTTAATAGACTTTCAGTACAATCAGTTTAGGCAGGACCTTTGGGGTGAGGAAAGATGGAGAAAAGAATTAGAACCAACAGTTCTACTTTCATACTAAGGTACTGTATTCATTTCCACAGAAATGTAGGTGACCAAAAAAAATCAAAAGGACTTTGAAGTATGGAAGTTGGCATCGTTGCCCTGCAGGAGAGGATGGAAGCCCAAGAAAAGTCTGGCAGTATTAGTTGGAGTGCAATAATTTGGGACACAGAGAGCAGACTTTCGCAGAGGGACATAAAAATTGGGATCCAGAGAAACGAGAGGAAACAAAATGTAAATGGAGCCCAAATCCTGTAATACTACCTTGATCCCCCCTCTTCTTTCCAGAAACATAAAACACACAATAACAAGAAATGAAAACCAAAATAACTCTACCCCCAAAAAATATGTAAACAAGCATATGTTAAGTTGCCAATGATAATGAACAGTATTGTCTGAGTAAGCAACGATGTACAACACAACACCTGGACAAGTAAATGTCAAAAATACCCCACAAATTTTCACTTCAGTATTTTCATCAGTGGTACAGTTAATTAAATAATTGTGAAAAACTCAGCCATCGACAGTAAAATGGAGGGAAGTAGCAGTCTCCAAAGGCTTAAATTTTTCCTGCTGTAATTTTATAGGCGATTTCCCATATTTCTGCAGATCCTCTCACAGCTTTTACTGGCATGGTCTAGAACAATATTCAAAGGATATTCAGCTAACCCCACCCCCCTGAGTTCTACTGTTGACAAGTGAGAGTTTGGTGATTGGTAGAAAACATATTAAAATTATTAAAAATAAGATGATCCAGCTTGTAGAAAGACTTGTTGAATAACATTCAACATGGCCTTTGCAAATTTCACTGATGTTATCAGTGAGTATCAACAGGTCATGGGTAGGGCTGACCCAATAGACATTGGCTGAAAAGTGTAATGCGCACCTGCAGAAGAGTTATGACATTACCACAGGGGAAGGTTTGTGGTAGTGAAAATCTTCTCCCTTTCGTCTCACAGCTCGTTTGACTTGCAGTCAATCTGCTTCATTGCATGGAAGCCACAGGACAGAAGAAGTGTTTACTTATTGAAAATCTCCCTGTGCCACCATGACAATCCAGTCTCAGTGATTTCCCCAAATTAAAGACTTCCTCCTTCTGTCCCATAGCTTTCATGCATTGAAAGTCATTTCTTGTAAATTCAACACACTGCAGGAGAGAAAGGAGATGATTTTAAGTAGCAAGAATCTCCCATTACTGTTGACATCATCACCCTTTTGTAGGTATAACACAAGTAAGAGGATTTCACCCTCTGTTTACTTGGACATTATATTCTCTACTAGTGAGGTGAAGTGTAGCGTTTTTCAAAAAGTATCTCACCATGCAATATGCTTTAAGTCCTTTTAAAGATCAATAACTAGTTGATTTTGAAAAAGGAAGCAGAGTAACAAAATGAGGCCAATGTTCAAACTGGAAAAAAATGTGAATATTGGACTCTGTCTAAGGATCTCTGTTGGGATCGGTAGTTTGATCCAGTAAAGCTATTCTTATAACAAGTAGAACACCTGCTTAAAGGAGCAGTCATTTATGGCATGTTTATTTTAGCACCAGTAATTAACTCACTGGAATTGTAAAAACACAGCAATGTTACTAAAGTCTTAGAGAAGGAACACTTTAGAAAATGAACACAGGTACAGATTTGATGAGAGAATAACAGTACTGCAGGTGTTTGCTATTTTAACCACGAGGAAGAACTCTTTTTCAGATACAAGGGTTTGTTTCTAACCTTCTGTTGCCCACAGCACAATACAATTCCTTCTGCTTGAGAGCCTTGGAGATCTAAAAAAACTATTTCTTGCTACAGTCCTAGCTATCTTCATTACTGCAAGCGGTTTGCCACCCAATGTAAGCTAAATTATTGATTTAGGACTCTGGTTTGCTTTTTTACGCAGATTAATGGAAGAGAAGCAGGCTGCCTATTATTTATTTTTCAAATCATTACTTAACTGTTCTCCATACCATGGCAAAGAAATGGCATCTAAAGAATGGGTGAACTTCTCGGGGAATTATTATCACTTTTATTTTTTCATTAAAACGTTCATTGATTTGGGTAACAAGGCATTCTGTTGTTGTTAAGGAGAGTGGTTGTGAGTCAAAATAAGAAGAATGAAAGTAAAGGATGGGCACAAAAGAACTTACAGAATCCTTGAGCGTGCATTCTGTAGTGGTTCCTATCGTGCTGCATTCCTGCCTTGAGCTGGGGGTTGGACTTGATGGCCTTGTAGGCCCCGTCCAACTTCACTTTTCTATGATTCTATGTTTCTATGAACATTTCTATTAAGGTTTACATCTAGAATTAACAGAAACCTCGTCTAGTTTTAATCTCAGTTATTAGAAATAACTAAAACTACAAGTGCAGCTCCCCAACTTGTGAGGTGCGGGTATGAGAATTTGTAGAAATTTCCTTCAGGCAAATGAGAAGCTCCAGCATAGATTCCTGAGGCTTACCCCTGATTTATTAGCTAGCAATCACTTGCCTATTCCATCTCTCTGATGGCCGTTGCGATCATTTCACCTTGTTTGGCGTGATTTGCTCAACATAGCCGAGTAACGCAGGGCTTTGACGGCTTTTAATTACATCTGAACACCTTGAAAATGAATATTCTTGTGCTGCCTGTGGCATTTGAAATGCTAATGAACTCCCCTTCTCACTCAGCGCAGTCTTGTCACTTGAATTTTCTATCAGAAGAAAGGTCGCTTCGGTGTGTGTAACTAATACTGGTTGATGGAGAGGGAAACTGATGAGTGACTACTATCTTGTCATATGATAATCATCAGAGGAACTGTCTATGCAGCTGGCAGCTTGACAAATTCAATCTTGTGGATTTAGTGGCTCTACAGCAAGGGGGTAAATGCGCAAATACATCTTGTTCCTTCGTTGTCTTGCTTCCAGAATGCCCTTTCGGACTAAGGTTTGATAGAAGTCAGATAAATGATGACAATATTATATGAGAGCTTTGTTGCCAAAATATGTATCTCTGTATACAGCTATTTGATGCATGCATGATTTCAGGACAGTCTCTCTCTCTCTCTCTCTCTCTCTCTCTCTCTCTCTCTCTCTCTCTCTCTCTCTCACACACACACACACACACACACACACAGGCGCCTTGGGATTAGTCTTCATGCTGAAGACGGCGATGCTGAAATCCAGATTTCAACAAGCACGTAGATATATATATACCTTCAGATCTCTCACACACATTGCTATTTCTTCCATGATTTATATTTTCTTGTGATCTACCGATCATTTCTGTCGGCAGTTGTGACTATAAGAAAAGAGGTGAGCTTGGATAGTAATTAAAAAGGTCTCGGCTCAGTTGTTGCCTCACCTGCAAGCACATTAGGCCATCCTCACCCAATGGCTTATTGAAGTGATAGTACTTATACAGTTTTCCTGGAAGGACTAAAAAGTATATGGAGGGGCTTTTGAGTGCTCAGTTCAAAAACACTTCGTAAACCTTGTATTTTAATTTGATGGCCTGAAAAGCAGGAAGCCTAGTAGTATCATTAAAAATCATGGCCAGCTATTCTGTCTTTATCTCCTTAAGATACTTCTGTGACAAGATAAAGGATGAAGGAAGCTGTGGGAAAATACTTGCAAATGTCGAACGTCTGGATACTCTGTAAAATTTTGTGCACAATAACACAGCAGTTGAACAATGGAGCCTTGTCTGGAAGCAGAATATTAGCATAACGGACCTTTGATACTGTACTTTGAGGAGCTCTCCAGCAGAATTAAAACTCTTACTGGACAGTTTATGGTGACATTTGTAGATTTTGAAGAGGACAAGTAGCTGGCCTATGATTCCACCCCTAGCACTGATTCATAATTTCTGAGAACAGTGAGCCACCTAAACCTTTTGTCAAATTATGTTGTTGGAGAGATTTAGTTATTAATACGAAAGGAAGGCAACAGATTAACTCACAGGAAGAGTCATTTTAAAATGCAAGGAAATGTGTCATCTTAAACATTTCCCTAAATGGCTCTTTTATTAAGGTTCCCTTGTTATGAGCCAACACAGAGTTCAACTGATCGTGTTCTTTGTTCAGGAAGCACATGTTCCAAGCTGTTGTCAAGATCAGTTGTCTGAAGTGGTATTCCATAGCAGATACTGCCTTTTTTTTCTACTCAATGATTCCCGAAATTAAGTCAGTTTAAGTCAACAGGTCAATCTCGCCTGTCTTTGTAGGTAATTAACAATTATACTGAATGTCTTTGCTGGATGGGTTCCCTTCCCCCCAGAAAAGCCTCAAGACTGCCAGAGCAAGAGATGATGATATTCTTTTAAAGCAGCCCTAAGAGATATGTGTCAGAGGAAATGGATCTTTGCTCTTTCAAAATCAATTTCCACCAAGCAGCCATGCAGCAGAATTTAAAATTAAAGTCTCCGTAGAAATGAAAATGGAAGAGGGATTTTTTAAAAAAAAAATGGATTGAGCTCACCAAACTGGTGTTTTAATGCACTGAAGGAGGTCATAAAATATATAGCCTTTGAACTGCAGAGCTGGAAGGGATGGTATGGATCACTGAGTCCAGCCCTCTGAAAGAGGCACAGTGGGGAATTGAACTTCCAACCTCCGGCAGACCTAAGCCACTGAGCTATCCAGCAATTTTCAAAATATTTCAGATTTAATTTTGTATCTTCAGTATGTTCCAGCTACATGGATTGTAGTCCTGTGAATATTTTGCCATATGCCCATGTTGCCCTTTTTGTGAATACACTTCGACTTTTTCATTCTCCTCCATCACCTCCATAGTCTGCTGGAAAGGACATAACTTCTTTTGGACAATTTTCAAAGTATGGATACTCGAGACAGATCTGGAAAGATTAATTTCACCTCATGAGCCTTTAACTACTGTCTTGTCCAATCTGCATGGTGATGGGTAGCAGTCATCATGCATAAAATACTCGTCCCTAATTTCTGAGCCTAGAACTGCAACGGTGAGAGCTAATGGGACTGAATTAAATCCACATCTGAAATGTTACTGTGTCTGATTGTCCAGACTCAACATTTTTCCTAACTCACCAGTAGCACAGCATACAAAAGCATGGATCTCATGACATTTTCACCTCATTGCCTGAAGTTGGCAAGGGTGAGATAAGGAAACAGAATAGTCTCAAAACTTTGTAAAAAAAGAGAGAGAGAGAGAGAGAGAGAGAGAGAGAGAGAGAGAGAACTCTACTTAGGAGGAATCCATTGCAGACGTCATCACAGCATCCCAATGAGCATGGGGCCAGTCTCCAAAGGAAGTGTTACAATGCCAATGATAGGAATTGTTTATCTTTCACCATTGCAACATCCTTTGCATTGCGTTGCAATACGGTATGACGAAAAAGAGCACCAGAATCCATTGAGATTGTGTCTTCGTTGTGAGATGTAGTTTTGCCCATGGCTTCCTGTACAGAGTCCCAAAGTTGCTACTTGCTACGTTCTTCTTCTTCATGGTCTCTTACACCTCCTTCCTCTCCTGACTGACTGAGGCCATCATATTGGCTATTCTGATCTTATATGGAGCAGCCCAACACAATATAGCTGTGCTGCATCCAGAACAATCTCTGATAATTTTCAGCTACAACCTTCTCCTTCCTGCTCTTCCTTGTTTTCATTCGTTACGCCCTATAACAATCTGTACTGTTTATTTCTCTTTATGTGGAGAAACGTCTCTGTCGCTGCTCCAAGACTTTGGAAATCTCTGTCAAAGAGGACTAGGCTGGCTCATCGTTGTTGTCCTTCCGCAAGCAAGTTTCTGTTGAGGCAGGCTTTCCCTTCGGGACAGGCTGCCTGAGCATGATCTTTTTGGATGGATTGTTGTGCATCATGACTTTGACTGTGTTTTTAGTATTGCTTGTGTTCCCCATTTCTCAGAGGGGGTATTTTGTTTGTTCCTGTTTAATAGGTCCATCCTTAGTGTTTTTAGCTTTAAATATTGCCTTTAATGATTTACACCACCTTTGCGTACTCATTATTTTGTTCTTAAAGATTGTCTTTCAATGCTGTAAGCTGACTCGTGTCCTTTTCGAAGGAGAAAGGTGGGATAAAAAAGCTTTTAAATTAAATAAGTAACTACTCCAGTCTTCTGTCTTATGTTCTCTTGGACTTTATTAATTTGTCGTGGAAAAGAAAACTGCACAACAGAGTCTGAATCGTGTAAAACTCAGGAATGCTCCTGGGAGTCTATTTCTCCAACAAGCTCACTATTTTATATTCTCTCTCCAGATCACAGAATTTCCCCAAATACTAAGTTTACTATTAGGTAGGAGAATGAGTATTATTATTGCAATGGGTACCATCTTAACATGCAATGGACCTACATAACAACAAAATGATGTTGTATTCTTAAAGGCTTTTCCTGGTTCCATTTTGATGCCCTCTAGTTAGCAACCCTCCAAACAAATGTCTTCTAATTCCCCATTATTGATTGATTGATTGATTGATTGATTGATTGATTGATTGATTTATTTATTTATTTATTTATTTATTTATTTATTTATTTATTTATTTATTTATTTATATCCCACCTATCTAGTCAACGACCACTCTACGCGTAGACCACCATAAGGATTGGTTGGGTGCCTCCAGTCAAGGTTTTTTGGTATGCAAGTGCCTGTCCTATTTGCAGAATTTTAAATGCGAAACATTATTTACTACGTACTTTGAACCCTCTTCTATTTTCCTACACAGTCATAAAGTAGAGTAGAAATCAAACATCTTTCCAGACTTTGGATTTTGGCACATGTGTAGCCTTGCCTTTAGAGTATTAATGCATTAGTCAGAGGATCTCCATTACTTCTTAAAAGCTTAACTTGCAGAATAATTTTACAAGAGTAAGCAAAGAATTCCATATGAATGCATACATTAAATCAGATTTATAGTGATATTTACATTCCCTTTGATATGAAACCTTGGTTGCCGGCTGTATTCTTTGCCATCACTAAACAAACATCAATCTCCATATTCTCTAATGATGCCGCTGACTTTTGACTAGCTGTGGCAGAACTTGTAATCAGAGTTTCTGAGGATTAAGCTGTTAGTCCATCCTGCTTATTCACCTTGCAGAGATATTTCTGCAAATAAGTGCTAATGAAGCATCACAGTGCATTCACTGATGCCTATATTCTTTAGATAATGGTATCTTGCTTTTGAAAGGCTGCAGAGCAAGGACCATATCTTACATCTGTTTCTTTCTCATCTTCTCTACTCTTTTTTTTGTAGTTTTTTAAACATATCTTTGCTACGTAACCAGCCAAATAAAAATAGTGCTCTAGATATAGTGAGAGGTGGAGCTGAAAGCATTTAAATTAGATTAGGCATCCTGGAGTCTGAAGAGACTAGGGTAACATGCTCGGAATAGAGGTCTTGGAACAGTGTCTAGTGTGGCTGAGAAGGCCATTTTGAGAGTGAGAATCCCTTCCACACTGAAGACAAATACAATCACTCCCCTTTCCAGCTCCTTGTTTTTGCTGGTTTCGGGACTGCCTCTTTGCCTCGGCCTGCTGGACAAGGGTCTATTCAAATTGGGAGAGGCCGTGATGCACCGCCTGCCTCCAGGCTGAACGTTTGGATGTCAAGGTTTCCCATGTGTACCTAAAAGCGTACTTCAGAGCATACAGTGTGCGGTTATATGACTTATTAATAAAGTGACTTTCTGTCACTGAAAGAAAGAGTGGACTACATCGGAAAGTTCTGGGACCAACTGTCCCCCAACCCCCGGGACACGACGCATTTCACATACTGCACTCAACAAAACTGGAGGTAGCTAGAACTCCATTACCATTTTCATCACCACTGTCATTTGTCCTCTAAAACAAGGCCCATGGGGGCCTTTGTTCCTTGTCTTAAAAACAAGTCACAGTTCCAATAATTTGCTAGTGTGTAATGCTTGGGGTGAGCAGGGATCCCTTGGCTGCACATTGTCCAACCCTGACTTAAACAAGCATTCGTCATGACTGCTTGTACTGTTTTTAACCTCGGCATTGAAAAACAACTGTTGCTGCACCTTCCTACTAGTCTGCACAGCCCCACTGACTTCAAAATGACCACATGAATGATGCTGAGGAATCTGTCTACAGAATTCAGCTCATGTCCTGAAGACATAAACAGACAAATTAGATGGATGACGTTTTGCAACATTCCAGTTCCAGGGATATTTTTATGGGGAAACACCAGTGTGCACACATTTATCTGTGGAGGACTGGCTTTGTCTCTAAACGAACAGTACTGGAGCCAGAGAGCTGTGCCCAGGATTTGCTAATATATTTCTTGCCTCCAAGAATGTTTAAGCAAGCGCCCACTCCCAAGCTGAAGGAAACCAAATGGAAAACTGGCATGCCTGTTTCGTCACATTCATGAGGTAAAAAGGTAAAGGTTCCCCTTGACATTTTTAGTCCAGTTGTGTCCGACTCTAAGGGGCGGTGCTCATCTCCATTTTCACATTCATGAGAGGGGTAGCTAAAATGAAGAGGCAACCATGAGGAAGGTAGTGGAGTACCTGAGGAAAAACCAGATCAACTCTGATGGCCAAAACATGTTTCCATCATATTTCTTTTTGGCTTCTTTAACTTCATCAAGCTCATGATATCAAATCCTGGATGTTTGAAGCACCAGCACTGCCAGACAGCTGGTGGTACATAGTTACACGCAGAACAGCTTAGAACTGACCTTCTTAAGTACCCTTTTCCTCCAAAAAAATAAGACCTAATCTGAAAATAATAAGCCCTAATATGATTTTTCAGGATGATCATAATATAAGCCCTACCCCCAAAATAAGCCCTAGTTAAGTGAAACCCCACTCTCCACCTTTGTGCAGCAACCAGAAGAAGATGACATGACTGTATTTGAATAAACGTAGATGGTTGTACATGCAAAAATGAAACATCCCCTGAAAATAAGCCCTTATTTATTTATTTATTTATTTGTTTGTTTGTTTGTTTGTTTGTTTATTTATTTATTTATTTATAATGCTTTTTTGGGAGCAAAAATTAATAGAAGCCCCTGACTTATTTTCAGGGAAACATGGTAGGAGTGGCTGTGCAAATACAGAATTTACCTTTCTTTCTTGGTAAATGTGAATGTGATTTTTGCCTCCGAGGTAGCCCTTTCAGACCTAACTGTAAAGTTTTACTTCCCTTAGATTTTACTAATCTCTTGTCTGACTTTCGTTTCTGGGAACAGCATGTTGGAAACAAAAAGAACGCCTAGGATTTAGATCTCTTATCCTTTCCCCCTTTTAATAGCATTAGTTTTATTCAAGTTTGTTTTTCTATAGAGCCGGATTTATGTCGAAACTGTTTCATTTTCAATGTGTGCTTTATTAAACCTTTAGCTTTTCACTGCCAGTTCTCCAGTAAGTGATCTTCTCCAGCAAATACCTGTGGATTGAAAGGTCCTGTTATCAGACATTGCAGAGATTATGAAAACCTACAATTCAAAAGAGTGGGTCTCTGGCGGAGTGGAATTGGCTACAGAGCACGTATATTAGTGTAGACTCCTTTTACAAGTTTAGTTTAAGTCTTGCATTAACCAGATAGTGTCAACCTCATACATATAGGTTTAAGTTCAAGTATAAAGAGGTTTATCCTATGTGTTTCAATCTTTTCCAATGTTGGTTGAAGCCACTTTGGGGGTTGGGGGGGGGAATCTTTGAAGGTAACTTAACCTGTGAATTAAACAGACAATTATGTTTTAGATCCTTCAGTCGCTTTCACTGTTCTATAGAGTGATCTTGATCTGATTTGTACCTGGTTTTCTGCCTCAAATATAGGAAACCAAATAAAGCACAAACCATTAAAAGGTAAAATGGAATAATTAATTAAATATGATACGAATTTTGAAGCAATGAATACATATCAGTAATGCAAATAAAAACGGCACTTATTAAATTACAAGATCATTTTGAAATCATCAAAGACCGGAGTGAAAAGCTTTGCAAGTCAAGCCCGCAGTCTTTTTTGTGTCAAGGGTTGTTTTCAGTCTTAAGTGATTAAAGTCTTAAAGATATGTTTAATGTGTGGCCAGTGAAAAAGGTAGACAAGATCAGGACAACAGAGCGTGGGGGTGGGTGGGTTAAAACCTCTTTATATTCTTCACAATCTGATATGTGACCGGTATTTTCTCTCTCTAATAGCTTTGAACAGCCAGTATAATTTATCATAGAATCATAGAAAAGTGAAGTTGGGAGGGGCCTACAAGGCCATTAAGTCCAACCCCTTGCTCAAGGCAGGAATACAATCAAAGCATCTCTTCCAGGTGATTATCTAAGTTTTTCTTGAATGCCTCCAGTGTTGGAGCGCTCACCAGCCCCCAAAGTAACTGGTTCCACTGCTTTAGTCGTATACATATATTGCAGCAATTTTCTTTTTCTTCGTTTTTCCTTTTGTTTTGTTTCTCCATCTCACTCCCTCATCAAACCCCATCTCCTGTACATTTACACTCGTTTTGGATCAGAATTCTCCTGTGGTTGGACTCTAACATAACTCCTAACAAGGGAAAAATAAAAGGCTGTTGTCCCCTTCCAGACTGAATGCACAGAAAATCATCATCATCATCTTATAATTGTAGAGCTGGAAGGGACCCTATCGATCCTCAAGTCAAGGAGGCCCACTGGGGAATCAAACTCCCAACCTCTGGCTCTACAGCCAGATAGCTAAACTCCCGAGCCGTGGAACTGGAATTGAGTAACCCAGGGCTCTGAATCCCCACGGAATAAACATTTCAACAGTAAGAGCACTTCAGTCTCAGAAGCAATTATCTGGGGTGGTGGGTTCTCCCTTACTGAAGACCTTTAAGCAGAAACACCAGAGTCATCACTGACGGATGTTCTTGCAGTTGGCTTTCACTTCATAGTTCAATTACTCCTTGACCTTAACATCCTTACCAGCCCTTCCAGTGGTTTTCATTACATGAGCCCACGTAATCTCAAATCAAGTTCTCACATGCCAGCCGAATGTATGTGTTTTGTCACTATCTGTAAAATGATATATTTTTTAAAATTGTTTGTCTTGCTCAGTTTCCCTTCCTAATCCTCGTAATTTATGAACATGACACAACTAGCGTTCTATGAAGGAGAGGTTAGCCCCTCTGCCTTCAAAAAAAAAGCATTCTTATTTATAACTCTTTCGTTAGAGACAACATTCAGTTCCCATGTGATTTTATTTTATTTCACTTCATTTTTATGTATAGGCATAACTCATAAAATAAAAAGTGATTGCTGTGTCATTGCATATACCCTTGGAAAAACACAGCTACAAAACATCTCTCCTGCTCAATATCTCTACAGATGTTAGACTAATACAGAATTGATCTGATTAAGATTTGGCATTTATTGCCCAGTTAAATGCAAATAATATGTTTATAAACTATTTCAGACAGTTGACACATGGGAGATACCTTAAATAACCTTTTGGCTGAAAACGTATGTGTTCAAATATTTGTGCAGATTCTCAGACCTAAATTACAAAGTCACCAAATACTGTGTCGTTTGTCAAATGCTGACATAAGAGGATTTGGCTGTGGGAGTGGGGTGGGAAGTGCTAAATGTCCCTCATTAATTCCAGGTCATTGAGTTCACTAATCCCAGAAAGCTTGGTGTTTTAACATTCATATTTACATTGCCACTAAGATATGGTAAATCATCTACCTGCCCATTAACCAAAAATAATGCATTTTCTTTTGTCCTAAAAATAGGCTTTGAATTAGGGGGAAATGCCTCATGATCTGGTCCAATATGACATGGCTTCCCTTATTATTCTAGCATGGAAAAAAGGCTTCTTTTGAACCTTTAAAATAGCTCGCTGTTCATGAGAAGAGAAGACTCCTTGGAAAAGACGCTGATGTTGGGAAAGAGTGAAGGCAAGAGGAGAAGGGGACGACCGAGGATGAGATGGTTGGACGGTGTCATCGAAGCTACCTGCATGAATTTGACCCAACTCTGGGAGGCAGTGAAAGACAGGAGAGGGCCTGGCATGCTCTGGTCCATGGGGTCACGAAGAGTTGGACACGACTTTACGACTAAACAACAACAACAACAACAACAACAACAACAACTGTGCAACAACTTGTACCAGTGCCTGCTTATTGTTAAGACAGACATGTGATTCATTATGATATAATATTCCTAATGCCTTCTAAGGTTTCCAAAATATAAAAAGGAAATACAGCAAAACACTAAATGGAGCAATATCCCTCTTTGATGCACCCCTAAACTGGGTAAGAGGGCCGGAGTGTATCAGGAAACTTGACAACAATATAATACAACTCCTCGAAAGCTAGCCCAAGGCTGAATGATCAAAACTGTAATACCGGATTAGATGCATCCATCATCTTCTGGAATTAATTGTCATATCAGCAGAAGAGATATGATGGTTCAAATAATGATGAGGGTGGAGAAAGTTTTGAAAGGCACCTACTGGGCAGCTGCAGTAATGGAACGTGGTACTGGCAGAGGATCTTCCGTAGATTGAGGCAGTGACACTCAAGCTTACTCTTGTTAGTACGTAAGCAGTTTGGTGTGTGAACACATGTTCTTTGATTTAACAATAAATTTGTAAGTAACTAAAATGGCTACGCCTTTGGAAAGTGCTGCATATTCTTTGAATTACCTAGGCTTCTACGTTCCATATGATCACATTTTGTCAGTTTATAACTTCCACTCAGTTTTGCACTGAGAATGTGTAAGCCAATTACCCCTAACACAAAGTAAGTTAAATGATTATTTTCTTTCCAGTGAACAGCACCTAGTGTGAAGATTTAATTGGAGAAATATTTAATTGGCGAAAGCTGCACGAGATCCAATTTTTTATAGTTGTCAAGAGGTTGAGCTTCTCCAAAAGAAATCACTGATCATCAATTTGCTAAGGATGGATTTGGGAATTAGAAGAGAACCGATGGAAAGCTAATGAAATCCAAGTGAAAAAATGGAAGTGGGTGGGTGGGAATTGATGTTTTCAAAACAGACCTTTTCTTTTTTTTTCAGTCTCTATACCTACTATAGAATCAATAACTTCTGAGAGCCCTTTGTGATAATCCTGAAAAGACCAAGCATGGGATTTTCCCATTGGAATAGCTAGTCAGCCGTGAAATAAATAGTTGTGCATGGAATGCCCCTCTTATATTTCTTCAGGGTCGTCATTGAAAAAATTCAAAATATAGAGGTGATTTATTTGGGAGGGGCAAAAAGAGCAAGCCATGGCAACACCTTATGGTTTGTTTACTGATACTGTTTTCTTACTTTAGATTGTATGTGACAAACCATCTTTAGTCTGTGGTTTTTCATGGAAAGGTGAAATATGAAAGTAAATGAACATGAAAAAACCACTTTTCATGACAAACAGGGTGAAGATTCAATGTAAAGCCACCACTATCCATAACTGAAGAAACGTCAGGAAGCTGCTTAATCTAAGCCAGATCTTTGTTTTATCTATCCCAGTACATCTTTGCTTTATCTATCCCAGTACAGTGATGCCACACTTTGCAAGACGAAATTTTCGCAATACGAAAGCGACTCGCGGAATTAATTATTTTCGTCTTGCGAAGCGCGGTTTCCCATAGGAATGCATTGAAATTTAATTAATGTGTTCCTATTCGTCTTGCGAAGCAGGGCCATAGAAAAATTTGTCTTGTGAGTAACCAAAAAATCACAAAACACTTTCGTCTTACAAGTTTTTTGTTGCGCGAGGCATTTGTCTTGCGAGGCATCACTGTATTATCAAATCTGAGTGGCAGTAGCTCCCTAGGTTTCTAGGTGAGATTCTTTCCCAGTCAAACCTGCTCAGGAGTGAATTTAGGACAGTCTCTTTATAAAACTCTGCTACTGAGATACATCCACAGTTATTTCCAGTTCAGGTACCAATCAGGCTTGACTTTGTTTAGCCTCCAAAAATCACCTCTCCCTGGGTGTGTTCAGAATGATGTGGCGGTTTTATATGTATGCAGAGTTGTTTCACTCTGTTCTCTTTGCTTTTCTGTGGGGAAAATGCAGTATACAGTGGTGCCTCGCTTAACGTTTGCTTCGTTTAACGTTTTTTTCACTTAACGTTTATTTTTTCAGAGGCAGATTGTGCTTCGTATAACGTTTTTCCCTATGGGCAATTTTCGCATAGCGTTTTTGGGACCATGCTTTGCTTAACGTTTTTGGTTTTAGGTCCCCTGCTTCGCTTAACGTTTTTTTTGTTTTCAATTTAAAAAGTGTCTTAGAAGGGTCCAAAACGGTTCTAAATGCTTGGATTCGTTAGAGGACCCCTTAAATCATGTGCAAACCTGATTTGGCTTTGATCTGACGTTTCGTTAATTTTTTGTGAATTTTTGTTTTTTGGCCCATAGGAACCAATGGACCTGTCAAAATCTGACAGCTCCATGCTTTCCTATGGGGGAGAAAACAATTTACAAAAAATTAATGAAAGTTCAGATCAAAGCCAAATCAGGTTTGCACACAACTTAGGGGGTCCTCTAACGAACCCAAGAATTTAGAACAGTTGCTGAGTCTTCATTAATTTTTTGTGAATTTTTTCTTCCCCCATAGGAAATAATGGAGCTGTCAGATTTTGACAGCTGTCAAAAATTGGGGGAAAAAAATTCACCATTAATTAACGAAAAGTCAGATCAAAGCCAAATTAACTTTTGCATCCGTTTTAGAGGGTGCAGAAGCTAATCCAAGCATTTAAAACCATTTTTGACCCTTTTATGACACACTTAATTTTGCAAAAATTGACTTCGCAAAGCCATTGAAACCTATTGAGTCAGCTACAATACATTCCAATGGAGGATACATTGTATCGTTTAACGATGTTTCCTATGGGTTTTTTCGCTTAAGGACGGCAATCCGTGCCTATTGGAACGGATTAACCAGTTTCCAATGCATCTCTATGGGAAATGGTGTTTCGCATAAAGTTTTTTTCACATAAGGTTTTTTTTTTTTGAACCAATTAAAAACGTTATGCGAGGCACCACTGTACTTTGGACGGAAATTTAGAATGGAAAACTAGTTTTGTTTTAGACACAAAATGCCCACAAGAAATGTAGTCATGAGTGTCACTGCTCCTTTTCTATCCCTTTGTTTTCCAAGCAGCTGTAATGAAGAAATGAAACACTCCATGGTCAAAGAAATTAAATGCTGTAGGTTAGGTTTTCACAATAAAGCTGAAGACAAAATCCTGTTCACAGTAGATGGAGCAATCAAAGCCAGCTGTATGATATTCAAAAGAGGACCTCAAAACACTATAAGATTTGTAACTAGACATGGGACAAATTTTTTAAAAATTACGGTAATCACGATACAGCGATATTTTACCTTTCTTATTCATCAGTTTTGGAGATGCTGACACATCTAGCTGCCTGGAGTGGTCGCAAGACCAGATAGACGGGATATAAATTGAATGAATGAATGAATGAATGAATGAATGAATGAATGAATGAACGAATGAATGAATAAACAAATAAACAAATAAATAAATAAATAAGAAGGGACAAATATTTACCCATTTTTATTTGTTCCTTCATGCAGGCTGGCTGCAGGAAGGAAAACTCTGATTACCTTTCCTGTATCATACTTGCCAATCAGCTGAGCAGTGAGACATTGACAAGTAGGCTGGGGCTGTGGGAAGGGAAACCCCGGGTTCTGTTCCCACAGCCAGCCTGCTTGTCAATGGCTGGCCAATCAGCTTTTTGGCAGGCCATTGGGTTTTAAGTATGAATGGACAAATACTCATCAATTTGTCACTAACATTTGGTGCATCGTCCATTTGTCCATTCGTCAACTTTAACGAATGACGAATCATGGTGAATCACCATTTCTTCCGATTCTTCCACATCTCTTTTTGGGTCTAGTCAGTACTCCAGAAAGTGTTGACAAAGTTTTGAAAACAAAAAGTCTAGTTTTGCCATTGAAGCAAGGATACTGGTGTGTTCCCCCCCCCCCGGTACACCTCTCCTCTATGTGGTCTATTCAAGTTGCAAACCCTGTTGGATTTCAATGTGTTCTACTAATCTTCTGGTGTCAACAGCCATTTATGTGTATTTTGCCAATCTGGTGAAATTAGTTTCCCCTGATATAATTTCTAGCAGGCAGGCATTGCCATTCAAATCTCCATTTTATTACTGCATTTCACATTTCTAGGGTTACAATTTTTATAACAACCCCACCGCCCACTTGTTGTAAAATTTTATCCAGCAACATTTCAGACTTTGATCCATTGACACTGCTGAGCTACTCCAGTGGCCTCCAGTTTGTCCTTGTACAAGTACAGCATTTGTCAAATTGTCTTATACCAGGGGATGCTCATCTCCAAGCTTCTGGTCAACATCCATGACCAACCTTGCCTCCAGGAACAAGAATGATGCTAGATCCTTATGGTTTGGGGTTCTTTTCTTGCCGTTTCTCTCATATGGCTTCAAACTGTTTTGCCTTTTGTCCCTGAATTCCTTGATTACAATTAGAGATTTGCACTTCATATTTGTATCCAGGGGAAAACGACTATGGAGCATGTCAGCACAGCTGCCACCGCAGTCCATTCATGCCCCCCAGAACCAGCTCGGTCTACTTAGTAGGCTTCATGCAGCATGTGCATTCAACATTATCATGCCAGTTGTGGATGTAGTTCCACTGGTGCTTCCTTGCCTCTCTCCTGCAGCCAACCACTCCAGCTAGGAGGTGGGAAGACGAGTCTCCCCACTTAGCTGCAGGACGAGTTCTGAAGAGCCCGCAGGACCACGTCTGTGGTTGGCGTGACAGTGATGTTGATGGACACATGTGCCATGCAGAGCCCTGTAAGTGGACTGGGCTGGTTCTAGGGGGTGGAAACAGACCGTAGTGGTAACTGTGCTGCCGTGCTTCATATTCGTATCCCATGGAGACAAATACAAAGTGTACATCTCTAGGTACAACCTTGCATCTTAGATGCACTGCTGGACTTTAGGCTGCAATCCTGTGTTCAAAACTGTCCACTTCAGTTCAGATCAGATGATGATCAAAGGGAAGTATATTGTCCTTTCTGAAATGTTTTCCGCCATTCAAGTTTTGCAAAGTGGTAGAACCTGTTTTTGTTGCTGCCGACAGCAGCAACAACAAAAACCACACTGCTGTAATAACACAAGGAATATTCAAATGATAACCCTGTACCTGTACTGAGAGCACCTCGAAAATGCTGAGATTATTTTTAACAACATGGCTTCTCCCTCCATTTCCCCTTCCACACCCCACCCCGAATGTGGCAAAAAAAATGTTCTTAAAAGAATGTTTGGATGACAGAAGAATGCAGTCAGGTGCCAACAGCTTGCTCTTACTCCTGACAGAACACCATTTGGGATGATTTTGCTTTCTTCTTTTCTTGTTTAATTTTGGAAGGACGAAAAATGACACTAATTTAATTTTTTTTTTTTTAAAGAGAAGTTTTTCATGCACGGGAAGGTTGCCAGAACTCAGGCAGCTAAAAAGGATTATGAAAGCAACAGACCGTTCCGCAAATTAGTATTGGTGTTTGGTTATTATGTGCAGTACAAAGATTCTTCTTGTGGCTTTGTATTCAGAATGCAAGCAGCTCTTGCATCCAGCCTGACTGATCTTATTTCCCCCTTTTTTTACAAAAAAGTAATGGCTCTGTCCTTGCTTGATTCTCACTGTGAAGGTGTCAGTCTTTAAACTCATGTCCTGTTAAGTATGCTATCTATGATTACCTTTTCTAGAGATATAGAATGTCCTTCTTATCAACCATGTCCCCTTTTGATATTTCCTCATTCTGGAATTTCATGGAAGCGTAAGCCTGTTTTCATTGTCCTCAGTGGGCAACCAAGGTGCCATGCAGGGGTCCCTCCCATCTAAACAGTGATCAGGAAAGCCCCATCCTGAATATCAATACTAGGTCTAGGGTTGCCAGATCTCAGGGCACTGGCGGAAATGTGCTTCCTTAGGTCTACAGAATGAAACATAGCATAAGTGGTGCTCGAGGAGGTGGTTTGATTGCGGCGTAGGGAAAGCTTCACTGGGTAGGTGGGACTCATCAGCCTTGGAAGGCAGCCCATCTAGGAGAAGGAAAACTCCAATGTCAAACCTCCACTGCCTTGTGGCTATATCCACTCATGGAAAAGGCTTCAGGAGTTAACCTTGAGGCAAAATCCGGAGCCGGAGTCCCGGAGGCAGTTTGTGTTTTTCTACCAACTCCTGCGACGTCGCTGGAACCAGTTGTATTGGCTCTTGCCTTTCCATTGGACTATTTCAGTGACATGGAGAGGGGGGATTTGCTGCTTGGGTAACAGCCTATCTTCCATATTATTTTACCCAGGCTTTGTGCTCTGGAGAGGACACTCCAGCTTCGCATACAGCGTCGACGCAAAATCAGGGAGCTAGACAGGGGACAGATTGTATTTGTCTTCAGTGTGGAAGGGATGGTCACTCTCGAATTGGCCTTCTCAGCCACACTAGTTGCTGTTCCACATCCTCCATAGAAAGCATGTTACCATAGTCTCTCGAGACTGAAGGAGGCCTACACAGGAGGGTGAGTTTCCAACCTGCAGCTCTCATTCCCACCCATTCCCGCCCATTCCCGCTTTGTTGGCTATGGATTGTACTTTTGCGACATTGGGATCTGAGGTGTACAGAGCAGATGTGTAAAGTTCCTTGGGCATATCATGTCAACAGTTTTTCATCAGCTCCAGTCCTGCCCACTCTCAGCCCTTGCCTGCCCTACTGCTGCGATATCGCCAATTCCTACCCCTTGGCCTCAAGCGCTAGTCTTGAAATCTCAGGGAACAGGGTGTAGCTTGTGAGGAAATAGGAGGAAACTGGGACTTGCAGTCATACAAAGATGGAGTCTGTTAGGTTCTGTGTAAGATGGATTTAAAAGCACTGAAATGTTCTCATGAGACTGTTGTTCAGGGTTTGCTTTGCCTGGCACAGAGATAAGAAGCAAGAACGAGGAGATGGGGGATGCCGAAACAACACATACCACTTAATTGGCGCAAGATAAAGTGCTTGGATATTCTCATGTGGAATAAGGGAGTGGACTCTGTTCCACCCACTTAATTGTTTAGCAGCTTGGAAGTGTCATGAAGAAGGTGGTCCAGAGACATGTAGAAAAATGGATGTTCGTGTATGTGACAGATTGATGGTGGATGTTGTAGAATGTAAGAAGTTTGTCTTTTGCAAGAGAAGAGGGGAGAGAGTTACCCATCTTCTCTAGATGCTAAGATGTAGAGAGCAAAGATGATTACTTAGCATGATTTTAGCTGTTTATTATTTTATCTAAGAATAGTAAGCTTATTTGAATCATGGTGTCCGCTGGATTTCCTGCCAACCTAGCACATCGAAAGCATGAGTAGATAAATAAGTACCACCTCGGTGGGAAGGTCACGGTGTTCCGTGTCTAAGTCGCACTAGCCACATGACCACGGAAACGATCTACGGACAAATGCTGGCTCTACGGCTTGGAGACAGGGATGAGCACCATGCCCTAGAGTCAGACATGACTGGATAATTTGTCAAGGGGAACCTTTACTTTTACCTAACTGCTAGATATGCTTAATGATTTATGCCTTTTAATGCTACAGCTGTATTCTAATGAAACTATTTTATTTTCTTAATAAAAAGAATTATTCTTAACTGAAGTCTCTTGAACAGCAGGATTACACCTAAATCCTGTGAGGATTGAAACTGCTACTGTATTATAGAGAAGTCCTCCCTAACCAGTCTGTTGTGCTATTTAAGAAAAGCACACAGTCAACGGTTGATTGCTTGCAAGTAAGCAAGAGTTCTCTTTAAGGCCGAGATCTGTCCACAGAGCAAGGAGTTCGTTATCTCTTTCGGGAGAAGTGATTCTGACATAGCTGGTGTGCTGCAAAGAATGGAACACTTCGGGCCCTCTGGAGAAAAGCGCTAGGGATAAGCCAGCGTGAGAGCAGATGCTTGATAGATAGAAGGCCTACCTCTGTGGCTGCTCTCCTTGAGAAGATCTCAAGTAACAGGGTGGAGAGAGCCACGACCTTTGCTGAAGGTCTCATGAAGTAAGTGTCACTTGCCAGCCCAAGATGAACCATGGTGGAACAGTGGTGCATCTTGTGTAAGATGGGGCCAGCCTCTTTTATTCCATAGAGCTCCAGCACAACCAGCAGTGGTGGTGATGGGATTTAGTGGTTTTGTTCTTCTAACTGCGGTGTGTCCTCAGCCTCTAGGAGAAGCACACGTTAAGTTCCACAATCCGCTTATTGAAGCTGGCTTTGTTCTGCACGCCGGATGGTATCAAACCCACTACTTTGTTGGCTGTTGAAGGCATTGGTTTAAGTGGGACCCGCTTGTTGCTCTGTTTGGGTAGCTTTGCCCCTGGCCCAGCCTGTTTAACTTGCTGCATGTTCCTGGAGCGCCTGTTTTCTTTTGGGTTGGCTACCATCTTTTGCTTCCGAATCTCGCTCAGTTTTCTGATTGCAGTCTGTGTGGTTCAGGAATTTTTCCATATCTACACCACAACCAGCTTCTAGCTTATGCCATGGCATCTGCTGTGGGTCTTAAGATCCTGTCTAAACCACCAGTACTCAAATATCCCAGTTATCCATATGCTTTTGTTAAGACTCCCCCCCGTTTATCTCTAGAAACAAATCTTTCTAAGCTTGAATGCTATTACAGGAGGAAAGGAACGGACCCAAGACACGTACAGCAGATTTAAAACAAATAGATATGTTACCAAGAGAATAGATTGTCATGAAATCACTGTTTGGTGTTTGGCTTTTACAGAGGCACTAGAAGGTTCTCCCACCCCCACCCCCAAATCTGTCTTATTGGGATTTATCTGTCTATTGCTGGTTTTTTCCCCCCATAGTGGAGAAATAAAGATGCCAGCCCTTGCTTTTCAAGTGGTAAACAAATCATGAGGTTTGGAAACTTAAAGGGAAACAATTAATGCAGAAATATACAGTGGGGCTCAGTAGGCATAAGAGGACTGCTCGGGGTACTTTGATGAACATATTTCATTTCGTAACAGCGCTCAAAAGAGATTTAGAAGGTTTGAAAAACTGCCCAGCAGCTGAAGGCATTTCTATCCAATGTACCCAGTCAAGCTGAAACAAGAAGCTGCCAGGAATGGCTTCTGATTTCATACAGAACACAGAAAGGAGGGAGAGAGGTACTTGTCTAATCTAAAGATCCAGGCAAGAAATTGTACACGGCATTAGTTTGAAATGGGGATGTGTCTTCCTTCGCCCTCAAGTCTTTTCCCAGATGTTTTGAAAATCAAAATAGGCATGAGCTTACTCATCCAGCATGTTTTCTGATTTATTTATTTTTTACCTCAGAGCTTTTCATAGCAAGAACCTTTTTTTTTCCAGGATGAATTTTAAGAAAAGAGAAAGAAGGAAGCAAAAGGAGGAAACTTTTTTAACATTCTCAAGTTCTATAAAATGACAAGCAAAGTTGCAATCATTCTCTAAAGAATGAGAGAGAGAGAGAGAAAGAAATAAAAGCCACTGCAATGAAATACTTTCTTTAAACACTTTCTTACACCTTTTTGCCCATATATGTGATTCATGCCACCTAGAAGATATTAATTTCCATCTGTTACTTTGCTGTTAAATTTAGGTAAAAGTGTGTTCCTTAACACAGGTGCATGCAATTTGCAATATGCCACTACCCTCTCAGAACACGTAGCTAACACTTCCGTAACTCCACCAGTGCTGTAGAATACCATACAGGTGTCTTCCATTTTTAGCTTCTGTAAGGAGAGGAACAGATACATTTTAGTAGGTAAGATTCTTAGGAAAGCCTCAAATATATGTGTGGAAGATTAAATGAAAGAAATAGTCCCAGTGGAACTTATAAAGATCTGTGTAGTCCAACATCAGGTTTTCAGTAGCAACCCAAGCAGATTCTTCAAGAAGCTCATGACAGCATCTGTAATCTCCTGCATCTATCTTTCCTGCACCAACAACATCTGGAATGCAGAGGTTCTGTTTGGCTATCATGGCTAAGGTGCCTGTCCTCCGTGAATTGCAGCGTAGTGTATTTTCATTGTATTGTGTGGTTAATTTTAATTGCTCACGATAATTCACCACAATCATCGCTGCACAGATACAAATGCACAGTTCAGAGGCCCATGTATGTGTTAAGAAATCATAGTCGCCGAGAGTGAAATGAGATAATACATTTGACAGAGTTTCAGAACATATGCTTCCTCGAATGGTAAGAAATGTCTGGTTACTTATGACACAGGATTTTCCTCACCGACCGATCTTGCATTCAGCGTGCTTTGTTTCTGCTAGATGATCTGACTGCTGTTGGAAAGTATTGTTCTGACCAGCAAGTCAGAAGGTGCCATCTGTAAATCTGATTACTGAGGTAGTACCTGTGAAAAAGTCCCATTGGGAATGCCTGTTTCCTTAACATCTGGTTTGACTCATAGTGCATAGAACCAATGAGTTGGCCTCAGGGGGTGTTCATGGGAAAGAATTACATGCAGCTTGTGGCGTGGGATTAAATCCAGCTCTAACTAGAATGCGTTGTTTTAATGCAACTTACATAACTGCTGACATCTCAAGAGCCCCTTGATTCAATTGGCTACTCTAGCTGGCACTAACAGTTGGCCAAGATGGATGGAAAGACAGTCCCTCTTCCCAAATGTCATCCCTGTTTCAGGCTGCAGACCAGGATATATTCTTTTGCGTAAGAATCCACCGATTGGAAGTAGCTGCTCAGAGAGGAGAGACAGCAAGCAATACAGATGTCTCCCTAGTGAGAGGCTCAACTATGCTCATTATAGTCATCTCAAAAAAACTTTTGTCGTTTTTTTTTTCCTGCAGGAGCTTGAAATATTTCAACAGCGATCTGCTTAGCCTCTTGTCTTCTCATTTTCCGAAACAGTAATGATCTTTTTGAAAAATGAATCTGAATCCAAACAAGATGAAGCACTTACCATTTGGCTGCTGTGCTAAAGATTTAGAGCTACTGTACATTAGGGCCAGTAATGATTTACTCCCAAAGCAACAGAGAGTGTAATCTCAGCTTTTATATGCCATCTGTGTTAGCAAGTGGAATCCACAGCAACAGAACTCTGTATACGAGGCTCTTTCCTTTCTTGGCGGCTGAAAATACGAGAACAAGATCCCCTAATGCAATGGGACATTTCCATGTCATAAAGGGAGAGAAATATTTCCTCCATTCACATGTGACCCTCTCTGAGTAGGGCTTGTCTAGCCCACGCTGAATTGTGCAAACATACATTGATCATTTGGCAGAGATTGTTGTCTGTAAATTTTTATAGGAAGCCGGTACACCTGCTGAGTTAAGGAAATAATTAGTCTCTCTCTCTACGCATTCACATCTTAAATCAATCTTAGAGTAATTGACTGTGAGGTGTATGAAAAAAATAGACCTGATTTGAGGTTGCCATCTTCTGACCTTTTAGATTTTAATTGGATGTACAGGAGGGGTACTTCAGACCCTCACACGAAATGGTGTATTCTGCAGCAATAGACTACGAGGGAAAGTTCCCGTTTCTTCATCATTGCCAAAGCAGAGGTTGTGTGTTTCAACTGCACGACCAGGTTTCTTTCAGTGAGAATTTGATTGCCCACTTGAGATTCTGAATTCCATTTGGGAGCTGGTGAAATGTATGGCCATGTGTCGTTACTTTGGTTGGGAGGGGAAACTTTTTCCCTTCCACCGAGTCTTGCCAATTGTGGAGCCACGAATCAAACAAATTAGGGAACCAACTGCACTAGGTGACTCCGATAGTTTTCCCACCCAGTAGTTTTGTTCCTAGAAAACACGAAACTTAGCCACCGCGCAACGTAATCCTGTGTTGCCTACCAAGAAAAATGATGCTCAGTGTAAACACTGACTATGAATATGTATGTACTATATCTCTGGATGGATGTGGTTCGGTTGTATTAATTTTCACTGGCCAGCCGGTTTCTTTTGCCACGCTGAAAATGTTTTAAGAATTTTTTGTTCCACAGAACATTCCTTAACCTCATCTGTTTGGGTTCTGTCTTGCAGATGTGTTGGTGGAGGGCAAGCTGTGCGACTCTGATGTTGTAGCCAACTGCGCAGTCGGAGACCCTGTAAACCTGGAAGTGAAGCTGACCAATTGGAGCAAGCGCGGTGTAGGCCCCTTCTCTCTCACCGTAATCCCCTACCAAGATTACCAGAATGGTGTCCACAACTATGATCTCCAAGATGCCATCAGTTTTGTTGGATCCAACACTTTCTATATTGATACGGTAGGTCCATAAGCCATCATTTTCTATCTACATAAATTAAATAAATAAATAAATAAATAAAATTTTAAAAAATGGTTTAGTGATTGCTATGGAAAGATGCAGTGGAATCTGTCCACCTTAGTACAAAGGCAAAGGGATAGGTTAGTTTTACATATGTGGAACTCCATTCCCCGATGTTTGTGTTTGACAAGCTGCTCTAGACTTAGCCCCTTTTAAGAGCCTCCAGGCACAGTGGTTAAACTGCAGTATTGCAGTCAAAACTCTTCTCGTGAACTTGATTCAATCCCACGTAGCCAGATTGAGTTTCCCTCAGCCTTATGTCCTTCCAAGGTCCTCAAATTGAGTACCCAGCTTGCTGGTGGGGCGGGGGGAGCAATGTATAGCTTGCATAATTAAATTGCAAACCACCCAGAGAGTGCTTTAAGCCAGCGGTCCCCAACCTTTTTGGAACTGCGGACCAGTTGGGGGGGTGCGGGCTCCGTGTGCGGGGGCGGGGTCAACCCCACGCTCGTGGGTGGGCATGTCATGCTTGCGGGTGGGCGTGTCACATTTATAGAGGGGCATGTCATGCCCACTCGTGAACGTGGCACACCCACCCATGAGCGTGACACACCCTCCGTGCGGGGGAGGCTGAGATCCATGTCTGCGTCTCAGAAGCCCATGGACCGGCCCCAGCCTGCGGACCGGGGGTTGGGGACTCTGGCTTTAAGCACTACAGGATGATATATAAGCAGCACGCTCCAGCTTGCTTTACTTTTAAAGCAATTCCCAAGACAATCTCTGCCATTTTTTGGGTTCAGAATTTCTGTCAGTTTTGCCTTTTCAAACCCATACCCTCGTGGAGTGAGGTACACTGTCGTGTCAGCATGCTTGGCTTTGTATCATTCAGAAGTCAAGTGAAACAAGCTGGGAATGGATAGCAGCAGCTAGTAGCCTGGCCGAAAGTTTCCTGGGTCATCCACAATAAATTCTGATGACAGACTCTACCCTAATGCTTCAGGAAATACAGTGGTGCCTCACACAACGATGTTAATTGGTTCCAAAAAAATCAACATTGTGTGAAACATCGTTCTGTGAAACACCATTTCACATAGGAATGCATTGAAAACCGGTTAATCCGTTCCAATTGGAACAGATTGCCATCGTTCAGTGAAAATCCCCATAGGAAACATTGTTGAGTGAAACAATGTTTCCTATATTGGAATGTATTGAAGCCGACTCAATACATTTCAATGCCTTTGCAAAGTCCTTTTTCGCTCCTGTAAAAGTGTCTTACAATGTTTGGACGCTGTTTTAAATGATTGCAGTGGTTAGTCCACCTCCTGAAACCTATGCAAACTGATTTTGGTGTTGTTCTGACACTTCGTTAATTTATGATGATTTTTTGAATTTTCTCCATAGGAAACCATTGGATGGTCTGTCTAATGGTTTCCAATGGAAAAAACAAAAAATCATCATAAATTAATGAAGTGTCAGAACAACACCAAAATCAGTTTGCTTAGGTTTCAGGAGGTGGACTAACCATTGCAATCATTTAAAACAGCGTCCAAACATTGTAAGACACTTTTACAAGAGCGAAAAGGGAGATCGTTGTGTGAAAATCCCCCATAGGAAACATCGCTGTGTGAGGCAGCAAATTTAACAGAAAAAGGCATCGTTGTGTGAATTCATCGTTGTGTGAGGCACTCGTTGTGCGAGGCACCACTGTATTCTAATTGGTCACAAAAGTCTGCATAGTTTTGAGTTGTGATTTGAACAGTGCAGGGTTAGAATACAGTATAAGCCTGCCAAGTTAAAATGTCTCCTTGGAGATGAATTTTTTATATTTGGAGAAGAGTTACAGAGTAGCTTTTTAAACTGAATTCTTAGAGCAGCTTTTTAAACTGAATTCTTTTCTTTCTTTTTTTTGAAGCCATGAGGAACTATGAACGGTGTGCTTTAGGGCACTTCCTCCCTCAAGACTGATAGTATAAAATGTTTGAGGGTCTTCTGCGCAGGGCAGAACTTGTCAAGCACGAAGGAATGCCATTTAAAAGGGACCAAAAGGGCCTTAGGGAAATGGGCCCACAAAATGGCAGTCATGTGGGTTTATATAAAATGCCAAAATCGTCTGTGTAAGGTGGGGGATTTAAAGTGGCCGGTACTAAAAAGAACATAGAACATTTCAGAAACCTGATGAAATAGTAAAAATTAAAGGAATATCTTTGTTCATGAATATAAACTGTATAGAAGAGAGGGAAGACCTGTTGTCAAAGGTGGATTTTTATGTGCTGAAGAAATCAGACAGGCCATTAAATTATAAATTACATTATACTTTTGCACAGAATAACAATGGATGGAAACACATGCCCACCTTCTTAAAGGTAGCAGTCTGTATGTTAGACTGCACAGGGAAGCCATTGAAATCCATAAACATAAACAGAACTTCAACTGGAAAGAAGAAGGCCTAAAACTAAACACGGCCTGGTGCCCTGTTCTGAAAAATACAACCTGCAAAAAGTCAATGACCTCTACTCAGCCACAAGGGCCAGGGATCATTGCGCAAAAAAACCAGCTAATGATACCCATCAATCACAGTGACAGATAATCTCTCCCCCCCTTATCAAAACAAAAACATGCTGATCACCCTATCCCCTGAAAAAAAGGCAAAAGCTGTTTCCCACAGCTATAAATACTCAACTATCCAACAAACACCAACAGAGCATGGACAGAGTTCCTACTCCAGTCCTCAGAAGATGCTGGCCACAGAGATTGGTGAAATGTTAGGAAGAACAACCTTCAGAACACGGCCAAAGAGCCTGAAAAACCCACAACAACCATTAGATCCCAGCCGTGAAAGCCTTCGCGAATACATAGCCATTCTTCCTTCATTCCCTTTAGAAGAGGCAAATTGAGGCAAGGTAGGGGCTGACCCACCATCTCCCCAGACCAAAGACCTAGCGTTAGCTTGGAAAGAGCCAAATGAATACGATATACGGAGTCTCAGTCGCATGCCAAGAGAGTGGGTGGAGCAGGACATCCCTTATCTTCCTGTTGAAGAAAACTGAAGTGTTTGGGCTTATTGACCTTAGAAAACAGATGATTGGGGTGGGATAGGATTTACAACACTAGGCATGATAAGGAAAGAGTGGATAGAGAGAGGGAGCATTTTTCCTTCTTTTACATATAACAAAATAGTCAGACAAGGCAGTTGATCTGGCAGTGACATAAATCTGAACTTCGAGAGACTTTGCACACAGACGCTTAGGAGCGGCTAGGATTATCTGTTGCTGCTTGTGGTGTGTATTTTCACTGGCAAACATGGGTTTCTATGGAATCACGTATGAAAACGCTTTGGACAACAAACTATCTAAAAGTGGGGAAAGATTTGAAAATTCACTGCAGCGGAGTCACCGTTCTTTTGAGAATATTTCTAATACAGCCGGCCTTAAAGGTGGTGAAGTCACTGGTAGTGTTGCTTGACTAAAATGCTGTGGTTTTTTTAAAATGTGTTGTTGACAGTGAGATAGAGGTAATGGTTAGGTGTGGCTACGATCTTTCGGAGCTGCAAAGGGTTAGGAGACTGGTAGTTTTTTTGTGGTGCTGGAGGAGACTCTTGAGAGTCCCCTGGACTGTAAGGAGATCAAAGCTATCCATTCTGAAGGAAATCAACCCTGAGTGCTCCCCGGAAGGACAGATCCTGAAGCTGAGGCTCCAAGACTTTGGCCCTCTCATGAGAAGAGAAGACTCCCTGGAAAAGTCCCTGATGTTGGGAAAGAGTGAAGGCAAGAGGAGAAGGGGACGACAGAGGACGAGATGGCTGGACAAGGTCATCGAAGCTACCAACATGAATTTGACCCAACTCTGGGAGGCGGTGGAAGACAGGAGGGCCTGGCGTGCTCTGGTCCATGGGGTCACAAAGAGTCGGACACAACAACAATAAAGTGTTTTTGAGAGCTGTACAAAGCCTAATGAGGCTAACGGTCCTCTCATCTTTTGTTGCTGCCACAGAGCTTAGCTTCTCCAACCCATTTTCTCTGACTTCTTCACAGGAACAAAATGGCCGATGGAGTCTTCTTTCTCCACCCATACGTAACTTAAAACTGTTGTGTGGTCCTTGATTTCTTGGCTAAAGATGCAAGAATTTTAGCTAGGGAAACTCCTGGTAAATTCTGGAGACCGAAGAATTTTGAAGAAATGCAGAAGTTGTATACCAATCAGTATTTTTTAAAAGCTCACTGAGTGTTATACAATCCATATATTCTGGAAATAATACTTTAGACAATCTGTCTTTAATCAGAAGATGTTAAATTAGCATGCTTCCTCCTGTTAAGTAGGCAACCTGAAAGGTGGTACACAATGTTCATGTTAGACATAATTCATAATATGGATTGATTTTTAGAGAATCAAGTACTGTGGTGAGTGAACTGTTTGCAGAAAGTTAAGAGCTAGATGACTTATAACAATGGTGCCCATCATGGGAAGGATTAATGTTTATCAGTGGGATTTTTCTAAGGATTGCATTTCTTAAAAGCAGAAATGTACCTTGCCATAGGGAAAAAACAGCACAGGGTCTTGCTTTATAGGATCCAAATCTCATACGTGTTTTTAAACGGTCTGCTGTACATATCTGGTACATATCTGTCCAATACTTTATCATCTAACTTATACCTAATCATTTGCTCGATTTAACTTGTCTGTCCTGGGTTTCAGGCTGGCCTCCCCCCCCCCCAAAAAAAATCCATATCTAGATAGACCAAGAGTCAAATCTCAGATTCTATTCATGCAAGGTTTTCACTTTAAGCTGCATTTTTAGAAACTTACTAATTTCTCCCCCCCCCCAAGACTCAGAAATAATTGTAACATACTAAGAAAAATGTGTTTTCTTCTAAAATAGCTGCCCCTCTTTTTCAGGTGAAACCGACAGAAAACATCGTGTGTACGGGAGCCCTCCTGTTTCTCTACACTGGCGATTTCTACTTGAACATCAAATTCCATGAAGACAACTCCAGTCGAGAGCTCCCCCACTCCTGGTTCTGCCTGCCCAGCATTCACATCCGTGCTGTGAATTCTGTGATCCAGACTAAGCTGTAAATGTACCGTGTAACATTGCATTAGGCACCATGCTTCGCTAGACTGGGCATGGCCTCCCTTTGACCTCGGTCTATTGCTTTCCCCTCTGAGATTTCTACTTACTCTTTAGAGGTGTATTCAGGCGCTTTCCACTGTTGATTAATAATGATGGGACCACTGTGTTTTGTTATTTGAAAATAGATGTGGCTAATTGTAGTGAAGAATTGGATTTCCCTTACTTTTAACAGAGTGATTTTCCTGTCTTTCACTCCCCCAGATTTCATTCTGTTCTTTCCTCTTGATTTTTTAAGGAATAGTTTGGAACTTTTCCAGATCCATAGCAAATGCAGACTCAACCCCCTTCTTCCTTAACCTGCAGCTTCCCTTGTTTCCTCCTGGCTCACAGTTCACGTAGATGTGGGCGAATCCTAATTGGATGGGCGTTCTAGGTCCAGCTTCTGGTATTGCTGACACCAAGTCGGATCGCAGCCCAAAGTGGAACAGCCGGTGGTCACCTTGGCTGCTTTCTCATTCAGCTCAAATTTCCAAAGTGTTTGGCAGAGTTTGAAGACCAGCCCCTCTGTGGTTGAACGAGTTGGGGACCCGGAACTCATTAGAAAGTTTTCTTGGCAAAGCATATGGCAAGGAACAAGGATGGCTGGCCCTTTCCAGGAAGAAGATTTGAGAAGAGTCCAGAATGCATACATTCTCTCTGCTCTCCCATTTTTACTCCTCTCCACTTTGCTGCTCTATACTGATTTAAGTACTGAATTTCCTGATCTGGCATCTCCAGACTGAAATAAGAGGAAAGGGTTACAAAGTGTTCAAGTACAACACATTGCATTCCCCATTCACTTGTACTACTGTCACTTACTTCCACTACTCTCTCTCTCTTTGGCTTCCACTGTAAACATGACATTTGTCAAAGTGTGGGGCCATTGCTTGCCACGCAGGCGGTGTCACCGACCAGTTGAGCCAGCTTTGCTTGGAATTCTCTAGGGACAAGTTGCCACGTAGGTCACAGTTGCCTAACCTTGTCAATTTCTGAGTCACGCTGGGCTTGGTGTCGTGTCCTGTGCAATTTCACAGGCTTGTCTTTTCAACTAGCAAATTTTCAAAGCACAAAGTGCGTGCATAAAAAGCCACATAAGACATAGTAAGAGTGTTTAATCTGATCTTCAAGGGCGACGTTTTACTTTGCTTTAAAAAGACAAGTTTTTCTTTTTAAAAAATCTTCCTACAAAGGCCCCAAATCCTGTTTCCACTGCGGGATGCGGATAGTTGGGAATCTGAAAGTAGATTGAAACGGGTACGCATAGTGACTTCATTGTGTACAAATATGGGTCTGAATTCATTTACAGGAGAAAAATCACAGATACTGAATGGAATGGCTATATAAGCCAGTCACATGGGCACTTGCATGAGAAATGGCTTTCTCTGCGCACGCTTTTAGGGTGATTCTCTTAATGCCATGTTTGCACAGAAGGTTTCTTCTTCTGATCTGGCATTAATTGGGAGGCCTGGGGGCTTATAAGAAATTAGTCCTTACTGTATTGTGTAGCAAGGGAGTCCGATCTCTCCCACTGCCTTGTTTTTGAAAGGAATGGTTTTCTGTATCTTTCACGTTGTTTCATCTAATGGGGGCCTTCAGATAATGGTCCCTGCTTGCAGAAAAATAATGGTTTGCAGCGCATGACCCAGGGTCCCTGGAAAATGCCACACTAGAAAACACCTCTGGGAAATGGAACCTTTGCTCCAGGTTATCAGCATTTATTTGAGTTTTATTTAGATTGCATCAGAATTTGACTGCACTCTTGATTGGAGGTATAAGTCTACAGATCTTTAGCATATCACTTAATTTTTCACTTCCCCTTGGATATACACATGCTAGTTTATATAACAAGAAAGTGAGAGAGTTAAGGTTAGAGACATTAACTTTCTCTTTTTAGGGAAAAAAAAACTCATTCTGCACTCCCCCAAAGTCTTTTAGGAGATGCTTCATCTGCTCTGTAAAACGGTTGCTTAAATAGGCGGAGAACCCACATGGCATTTTAAAGCATATTGTCAAAAATTTTAGAGAAAGCTTTCTCCGGCTACTTTTGATCAGCAAAGTGCTATGTAAATTGAACGTATTATTTACTAATCCCAGTCCTAACAAGGTTTCCAGATGGGTGAATGTTTCCTTATGGTTGAAATTGCTGGTGGTCTTTGTTTGCAAATTCCTGCAATAATGGCAGCACAAATTCACATTTTAAAAAGTGTTGTGTTCCTTCCACCTTGTAGTCGACTCTGCAGCTGCTCTCCTGGAGGATTTGCTGACTCATAGATATTGTTGTGTGCAAGGTGACTTCTGAAGTCTGTTCCCTTATAGAAATGTAGCATCTTCCCATTCTCTTAGCTTTAGTGATTATCTGCTTTGGTCCTCTTCCAGCTTTCTTGTTTCCTTGCATGCACCTGAGCAAGAGAGAGGAAGTGGACTGCTCTGCGAGGTTTGGAATGCTGAAGATTTCTAGCTGGAAGTAAACCTCCTATTGTGTTGCCCTTTGTTTCACGGGAACATATTCCAAAAGAATCCGCTTCATCTACTTAATATAACAAAATCCATCTGAAGTTGTTACTTGAAATTGGACTTGTGATCAAATGTACTAGCAAGATGTAGGTGCAGATATTTTATGATAGCTCTCCCCCCTCCCAATATGATATGTAATAGGCCAAGTTCAACTTCTAGTTTTGATGCAACCCTACTTCGGTTAGTGAAAAACACTTATTTGATTTAAAGCGTGTTACACACTGAGCTCCATTTGGTGTATTGTCTGGTGGAGACACTTGCGGCATATGTAAACTGAAGTTACCAAATAAATGAGTAGCTTTTGTACCGTATATTGGTTTCCCTCCCTTATATGTATATATTTCTGTTTTTTGATCTTATATCTTGTAATGACACGACACCTGAGCTGCTGGAACCAGGTAGCATCTGAGTGCTGAGACCACTTAGGAAAGTTTCAGTAATTTGTTGGTCTGGAATTCAGTACTATGCTATAAAGTGAAACTTGTCAAAATAAAAAACGAACCCCTGACAGCGTAATACTGCTTTTTATTGGTCCATGGTTACCTCCAGGTTTTAAAACTTACTAGTGTGTCTTTTCTACACTCAGGACAGCATCTTCCTACAAACAGGTAATATCACAGTATGTTCCATTGACTGTTCTTGCCTAGCACAGCGTCCAATTTTAATCTTTGACTTGGGTGATATGAGGATTGCCATGTTCCTCAGTGCTTCTGCTCCAAGCACATATGGAGGCTATGTGTTTTGACTAAAAGACCACAAAACAGCCATTTGCTCAGGGTTTTCAAGCCTGTTGTCTGTAAAGATGGAGGAAGGCAATAGATTTGACATCCTTTTAGATGCAACCTGGCATCACCACACCTCAAGCTGCCTATTAAAGCTTTAAGACTCTGTTAACTGAAATCACTACAGCTTCCATGAGTATAACATTTGGCCAAGATGACCTTCGAATTGTGCTGCCTCCACGTTTTGTAAGGCCTAGCCTGAGGAGCAGTTTGGAAGGACTCACCACTGTCCACTGCAAAAAGCTTCCATCACTGAGCAGGGATTTGAACTCAGATCTCCTGGGTCCCAGCTGGACATTGCATCCACTACATAAGGGTGGCTGTCAGGAAGACCTTACCACAATGTAAATGGAACTGCAACTCTACATGTCAGATTTGGGGAGTCCTTCAGAGAAGGACAGCAGGAGGCAGGTCTGACTCCTCAGCCATGAATTCTCATGGCCCAGCTCCATTGAAATGAATGAGCACATCATAAAAGCTTTACTGTATTATTCTTCTATTCATCTGGATTCGGAGCACAGGAAACCACGAGGAAAGCTTATCACATTGCAGCCATTCTAAAATTACAGGGAGAGCCGAAATGTAATAAACAGTATTCTTCCTCCTGCTTTTTGCTGCCCCCATGGGCAATGCTGTACTGTTTTGTCAGCTGCTGCCCCATGATCTATCTCTGTGTACATCTTGTACATTAATGGGAAAGTGTCAGCCATCATCATGATGGGTTTTTAACTAGACTCTGTTGATTGAAAAAATTGACATCACCCTCTTGCTTTGAAGGCAGAGAGAAGTACAGCCGTTTGTGAGAAAATCAGGTGCAGATCACAGAACAAACAGATGTTGGAGATCAAATCTGGGAAACCTGATTAGCCGTATCGGGTGGGGGGGCGCTGTAGGATGTGCCTATCTCTAGCCCATGAGGGCCTTCTTTAAATATTTAACAGTACTTAAATTCTACGAATTTCCCCTTGCTGTCCCATTCTCACTTTTTCTGTGTCTTTGTTATGTCCCTCTTATGTCTTCCTCTTGGATGACTTTGAAAGCTTGTTTCAAGAAACAAATACAGTCGTGCCCCGCTTTACGATTACCCCGTTTAACGACGAATCCGCTTGATGGTTAGGTTTTTGCGATCACAAAACGATGGTTTGAATGGGGGTTTTCCGCTTTGCGATGATCAGTTCCCTGCTTCAGGAACCCATTTTCCTTTGCAACAATCAAAAATAGCTGATTGTCGGGTTTCAAAATGGATGCCGGCTGAAGAAAATCCCCCCCCCGCTATGCTTAGGGACGGATTCCTTGCTGCACAGGCACAAAAAAATGGCTGCCCCTATGGAGGATCTTTGCTGGATGGTGAGTTTTCAGCCCATTGGAACTCATTGAACGGTTTCAATGCATTTCAATGGGCTTTTTTATTTCGCTTTACAACGTTTTCTGTCTACAGCGATTTCGCTGGAACGAATTAACATCATAAAGCAAGGCACCACTGTAATGCCTTCAGCCCCTTTTATGTAGACGTTTCTGTTTAAGTGAGTGGAGCAAGTCAACTGTTAGTTGCATGAACATCCGGCACTGTTTCAAGCCAGGTTAGGCCGTTTGTCCACCTAGCCAGCAAGGTTTCCACAAACTGGCAGCAACAATATGGGATTTAAGGCAGAGCTTGGTCCCACCACCTGGGATGTTGTCATTTTACCTGTCAGGGTCTGAATCTACCACCTTCAGGCAAAGCGCATGGTGGCTTCCGGAGCGAGGGTCCTTTTCCAGATGATTTGTTTGGGTTGTAATGCCACAAATGACCTAGAACACCTATTTTCCATGGGGGACCATATGGCCCCTTGGGGGGGGGCCCTGGCAAATTTGAAGGAGGCTTCAGACGGAAAACACCACCATCTTATAAGGTTCATTGTGTGATGCAATCCTGATTCGGCCCATGTTTCTTTTATATTGCCTTTTTGGCCACGGCCAAAAAAAAGGTTGACAATGGCTGACCTCTTTTCAGACACAAAAGGAAATAGAGCCATACCGTATTGACTTCTATGGACCCCAGGCAATATGAAGCCTCCGGATAAGCCAGATTTATTAGCCCTGTTCAGGCATTCTTATTAGGGAACGTTCACCACACATTCAGGGGAATGATGTGGCCCCATCCTACTCCGTCATCATTTCCTTCTCCCTGAAAATGTAGAGGAGGATGGGTTTCAACAGAAGAGCATCTGCTGTCCTTGGGGATCCATCACACAAAAATCAACCCTGGAAAAGTTGTTTTAATTCATATTCCTTTCCCGTCCCCCAATCCCAAAATAGTGAAGCTTGTCCTGCTTTGATTCTGTATCCTTACTTTACTCAGGGCAGTGTAGATTCCCTGGTAGGAATTCTGAATAGGGAAGAATGTAAATTAAATATCGTGATAAGAAGGGAACCTATTTCAGATGAAGGGCCAGATCTAATTGTAGGAAGTTTCCCACTCTTTTTAGTGATGGAGGGAGCAATGGCAAAAAGGTAGGATCAAAATACTATTTATTTATGTCAAGACACTAGAGCAATAAGAGGCCTCTCCGTCTTTTAGAATGAGGGAAGAACTTTAGAAAAACTAAGAAGCCATCAAATGAGAGGGAAAGGGTGTCTGTTTGTAGTGCAAAAGAATTCTGCCTCTCTTCTGTACTTAGTTTAATCTCCTCACAACTCTGTAAGACAAGTCAACTATTATTATCCCACTTGACACATAGAGGAGCAGATGTGAGGATGTGTCCAAAGACTGATTCGAAGGAAGGAAATGCAGAACAGCGCTTGTGCAGAGGTGCGTCGGCCTGACTCCTCTGAAGGTGATTCACTGTGTTGTGCGATTAACTGATCTAGTCAGACCAAATGCAAAAAGACAGAAAGAAGGTTTGCCTTCCAGTGAAGACCGACTGTGGAATTTAGGAACCAAAAGCACTTGCACACCATTGAATCTGATTCTAAAGGAGGAACTGGAAGTTAGAGCAGTAGCTTATTCCACACAGGTGCTGGACACCGGTCTCCCATAGATGGATGCTCAAGTCTCAAAGGAGTTTTCAATTGTGACAACACTGAATCGGCTTAGATTTCTGAGTTCTCCACCACAAGATATAAGGAAGATCAACAGCTTGCCTGTCTTTAAGAAAAGAAGGTCACCTCAGAGTCATGCCAATGGTGTTTAACCACAAAAGGCAGTATTTGGGGGCAAAGAAGAAGGGGAAGACGAAGGGAGTGGTCTTCACGTTTTGTTTGCCGGCTTCCCACTTTATAAATGAAGTGCTCGACTGGATCTCATTATTTAGGTAAGGGATCTTCTGCCCAAGCGGCGAGAGAAAAAGCATTTGATGGATTCAAGCAAACTGAACCACATCGTTTCTGGAAATGCATCTTTAACTGAGACTAGCAATGCACCAGTTCTGCTTTTGGATGGTGGCCAAACAGTTGTCAGAGAGCCCGCCCTCCCGTCCTCTGGGGACTGAAAATCAGAATTATATGTTTCTGCAGCACAGCTTTCAAGCTGCCCTGAGGTAGCTCGGGGAACAGGCAAAGCGGAGCACTTTTGCTGAGGGGAAAAAAAATAATGATTATTTTTATATCTGTAGTGGAAACAAAGCAATTTTTAAAAAACCAAACAACCCACCAACAGGTGTGGATCTCTGTGTTAAAAATATGTGGGGCCTTTTAGAGACACAGGTGCTGAAACGCGATCAATCCAAGAAAAATCTTCGTTTGTCTTCCTGTAGCCAGTCTCTGGAGAGGTGTTAAAACCATTACCCCTTCCAGATCTTGTTGCCAACAAAAAAATACCTGGCAATGTTGCTTGGGGAATCCAATAAGAAGATGGAGTAGAGATCTTAGACCCAGACAGCAAGAAATCATCTTAATGATCTTCTTGACTGTGCAGTAAGGCTCCTATAATAATTAGTGCTGATCCATTTTCATTAATACCCTTAATTTAAAAGCTCTGCCTCTTCTTTTTGCTCCTTTTTTTCTACTGACAATTGACATCCTCATGGCTATCTGGATGCAGAAGCCATAAACAGGGATGTTGCGCTGCACCCCTCTTCTTCAGCCAAGACGGTCTTCTCCTTCCTCCATTTCTTGTTCCTTTCTTCCACCTTGAAGGATCAGCTATAATAATCTGGGCTTTTCATTTCTTGGCACGTGATCAAAGTATTCTAGCTTTCTGTACTTGCATTCAGTACTTCTAATAGTTTTTGTTGTTGTTGATCTCTCACTTTTGTTGTTGTTGATCTCTCACTTAATGCCGGAAATTCTTAGCACCCAGTGGCAAATCCATATTTCATATGCTTCTGTCTTTTTTTATTGCCCCCCATAGTATTCCCCAAGCCCATACCATACAACAGAACCAAGAGTACCTGAAGGCACATTTTCACAGCTAGTTTTAATGTTTGTTGTATATTACATTGTCATGTTAAGGAAACTCCTCCGACCACTTCTGTCCTGACACCAACTGAGTGGTTATAATCTCTCTGTTCATTGAACCAAATTCCAAGAGATGTATTTGTCAGTATGAGCCACACTTCTGTTATGCATCATTCATTGGATTTCTTGACTCTTGATTTTTAGATTTACCGGGAAAGCAAATGTTAAGAAAAGAATATTCCTTCTTACTTCGCTGATTTATTGAGTGACCTTTTTCAGATCATCTCAACTGTCAGCTAATAATACTATATCATCTGCATATTGGATGTAGCTGATAACCTCCGCTCAGACTGGCATATTATTATTTGAATCAGGAGATGCTTTTCTTGACACTTTCTTAAAGCTTGGCTTTATGCTGCAGAAATATTTCAGCGAAGCAAGCCCTGACTAATACCATGTTCTTATATTCAGCATGCCATCATATGCAGAGTTGACACATACAATGCAGAGAGCCCAGGCTTGTTCGACATGTGTTCTTAGGAGCACCGGAGCTGTTTCTGTGCTACAAAGGGGTCTTTCCCAAATTTTGTGCCCTGCCAGGGAGAGTGCCATTTGACCTGCTAATTCGAGAGGAGAAACGTGGCCATGCGCACTGTTGCATGATGCTGAAGTGGCAGCCATGCGTCTGTGGCAATGCAATGAGTAAAAGGGCAAACCAGACAGGAAAGCTCTTTTAAACAAATGCACCCCATAGGCATATTGTTCACAGACATACCTACACTGTAGATCACACTATGCGGGAGCAGTTGTAAGGGTGCTGGACCATAAATAATGGGTGTGGGGTCTCTGTTTCAGCTCCCCACTCCCATTTGTGAAACATGCTCATTGTTTTACTTGTGATGAGATGGAAAGACCTTCCCTTTTCCTGGGACTAAAGACCTCCTTGCAGAAGGATTACCTGGAATTACCTGTTACATAGACAGCCCAACGATGGCTTCAAGTAATAATATAGAATGGGGAGAATAGCACCAGAAATTTAATTCCTCCCCCTTAATTCCTTTTCTGTGCTACCATTTTATTGAGCAGAATCAACTTCTTTACTTTAAATCTTGTGAAGTTGGGGGAATATTATCATTTAAGGGTTCTGTGTCAAATTTATGAACAGTTGGATTTGGGGGAAGAAGCCTCATTTGCATTTTCACCAGTTATACATTCTCTTTCCCATCCTTTTATAAAATCACAAATCGCTAAACCTTTAACAACATCGGAGAGTCTTATTTTGCAATCTGAAAAAGATAGTAGAGATCTACTCCATGGCCAAAGAGCCCGAAAAACCCACAACAACCTAGTAGAGATCTCCCCTCAAAGATGTATTTATTTATTTTATTTTATTTCATTTTATTTTATTTATACCCCGCCCATCTGGTCTTACAACCACTCTAGGCGGCTATGCAATTCCATTCGACATTTCCTATCAGAGTCTTAACATGGAGCAAAAACAGGGTGTAGGGAAATGGTCTAAACACTCTTTTCTGCTCCTCGCTGGAGAAAAAGACCCTTATGAATTTGATCTCTGCCACTATTCATGAGCATATCATTAAGATAATAAATAGTTGGCACTTGACTCTATGAACTAGTTCCATTGACAAAAGCTTTAGTACCAAGCGTGGTGGTGGAGAAGTCCAGGTTCTTATTACTATTTGTAGTGGATTTGCCCAGTTATTACTGTATTCTGTTTTCAACAATTCTCTTTAAAAAGACAGAAAATATGATTGAGGAGTCCCTACATGCACCCACCACATTGGCTGTCTTCCTACCCTGCTTCCCCAAAAATAAGACCTTAGAAGGAAGGGACATCCAAATGCCAGATGCAAGGGAAGCAGTATCGGGAGACAGGTATCTAGTTGTCCTGTGTGCTCCCAGAGGCATCTGGTGGGGCCACTTGTGAGATACAAGAAGCTGGACTAGATGGGCCCTTGGCCTGATCCAGCACAGGGCTCTTCTTAGGTTCTTCTGTTTATAGCTAGAACACAGACAACTCTTTTATATCTCTCTGTGCCACCTTTTGGAAAGGAGGCATCGCTTTCCTCCTCTAATATTTAAGAAAGTGCTTTCTTTAAAAAAGAAACAGGAGCATATTTTTAGGATCTCTGAAGAGCAGTGGAGGGAACCCAGGAGTGCCACTACAGCAATGTCAGGCTGAAAATCACAACAACCTGGGCCCTGCTCAAAGATGAATAAATTCTCTCCTCGTTCTGAAATATGAGCAATACAAATCAACCCGCCTTCAGAAAGCCGCACATGAAAGTCTAAACCAAAATGTAGAACATTCCCTTTTTAAAAGGAACGTTGAGTTTTGAGACCGCAATGCTGAGGCTGGTTGAGACAGCCAGGTTCCTCTTAGCACTGCTCCAGTAATTCATTGTGGGTGCGTTGTTATTAATGTGTCACATCGTCCTTACTGAGTCACGGAGAGAGAGAAAAAAATACAGAAAAATACTGTACAGTTGCAGGATGTAAGGAGGCTTCTGTTGGGAAAAGTAAACAATTCTAGTGAGAACATGAAAGGGCAAATTCAAAGAAAATAAGGAAGGGAGAAGGGAAGTGCCCCAAATCTAGCATATTTTACACCATATCCTAGGATCCCTACTGGGATCTGCCACACATTAACTAAGCTGCCACCAACCATTCCCTGTAAGAAGTCACACAGACCAGGGATGGATTTTTAAACAATAAAAGAATAAGGTTTATTTAAATACACACAGGGAAAAATAAAACGATCAGGTGAATAAGATAAAGTAACGTGGCTTATTCTCATTCATACATGCATACAGCTTGGTTCACACAGAACCCTTAACTTGAAGCACAGACCCTGAACCTATCAGCTCTGGCTAACCAACAGACACCTGAACCTATCAGGTTGGTACTCTGACACACAGTAGTACCCTGTCTGACACACAGACTCCCACACCAGCTTCTTCTTCCCAGCTGCTGCTTCGTCACATCCCAGCGTCTCCCTACACGCATCACATATATATACAGTACAGCCCCTCCTCCTGATGTCCCGCCTTCCACTCCCCATAGGATGGAACTTTCCCTCCAAACCCATGACAGACAGGTAACATCAGTGCTGTATGTAACACCTCCCCTCTTTATAAGTTGTTTTGTAGGGGGAAAGCTAAGGTGCTTTTTCCCAAAAAACAACCTGGATAAAACACACAACAACAGTTATACATACCATATCATACTTACTTATACTTACATTCTAAGTTAACCATAGCAATTAGGCATTTAAACATTTACCATATACATTACATCAATTTACCTTTATTCATACAAACCAAGTTCAAAAAACAGGTACATTTAACTTTTTGTCATCAATATATATACATAGTCTATGTTTCTTTTGCCGTCTTCATTCTTCAGGTCTTCTTGACAAGGCGTCAGCAACACAGTTCACTGACCCTCTGACCACCTTCACTTCAAAGTCATAGTCCTGTAGGTTTAAAGCCCACCTCATAAGTTTGCTATTGTGGGTTTTCATTGTCTTTAACCATTGCAATGGTGAATGGTCAGTGCACCGAATAAAATGTCTTCCCCAGATGTAAGGCTTGGCCTTCTGGATCGCGTAGACTATGGCCAAACACTCCTTCTCCACGGTTGCCAAATGTCTCTCACCTTTTTGAAGTTTCCTACTCAGGTAGGACACTGGATGCTGGTCACCATTCTCATCCTCCTGGCACAGAACTGCTCCTACCCCGCTGTTAGACGCATCGGTGTAGATGATGAACTCCCGGTCGAAGTCTGGAGCACGCAGCACTGGATACTGGACGAGCGCCTCCTTCAATCTCTGGAACGCTGCCTCACAGTCGCTGGTCCACGGAATGCGGTCATCAGTCTTCTTCCTCGTCAGATCGGTCAGCGGAGCCGCAATCTCGCTAAACCTCGGGACGAACTCCCTGCAGTAGCCCACCAACCCAAGAAATGATTTGACTTTTTCCTTGGTGTTGGGTCTAGGCCAATCACGAACGTCTTCTGTTTTGGCCTCTAGGGGTTTTATCACTCCTCCCCCTACTATGTGACCCAAGTATTTAATCTCTGGGCTACCCAGCTGCAGTTTGTTCTCTTTGCAGAGCCTAGGCCAAAGCACTTCCTTCCCTGGGTCAAAGCGCCTCTCCCCGGCTCTCTGGACACACCAGGCTTTCTTTCTGACCTTTTGAGCCTGCAGGGTCTCTGCTGCCAGCTCTAGGCTTCTCTTTAGGTCAATCATCAAGGTGTCTATGTATGTCACAACGTCTTGTGGGTCATCCTGGGTGATCTGCTCCCAATTTTGTTTGATCAAATCAAGGGGCCCTTTCACCCTTCTCCCAAATAAAAGTTCAAATGGACTGAACCCGGTACTGGCTTGTGGCACTGATCGATAAGCAAACAAAAGGGATTGCAGCTTCTGGTCCCAATTGTTTGGATTCTCTGCCAAGTAAGCCCTAATCATGCGCATTAGAGTCCCATTGAACTTCTCAGTTAACCCATTACTTTCAGGATGATAGGCAGTGGTTTCCTTGTGCTTAATTCCACAGATTTGCCATAAGCGTTTCATGAGCTTTGATGTGAACGATGCTCCCAAATCTGTGATTATTTCTGAGGCAAATCCCATCCTGGACATATACCCCACCAAGGCATCTGCCACTGTGTTAGTTTCAATGTTAGTCAAGGGTATGGCTTCAGAGTACCTCGTGGCATGGTCCACAATGGTGAGAATGAACCTGTTCCCCCTCTTTGTGGCCTTGGGCAAAGGTCCCACAATATCCACCCCTATGCATTTGAACGGAGTGTCAATCACAGGCAAAGGGCACAACTTTGCTTTGGTCCTGTCACGGTTATTCCCCTGCCTTTGACACACATCACATTGTTTACAGAACTCCCTGATCTGCTTCCCTATGTCAGGCCAGTAGAAATTCTGTGTGATTCTCTGCTGTGTTTTGTTCACCCCTAAGTGCGCAGCAAACATGTCAGAGTGCCCCCTTTGTAAGATCATGGGGCGATACTTTTCAGGTACCACTAGCTGACTTCTGATCCCATCTCCCCCTTTTGAGATGTTCCTCAGGGTCTCTCTATATAAAATCCCCTTTTTCTCCAGAAATCTCACTGGGGTTTCAGGTGTTAGCTGGGCGTCAGTCACCTGTTCAAAACACTTTTGGAGAGTGGCGTCTGCCTTTTGCTCTTGGCCAAATCTGCTGTCTGTGGTTAAGGTTTCCACCACAGCTTCTGAACTCCCCTCTGCTTCCGTCTCTGGCTCATCATTACCCCCCTGAACTGTCCCCGTGGTGGCTTGTGAGCGTGTAATCACTAGCACCCGTTTCACATGTTCAGCCAGGTCATTTCCCACGAGCACGGCTGCTGGCAGAGTCGATGAAATCGCTAGCCGCCAAACTCCCCTCCAGCCTTGAAAGTTCACAGGTACCTCCGCGACTGGCAGAGAGATCACCTGCCCCTCAATCCCTGCCACCTTCATGCTCTCATTTGGGATTACATACTCCCTAGGAATAATATCTGGATGGCACAGGGTCACCTGGGAACAAGTGTCCCGCAGCCCCCTATACTGACGGTCAAGTATTCCTACGTCCACCCCTGCTGTTTCAAACAACTGGGAATCTGTCCTCACCAACAGGCAGCGCCTGACTTCTACAAGAGGACCATTTTCCTCAGCCTGATCAGCAGAGGTAGCTGTTCCAGACTGAGTAGCCATGGCAACAGGCTCCCTCAGTGACAATGAGCCTTGCTCTTTCTGGACACAGAACACAGCTTTTGGCTTGGTTCCACTCGACTCCTGAGGCACCATTCCTTTTAGCTGCTTTAATTTCTCACACTCTGAGATTAGATGACCCTTTCCCTGACAGAAATAACATTTTCTAGTGTATTTTGATTCTCTCTCATCTTGTTTTGGTTTTCCCTCCAAAATCTGAGGTCTTGGTTTCATGTCTGAGGGCTTCCCTTCACCATGGGCCCCTCCCCCTTGCTGGCTTTTCCCTGGTCCCTGAGAGTACTTGCTGTAGGTTTCTTTGGGTTTTCCTACACATTTCTCCTCACCTAAGGGCTTTCTTATCTGGTGAATAAAATCTGCAATCTCGGCGGCTTCTGCCACAGATTTTGGTTTCCTTTCCCTCACCTGGAATTTCAATTCCCCATGCAGGACTGAATAGAACTGTTCCAGCGCTATCAAATCTTTAAGCTGTTGAAAGGTCTCTGTCCCCTCCTGAGATAGCCATTTCTCAAGCAGCCTCACCAATTGGGCCCCCACTTGGGTAAAAGTCTGCTCTGGCTTTTTGGTGATTGACCTAAATCTTTGTCTCAGCTGTTCCGCATTTATCCCATGTCTTGCAAACACCAGTTTTTTAAACTCTGCAAAATCTTTCATCAGTTCCTCAGGCATCTCGGCATAGACCTCAGCCAGGCTACCACTGATTAAAGATCGCATGATGGTCATCTTCTCAGTTTCCCTCACTGAGAAGTCCACAAACGCTCTTTCCACTAAGGAAAAGAACACCTCAGGACAATCTCCCTTGTGGTACACAGGGAATTTCTTCAGGTCAGCTTTAGACAATTGGCCTCCCTCAGAATCCCTATTGTTATTATTGTTCTGGTTCATCAGTTCCAATTTTCTTAATTCAAACGCCATTTTCTCTCTCTGCAATTCCCTCTCCATTTCCATTCTCTCTCTCTCTAATCTTTCTTCTTTTTCCAATTGCCTCATCCTCAGTTCATGCTGTTGGGCTATGAGCAATTTTCTGAGCTCTGGGTTCTGTTCTCCCGTGCTGTCACCTTGCACTGAGCCAAATTCATCCTCAGAACCTTGGTCAACCTGGGGGTCTTTCACTTCACCCATTTCTGCCATCTGGCTTCGAGTCAAGGGCATAATCCCCCCTCAGAACAGGCTGCTTTAAAAAGTCAAGCCTCAAAATAAAACGACCACTTTTTTTCTCTTTTGCCTCAGAACCAGCTTTCTATAGATTGCTGCTGTTCTTCAGCACTTAACTTGCAACTGTAGCGAGCCAGAGTCTACCCCCCTCTGCTGGGCCTCTCAGCAGGCAGGCTAGATCACTGTTACTATACAGTTTTGCCTCAGCTTTTTTCCCGCCAAAAACAGGCTGCCTCAGAGCACCCTAATCTAGTCTCCCCAGTTGGCACGTTCTTCTACTAGCGCACCTCCCCGTGAGGTACACCTAGAAGATTACCTACGCGCCTCAGATTGTCCCTGACTAGACCCCCCTTGCTCTGGGCACACTTGCCAAGGCTTTGCTGGACTGCTGGACAACTGGACCAGTCGTATCCCACACGCTGGACACCAATCAATGTGACAAACCCAGACCTACTGGGATCTGCCACACATTAACTAAGCTGCCACCAACCATTCCCTGTAAGAAGTCACACAGACCAGGGATGGATTTTTAAACAATAAAAGAATAAGGTTTATTTAAATACACACAGGGAAAAATAAAACGATCAGGTGAATAAGATAAAGTAACGTGGCTTATTCTCATTCATACATGCATACAGCTTGGTTCACACAGAACCCTTAACTTGAAGCACAGACCCTGAACCTATCAGCTCTGGCTAACCAACAGACACCTGAACCTATCAGGTTGGTACTCTGACACACAGTAGTACCCTGTCTGACACACAGACTCCCACACCAGCTTCTTCTTCCCAGCTGCTGCTTCGTCACATCCCAGCGTCTCCCTACACGCATCACATATATATACAGTACAGCCCCTCCTCCTGATGTCCCGCCTTCCACTCCCCATAGGATGGAACTTTCCCTCCAAACCCATGACAGACAGGTAACATCAGTGCTGTATGTAACAGTTATTAATGTGTCACATCGTCCTTACTGAGTCACGGAGAGAGAGAAAAAAATACAGAAAAATACTGTACAGTTGCAGGATGTAAGGAGGCTTCTGTTGGGAAAAGTAAACAATTCTAGTGAGAACATGAAAGGGCAAATTCAAAGAAAATAAGGAAGGGAGAAGGGAAGTGCCCCAAATCTAGCATATTTTACACCATATCCTAGGATACATCAGCCAAAACCGATAGACCAGGCCATGAGCCCCTTTTATAATAGCCAAATCACACGCAACCCCATGCCACATTTGCTTAAAAAGGCAATCTCAACAGCAGAAACACATTTTAAAAAGAATTATTTTTTTTTTCTAGAATATAATTCTAACCTAATATTTAATGTGATGGTTGTACTCGTATCTGGGCAATCAATAAATGTTGAAAACCTTCACGGTGAAATTGCAACAAGTGCAACTGTAAAAACAATTGCAACAATTTCTGCAGGGGTCACCCTCACCCTCGGAAACAATTTGTGACCCCCCCCCCCCAGAGAGGCCATGACCCACAGATTGGGCACCCATGCTAGAGATTTTCCCAAACTTAACCAGCTGTCTGCTAGATGGAAAAAGGTTACGCCCGAGGTGTCTTGTCTTTATGTAAGGACAGCCAGAAGGGAGGGAATCTCATAGGAGGTAGCATCTTTGGAAACCAGGACCCTCCAGTAGTACAACCAAGGTGCAGCCAGGTGGGGGGGGCTCCCACCTCTGTAGGAGGCTCCAAGGTCAAAAGTGCCTCATTGTCGCACTCTGGGCCTCCCCATCTCTCTCCAAACCACCTCTCTCCAGAAAAGAATTGGAAAAAGGTTGCCTTTCATTTTTATGACCAGTCCTGACACTGCCCCTTAAAAATACTTCTTAAAATACTCAAGATGACACCGAACAGTACTGGCATTGCTGTTTAGAACTGAGAAGAGAAAAAGGAACTGTGGCGTTCACCCTTATTATGTTAAATAGTCGTGCATTATCCATGTTGTAGGTTAATGTTGTTGAGAGGTGGAGCCAAGGGAGAGATAAAAAGGCGGAGCCTGAGAGTGAACTGTCAGTCAGAGCAGAGTACAGTCAGAGTGGGAGAGAGTGTGGGGTCAGGAGAGACAGAGAGATTTGGGAGATCTTGGGTGTGATTAGTCAGAAGAGTGTATAGTAACTGTAAGATCAAATTGTGTTTTTGTTTAGTTGTTTAGTCATTAAGTCATGGCTGACCCCATGGACCAGAGCATGACAGGCCCTTCTGTCTTCCACTGCCTCCTGGAGTTGGGTCAAATTCATGCCGGTGGCTTTGATGACACTGTCCAGCCATCCCGCCCTCTGTCGTCCCCTTCTCCTCTTGCCTTCACACTTTCCCAACATTAGCGTCTTTTCCAGGGAGTCTTCTCTTCTCGTGAGATGGCCAAAGTCTTGGAGTCTCAGCTTCAGGATCTGTCCTTCCAGGGAGCACTCAGGGTTGATTTCCTTCAGAATGGATAGGTTTATTCTCCTTGCAGTCCAGGGGACTCTCAAGAGCCTCCTCCAACACCACAATTCAAAAGCACAAATTCTTCACTCTCTTTATGGTCCAGCTCTCACTTCCATACATCACTACAGGAAAAATCATCAAATAGAAGATTTTTATTGATGATTTAGAAACCTGAAGAAGATGCGTATGAATGATTACCAAACATCTGTAATCAATAAACCTGTTTTATTTAAAAGACAGTGATGAATGGACCTTCATCTTTCCTTAGGAAGGTATGTTGATTTAGGGATCAACTGGTGGCAGCGTGTGAAAAGGAGTTTGGTTTGCTTTCATGTGCTCAGTGGTTGGAAGATAACTAGGGGCAAACGCCACAGGAACATGGAAAAAGAATCCTCCTAAAATGGACTTTGGAGATCACCTTTGGAAAAAAAAACTATAAAGTATTATGTGTTACCCCGGCAACATTGTAAGTATTTCTTATTTGACTTTTGATATGTGAATAGCCAGATAATATGTGCAGTCAATTAGCTGAGTGATTTATGGCTCTGGCTGCAGACCCAGAGGTACAGGGTTCGATTCCCCACTGTGGCTCCTTGAGAGAGACTAGACTCAATAGCTGCCCCTTCCAGCTCTGCAGTTCTAAGATTATTATTGAACTTTTGGATAGCTCAGTGGCTTAGGTCTCTGGCTGCAGAGCCAGAGATTGGGAGTTTGATTCCCCCACGGTGCCTCCTTGACAGCTGCTGGACTCCATGATCCATGGGGTCCCTTCCAGCTATGCAGTTCCAAGATTAAGACCCACAGTGACCCTTTTCAGTGTTTCCCAAATATAAATTCCCTTCCTCTTGAGGGAATTCTGGGACTGAGCAGCTTGTCCAAGTCCACACAGGATGGGTCTTCTTCTGGAAAGCCCAGTGGGGAACTGAACTCCCCACCTCTGGCTTTCCAACTTACTGAGTTATCCAGCCAGGTATACCCTATTTAGTCGTGTTTAGTCGTATGTTGTTTAGTCATTTAGTCATGTCACGAAGAGTCGGGCATGACTAAACAACATACCCTACTTAAAAGTAACTGTCTACGTACAGCTGTATGCTGTGTAAGTAGTTTCTTCATAGAATTTACAGAAGTTTCAGTTTCCTCTTCCTCCAGATTGTGAGATGTTGAGAAACAACAGGCAGGGCAGGCCGAGTGAACAAGTTTTCAGTTGGGACAATTTAGCTGAGAAAAGAAAAAACTGAACCAGTACGAGCCGGAGTCTATGAGCAAGCCTGCAAGCCGTTTGCAGTGGAGCTGAGATTCCACCTTATGAAATTTTTCATACATATGCAAGCTTTTTCCCACCACAGAACAAACACTGGGAAGGCTAGAAGGAAACAATACAATGATGGATTGTAACTTATATTGAATATGAAAAGCTCTCGTGTGGGTAGCGAGGATGTAGGAAAAAAAAAATAAAGAAATGGTAGAAGGGGCGGGGGAGGAAGAAATGCTATAGATATAATAAATGAAATTTACTCACCAGCTGTTTAGAAATTACATCGTAGACTTTACTGATTACGACAAAGGAAAAATGTGCCTATTATGACATGCAAACCAATGGTCCACAATTTCCTTTTTGTTTGACAAAAAAAAAAGGATACTTGGTAAAATATTAAAAATGCACAATACAGTGGGGTCTCTACTTAAGAACGTCTCTACTTAAGAACAATTCAACTTAAGAACAGCTCCATTTGCTAAATTTTGCTTCTACTTGAGAACAGAAATCCAAGATAAGAACAGGAAAAAAAAACCTTTCCTGCTCTTTTTTTAACCTTAGGTCATCTTAGGTTAAAAAAAAAAATTCTCCCCCTAGTGGTAGAGTACATATTAACCAGCTTGAACTAATGCTTCAATGTACGAACACACCTCTACATAACAAAAAAAAAAACAGCCAGAACGGATTAATTGGTTTTCAGTCCATTCCTATGGGAAATTTTGCTTCAACTTAAGAACGTTTCAACTTAAGAACACCATTCCAAAATGGATTAAGTTCTTAAGTAGAGGTTCCACTGTAGTTTCTATGGACGGAAAAGAGCAGATACGGATTAAATGGTTTTCAATGCACTCCTATGGGAAATGCAGATTCAGCATAAGAACTTTTCAACTTGAGAACCACCTTCCAATATGGATTAAGTTCTTAAGTAGAGACCCCACTGTAACCACAACAGCCATGGTGTTTAGAAGGAGTTTAAAGCCATGGGAAAACAGAAAGAGGTTTCCCTTGGATCAAAGAGGTAACAAAATATGTACCAAATGATGTTCCACAAGAGAAGACCTTTTCCTGGGTTGTATTCCACTTCCCCCCTTGAGGACCATAGTAGACTAAGTCTACTACATTGGGTCATTCACCGTCCCAAATCTGAAGTCACAGAGATCTTTAAAGAAAATGGATAGCATTGTGTCTAGTAACAGCTGGGAACCGACAGCCAAAATCCCAGGGCCAAATCCAACCTGCTCCCCCGATTTAGAAGCTGAATTGCACAGAGGATAACATGGAATTTTGCTGAAGCAGGAAATCCACAGATGGTGGATAATTCACCACTCTCCTTCCTGAGTGCTGACTGGAAGGACAGATCCAGAAGCTGAGGCTCCAAGACTTTGGCCATCTCATGAGAAGAGAAGACTCCCTGGAAAAGACCCTGATGCTGGGAAAGTGTGAAGGCAAGAGGAGGGGATGACAGAGGACGAGATGGCTGGACAGTGTCATCGAAGCGACCAACATGACTTTGACCCAACTCCAGGAGGCAGTGGAAGACAGGAGGGCCTGGCGTGCTCTGGTCCATAGGGTCACAAAGAGTCGGGCAGGACTAATAGGCTAAACAACAACAACCCCAAGGAAGTCCATTCTGTTAGGATGCATCTGTTGTTGTCAGGAAGTTGTTCATAACATTTAGCCAAAAATCTCATTTCTCATAATCTGAGCCCAGTGACTCAGGTGAGTCCTGTCCTCCATGGCCTTAGAAAGCAAACTTGCTCCATCTTTCACAGGACAGCCCATCAAATATTTGAAAATGGCTGCCATATCATCTCTCAACCTTCTGATTCCCACATAAAACACATTGAGTTCCCCTGTTCCCAGATCCTTCATCCCCTTGGCTGTCCTCCTCAGATTACACTCCACCTTCTTCAATGGTAGTGCCCAGAAACAGAGACTAGATGGCAGGTGAGACCTGACCAAGGAGAAGAGAAGAGTATGCTACCTCTCTTGAGGCAAAATCTATTCATGATGCCCCATCACCCTGTTGAAGGTGGTTTATTATGATGGCAGAGCCATGTCACAAATAACACTGCCATGCCCATTTCATACTTCCAAGATCTATGGGGATATTTGATTACTTTTGATGCATCTTGCAAACGCAATTTCACAAAATGAATATCTTCTTATTTGCATAACAGATAATATGAGCAATTACAACGACAGCAAAATGCTGTAATTTGTGCACCCAGTACCTTGGCAACAGCACCAATACAGAAGTTGCTTGTAGAATTTGCGAAGTTCAAGTGTCCCTTTGATTTCAAAGTCATACAAATATCCCAGATATCTTCCTCAGCCGGGTTGGGTATCCCGAACACAGGAGAATCTTCAAAACCCTGATATAAAATATCAATACAATTCTATGCAATTCATGAATTCATTAGGTAGATTCACCCCTCCAACAGAAACATAGAACATTTATACCTAAACCAAGTCAGCAAAGGCCTTAGTAGTCCCAACTGGCAACAGCAGCTCCAGACTTTTCATCTCTCCCACTCTGAGATTCAAAACTCTTATTCACAACCCTTCACTTTCTTAGTCCCAACCCTTTGGACTGAACCAATATTCCATAGAGGTTACACCAGCTGCCACTCATTTTTTATTTGTGCATCTGATTTTTTTTCTTACTTAAATGAAGAGCCTCCCATGTTCCCCACGAAACTTCACCCTGTAGTCATTGACAACACATTAGGGAGGGAGGGAGCGAGGGAGAGAGAGAGGAAAGAAAGGAAGGAAGGAAGGAAGGAAGGAAGGAAGGAAGGAAGGAAGGAAGGAAGGAAGGAAGGAAGGAAGGAAGGAAGGAAGGAAGGAAGGAAGGAAGGAAGGATGGAAGGAAGAAAGGAAGAAAGAAAGAAAGAAAGAAAGAAAGAAAGAAAGAAAGAAAGAAAGAGAGAGAGAGAGAGAGAGAGAGAGAGAGAGAGAGAGAGAGAGAGAGAATGATATTTCCTCATCTTTGTAAATGAAGATTCCCTACATAGAAAACTACCACTGAAGCTGTTCTAGAACTGGTCTGTTACATGTTCTCTTGATTGTGGTCGATCGTTGTGTTTCATAACCTTTCCCATGAACTGAAGACTAACTGTCCCTTTCAGCAAAATAGATGTTCATTGATCACATGAAGTACAAGAAGTATCCAGTTTTTCGAGGGCTGTATTTGGTATTTCATTGTAGCTTTACAATGACCGCTCTAATGAGAAATGGCTTTGATTTATGAAGTTGGTAATAACCAGAGGGTCGATTAGTGTGCAATGTACTCTATTGCGTGGCATGTCCCCTCGATTGATTGATCGTATGATCGTTATATAATTCCTTATGATTTTTTTCCCCTTATGGAATAAAAGAACGACAGTAGAAAACAGAGAAAATAAATCAGGAAACAAGGAAACGGTTGCTGAGAACAGTTTGTCTTGCTTTTATCTCAGTTTTTCAACCTGCAAACTTTGAATGGCTTTGATGACCCTTTCAGCAAGGATGTGCCTTCTACTGACTCACAGCTGGCCATCTGCTCCAAACGGCCCTTGTAGCAGAATGAGGACAGGAGAATGAGCACAGAGAGAGAAGGCAGGAGAACAGAGAATCAAACAGATGGAGATGTAGATGGAGCAGACCATTATGTTCTACATTGGAGTGCATTTTTCCCATGCAAAAGTGGCCAAGGGTGGCTCCCACCATCGCAGACAAGGCTGGGAAAGAGTCTTGCCCCAAACCATGAAGAACATCTGCCTGGCAGCTGTAAACAAGACTTGGTGGATAGCTTGTGCTGGGGACTGAAGGAAGGAAATGCAACCTCATTAGTTCTTCTGGATTTCTTGGCAGCTTCCAGATTTATTGACCATGATATCCTGCCGGAGTGCCTGGCTGAGCTGCATGTTTTGGACATTAAACAGGAAAAAGCTGGATGCAAAATGAAGAGAGAAAGACCGAATAGGAAATGGATTGATTCCATACAGGAAGCTAGGCAAAGGTTCCCCTTGACATTTAGTCCACTCGTGTCCGACTCTAGGGGGCGGTGCTCATCCCCGTCTCCAAGCTGTAGTAGAGCCAGCATTTGTCTGAAGACCGTTTCCGTGGTCATGTGGCCAGTGTGACTAGACACAGAATGCCTTGACCTTCCCACCGCAGTGGTACCTATTTGTCGACTCGCATTTTTACATGTTTTCAAATGGCTAGATCGGCAGGAGCTGGGACAGGTGACGGGAGGTCACTCCATCACCTGGATTCGATCTTACGACTGCTGGCCTTCTGACCCTGCAGCACAGAGGCTTCTACGGTTTAACCCGCAGCACCCCCACATCCCCAATAAAGGAAGCTACAGGATTGTAATTGTAGGAACTGAGTAGGACTGCTATTGACAGAACCTTTTTTAGGGGGTTGTTGTGGGTTTTTTGGGCTCTTTGGCCATGTTCTGAAGGTTGTTCTTCCTGACGTTTTACCAGTCTCTGTGGCTGGCCTCTTCAGAGGACTGGAGTAGGAACGCTGTCCATGCCCTGCTGATGCTCTCCATGCTGATCCTTTTTTTGTTGTTGTTGCTGGAGGGAGATTCTGCTTGAAGCTGTCTGAGTAGAAAGATGCCACCACTCCTGTATCATGTACCACATTCTTTTTCATACCTTCTCTGATGTTACGCTGCCCAGCTGGGATGCCTGCACCATTACCATAAAACCTGACAAGGACCTTGAAGAACAAGGGGAAAGTCAGCAGTATAGAGTCAATGTATTTGGATTAAAAGATTTCATACTCACCCCAAACCAGAAGTGACTTGATAGTGCATAGCAAGAACATTGCACTGGTTCTCTGATCCTTCTAGTAAGAATGAACTGCTGTACGGTTTGCAGGTTTAGGCCTCTGGCTGTGAAGCCAGAGGTTGGGAGTTTGATTCCCCACAGTGCCTCCTTGACTTGCTAGAGGAGCACCCTTCAATGCTACAGCTGTACTGCATCACTTATATTCCTTAACACATCTGTGACGCTGCTGGGAGTGTTTTGAAATGAGGAACCACCAAAGGGCTGGGGACACTTGGCTCCTTTCCTCCTTGTCACCCGATACCTAGAGACCAATCAGGAGCCTTGGATGCTGCCTTCCCTCCATGATGGGATAGATGGAAGACAATAATCAGAAATGAAATCCAGATGGAAGACAACTTCTGGGTGGTTGAAAGTCCAATTCTGAGGCTGGACTTTAGCCTGTTCTACAAGGGGTTGTGCTCCCGTTGATGGGTCAGGTGTACAACGTAGCACGACTCCTTGATTCCGGGCTGTCCCTGTACTCCCTGGGGGCAGCTGTGAAAAGGAGTACCTTTGCAAACCTCCTTAATCTCGGAAACCTTTCTTGGTGTTTTGTTATGTTCTCTCTTTTTTTCTCCTCAGCAAAACTTCAAACTTTCTGTCTCAAAAGCTTTCTCAAAGGGCTCCCTGGCCGGAAACTGCTTGAAGCTGTCTAAGTAGAAAGGTGACACCACTCCTGTGTCATGTACTGCATCCTTTTCCATAACTTCTCTGATGTTACACTGCCCAGCTGGGATGCTTGCACCATTACCATAAAACCTGACAAGGACCTTGAAGAACAAGGGGAAAGTCAGCAGTCTAGAATCAATATACTTGGATTAAAAGATCTAGGTCCATGCACTGATTCCATTGTTTTCACCACATCTCTACCCTTGCCCCCACTGCAGAGAGCTTTGAAATCTGTATTTTAGCAAAGCAAAGCTGGAAGGGACCCTAATGATCATCAAGTCCAGCCCGTGAAAGTAGCACCGTGGGGAATCAAACTCCCAACCTCTTGTTCCGCAGCCAGAGACCTAAACTGTTGAACTGTCTGAATATCATTTGACAAGAAAGCTTAATTCCCTCCACAAAGTTGTTGTTGTTTAGTCGTAAAGTCGTGTCCGACTCTTCATGACCCCATGGACCAGAGCACGCCAGGCCCTCTCCTGTCTTCCACTGCCTCCCGGAGTTGGGTCAAATTCATGTTGGTCGCTTCGATAACACTATCCAGCCATCTCGTCCTCTGTCGTCCCCCTTCTCCTCTTGCCCTCACACTTTCCCAACATCAGGGTCTTTTCCAGGGAGGCTTCTGTTCTCATGAGAGAGCCAAAGTATTGGAGCCTCAGCTTCAGGATCTGTCCTTCCAGGGAGCACTCAGGGTTGATTTCCTTCAAAATGGATAGGTTTGTTCTCCTTGCAGTCCAGGGGACTCTCAAGAGTCTCCTCCAGCACCACAATTCAAAAGCATCAATTCTTCGGCGGTCAGCCTTCTTTGTGGTCCAGCTCTCACTTCCATACATTGCTACTGGAAAAACCAGTAGCTTTGACTATTCAGACCTTTGTTGGCAAGGTGATGTCTCTGCTTTTTAAGATGCTCTCTAGGTTTCTCATTGCTTTCCTCCCAAGAAGCAGGTGTCTTTTAATTTTGTGGCTGCTGTCACCATTTGCAGTGATCATGGAGCCCAAGAAAGTAAAATCTGTCACTGCCTCCATATCTTCCCCTTCTATTTGCCAGGAGGTTATGGGACCAGTGGCCATGATCCTAGTGTTTTTTTTAATGTTGAGTTTCAGGCCATTTTTTGCACTCTCCTCTTTCACCCTCATTAAGAGGTTCTTTAATTTCTCCTCCCTTTCTGCCATCAGAGTGGTATCATCTGCATATCGGAGGTTGTTGATATTTGTTCCAGCAATCTTAATTCTGGTTTGGGATTCATACAGTCCTGCCTTTCGCATGATGTATTCTGCATATAAGTTGAAAAAGCAGGGAGAGCATATACAGGCTGTCGTACTCCCCTCCCAAAGTACCAGGGGCTAAAATACTAGAGGCTTCCATCCCACCCTACAACCTTTGCACTCACGCATTCTCTTCAGGGGGAGCAACCCTGAATTGGATTGCTGGAGGGGGCAGAAAAATTAATCCACTCCTACTACCCTCCCGCACTTATCAAGATATCGATCTGTTTGTGGACGAGATTGCCTTTTCGCTTTTAGTTAGGCATCCTTCAGTCTCGAAACACTATGATAAAATGCTCTGTATGGAGGACTTGGAACAACGTCTAGTGTGGCTGAGAAGGCCAGTTCGACAGTGACAATCCCTTCCACACTGAAGACAAATGCAATCTGTCCCATGTCCAGCTCCCTGGTTTTGCTCATTTCGGGGCTGCCTCTTGGCCTCGGCCTGCTGGACAAGGGTCTCTTCAAAATGGGAGAGGCCGTGATGCACCGCCTGCCTCCAGGCTGAATGCTCAGAGGTCAAGGTTTCCCCTCTGTTGAGGTCCATTCCTAAGGCCTTCAGATCCCTCTTGCAGATCTCCTTGTATCACAGCTGTGGTCTCCCTCTGGGGCGATTTCCCTGTACTAATTCTCCATACAGGAGATCCTTTGGAATCTGACCATCAGCCATTTTCACGACCTGCCCAAGCCAATGCAGACGTTGGTGTTTCAGTCATGTCTACATGCTAAAAATTCCAGCTCATTCTAGGACTTTTCGCTTTTATGCCATTACTAAATGCTTGAATGCCACTATGTCTAGTTAGGTCCTTCACCACTAAAATGTCATTTGGTTATAACCTTGTGGCACAATGGTTAAACTCCAGTACTGCCATGAAGACTTCTCATGACTTGAGTTTGATCTTTACAGACTCAGGTAGCCAACTTTAGGTTGACTCAACCTTCCATCCTTCTGAGGTCAGTAACTGACTATCCCAGCTTGCTGGGGGTGGGGGGGCAGTGCCAATGTTTAGCCTGTATAATTAAATTGCAAACTACTCATATAGTGCTTTAAGTTTACTTTGCTTTATACCAGCTTCAGCAAGCTGAGCCCTTGAATTTCTCCTCTTTTTGCTTTCAAATCCCCTGTGGCTTGAGTCTTCATAGCTTGATCATCAGCTCACTATAAAGGCCCTCGGTGAAATAATTTGTTTAAACACATGTCCAAGGAGAAATAACGCCCGAGCCAAATTCATGACTTCTTGTCCATGCTGTGTTTCCTTCATTTTCAGTCCTGAAGAAGTAGAGGCTTCCTGGTTCTCAGAGTTGCTCAAAGCCGTTTAGTGCCACCTTTCATCGTTCATAAATTGTGAATAAAGCAATGAGCAAAAGAGAAATGACAGTGCTACTAAGAACAACATTTTAAAAGTTATTACACCTTCCAAAGCCTTATAGGATTTCATTAAAGATAATGCAATTCTCCCCTGGACACCAGAGATAAAGACCATACTCTTCCAATGGTATAATCAGTCTATCATTCACATTATTGCTGCTATTGGTTTCCTCTAAGTGCCTAATATATCTTTGGGAGGAGAGAGAGAGAGAGAGAGAGAGAGAGAGAGAGAGAGAGAGAGAGAGAGGATTGCCAAGTCTATCATTTTCACAATCAGATTCCTTGAAAAGGAAACATGAATCAGAACAATCAACTGTGATAGTAAAACTGACAATTGTGCATGGCTACAAGAGAGTGACGATGGCTTTAAAAATAGTAGGCAATGCACACACAAAAAGAGAGTTGCATCAGCGCCCTACAGCCATGATCTATTTTCATGCGTATCTGTTTTGCTTTTAACGTCAGCGGACCCAGGGTGGTTCAATCTGAATCATAAAGGAAGGATACAGATATCTTTTTAACAAAGAAAGAAATGGCCGGATGAAACCTCCAGGGTCAAAAGCAGGGGATCAAAGATCCATAAGCTAGGTATGGTCACCCACCTGTTTTTGAAGCTCCTGGATCTGGAAAGACTTTGGAAAGCCAGGTCGTCAATGGTGACCCTCCAGACGTTGCTGGGCTGATCCCAAGATCTTTCTCCATTGGCTATATTTGCTTTCTCTACTAGGAATTGCAGCCCAACAGCAAGTGGGGGTCTATAAGTTCCCACTTCAGCTGTAGATGCTTAATTGTTTTTTTCAAATTCTCCTGAGCTGGGAGGAAATTTCTGCAGTATCATGATCACGAATGCAAACCCAAAAATTTTTCTGAGGGGCTCCCTTGAGAATCTCACATTGTATCGGGATTTTTAGATGCATAGAGGTATATGCTTTTGGCATCCGTGTTCTTATCCAAAGAATTGCTGAATTTCTTTGCAGTGTATGCCCATGCATTTTCTTTTGCTCATTATAAGATTTACAATCAATCTTTCAAAAATCCTTTTTTTCTCTTTTCCCTGGGACATCTGTACAGGATAGATAAAATAGTTAGTACAAAATAATGAATTTTTTTAAATATTAAAAAATTGGCAAGTGCATTGGTGGATACAAGGACATAAAGCCAGTTCAGTAAGGAATTAAAAATGCTAAAGAACTGAAGTGGAAAGGGGGAAAGGGAATTTTGCCAGATGCCAAAGTTCACATCTGGCTGCCCAACTAAAGTGTCAGCAAGTTACTTTTATGAACCAGACCTCCTAGGGTTTCACACAGCCCACAGCCAATGTGGGAGATTCAGAGAGTTGTTATCATAACAGTAGGACCCACTTATCTGTGGCTTCATTATCCACTGATCCACTTATCTGCTTATTATATATATAGAATAAAAATTAGATATTTTTAGGATTTTTATATATAGCCTAAAATATCTATTTTTTATTCTATTATATATTCTATTAATAAAAAAACATACAGTAAAATCCCATAAATATCTATTTCAAAAGATGAAGTTACCAGAACTGACCAGAGACCAGGGGTTGCTACTAAAATAGTGTTCTAGATCATTCCTGACAATTAGCCATCCGACCTCTGTTTAAATAAGAATAAATAAATAAGCATAAAAGAATCACAGCTGGCTGGATCGCTCAGTAGGTAGAAGCACCTGGCTGAAGAGCCAAGGGGCCAGGAGTTCGATTCTCCAGTGTACCTTGTAACAGAAGAGCCAGCCTGCGTGGCCTTGGGCAAGCTGCACAGTCCCAGAATAGCCCCAAGAGAAGGGAGGGGTAAACCACTTCGAAGAACTCTGTACCTGGGAAAGCTTGGAAATGGTGGCCATACATCAAAAACAATTGGACAGATAGCTCAGTGGTTTCTGTATCTACCTATGGAGCCAGCGTTCGATTCCCCACTGTGCCTTGTGTGAGTAGAGCCAGCCTGTGTGATCTTGGGTAAGCTGAACAGCACCAGGATGCCCCCCCAAAGGAGGGAATGCTAAGCCACTGCTCTACCTAGGAAGCCCTGGAAAGGGTTGCCATAAGTCAAAATTGACTAGATTGCACATGGTTGTTGTTGTTATTACTAAATATTAATATTATTGTTGCTAACAATAACAATAACAATAACAATAGCAATAGCAATAGCAACAGCAACAGCAGCAGCAGCAGCAGCAACAACAACAACAACAACAACAACAACAACAACAACAACAATAATAATAATAATAATAATAATAATAATAATAATAATAATAATAATAATAATAGCATCATAGACTGAAGAAACAATTGTATGTGTTGATTTGTAAGATCTAGTTAAGCATTTATCTTTAAATGTCTGTGTCAGGCTATAACTGTAGTGAGGGATGGGGCACTCATGCCACCCCTGCCCTCACCTCACTACCCTGTGAGGATCAACACAAAAGTCTTTAACAGAGATGGGCAGGAACCAGTTTGTCTCCGTTCGTAAAGATGGCAGCACAGGGGCTGCTGCTCCCCTCCCCGGCCTCCTCTGGCTCCATCAGCCGCTCAGCAGGCCCAGCTGGCTTGCTTTTTCCCACCTCCTTGGCTAATCTCCCAGTCATGAGCAAGAGCCCGGACTTCTCTGCCCCACCCTTTTGTCTGATTGGGAGATCAGCCGTGAGGGGCGGGGCAGAGAAGCCTGAGCTCTTGCTGGGACTGGAAGATCAGTCGAGGAGGGGCAGGAAGCCACCGTGCTGGACCTGATGAGGGGCTGAGATGAGGTAGAGGAGGCAGGGAGGCAGTACCTGTGATGACGCCTTTACGTACTGGGATGGACCAGTCCAAACCAGTTCATGCCCAACTCTCTTACAATGTTTACATGGCTGGGAGCCCTGGCTGACCTGAGGTCCAGTCATAGTAAGATACCGTTGGGCACTTTTACGAGCATCTCTGCAGATCAATCCTGACATCATTCCTGTGATGACCAAGCAAAGGCCTCTCCAAAGTCTGGGCAAGGTGGGAACATGGGGATTTAACAATTCAAAAAAAAACCCCCCAACCAAACAGATCACTGTGTCTGAGCTTCACCTATCTTACAGGGCTGTTCCCATGATAAAGTGGAGAGCAAGTGGAACCATGTCTCAGCTCTTTGGAGGAAAGGTGCGATACACAGTAAAGGCAACCCCTAAAATAAATAATGGTAATAGACAATAAATAACAGGACTGTGCAATCGGACTGTGAAATAAGTATTGTACATGCTCCCTGTAGCATATGATTGGTTGAAATGTTTGTGTGTAAAAGTTTCTGCGTAAATGTTTGTTTGTTTACATGCCACCCTATTAGTGCATTGGCTGGTTTACCACACAGTAATAAAACATCTAGAACAGACATTAAAATCAAATCATTGAATCAAATAAAATGGAAGTACACCCCATAATAGAAGAGATAAAAAGGCAAGAACAGGACAGGGTTCATAAGGTCAGGTGGATTAAATTATACATATGCTCATGCCGAATTTTCTGTATTGGTTAGGAGGAGAAGGTGATGGAAGCTATGTAGATTTACACCTCCAGAGTAATTTGTACTTTTTACAGTGGAATGCTCATACAGTGTTTGCTGCAAGGTGGTGATGGGGTCTAAGTGAGATCCGTGCCTGAACGGAAGTCACGTGTAAAGACATGCTTTTTAGATGAGTTAAACAGAAGTTGTGGGAAACAATGCCGGGAGTTGAGACATGAGTCAGCACTTTGAATTGTTTTTTTTGCTCTGACACCGGAGAGAGCGGGTTGTGTCCTTAAGTTGCATTTTAATAAGATTATTCAATTGATTGCTTGTTACCTGGAGCTCTTGCGGCTGCCATAAATCGTTACATCCTTAGAACAACCAGAAGAAATCACTTGCTTTTCGGCCGTGCTCCATACCAACCCTCGGTACCCTTTATTGGACGTATACGTCAGTCTTTTTATAGGACTTGTACTGGGGTTCAAAGCCAGCCCATCGAGGCTGGATGAAGTACTGTTTGTAACTATGTCGTAAAGACTAGGACACGTCAGCTTCTTCTGATGCCAGCCACTAAGCAGGCATTTGTCAAATTAGTGATTTGAGGGGGAGACCACCAGGGATGCCAAACAATGTACTGGGGGAGCCCACTGGTACAGCCTGGTGCCAGGTTCAATCCCAGTATCTCCAAGGAGGCCCAGCAGAGAGTGTTGCCTGAAACCCAGGAGAACCAGGAGTGCTTGTCTGAGTTGACAGTACAGGATGGTTTGTGGACCAACTGCTTGTCTCGGTACAAGGGACCTTTCTTTTCCCATCGTTTGCCTCCTGAGGCAGAAGACAAAATGGCATCTCCCTCTCCATTCACCCGGCAGGCCAGAATCCTGTTGGTATTTCTGGTTGCATAAAGGAAATCACGTAAGCCTTGGCAGCAAAGTGCGACTCGTTCATGAGGTCCTGGTCGCATCCCTGGGCAGGACCAGAAATGCAAACAGCCCTTTCTGTTGATTGGAAATTTGCTGCCAAGACTTAAGTGACATCTCTTAAATAAAGCTTGAATCTCTAAAAGGATTCTGGCCAGAGAAATTTAGCAGGACTGATAGTTGAATCTGACGTTGGGATGGGATCCCTTAACACACCTGAGCCAGCAGGTCGGGTTCAAATGTCAGTACAGGCTGTGTAGCCCACATTGCTTTGTCCTCTAATGCCCAGGAACATCTTCCAGCTCGGAAAGAACCATCAGGGGCTGGCATTCGTACTGCCCTAGAACTTACAACCCAAAAGCAGTGACTTCACCTAAAGCAATGGTTCCCAACCTTGGGTAACCCAAGTATTCTTGGACTGCAACTCCCAGATATCCCGGCCAGCAGAACTAATGGTGAAGGCTTCTGGGAGTTTTAGTCCGACAACACCTGGGGACCCAAGGCTGGGAATTATCCACCTATTGGCTTGGCTGGGTTTGCTGAAAATGGGAAAATGTGCATGGAGGACTCTGTATCTACAAGGGGGCAACACTGGAGGAAACAGATCATTAGGGCTGTCTGGCTGTTTCTCCTTATCTCATCTGATCTTCGCACAGACTAATATTCTCAGGAATGACTTCTTCTTATTCACATTGTTCCTTCTCTCTCCCCTGTTCATGTAGCTAGGTGGTAGCAATCCCAGCTGATATTGTTATCTCTCGTAGAGATTCTTATAATAGAATTTCTTTTCTTTTTACACTGAACCACATTGTAAGGAAAGAAGACATACAGATTTTTTTTTTTGTCCTCAATGAGAAAGGGTGCCCGGACACATCAAGATTTCCTTGTGCTCCCCGGAGAGGCATCACTTTTCATTACAGTACCCTCTTGTGAGTTGCGCACTCCACAGATTGCTGCAGAGCACCGCTCTGGCACCTTCGCCTTAAAAACCTAGCTACCTCTTAGTGCCACTATTTAGAATTTATTTATTTTATCTGGAATATTTTTATCCCGCCTTTCTCCTTAGAAAGGGACTGGAGAAAAGGTCTCTCTAATTTCCTGTTCATGTGTTGCAATCAGAGGGAAATTGGGTAGCTACTCTGGCTCAGCGGTGTGGCCCCGATACAGTGCTGCGCGGCCCTGATTCAATGCTCCACAGCCACACAGCTTAGAGGTAATGTTGACCCCAAGGCAGCTTACATCATTAAAAGACAAAATTTAAAGCGAACAACCGTTAGTGTACAATATTAAAATGATCAGATGAATACAATACTAAAAAAAACATAAGCAACACCAAAACACATTCAATGTAATAAGGTACGACGATCCAGTTGAAAACCCCACTTAGGCAGCCAGCTATTAAGGGAAAGCTTGCCTGAAGAGAGACAGGTCTTTGCCTGCTTGTGGAAGGAGAGCAGAGACTGGGCCAGGCTGGCCTCCAGTGGGAGGGAGTTCCGAAGTCTAGGAGCAGCAACAGAGGAAGCCCTCTCCCGTGTCCCCACCAAATGCCATGAGAAAGGCCTCAATTGATGATCTCAACACCTGGGGAGGCTCATGAAGGGAGATGAGGTCTCTGAGGCAGCTTGGACGGAAGACTAAGGCTTTATGGGTTAACTACGTTAGCTTTAAGGACAACTGCCCCCTAGCTTATCCAAAATGTCTGGGGTTACCCCTTTATCTGCGCCATCCAGCCACTCCCTTCCTGCCCCTAGCTGGTACTTACTTCACTCCATAAGACGCACCGGACGTTAAGACGCACTTAATTTTTAAATACTGAAAATTAAAATAAAATAAAAATATATAAACAGAGCAAGTCCCACACTGGGACTGCCCAAAAAAAAATCACCAAAACACAAAGCAACATAGAAACATACCCCCAGCCCAAATCTACCCTCCAAAACCCACCCAGAACATTTTTTAAAAAGTAAAAAGCAGCAACTAATTTTTAAATACCAAAAAATAAAGTAAAAATAAATAAACAGAGCAAGTCCCATGCTGGAACTGCAAAAAAAAATCACCAAAACACAAAGCAACATAGAAACATACCCCCAGCCCAAATCTACCCTCCAAAACCCACCCAGAACATTTTTTAAAAAGTAAAAAGCAGCACCTTACCGGTCAAAAGCCTCCTGGAGGTCCTCAGAAGCCAGCGATGGTGGTGATGGGGGACTCCCCACGGGGCCTGCTGAGGCCTCCGGAGGCCTGGGAAGCCAGCGCTGGTGCCTGGGGGAGGCCCCCACGGGGCCTGCTGAGGCCTCTGGAGGCCTGGGAAGCCAGCGATGGTGCCTGGGGGAGGCCCCCACGGGGCCTGCTGAGGCCTCCGGAGGCCTGGGAAACCAGCGATGGTGGCATGGAGGGGACAGTATTCGCTCCATAAGACGCATGCACTTTCCCCCCCAGTTTTTTTGGGAGAAAAAGTGCGTCTTATGGTGCAAAAAATACGGTATATTTTGTTGTTTAGTCGTTAAGTCGTGTCCGACCCTTCGTGACCCCATGGCCCAGAGCAGGCCAGGCCCTCCTGTCTTCCACTGCCTCCCGGTGTTTGGTCAAATATACTTATATTAGTTAGCAGTTAAGTGGAAAGTTTTTCTCAATGTACATGTTGTTTTCTTCTCATTCAAGTCTTGGCATTACATTGCCTGAGCTGATGTAGGCGTTAAATTCTCAGTTTTCTTTGACTGCCATATATCTTTAAAGTGCCCCTTATAAATCAATAATGAGGAGAGTTTCCCTAAAAATCAAGCAAAAGGAATTTATTAAGGAAAAGCAGGTACGAAGAAGGAACGGGGAAGAATAATTTATCAGGTAGTCAAATACTGAAGTGGAAAGACAATGAAAACATACACAATGTGTGAATATATAATGTGTGAATATATATAAATAATTCACACATTATATATTTTTCATTGTCTTTCCACTTCACTATTTGACTACCTGATAAATTACCCTTCCCCCTTCCTTCCTCATACCTGTTTTTCCCTAATAATTTCCTCCCCTCACTCTCATTCTCTCTCCTTTATAATATTCACACACACGATCTTAATCTCCTATCTCTTAATGTTGCAATTAGCTGTTTCTACAGACTCTAAACTATACAGCACTTTCTTAATTTCCGTCTTCTTGCTAACTCCAGAAAGGCCCTTTGACCAACTCAAAATAATGGATTACCACCATATTTACAAATACACATGTCCAGGATAGTGCAATCATCACACTCCTCATTGAACGAGTGCTCCCCTGTTTCATGCTGCTCGACAAGAACAACAGCAGCCACAAAAAAACAAACAGAGATTTTCTTAGCATCACGGTTGCATTTTGCACCCATAGCCTTCCATATGGTGCGGTTTATGATGGTTTTTGCACAAAACGCAGGCCATTTTAAGGAACACACCTTTTTGTAAGCTGAAAAACAACTTCTGACAACCCCCAAAGCACAAAACAAAATAAAACAAACATTCCAACGACCACATGTGGTCAAGTTGATTCTGATTCGCGGCAATCCTTTCTAGGTGTGGAGAATTCAGAACTGGCTTGCCCTTCCCCTTGGCCCAAGACCCCACAGGCTGGCTCTTCTCTTGGGTCACACCGTGGGAAATAAAATTCCCAGCCTCTGCATCTGCAGCAAGATACCTAACTCACCGAGTTATCTTTCTCTTCCAATTTCTCCCAGTGGGCAAGACAAGTTCTGAAATGTTCTGTTCTCCCCTGCTGTGAAAATGAAGCAAGCGACAATTCGTGTCGCTTGGTTACTCCACTTTTCCACTCCGTTGTCTCAGTGAAACATGGGAACCCATTACTTTGCAGGTGCTAAAGGTGCAAATTGAATAGGCATCTACAGATGCACCCAACCTTTCAGTGCTGCCCGTGGCTTTCAGCAGGATGCCCACTTGAAGAGGCTTTAGCTAGCACGCAAATGTGCTCGTTCGGCCGTTTGTAATATTTTTGTTTTGTAACACACAGGACTGGATAGTAGGTGGGTTGGCTGCAGGAAGGCCACTAATATCTTTTAGAAAGCCAGGCTGCTTGATGATTTCATCACCCCTCCTTGTGAGATGTTCAGAACTCAGACCCTCTCAATCCACTATTGGCTTATTCTTTGCTAGGCATTTGTGCTGAGCCTTCATGGTGACGAAAAGGTGCTCAGATCTCCCAAGAGAGAAGGCATGGGCCCCGCTTCAATTTGGCCCAATAACAATGCAAAGAATTACAGAAAACTATCTAAGGGACGTGGTGGCACTGCAGGTTAAACCGCAGAAGCCTCTGTGATGCAAGTTCAGAAGACCCACAGTCATAAGATCGAATCCACTCAACGGAGTGAGCTCTCGTTGCTTGTCCCAGCTCCTGCCAACCTAGCTGTTCGAAAAGGACATAAAAATGCAAGTGGATAAATAGGTACCACCATGGTGGGAAGGTAACAGCGCTCCATGTCTAGTCGCGCTGGCCACGTGACCACGGAAACTGTCTTCGGACAAGCGCTGGCTCTACAGTTTGGAAACGGGGATGAGAACCACCCCCTAGAGTTGGACACAACTGGACTAAATGTCAAGGGGAACCTTTACCTTTACCTTATCTAAAGAGAAACAAGTCTTCACAGGAGTCTCTTCTTAGGCTCATGAGTCCAGGCAGAGTCAGGTTAAAGTGAAGGTCGCTAGTCTAATGAGGTCTTAAATTCTGAAAGAGAAATGTGCCCAGAGAGGTGGACTGAAAGATCATCACTGGCTTCTGAGCAAGTGAAACAGAGGAATTCAGGAATATTTCCAAACAGAAAGCTTCCAGCACCGAAACTCAAGTGGTGCGATAGAACTATACCCATGTTTTTTTTTTCCTTAATGGAAAAAATCCACTTTCTCATGGAAATCGTGGAAAAGCATAGGAGGGCTGCAAATTCATTCAGCACCACCTGGACCTGTGATAAAAGTCAGTGAACGAAACAGTGCGATTGCACCACTAAGAACTCATCCTGCAGGATTTTAAATGGCGGCTGCAGTCTTTGGGGGTTGACAGCTGCTCTGGACACCAGAAGAGAGTTTTAGATTCAAACAATGGAATGGGATAAATTCTATACGAAGGGAGCCTCTGTATGAGAAGGTCTCTTCCCAGAAAGGGCAGGATTTTTAGAAATGAGCAGACTCGGACAAAAACATACCCTGTTGCAGGAGCCGACAACACAATTCAAATAAGTCAAAACTCAAATTTCTTCCTGCTTTGCTCCATCATCGTCACATTATGATGACAATGATACCAGGAGAGGGAATATCTGGCTCAATCTCTGGTTCCTGCCTGCATGCCTATTAGCTTACGTAAAGGTAAAGGTTCCCCTTGACATTTAGTCCAGTCATGTCCGACTCTAGCTCATCTCCATTTCCAAGCCGTAGAGCCAGCGTTTGTCCGAAGACAGTTTCCATGGTCACATGGCCAGCACGAATAGACACGGAATGCCATGACCTTCCCACCGTGGTGGTACCTATTTATCTACTCACATTTGGATGATTTCAAATGGTTTGGTTGTCAGGAGCTGGGACAAGCAACGGGAGCTCACTCCATCGCATGCATTTGATCTTACAACGGCTGGTCTTCTGACCTTGCAGCACAGAGGCTTCTGCGGTTTAACCCACAGCACACCATGTCCCTGCCTATTAGCTTAGTCCGGTTCTTATCCTGGTTCAAGGATGGTAGTAGAGAAATGGGCCAGGGAAGCCCTCTCCCCTCCTCTCTTTTCTCGTGGCTGGTGGGCACCTATGTGCCTGTGTGTCCGGTGCAAGAAACACTGAGAAATGCAGAAATCCAGGAGGAGGAAATAGCTTTGTTAGACCATTAAAAAAAGTGAGCTTTCATGGATAAAATTCCCTTCCTCAGGCTTATGCACCGATATTTCAGGGCTAGTGCCGAAAAAGTGCAACTACAAGTCCCCAAAATTCATGGCAGACGCCTGCTGCCGGTCTGCTTGAGGTGAGTTCCAATGCTGGCTGTGAATCCTGGGGGTGTTGTTGTTATTTGTGGTCTTGAGCCCCACTTCTGACAGCAGGGTTGGAATTTTCCACTCAGCTTTTTGGACAAGGGTTGGCAATGATGCAGTAATGGCACCGCCTCCCCCATCCACTCATTGCCTGCTTTGGGAACATGACGTCCCATTTGGCTATAGGGAAAAGGCGGCCCAGAAACATAGCAGCCTTCACCAGAAGATTGGGGTTAGAATTTGATCTGCTCCCTAGGTAGGAAATGCCAGTTAAAAGTCACTGGGAAATGTAGTTTTCCCAGTGCTCCTCAAACCTGCTAAGTAACTTTCATAACCCACATATGGAGTCAGAAAGGGCAGGTGGAAGACAGACCGCCCCTCCTTCCTCCACCTGAAGTCTGGAGTCATGCAGTCTTGGCAAGCCTCTGCCAGCAGAAGGTTCTGAGTGCAATTTAAAAGCCCACTGAAAAATGCTCACTGACTGTACCATGTGTGCCCCAAACTCATCTGACCACATCTAGACCTGTGAATCACAATGACCGGGCTCAGCACTGTGAGAAGGAAATATTCATATCGCCTTACAGCTTTGGATGTGTTTTTAGTCTTGTTTTATGTTTACTGTGTTGGCAGTGTGGTATTTGACCCATTCCCAGTGGCATGGCTTCGGTGGCCAGCCGCCGGGCAAAGTAAGTATTGCACCTCCCTTGAGAAGTGGCAGGGGACCCTGTTCCCCAGACGGCCTCCTCTGTGTGGCCCACCAGCCTGCAACCCCGGGGTTGCTGCCTGCCCAGAGAGGGAAACGGCGCAAGCCAGCTGTGGGGATTTCTGGCTATTTTCCCACAGCCAGCCAGCCACAGCCAGGAGAGATAAGGGGAGTTGAAGAGAAACTCATGGGCCTTCTCGCCTCTGGTGCGCTCTGCCTCGCCTGATGGCGCTGTGACAAGGCGGACATTTTGCACCCCTAAGAATTCTGCGCCCAGGGCAACCACCTCTGTGGCTCTAGCCATGCCACGTCGCTGCCCTTTCTAGCATTTGTATACTTGCTCTTCTTAGCTTTACATCTTGTCCTTTAATGATGTAAGATGCCTTGGTTTCTTTTTAAAAAGGAAAACGTCAGGGTGAAATGTTTTAAAATAATAAATAAATAAATAGAAACACTGGCTGGTTTGAGCTGTCATGGGCTGAAGAGGGTAAATTCCCATCTTTTTCAAAATAGCCTGGGCGTTCCAGCTGTCTTTCTTTTAAACAGATTTCCTTGAAACCATTTTCCCTCTTCGGACATTAAAAGTCGGAGGCGTCGCATTCGAATCCGAACCTGATTCAGCCCGAGCTGCATGGTGTCAGCCGGCAGATGAATGGCATCTAATGGATCTCTTCAAGACAGGTGCCCGAAGGCTTGGTGTGTGTTGTGATAAATATCTTTGTTCTAGGTTGTTGTTGGAAGAGCCGTTAAATTATTCAAACAGAATAAATAGTGTGTGGGTGGGTGGGGGGGTGTTTTTGCATTATTTCGTTGCTACCTGGCTAACCGGGAGGGGGGCAGTGAGGAAAAGAGAAACCCAGCGTATGTGGTAAGGGGGATTTTGAGCAGGGCGGTGGCCGCTGATGACCCCAGGGGCAGGTTGGCCAAATGGCAAGGGCACCAGAGACAATGCCAAGGGCATCGAGTGTGGTGACCCTTGTCCTCTCCTTCCTTGCACAGTATTCTTCATATCACCAGCCTGGCTGGGTGTGTGGAGCAGCATGAGTTCTCTCTGCCCAGCCCAAACAGTAGGACACCTCTGGAGCAGATCCTAGGTAAAGGTAAAGGTTCCCCTTGACATTTAGTCCAGTCGTGTCTGGCTCATCCCCGTTTCTAAGCCATAGAGCCAGCGTTTGTCCATGGACAATTTCCGTGGTCACGTGGCCAGTGCAACTAGACATGGAACACCATGACCTTCCCACCGAGGTGGTACCTATTTATCTACTCACATTTTTCAAATGGCTAGGTTGGCAGGAGCTGGGACAAGCAACGGGCGCTCACTCCATCACGTGGATTCGATCTTACGACTGCAGGTCTTCTGACCTTGCAGCCCAGAGGCTTCTGTGGTTTAACCCGCAGTGCCACCACATCCCATGATTATTTTATTTTATTTTAAATATTTTTACCCTGCTTTTCTCCTTATGAAGGATCCAAAGCAGCTTACTTCATTAAAAGACAATATTTAAAGCTAAAAACAGTAAGGATACAGGTCTTAAAAAAGATCAAAACAAATGCCACCCTACCAAAATGGTAAACCGAAGCAACATCAAAAAAACTTTGCAAGCTGTCAGGCACAACCAACCCAGTTAAAAGCCTCACTCAAGAAGCCATTCACTCAGAGAAAGCTTGCCAGAAGAAAAAGGGTTTTGCCTGCTTGAGGAAGGACAGCAAAGATGGAGCCAGCCTGGCCTCCAGTGGGAGAGAGTTCCGAAGTCTGGGAGCAGCGACAGAGAAAGCCCTGTCCGGTGTCCCCATCTGTTTAATAGAGCTTGATCAAGGCCAGGCTATCTATCTATCTATCTATCTATCTATCTATCTATCTATCTATCTATCTATCTATCTATCTATCTATCTATCTATCTATCTATCTATCTATCTATCTATCTATCTATCTATCTATCTATCTATCTATCTATCTATCTATCTATCATCTATCTGTCTGTCTATCTATCTATCTATCTATCTATCTATCTATCTATCTATCTATCTATCTATCTATCTATCTATCTATCTATCTATCTATCTATCTGTCTATCTATCTATCTATCTGTCTGTCTGTCTGTCTATCTATCTATCTATCTGTCTGTCTGTCCGTCCGTCCGTCCGTCCGTCCGTCCGTCCGTCCGTCCGTCCGTCCGTCCGTCCGTCCGTCCGTCCGTCCGTCTATGCATAATGCATAATGAATAACTAGCCTCCTTTCCCACTCTAAATGGAGTTGCCCCAACCCAGCTGATTTAAAAAAAAAGAAAGAAAAAGAAAAAGAAAAGAAGCAAAAAAACCTATACCAATCAGTCAAAGATCAAGTGTCAGAAGTGTGTTAAGGATAACCCACAAGACAACCAGACTATGACATGAAGGCTTAAAACAACAACAACAACACAACTTAACAGCAATCATTCCCAAATTTTGGGAATTCTCAAACAAAAAAGTTTTAAAATTTTCAAATCATGACGGGAACCCCCCTCCCCCTGCTTTCCAGCAGAGAAGGAGTTAACCAAATATCTTACGGCAGAGAGTTTCACATCTCTTTGGCCACTATTGAGAAACATCTTGCACACATGGCTTCAGACGGCAGTGGCAGCGATTTCCATATCCTTGCTGTCAGGGCAGTGGCACAGGGCATATGCAAAAGGAGGGACATGATCCACCCACCTTCCTGTGTTTGTGCAAACAGGATCCCTCCAGTAAAAATGAAGGAAAGGGAAAGACAACATTTTGCTGGAACTTTTGGGGCTAATTAGAATCTCTGCACAATTTACACCCCATTTTCCCCACTCGGATAACAATGGGCATCCTATAGCTAAAACATAAGCACTTACCTCCATTCATCACTATGGCAGCCTTCATCAGATCCATGGCATGCAGAGGTTTGCTGGAACTTGTCAAGGGCCTGCGATGATTAAAGGTGCCACAGAGGGTTTTCAGAAGAACCCCCTGTATTGTGAGAGTAAGGGCAAATATGGAAGAAGCTGTTCGTTATTTTTTCTTTATTGATTCCACATACACACACAAACCCTCAGGCTTTTGTGCTGGAAAAAGGGGGGGGGAATACTGTAATTGGCAATAGGCAAGCACTGAGGCTTTAATGGGAGGAAGACAGTCTGAGAAAAACACCATGATGTGTTATGTTTTGCTGGTGCAATTTATAACCAGCTGAGAGATGTGAAACCTGGATCATTTGCAGTGTTCAGAACTGTAGTCATGGGAAGAGGGGCTTCTAGCTGATCTTCTTGTTGGAGTTTTTACAACCTTGTATGCTGTCTGTAGTACATGTGGGTGGGAGGGACCTGTCTGGACTGGGGTGACTGTCAATTTATCCAGCAATATCCAATAGTTCATTTCCACCTAAGAATTCACAGAGCCCTCTTTGCTCTGTGCTCTTCCCCTCTGTTTCCTATGCTGTAGTCCATTGTTTGTTTCTTGTTGCTCTGTTAGCAACTGTTAAGTAAAGAAATGTTTTTATTCTTTCTCCTCCCAATGTCTTGGAGTGCCAGTTAATGAGAAAGGGGTGGACTCTGGGGAACTCGCAGCTATTCTCCCCTGTGAGTCTCTGTACGACTACTGTGTAACACAGGGAATTTTACCAGAAATTCAAAATTCTGCAACACTTCTCTCCTATATTCTCATGGGTCTCTTCCCTGAGAGTTTTTTCTTAGGCACTGTCAAGTCGCTTCCGATTTAGGGCAGCCCTACTAGGCTTTTCAAGATATCTGAGATGCTCAAGGTTTACCATGGCCATCCTACAAAGTGAATTTCCATAGCTAAGCAGGAATTTGAATCCAGGTCTCTTGAGTCCTAATCTGACACTTTATCTACTTCGCCACATTGGCTTTCCTCCTGGATATTTAGGTATCATTTCAAAAGGTCATGTAAATCCTCAGTCTTAGTTGGAAAACTGGAAAGGCAACACACAGTTAACTTTAGATAATCTTAAAATCAGAGTGCGGCAAAACTATTTGGGGGAATTCTGGGTGATGTAGTTCCATTCTCAATAACTTTCCCTATCTCTATTTTACCCAGTCAGGAACATAAGAAGCTTGGAGTCCATCTAAAACATTGCTGTCAGCTCTGAGAAGCAGCAGCTTTGTAGTCAGAATTCCTGTTACTCCTGGTGGTCTCCCATCCAGGTATGAACCCAACCCTACTTAGCTTCCAAATGAACCCCTGTGCATTCAGGGCAACATATTTAATTACAACACTTTCTGCCTTGATGTTCTTCAAGGATTTTCTGTCCCCGCAGCCTTCCTTCCTAGAAAGGTTATCGCTTGGCAATGCTGAAGTTTGCTCTTCTTACTCCTTCTAATAGTGAACATAGGTGATAAATGCCACTGGGTGGCAGCCCAAAAGAGTCCACCCAGAAATAAGAGGAAGCTATGCAGCAGCTTCTGACAGAGGTAGATTGCTGGCTGGTTGAAATCCTAAATACAAGGATTTCCACTAGGAAATGTGACTTTATGGCAGCTTTTCACTGCAGCAGCACTTGTTGAAATATAATAACAATATTCTTGAAGCAACAATGAAACCTTTGAGAGATTCATTACCCCTAAAGATGGATTCTTATTCTTTGTCCTCCTGAAATAATAGTCTTTCAAGAGACAAGGCTTAATTCCTGCAGTTATGTATAGTTCTAGGCACCCAACTTGAAGAAGGATGCCAACAAACTGGAGCAAGTTCAGAGGAGAGCAACAAGGGTGATCAGGGGGCTGGAAACCAAGCCCTAGGAAGAAAGACAGAAAGAACTGGACATGTTTAGCCTTGAGAAAAGAAGACCGAGGGGAGATAGGAGAGCACTTTCAGTTACTTGAAAGGTAGTCCTACAGAGGAGGGGCAGGATCTGTTCTTGATCATCCCAGAGTGCAGAACATGTAATCATGGGCTCCAGCTACAAGAAGACAGATTTAAGCTGAATATCAGGAGAAACGTCTTAACTGTTAGAGCAGTACGACAATGGAACCAATGAACTCTGGAGGTGGTGAGTGCTCCACCTCTGGAGGAATTCAAGAAAAAATAGGACAGTCATCTTTCTGATCTGCTTTGATTTAGATTCCTGGATTGAACAGGGGGATTGGACTCAATGGCCCTATAAACCCCTTCCAACTCAATTATTCTGAGATTTTATGGTTCTATGTACAGGAGTTCAGCCAAGATTAGCTTGTTGAAACTGAATAAGCAGCAAAAATATTATTTCGCTCTTTGAGGATGAGAAAAGAGATTGTGATGATTTCATCCTGTAGGTTAGGTAGCCTGAGTCTGAGTGTGGACGGGTCTGGCCCCTGAGCCAGTGATTCACCTGAAATAATTACCTAGGTGCACCTATGTGATTTCACGCTTGGAAACTGGGGGTGCCAGAATTTACTGGTAGAGTGCAGTGCCTTAGTGTTTGACCACTGAGGAGAAGTAATTATTCTAGAGAGAGTAACAGCAAAGCAAAAATAAAAATTAACCTTTTCTTACATTAAGAAACGCATGCAGGAGTCTTTAGTGTAGAATGACAAAGAAATCTAAACCTCAGTAGAGAACTTTACAGAGATGCATCTATGTGTGCAGATCTGACATTGATTTGGAAGCGGCCTCTAAGAAAAAAGGAAGAAGATGGAGCCCATGTATCTGTCCATTTCCCCCACATCAATGGAGAAGTCAGTGATGGACCTCTTTGACCTCAGAATCAGGCAAGCCCAATATCTGAAGGGTGGCCACAGGGAAGAGGGCATCAATTTATTCTCCATTGCACCGGAGGGCAGGATAAGAACCAATGGGTTGAAACTCATCACAGGGAGATCCAACCTGAAACCGAGGAGGAATTTCCTGATGGTGAGAACCATTAAATAGTGGAACGGCTTGCCTCCCAATGTTGTGGGTGTCCCATCGATGCAGGTTTTCAAGAACAGATTGGACAGCCATCTGTCCTGGCTTGTAGGAGGTCTCCTGCCTTGGGCAGGGGGTTGGATTAGAAGACCTCCAAGGTCCCTTCCAACGTTATGACAATTCTATGATTCTATAAACCAGTTGTGCTGTGGTTGGGGGTCCTTTGAATCCATTCTAAGTGGGTCTTCTTGGCTTCTGTTGCCCAAGTCCTGTCCTGAAGACACCACCAATGATGGGAAAGAGTAGATATCTGGCCAGTGTTAGCACATGGCAGAAAGCAAGGCAGGTTGACTTGTAGGATGAGGCAGTTTTGTGTGGAAAGTTAGATCCTGGAATTGCAAGTTAAAGATACTTGGATGATTTGGTAATTTAAACTTGAAGTCCTCAATGGCCTACTTGATCTGGAGAGTGACAGTAAAGAGGAGGGGGAAAAAGCAGAGAAAAACGAACTCACTCTTCTTCCTAGTATGACATTTTGTGTATGAATAGTCCAGGAGCACAAATATTTCAAACAGAGTTAGAGATGCACCTGGAGCTGGCATTCTTGGGTTGTGGGTCTGATGCTCTATCTAGCTCAGATGGAGGAACCAGCAGCAACCAATGACCTCAAAGAGAACAGGAGGAAGGAATGGTAAGAATAGCAATCTAGATGTAGATCTAGAAAAGAGAAGGGTGGAAAACACAACCAACTATATGTTGTTTATTCCCCTTCTCCCTCAGTGCAGATCACTGGTTATGTGAGTTAGTGCTTTGTTCTGACAAACATTTCCACTAACAGGATAGGGAAGTAGCTTGTTCTGAGATCCTAGAGGATTGTGGCCAGTCAGACCAAGGTAATCCTGCTCTAAATGAATCAATGGTGTGTCTTAATGCAGTGGTCCCCAACCTTGGGCCTCCAGATGTTCTTGGACTTCAACTCCCAGAAATCCTGGCCAGCAAAAGTGGTGGTGAAGGCTTCTGGGAGTTGTAGTCCAAGAACATCTGGAGGCCCAAGGTTGGTGTGGCAACCCCAGACCTACTGGAGTATCCCACCCTGTAATTATGCTGCCACCAACCATTCCCTATAAGGAGTCACACAGACCAGGAATGGATTTTAACAAACAAAAGAACAAGGTTTATTGAAACAACAAACAGGGTAAATAAAAGAATCAGGTAAATAGGAAACTGGAACTTGGTATAGTCCCAATCATACACATACAACAGATTGGTTCCCACTGAACACTTTAAGGTAACGCACAGACCCTGAACCTATCAGTTCTGGCTACCTAGATAGAAACCTGAACCTATCAGGTATGTACTAACTGACAAACAGTTGTACCCAGTCTGACACACAGACTCCAACTCCTCTTCTCCACACAAGCTCCAAATATATATACAGTACAGCTCCTCCCCCCTGATGTCCCGCCTTCCACTCCCCATAGGATGGAACTTTCCCTCCAAACCCATGACAGACAGGTACCATCAGTGCTGTATGTGACAGTTGGGGACCACTGTCTTAGTGGACATACTGGGACAATCTGAGTTGCTCAAATTGAGGAATAGATCTTGGAATGAGTGTTCTCTGGGACCATCCAGTTTTCCAAACCCCCAATGAGCTTCCAAGAGCTTCATGGTGGAGTAGTTAAACTGCAGTGCTGCAGATAAGACTCTGCTCGTGACCTGAGTTCGCTTAGGGAGCCATCTCAAGGTTAACTCAGTCTTCTGTCTTTCAGAGGTTGGTAAATTGAGTACTTAGCTTGCTGTGTGTGTGTGCCTGCAATATGTAGCCTGCATAATTAAACTGTAAACCTGTCAGAGAGTGCTTTAAGCGATAATGCGGTGGTGTATAAGCAGTACACTTTCTTTTTATGGCTTAGTGGGGATTTGAATGTAGGCATTGTTAGTCTGTCACTCTCTCTACTACACCACAATAGCTGTTGTCCCAGAATGTGTTCCCTGAAGAGGACTTCTTCTGGTCAGTCAATAATGTCAGAGTTTACAGTGCCAGAGACTGAACTACATATAACGCCTGACAGTTGTCTTATCAGCTCTGGTGATAAAAGCCTATGGTGGAAAGGCAAATGTGGAGCAACGTGCTTCTCTCATCTTCCAGCTGGAAGATTCCGGGAATGAAGGCTTTGATCTCTTCATGGTCAAGAAATTTTTAATATCAAAGCTGAGGAGGTGGGGAGTTTGCATGATCAAAGACCTACATACCTTTGTTCATTTGTCTGTTTTGTGGCTGTTTGATCATTAGTATTGCCAATCTGAATAGGCTTGAGCTTCTTTTCTTAGCACAATTCAAGCACGAGACAAACTCTGAAATTTGGGATATGCTTGACAGTTGCTGCAAAAGCATTCTGCATGAGGCAGGTTTTCTTTGGCTTCATGGATTTATTTGTCCATTGAAAAATTGGAGACAAAAAGTCTGGATTCTTGAGGCAACTGAGGGTCAAAGTGCATGTGAAAAGCAATGTGTATCTCCTGCTATTGAAATGTTTTCCTGTCAGGTACTCCATTCCTTCAAAGCTCCATGCATGAGCAATCAGATTGCAAACATTCTAGATGTTGTGGATGACCACTCCAAGGGAGTGCCCGTAAAACCTCTGCCAGGAACCAGGCCTTCTCAGTCATGGCCGCCTCTCTGTGAAACTCCCTTCTGGTGGAGGTGCATCAGGCCCTCACCCTCTTTAGCTTTAGGAAGGAAATTAAAACCTGGCTTTTCACCCAAGCCCTTTGAAAGCCTTACTCCTTTGAAAGCCTTTTGCTTAGTGCTTCTTGTTTCATTAGCTGTTTCTGTCATCTTGGGGGGTTATGCCATGTCACTTTGATCATGAGGCTTTTAGTTGGTTTTCTCCACCCCGTTTTTTTTTAAATAGTTTATTGTAAAAGCAGGACACTTTTTAAATCTTTGTCTTTTGTGTACCTTTGCTTATTTCCTTTATAGCCACCCAGAGCAGTGACCTGCCACCAGACGGGTGGAGTATAAGCTTAAGAAAGAAAGAAAGAAAGAAAGAAAGAAAGAAAGAAAGAAAGAAAGAAAGAAAGAAAGAAAGAAAGAAAGAAAGAAAGAAAGAAAGAAAGTCTACAATTATTTCCTGAGGACAAGTCACAATATAGCAGTAAGCCAACTTTCAAGATGCAGAATAAAGTAAATCTGCATTCCTATCAACATATATCTTTTCTCTCTTAAGTCAGCTCCATTCCTAATGTTCTAACTCCATCATCCAGTTCTGCCCTGAGCATTGCAGAGGAAGTTAGGATGGTATTCTAGGTTGCGTAGCTGGATGAAGCAAAGTGTCCTCTAAGATTTCTAGGCTTCCACATTGTCCCATATGAAGTAACAATGAACTCTGTCAAGACTTAAGGCAGATGGAATCACCCTGCCAAATGTGTTGAGACCTTAGGAAGTCAGGTCTCTCTTATGGGTTCTGTAGAGCAGTGGTTCTCAAGCGGAGGCCCCCAGATGTTCTTGGACTGCAGTTCCCAGAAACCACTTGGTGTGCTGGCCAGGATTTCTGGGAGGCCAAGAACATCTGGGGACCCAAGATGGAGAACCACTGCTCTAGAGCACCTGTCCTAAAAGACACCCTAGGAGTGATCCTCACCACAGCCAACATCAAGTCTAAACAGGAGGATGGCCAAGCACAGGAGGGGCAATGGCTCAAGACTGCAATCAGCAGTGTTCCTTCATTTGAAGGACAAAGGACACTCATTTGATAACCAAGATGTACTCATTTTGGACCCAGAAGATAGGTGGTCTGAGAGAGGGTCAAGGAGGCCATACATGTACATATAGAAAATCCCTCACCCAACAGGGGCAGAGGCCTTAGTTACAATCTGTCTCCTATTGATCATGATGCCCTTTCATCCTTCCCCAGAGAGATCAAGGCCACACACCAGAAAGACCACTGTTAACGTTAAGAACCCATGACAATGGATGGAGAAGGACTGCGGAGGTGGGATGTTCACTCACCCGCCTCCTGTCTATTGTCCATCTAAGGAGTCTGTTCAGACCAGAGGGAAGTGAAACCAACATGGACGATATATCAGGGATCTCCTACCAACTCTTCTCAGATTGAAAAAGCTACTTGGATGAGTAGCGAAACATTTCAACCTAACAAGAAAGAAATCCATTTGTCATGATTCAACTTCCACGTAAAAAGGTAAAGGTTCCCCTTGACATTTAGTCCAGTCATGTCGGACTCTAGGGCACGGTGCTCATCCCCATTTCCAAGCCATAGAGCCAGTGTTTGTCCAAAGACAGTTTCTGTGTTCATGTGGCTAGCACGACTAGACATGGAAGGCCGTTACCTTCCCACCGAAGTGGTCCATATTTATCTACTGTACTTGCATTTTTACATGCTTTCAAACAGCTAGGTTGGCAGGATCTGGGACAAGCAACGGGAGCTCACTCTGTCACGTGGATTCGATCTTACAATGGCTGGTCTTCTCACCTTGTAGCACAGAGGCTTCTGTGGCTTAACCTGCAGTGCCACCACGTCCCACAACGTCCATGTAATGAGAACTAAAAAAAGGGATCAATTGTTACAGCTAATAATTCAAGGTAAAATTAACAGGAAAAGAGGCAGAGGAGGAAGAAGATATTGGCTGAGAAACTTGGGAGACATCCAAGGTTTTGGGATGCATTACTAATTACAGCTGACACATATGAAGTCAAAAGTCAGAATAAATTTAAGTAAATTGCAGAGGTCCCAGATGGGGTGAAGAAAGGAAGGAGAGAGACCGATAGGAGCTTTGCTTGCACAGTGGAGGATGAAAAGTAGTTGATGGGACTGATTTTTGTGCTCATGCTTCATTATAACCCTTAATTTTTCCCATTTTCATGTTTTGTTGCTATTTGGACCCAACCAGATATGTACAAATAGAAATCAAATTGATTGGCTCAATCCTAATAATTGGTGATTTGCGAGACAAAAAAAAAACTTTGACTAAATATATACAGATGGGGTTTGCACACCCCAATTGCTAGCTTTCCCTCCAAGCTGGACAACATCATTAACTCACTTGGAGGTTGGTGATTATTCAATGGGAATAAGACAGCTCTCCCCCAAGAACAGATAGTAAAATCCAGTATTGGGGAGCTCAGCTTGTCCACCACCTACATGTTTTTAACTGGGAAATCTCCACTGCATAAACCAAAGGGTCTCGCCTATGACATACTTTGAAAATCTGCCTTTCAGGATATGATAGGACGAGACAGATTGATAAAATTTTATTACGGTCAAAGACCAGCCACAAATAAAACATCAAAATATATAAATATACAGAGGTATACAAAAATATTGGGATCAAATGTAAATACTCGGTTCCGAGGTGAACAACAACAGCATCAAAACATCTCCCCTGAAGCAATTCCAGAATTTCTAGCAAACCATGCTCTAACTACAGAAGCAAACCATGCTCTAACTGCAGACAAGGAAGATGGTGGATCTTTAATGAATGACAGACGATGTGTAGAGCATCCAGAGCTTGGAAAAGTTACCTGTTCTTGGACTGCAACGACCAGAAATTCTTCACTCAGCATGGCCACTGTCTGAAAATATCAGTCTGGGGGTTGTAACTCAAGAATCCCATACCTAGGATGGGCCATGCTGAGTGTTGCCATTCAAAAAGTTAAGTTTTTCAGGCTCTGGTGTGGCATGCCTCTCATTTCTTGGACCTCTTGATTGCAAAAGGAGGTTCTATCAGGGATGTTGGGTCTCAAGTCCAAGTTGGAATCTTTGGTAATGACTCCCGAGCCCTAAGTCTGAGTCCCCGTTAAAAACAAGCTCCTTCCCCCAAGTTGCAAGTCCAGTCTGAGTCATTGAAAAAACCCACACAAACAAGTTGAGTCAGAGTCTCTGGTGCGAATTAAGTCCAATTTGACAGTGAATCCTCGAGTCCCCAGCCCTGAGTTCTTCTGATAGCAACTATAAACTGTCCTGTCTGTTCACTTGTGACACTTTCATTGCCAGTTTCCCCTAAACATATTATTCTTTGCCAGTTATATCATGGCAACATTTCAAAGGCAGAGAGCGAGGCAGAGCAGAAGCTGTCAGATCGAGCTATAAACTCGAGTGCAATTACCGACACAAATTACTGTGTTCCAGCAAATCTTAGTTTAATCCCAGCTAAACAATCACAGCATGCTTGGTATCTTATGATTAACCTCTTGTCTGTAGGCAAACTTTCCTCCGTGAAACAAAAGAGATGTTTTTCTGCTGAGTGGGTGGTGCGGGACGGGGGAGGCGTAGTTTAAGGTAATTAGAGGGTGGGTGGGAAGGCATATTTTCTGTACGGATCACCACCAACTCAACAGCTTTGGGTACATAACGGTTGTTTACAAGGGAAAATAGGTGAAAATGGATAGATTTTAAACATGGGAGGAAAAGCATCCCATGCAGGAAACAGAACTGAGCAACATCAGCAAGTGCCAAAGACTTTTGTATCCCATTTCCAAGAAGACTGAAGAAACCTCAGAGAGCAACAGGTGATACATGGAATTGGGTGCTTGACCATTCTTGATAGATGCTACCTATTTTCTGTTCACCTGTGGAGCTGCCTTAACCAAGAAGCTGCTTTAACCCTGTTACTTCACAAAGTCATATCCGCTCGCCCAATGGATTGATGGGAGCATATGTGCTTTGGGTACCTCATGAGAAGGCAGGATTCTCTGGAAAAGACAGTAACACTGGGAAAGGTGGAAGGCAGCGGGAAAAGTCGAAGACCGAATACAAGATGGACTGACTCCATAAAAGATGCTACCAGTTTGAGCTGAGCACGGCAGTGCAGGATGGGACATTTTGGAGATCACAGGGTCGTCATAGGTCTGAAGTGCCTTGATGGTATGTAACAACCAAACGAGACCGAAGGATTTACATTTAGCAAAACTGGCCTGTGAGTCTGGTACTATGTCTCATGGAAGTTGGGAATACGTTGTACCCATGTGCAACAAATGGCAATATATTGATAATGTTTGTATCGTGCCTTGCTCTCGAGGAGGCACCCATTGAGTTTTCTCATTCGATCTTGGCTAGAATCCTGGGAAGTCAATTAGGCTGGGAGACCGTGGACCGAACTCTGTGTCATACATAGCAGGTCTTTAAAAGGTGAAATCTCAAATGTTCCAGCCATGTTATTCTGACAGACCTTCATGATGGAGTAATCACAGTTACAAAGGGAATCTGTTCTCACTTCCTGATGGCCAAGCACAACACATAACAAACTCTTTCACAAATTTGCTAATTCGAAAACTATCAGACTTGGGAGAAGCTCCTGCTGTGACGGTCAGGTGTTTTTCAGCACTTAAGGATTTCCCTCTTCTAATGATGTGCTAAACATAATGTGCTTCATCATTTTGGCCTCATGTCTTGCACAAGGCTTGTGGATCACACCCATCCAAGTAAATAGGATGCATTCAACTTACAGTTGAATGCTGGAGGAGGCTCTTGAGAGTCCCCTGGGCTGTAAGAAGAACAAACCTATCCGTTCTGAAGGAAATCAACCCTGAGTGCTCACTGGAAGGACAGATCCTGAAGCTGAGGCTCCAATACTTGGGCCACCTCATGAGAAGAGAAGACTCCCTGGAAAAGATGCTGATATTGGGAAAGTGTGAGGGCAAGAGGAGAAGGGGACGGCAGAGGACGAGATGGTTGGACAATGTCTTCGAAGCGACCAACATGAATTTGACCCAACTCCGGGAGGCAGTGGAAGACAGGAGGGCCTGGCGTGCTCTGGTCCATGGGGTCACAAAGAGTTGGACATGACTAAACGACTAAGCAACAACAACAGCAATTTACACTGCTTAAGTAACATATATGTTTTCAAAGGCCCAGTGACATACAATTATTTCTGAGCAGATGAAACACTATGAGGTGTATTCTTCTGTTCCCTAGTCTTTAATTTCAAAAGTCTTCCAGGAGGCGATGGCTTAGGAGGATTTATCACTGGAGAGTGACAGTGTCAGCAATTCTGAATAAATGTTCACCAGTTTTACCTGGCAAAAGCTTTTGTGGCTCATTGCCCAGTTTTTTCAGATACAACTGAATTTCTTTGTGAAATCATTGGGTTTCCACTTGGCATAGTTGCCTGTGGCACTTTCCAATCTGGTAATTTTCCACAAGGGGCATCCATATTAATCTGTTCTTAAAAATAACAATGAAAAGTTTTGCGGCAGCTTCAGGATGAATCACCTTTATTTCTCCTGTGCTTTTCGAGAAGTAAAACCCTTCAGTCCTTAAAGGAACACAGATTTTTGGTTGCATTTGCTGCCACCGATTCGAGTAAGTGTGTACAAAAATGTAGCCTAAAAAAACCGAGAGAGATCCTTTTGCAGGAATTTGTAAATCAGCCCTTCAGTATCAAAGTTTATTACAGATATATTGTTTCCGTAGCTGTCAAAGTAATTATCCACTCAAGTGAGTCTCTTGAACTCTACGTTCTTTTACAATAATCCTTACAGGTAATTAAAATGTTTTCTTCACTTCTGAAGAATAAGTAGAAGTGATCAGCATAATAGGTTTTTTGATAACAGCAGAAGCACTAAGATAATGATTCTATACAGTAATGGGCTTCATGCACACATTGATTCATTAATGGTATCACTATCGCCTGTGAACACTCAAAAGACTGGCGAGTTTTTAAGTTATTTCCCTCCTCGAATTGTCGGAACCAAATATTATTTAATGTGTATGTTTGCTCTATGAATCCCTGGAAATGCTTTTAACAAAGCATGTTTTTAAGTTGCATGAAATGTTTTGTACATAATCTTGATCCATTAAGTGTTATGATGCATAGTATTATAATTTCTGAATTGCTTTGAGCTGCCTTGGACGGAAAATTTGTTACATTGAAAATGGATTAGGCATAATAAAAAAAAGCTGGGATGTGTTTGCCAATAGGTAATATAATTTTCTTAAGCACTTCCTTGATTTGCTGGGCTGGGGGGGGGGTAGGGGAGGATCAGGCAGATGCAGCTCAGTTGTAGAAAATCTGCTTGATCAGCAGGTGATTCAAGGCGTTGCTTTTGGCCAACACCAATGGAGACCTCTGGTGCTGGAGGAGACTCTTGAGAGTCCCCTGGGCTGTAAGGAGAACAAACCTATCCATTTTGAAGGAAATCGACCCCGAGTGCTCACTGGAAGGACAGAACCTGAAGCTGAGGCTCCAATACTTTTTCCATTGCATGAGAAGAGAAGACTCCCTGGAAAAGACCCTGATGTTGGGAAAGTGTGAAGGCAAGGGGAAAAGGGGACGATGGAGGATGAGATGGTTGGACAGGGTCATCGAAGCGACCAACATTAATTCAACCAAACATTGAGAGGGAGTGGAAGACAGGAGGGCCTGGCGTGCTCTGGTCCATGGGGTCACAAATAGTCAAATACGACTACGTGACTAAACAACAACAACAACGGAGACCTTTTTCTAAAACCCTGAGGACCTTTGCACTGCAAGTCAGTACAAAATGACAGAAGTGTTGACTTGGGTAGCACCCCAAAAGTCATCTTGTCCAAATCTGGGCCAGTGCAGGAAACTTATGGCTGAAGCATCTCTGACAGGTGGTGCTCTAACCTCTGTTTGAAAATCTACCATGAACGAGAGGCCACTGTTGCCAGAGGTGGTCTATTCCATTGTGGAAAAAAACCTCTTATTCTCAGGAAGTTGTTCCTCAAGTTGAGCTGAAATCTTTCTAGTAATTGGAAACCACTGGTTTGGGTCCCATCCTTCGGAGCTGCAGAAAACCAAGTTTTATGTGAATACCTTTCAAAACTTGAAGCTGGTTATCGTATCACCCCGTCCATCATATTTACATTAGCCTGTCCCTCTTAGGGCTTTGTTTCCAGAGCTTTTTCCATCTTGATTGCTTTTCTTTGTTCCAGGTGGCTGATTTGCTTCTTAAATGGTGGTGTCCGCAAATAAACACAACATTCCAGAGAGATATGATCAAAGTGAGTACTGCTATTATTTCCTGATACTATATTTCTGTTGATACAGTCTAATATTGCATTAGCTGCTGACCCATGTTTAGCTTGTGGTCTACTAAGAGCCTCACTTGATCTGCTTCTGTCCACCTAGATGTCACCCATCCTACATTTGTGTTATACATGTGCTGTGAATTTGTGGTGTTTGTCTTCTTGTATCTTTAACTCCAAAGAGGAGTGACTCGGGGATACAATTGCATGGAGAACGAGATAAGCATGGGAAGAGTTAAGACCTCTCTCCTGCTAGTTACTTTTACCCTACAAATGGTTTCCTCCCCCTGCTATTCCATAGATGCTTGACAATACTGGGAAGGAACATGGGGAAAGTGATGATGATGAGGAGAGGGACTTCCCTATAAACCTTTTGAAAACCACTGGATAGATAGTGGCTGAACTCGGCTCGGATCATAAGGACATCTGACCCTACCTCTGACATCAGAGGAAGTTCAGAATGGGATGTTCCAGGCTCAGGCTGTTGAATGTTATCCCCGAAGGAATGTCACCTGCTCTTCTTTCTCTCCCCTGTAACTTCTCCTTCCTGCAACACCAGTGCGAAAAAAGTGAAGTGTCCAGATCCAGAGAAGCAATAGCACCACTCTGATCTCCTTTGGTCAGACTTCACTTGCAATGCAGTGTCCAGTTCTGGGCTCCACACTTTAAGAAGACCATTGACAAGTTAGAATTGCCCAGAGGAAGGCAACCAAAATGATGATGTGCCTGGAAACCAAGCCCTAAAGAATGGATGAGAGATCTTGGTATGTTTAGCCTGGACAAGAGGTGATGTGGCAGCCATCTTCACATATATGTGAAGATGGCTGCCGTATCACCTCTTGTCCAGGCTAAACATATCAGGATCTCATATATATATAAGGGGCTGTAAAGAGCCTCATGGTGCAGTGGTTAAACTACAGTACTGCAGCCGAAACTCTGTTCACAGCCCGTGTTCAATCCTAGTTAGCTGGCTTGAGGTTCACTTCCAACCTTCCAAGATTGGCAAATTGAGTACACAGCTTGCTGGTGGTGGGGGGCAATGTGTAGCCTGCATAATTGAATTGTAAATCACCCAGAGAGAGCTTTAAGCACCATGTAGCCGTATATAAGCAGAATAATTTCTATAAGGTCAACCAAGTTTGTGTTCTGCTCCTCCAGAAGACAGGATAAGAGTTAAGGGATTCAAATTTAAATTCAAAGAAAAGAGGTTTCGATTAAACTTTAGTAAGGAACTCCTTACACATAAACCTGTTGGGTGGTGCAGCAGGCTAGCTCACCATATAGAGCAGGGGTCCCCAACCCCCAATCCATGGGCTTCCCAGAACTGGGCCACGGAGATGGATCTCACCCCCCCCGCTTGCCCGCACAGTGGGGGTGTCACACTTGCACAGGGAGTGTGTCACGCTCGTGTGCAGGGGGCATGTCGCACTCATGCACAGGGGTCGTGTCACGCTTGTGTGCATGTTTGTTCGTGCGGGGCTGCCCATGCAGCCGGTCCACAGTCCCAAAAAGTTTGGGGACCGCTGATATAGAGGAGGCTCCTTTATCAGAGTTTTAAAAATAAAAGTTGGGTGACCACCTCTTGGGGATGCTTGAGCTGGGATTTTCTACTTCAGAAGGGGCTTGACTAGATGTCCTTTGGGGATCCCCCTGAACTTTCTGATTCCCTGAGAGTGGAAGGATGAGTGCACCCGACAAATGAGCATACTCACAAGAGGCGTTTCTAGCATGCTCTTTTTTGGTCCCCAAGAAAATAGATTTTTCTCATTATGCACGGACTACAGGCAGTTCATAAATTTAACATTCATGCTGACAAACTCATTACCTTCTGTCTCGATGAAGATGGCAGGGGATGACGTGCCGCAGTCAGAAGCAAAAGAGTAAAACAGGCAACTAGCTTCTCCCCCCTCCCTGCCCGGCCACCTCATGCCTGATTCCCCATTTTGTCACAGCAGCGTCTCAGGCAATCGAAGGTGAGTGGGTGGGGGATGGGGACCTTCCAGGTAACAGCTCATTGCCATGGAAGGGGAATTGCAAAGGAAAGGTGTGCTTGGAAACCAACCATGACAAAGGATGACAAACAGGGCCGGGTGTGGATAAATGTGGGATCATTAATTTGCGGCCTGGAATATACAAAAGAAATAAGCACACAGGGGTAGTTTTACTGCATGTCAGGAGATGAGGGAAGCAGAATGTGTACTCAGCTATGTATGAATGAATGATGGGGCTTGACGTGATGCAAATAGACAACCCTATTTCTGTTTTTCTTAGGGATGGCTTTGAGTGATCATAGCCAGCAAGGAGGGGCACAGAGAATACTTGGATGCCCCATCTGTCATGACTTGGAAGCTTTTGAAAATGGTTTGGATGTTTGCCCATGTCCTTTTACTTGGCATCTCTTAAAACTTTGACTACAATTATCAAAAGGGGCGATAAACACTTGCCCGTGGCAAGCTGACCCGCTGGCCTCTTAGAGACAGACTTTCGAAGCCCAGAAGCTGGCACCAAAACAAAACAAAACAGAACAGAACAAAAGAAAAACAAACAAACAACAACAACAAAAAGCCCTGTATTTATTTGTTCACTCTCCATCTCTTTCTCCAAATGATGATATTGGAAGAAGAGCTTTAGAGGAACATGTGAATGCACAGATGTCTTCATGGGGGAGTTGGAGCATTTGCTGAATCCTGAGATTTTTAAGCTTTGAAAAGTTGCCATATTTTTCCGTGTATAAGACTATACTTTTGTCTAAAATCTTTAGAATAAAAATTGAGGGTCGTCTTATACATGGAAGCAAGCTGAGGAGAGAAAACACAAGTGGAGGGGAAAGCAGGGATCAACATGATCCTGCAGGGCTTTGATCCCACTTAGATTTCTTACTTTTGGGTTAGAAAAGTGGGGGGCGTCTTATACGTGGGGGCGTCTTATACACAGAAAAAATGTACTTTTAAGCTCACCATTCCCAGAAGCCTCCAGCTAGCATTGCCAATGACCTTAACTAGGTGGATGGGTAGAAGTCTAAGAGCAATTAGCTCCTGGAAGCAAGCTTTTCAAGCCTACACAAGGAGATGGCTCGAGGGGGCCTCTGGTTTATGTCCCAGAACTCTCCATGAAGGCACTTTCCGGAGCAGAAGGTCAAGAGGAATGGGCTACTAAAAGAGCGAAAAGAAACCTGGACCGTGGTATCCAGTGATGATGCTATTTGCACAGGGCGAACAACAGTTGTTTAAAACCTGTCTGAAGCTCGGCAGATAGCAATTGCTTCCCCATTAGATGCACAGTGTACTTAATCACAAACTCCGTTTAATAAAACAATTTGGGTAAGTGAACCTTACTCCTGCTTCCTCGAGGGGCTCTCTTATCAGGATTGTCATAATTCTTTCTTCCCAATTAGTGCCTATTTAGTATAGCTTTCTGCCTTCCTATTTGTTTTAAAAGCTAGGGTGATTAGTTTTTATCCTTCTAATCAAGCTGTTAATGAGCTTCTGTGGATGTTCGCTCCCTGATGGTACTTTGATAGGATTCTCCTTGAAGGCTGGCCTCCCCCCCCCCGCGCCCTTTCACACTTCCACATTCACTTTCAGCACCAAAATTAGCCATTCTCCCTAGGCTTTGATATAACTAGACACCACACACAAATGGCTGCTTTGATATCATATAAATACTAACACACAATTAAGTATTTGTCAAACATGGGCTTTTTTAAAGAGCTTGCTCATTGCTGGTTGTTGTGGGTTTTTCAGGCTCTTTGGCCATGTTCTGAGGGTTGTTCTTCCTGACGTTTCGCCAGTCTCTGTGGCCGGCATCTTCAGAGCATGGACAGAGGTCCTACTCCAGTCCTCTGAAGATGCCGGCCACAGAGACTGCCGAAACGTCAGGAAGAACAACCCTCAGAACTCGGCCAAAGAGCCCGAAAAACCCACAACAACCACAAGATCCCAGCCATGAAAGCCTTCGAGAATACATGCTCACTGCCTTTATACAGGCACTCAGGTGACTGTGTGCAGGGTTAAAGTGATTCAGAAAGGGGACCGCACTACAGTTTATCATAAGATCATGGGCTCTGGGGTGTGACAGAGGCAACTGGATGACGCAGAAAACCCACACCCCACCTCAACCGCAAGACAAGACACAGAGTAACATATGCCAGCCACATAAAGCAGAAAATCTCGCCAGCCCTTCCCTTCTCTGTCTGTAATCCCACTCCCACTCCCAGCATAACTTGGATTACTACTAATTTCCTAAATTCTTTGAAACTCTCTTCTGAGACAGGATCTTTTAAATGGTATCTGTGCTCTGGCAGTCTCCTGTGGCTCGTTGGGTAACAGGAAGTGTGGTTGGTTGCATGAAAGGTAGTCCTACAAAGGAGAGGCAAGATTTGTTCTTGATCACCCCAGAGTGCAAGATACGTAATTATGGGCTCAAGCTACAGGAAGCCAGAATGAGGATGAATATCAGGAAATACTTCTGAACTGTTAGAGCAGTACAACAATGGAACCCATGACCTCAAAGGGAGGTGGTGAGGGCTCCAACACTGGAGGCATCCAAGAGAAAATTGAACAACCACGTGGCAGATATCCTTTGATTTGTATCCCTGCATTGAGCAGAGGTTTGGATGTGATGGCCATATAGGTCCCTTCTAACTCAATTATTCTATGATATTATAGAATATACTGTAAGATATTATATGCTCTCTCAAAGTGGAGAGAACATGTCTCTTTTGCTCTCAACTGGACGCTAGTCATCATTTAACTTGGAAAAAAGAGAAGTTCAGCCATACACACGTATCTGCTGAAACTAGTATGTCTAAAAATAGTACTCTTGGTAAGTTACATTTTAATTGTCTTCATTTAATTGATTGATCATGCGAGATAATATACTTCTAGTAGTGCATTCCTTCAGAGTTCAGTAGGACAGTTAACGTGTGAGAGTGAAGCTAAATCATTTGCTAAAGGAATCTGATTTAAAAGAATTGAACTGATCGGGTTTTTCCTTAAAGGCTTTCTTATGCGTATGTTTCAAACTGGAAAGACTATTCTCATTGTGAATTAGTGTTTGTATAATAAACTGTTTTCCATGTATTACTTCATCAGTCATATGAACAACCCAGTTAACCTGAATGAAATATTATCCTGGGCATATTAGAGATTAGTCTTTGAGTATTAAGTGTACTAAAACTTGCCAAGATCCCCTGGACATAGGATAAATTTAATTGGGTGCTTCTGTCCCATAGTTTATAATCTTAAATGCTGGGCTACATAAACTCAGCTCTTGGTAGTATATAAAAGTTTCAACTGGAGAACGAAGTACAAATAATTTTGGCAGAGGAAGAGTCAGTCTATAGAAATGTTATGGGGATATGGTTATCATATTATTCTCTTAAAGTATGCTGGAAACACTTTCAGACATGAGAGATTCCCAGAGGTTACTGGGATCCACCAGATTACAAGAAAGTCACTGTGATTTACCAGTATAAATAGTAAGCCGTTGCTCTAAAATGCTGCAATTTTAGATTTTCTGGCCGCAAACATGCATTCATTTAATCACTGAATTAAGACTGCATCTCAAGGCACTGTCCATTCTTCCAACTGGGTAGGAAGCGGCACTGATTATAGCATGACATATTTCTAAGTACACACTTGCTGAAGTTGGGCAGGAAGGGACCCCAAAGATACCATGCCCTGTCAAAGCAGGAAACCCACAACATCTAACCTGAATTAAAAGTCTCCAGTGTGGGAGATTCCCCTACCCCCTGATGCAATTCATTCCTTTGACTGTTAAGAATTCCTTTGTAACAGTTAGATAAAGTCTCCTTTCTTTTAATTTTAATCCATTGCTCGGGGCCCTACCACGTTTCCTCCACCTCCTGCGCAACAAGCCTTCAAATGTTTGAAGATGGGTATTGAATCACCTATCAGTCTTCTCTCCTCTGCTTGAAACATGAATGAAACATTCCTCACTGGGCTTGGTTTCCAGATTTTTCACTATTCTGGCTGCCCTCCTCTAGACATGTTCAAGCCTAGTGATACCCGTTTGAGATGGTGGTGCCCAAGAATGGACTCAATATTTCTAGTGAGGTGTGACCAAAGCAACTGCAGAGGTTTATATGATTTAAATAAGGCATATTTTGAGATAAGCAGGTTTAGGGTTGAATTTTGATTGTCCACAAACTTGAGATCAACGGGGTATGCAGCCTAATACTATGTATGTTTACTCAGAAACAAGCTCTCTTAGCTCTGTGAGACTTACTCATAAGGATTTTGAAGTATGGCTATGAAGTTCGTTGTTTAAAATCCTCTGCATTGGACAATATTCTTCAATAATGTGATGAATAAATGTGGACTTCTTCATCATAAGTCTTTTAGTAAATTAAAGAATAAAACATCTATAAAAACATCAACATCCGTTGAAAGGATCTTCTTCACCAAAATTCAGTACAGTGGAACCTTAAGCACCTTTTAGCTTTAAAAAAGGGCAGGAGAACACCTTTTAAACAGAACATGTTTAGAGTGGTCCTCACCCGACCAGATAGGCGGGATATAAATAAAATAAATAAATAAAATAAATGTTTTTTTCATTCGTAAGTCGAAGCTCCGTTCACAAGTCGAAGCAAAATTTTTGCGAACGGAGCTGTCCATAAGTCAAAATGTTCATAGGTAGGGACATTCGTAAGTCGAGGTTCCACTGTATATGGATTGCATTATTTATAATTAACTTCCTGGCTCAAAAACGAGCGCATTGGCCAGAACTATGTAAGATTTTTAGGACTTGACTGCTGAGCAGATTACAACATTCCTGAGCTTTAGCAAATGAATTTCAACTTGTATTTAAAAGATCTATGAACATTACAGTACCTCAGCCGATCGGTGAAGTGAGGCCTAACAGGAGATTAGTGGTAGAAAAAGGTTTTCATTCACGCAAAATCTAGATTGCTTGATGCAATGTTCGGAAATGGAATGTGGGTCATCAGTAGGAATGCCAACCAAGGAGAAAGAACTGCAAGGGTTCTCTGTAGACAGTGGCACATTTTTTTTTTGGCCATTTTATTTTGAAGTGTTAGTATGCCAAGACATGGTGGCCCACTTATTCTGTGACTATATATGAAAAACACTGAGTTTTAAAAATATAATGGCTAAAACTGGAAGATAGGTAACAACATGTCTTATGAGCCTATGAGACTGATTCTTCCACAGAATGTGTTTTCCGCCCTTTCCTTTCCTTTTTTATTTTTTTTGTTGGCATCCCTTTAATACAGCTTTTTCAATCTACCCTGAAGTTATTTTGCTGGCCAAGAACATGATAAAACAGCAACAAAATCAACCGCTGCCTGACTCAGCAGACTAATAAATAACATTTGCCATCTTTGCCTTAGACTTTTGTTCCCATTTAACATGGTTAATGGGGTTGTGTCACAAACAGATCAGAAAATATCAACCATGTACGGTAGCAAATATATTTTAGCACCACAGCCAGTTCCAGATACTTTTCTAAAAACAACAACAAAAAAAAAAAACCCCAAATCTTTTCAAAGCTTTGTGTAGTTTCCCTTGTAAGATTAGCTTTTTTTCTGTTTAGCAGCTCTTTCTGTTCCTCTTCTCCACTGTCAATACTATGTGTACAGAGAATCAATAAGATCACTGGAATTTCTTCCGGATTTTTTGGTGAGGAGATGGATGATATTTGCTCGGCTCAGCTCCCGCCCCCCCCCCCGTTCTGTAGCTTTGTATTCTAAGAACCAGGGAGCAGATCAGCAAGAGGGCCCTTTGGCAAGATGAATAGAAGTTGGGGATATCTCCTGCATTTACCTCAGTCCTCCAGGTACCCCAAACGTGCTACATTTGGTTGGAATTAATCAAGCTAGACAAGCATAGCTCGAGTGCTCACTGGAAGGAGAGATCCTGAGGCTGAGGCTCCAATACTTTGGCCATCTCATGAGAAGCGAAGACTCCCTGGAAAAGGCCCTGATGTTAGGAAAGTGTGAAGGCAAGAGGAGAAGGGGACGACTGAGGACCAGGTGGTTGGACAGCGTCATTGAAGCTACCAACATGAATTTGACCCAACTCTGGGAGGCAGTGGAAGACAGGAGGGCCTGGCGTGCTCTGGTCCATGGGGGTCACGAAGAGTCGGAGATGACTTAATGACTAAACAACAACAACAACAAATACCAGCATAAAGCCCTAGACAGCTTAGTCTCAAGTAGAGATGGGGGGCAGTGAGTGGACCCTCGTTATCGCCACCTGTGCGGGGATATTCATATTTGTATACTGCCACAGATGCCGTGATTCTTACAATGGCTTTGCAGATCGCGATCTGCGAGCCACTCTTCAACCTTGCAGCAAAGGTTGTCTTCCCAGGAGCGGATAACGAATCGCCACCTGTGAAGCCATTGGAAGAATCACAGCATCCGTGGCAGTGGCGGATCGGTGAGTGGACCGTCTGGCCCCGTGGGGCTGGACCTTCGTTATCGCCCCCTGTGCGGGGATACTGCCCCCATCTCTAGTCTCAACCTATCACAAGGATCGCCTCTCCCTTTATTTGTCTGTTTGGGTGTTAAGGTCTTCAAGGGGGAGGCCTTTCTCTTGCTTCCATCACCTTCACCGGTGTGCTTGGTGGGGACACAGGAAAGATCCTTCTTTGTGGCTGCTCCCAGACACTGGAACTCCCTCCCACAGGATGCCAGGCTGGCCCCATCTTTGCTGTCATTCTGCAGGCAGGCCAAGACCTCTCTCTTAAGGCAAACTTTCCCTTAATCGCTGGCTGCCTGAGTTAGGTTTTTGAAATGGATGCATGTACAGTACTGCTTTGAATGTGTTTTTGGTGTTACTTTTTTCACCTGTTTATTAAAAAAGTACAGCATTTTTTCGGTCCTTTTTAGAGTTTGTATACTCACTGTGGTTAGCTTTAAATCTTGTATTTTAATGATGTCAGCTGCCTTGGGTCCTTTTTAAGGAGAAAGGGTAAAAAAATATTTTAAACAAACACACGAGCAAACATGGAGATAACTTTGGTTGCTACCTTCATGCACAGATGGATGGGAGTCAAAGGCCTGTTCAGAGATATTGACTGCATTAATGGCATATACAAACCCATGTGCAATATATATTTGCTTTTCACAGGATCTGGGCTTCCCCGTTTTCCATAGTGTGTAGGAAAGGATGCACAAAGCATGATGCCCTTGGCCATTCTCAAGAGTAGCTTCCAATTTTCCTGCGAATCGACTCCCTCAATTGAGCAGCCAGCCAGCTGTGAAGATTAGTGAAGAACTTTGTGCTGTAACCTCCCACTTGTCAATGAAAATAAAATGTAGTGGTTTTTTTTTTGAAAAATAAAAGAAATAAAAAGCCAGCTTCCTCTAAATAATAGGAGACCATGCTCCTCAGATTCACTCAGCACCTGTCCCTTTTATAACATGCAGTGTGTTTACAAGCGATCTGCAGCATTAAAAAAATTGACTGTTTTGTGTCCAAGCTGTTTCTGGAATGGTGCGCTTATTAAATTATTTTAAATTGAGAGTGTTTTTCCCTTGCTCCTTATGCAATACCAATTATGGAAACAGCTCAATAAGCAGAAGAGCTTTATAATGGTGCAGGCTTGTCAAGGTAAGAAATATACCCTGTGTTAACTGTTGCGCCCTTGGACTTAACAGGTTTACTCAGAAGGAAATTCAGTGGGGCAGTTTCTAGGTAAGTAAAGATTTCTGGCTTTTGGTAAAATTCAGAGCATGTTAGAGGTGGTTTTTATCCTACATGGCTAAATGGAAGTGTAATGACATATTGCTTTCTTGCTTTTGATATTCAGTGCAAAGCTGGATATGATTTGATTTACGATCATGACACGTCGTCATTTAGTCGTGTCCGACTCTTCGTGACCCCATGGACCAGAGCACGCCAGGCCCTCCTGTCTTTCACTGCCTCCTGGAGTTGGGTCAAATTCATGTTGGTTGCTTCGATGACACTGTCCAGCTATCTTGCCCTCTGTCGTCCCCTTCTCTTGCCTTCACACTTTCTTAACATCAAGGTATTTTCCAAAGAGTCTTCTCTTCTCATGAGATGGCCAAAGTATTGGAGTCTCAGCTTCAGGACCTGTCCTTCCAGTGAGCACTCAGGGTTGATTTCCTTTAGAATTGATAGGTTTGTTCTGCTTGCAGTCCAGGCAGGGGACTCTCAAAATCCTCCTCCAGCACCACAATTCAAAAGCATCAATTCTTTGGTGGCCAGCTTTCTTTATGGTCCAGCTCTCATTTCCATACATCACTACAGGAAAGCCCATAGCTTTGACTATGCGGACTTTTGTTGGCAAGGTGATGTCTCTGCTTTTTAACATGCTGTCAAGGTTTGTCATCACTTTCCTCTCAAGAAGCAGGTGTCTTTTAATCTCGTGGCTGCTGTCTCCATCTGCAGTGATCATGAAGCCCAAGAAAGTAAAATCTGTCACTACCTCCATATCTTCCCATTCTATTTCCCAGGAGGTGATGCTTTTCCCACTCTTTTGTTGACTATGAGAGCTACTCCATTCCTTCCATCTGAATTGAATCCACCCATTCCTGTCCATTTTAATTCACTGACGCCCAGGATGTCAATGTTTATTCTTGCATCTCCTGTTTGACCACATCCAGCTTCCCAAGGTTCATTGATCTTACATTCCAGGTTCCTATGCAGTATTTTTCTTTGCAGCATCAGACTTTCCTTTCACTTCTAGGCACGTCCACAGCTGAGCGTCCTTTCAGCTTTGGCCCAACCACTTCATGAGCTCTGGAGCTACTTGTACTTGTCCTCCAGTCTTCCTCAGTAGTATGTTGGACACTTTCTGACCTGAGGGGCCCATCTTCCAGCGTCATATCTTTTAGCTTTTTGTTTCTGAGCATGGGGCATTCTTGGCAAAGATACTGGAGTGGCATTGCCAATTCCTACTCCAGGTGGATTGCGTTTAGTCAGAACTCTCCACGATGACCTGTCCATCTTGGGTGGCCCTGCACGGCATAGCCCATAGCTTCTCTGAATTACTCAAGCCCCTCCACCACGACAAGGCAGGAATCCGTGAAGGAGGAGATCATGACACAGGAAAGACCTAACTTCCTATATTACAGAAATGCTTGTTAAGTGTTCAAAAAAGAAAGAAAGAAAGAAAGAAAGAAAGAAAGAAAGAAAGAAAGAAAGAAAGAAAGAAAGAAAGAAAGAAAGAAAGAAAGAAAGAAAGAAAGAAAGAAAGAAAGAAAGAAAGAAAAGGAACTTGGCAATTGCAGGTAGAAACCTTCCATCAGTTAGTATTGTATAGGTGGAACTCTGTGACAGTAACCATGTTAATCCAATTTAATTCTTCCCAAAATTGTGTGTTTATGAATGTGGAATATTGTGCTTCTGTAACTCTTCTTTGTATTTCAAAAGGGGAGAGGGCAGCTTTTGGAATACATGTACGCAGCAAATTCGTAGAACTTTTGGTTTTATATAGATTTTCTTTCCCAGCTTGCATATCCTGATAATTACTTTGTGTTTAGGTGAGAAATGGTTAACTGCTGAAAAAAGGAGTCTGTTTCTGGGATTTTCCCTTGCATGGTGTCACTTTCTGAATGGTAGTAAGCAGAAGAGGGGATCCTGTAGACCATCTTGACTGCTGCCATTGGTGGTGTCAATATGCAGGCTGCCCTTGGCTGTGTGAAGCTTGGCATCCTTTTTCCTGCTGACAACACTGGCATGATAATATGCCACAATATTAAGGCATGTCCTGGAATTTTGAATTGTGAATGGAGAAGCACAATATCCCACATTCATAAAACAGAAGAACTGGATTTCTCTAGCTTTGTAAAACGGAAGCATATGTAGAGAACACAACAAATTCCAACAGCAACTTCCTGCATGTAGAGGGAAATACTAAAGGGTCCCTGAAAATCATCACATAATCTGTAATATGGTTGCTGAGGAAGGGTGGAGCCAACAACAGCTGGGATGTGGCTGTTCTTTTTTAAACTTCCACTTGAAAGTTTAATCCTGACAGCTAAGAGAGGGAAGGGGAATCTTGGCTGTTAGCTAATCATGGTTGAGGTTACCCAGAGCAAAGTTATTTCAGTGCTAACAGGTAGAGGAAGATACCTTGGGAGGAGGACAGGCTGTTTAACATTGTTCCATGCTCTGATCCTCCTCTCAAGCCAAGCATCTGACCTACTCATGCTGCTGCTAAATGCCAGGTCAATCCAAAATAAATCTGAACTAATTTGGGATCTTATAGAAGAAAAGAAGGCTGGCTATAACTGGGTCTTGGATGGATATGGAAGGTGGGTCCACCCTCCCCCTGATATGCCTCCCAGGATATTCCATCCAGCATCATGGCAGATCAGAGGGATGGGGAGGAGTGTGTGTCCATAGTCCATAGGGCATCTGCCCATTCATGCCCAGGCTTGGAGTGCCGTTATCTGGTGTAGGTCTGGTAGGTCAGAGTGATTCGTTTCATTGGTGTACCACTTTCCCTGTGACCCAGTGCTTTCCCTACCAGCACTCATGGACTTCATCTCAGGTGTGCTGTTGAGGTCCTCCAGACTTTTACTTCTGTGGGATGTAAACATCCATGCTGAAATGCAGGTTACTGAGGTAGCCTTGGAGTTCATAGACACCATGATATCCATGGGCATATACCAACATGTCTTGGGTACTACACATACAGTATAGCAGGTCATACTTTGGACCAGGTGTTCATGTTTGGGCAGAAAGAAGATCTGAAGGTGGCAAACCTTGAGTCTTCTGCCTTGTCATGATCAGATCATCACCTACTGAGATTTGGACTGTGTACAGCTACATCCCTGTAGGGTGGACTTTTAGAATGGTCTGAACCCCAAGGCTGATGCATTCAATTGGCTTTCAGAATATCCTTGAGGGTTTTGCAGTTGATCTGGTCAGTGTTCTTGTTGAAGCCCAGGTTGCCCACTGCCCACCTGCGCAGTATACATGATCACTTCCATAGGATCTGCCCTCTCCCTAATGGTTTTTAACATCTACACGAAGCTGCTGGGATATGTCATTTGGCGTTTGGGGTGCACTGTCACCAATATGCACATGATGTGTAGTTCTATCTCTCCTCCCCCCCCCCCATCTGCAGGTGATGATGTACAGGTCCTTGAGCACTGTCTAGCATCGATAATGCACTGAAACAGAATCCATATAAGATGGAGATCCTAATGGTAGAAGGATTATTGGACTGATGACAGGGAAACTTACTTGGCCTTGATAAATCAGGTCTGCAACTTGGGGGTACTCCTGGACCCAGCACTCTCTATGGAGGGACAAATATTGGCTATGGCTGGAAGTACCTTTTACCAACTCTGGTTGATTGCCCAGTTGCAATAGACTACTGTAATGGCATCTACATAGAGCTGCCCTTGAAAAGAGAATAGAAACGTCAGCAGGTCCAAGATGCGGTGCCCGAACTGATTTCTGGGATTAGTAAATTCAGTCAAATATCACCAGTCTTGGCACACCTTCATTGGCTTCCTGTCAATTTCTGTGTTCAATTCAAGGCGTTGACTATGATCTATAAAGCTCTTCATGGTTTAGAACTTCAATGCCTGCTGTAACATCTCTCCCAGAAATCATCTACCTGTTTCACCCACTCCTCTCAATCCATGGTGGCTATGTTTAGGGAGGGCGGGAAGGTGAAGACAAGGAATCGGGTTTTCTCTGTGATGGCCCCTCAGTCTCTGGAATGAGTTAGCAATGGAGATACAACAGGCTTTTTTCCTTCCTTATATTCAGGAAATTGTTGAAAATAGAACCATTCAAAGCTGCTTTCAACAACTGAGTTTACCAGATTCCGTTAATATTTTATTTTTTGCTCTTTTTCTCATTTGGTTTTTGTCCGGGTGATTTCTAGGTTTAATGTTGTAAATAGTGCAGGTTAGTGCATGTACTAATGGGGTGGTCTGTAAATCAAATACATGAATGAAAAACACTGTAAGCCACCTTGGTTCCTTTGGGAGAAAGTGGCATATAAATATTTTAAATAAAGGAAAATAAAACAAACATGGGATAGCTTGCTCTCTCTCCCTACAAAGTGTCTGTGTGTGTGTGTGTGTGTGTGTGTGTGCATATAAAGAGAGAGAGAGAGAGAGAGAGAGAGAGAGAGAGAGAGAGAGAGAGAGAGAGAGAAGCGAATGTTTGCAAAAGACTCCTCTTCTTTGGCAGTTGATAAAAAGCCACACTGGACAAAGTAAATATTGTTTATATAAAGCACACAATACTCCGTGTGCACTTTGTTGTTATTGTCATTGCCTTCATCCTCATTGTCATCATCCTCGTGGTCCTTGTCTCCTCATTGTCATCGTCCTCATCCTCTTTCCCTCCCCTCCCTCTTTCCTCCTCCTTCATTTGGTTTTGGCAACGTTGTTAGCCACTCTGAATAATATTTCAGTGGAAATGTAGAACTTCAATACTTGATGGCCAAAAAATGCAACCGATTTTACTGTTTCTATCTGTAGAGTGCCATCCATAAATACAGCACTTCACAAAGAGACAGAAAACACAGATTCCTCGCCCAAGGGGATTATAGTCTAGAAGTACACACAAGGAGACACCAAAAGAAAGAGGTGAGCAAAAACAGAAGTAAACAAGGCAAGAATCTGCATTATTTCAGTTACAGGGACTAAGGTGTAGCTGTGTCAGGATATGAGGACAGGGTTTTGGAACAGGAAGCTGTGAAATATTGGAAGGGGTTAGGGATAACCGCAATGGAATTTTTAGCAACAGAAAAACAATGAACTAATCATTATCCCTTTGTAGTGCATTCTGAACAGTTAAATGAAGCATCCATTCTTCGGTGGAAAATAACCAATGAGCTTATTCTGTGGATGTACAGATTTCACATGCAATGGATTGCACACAGAATAGAGTGCCATGAGTTGACGAAGATGGCTTCTCTTCTCCCCTCCAGGTCCAGTACATCTTTCCGAAGCATCTTCCAACTCTGACATGCTGCCTCTTATTGAGATCTTTGGCTTGAAAGATGAGGAGTGATGTCACCTCTCCTGCCACAGTTAATCTCCACAGATTCCACCCCCCGCCCCACACAACAAATGATACAGGGATATAAAAATAGAACAGAAGAGACAACACACGCTGGACCAGATGCTCAGATGCCACCACCTAGGCTGATTTAAGCATTATTATGTGTCACTGAGAAACATCAAGTGGTTTCAAAACCTTGCAGCTTTAAAGCTCTTAATGGTGTAGTGTAGGGTAGCCACACTCGAAACCAGGAATAAAAAACTCTTGAATGTTGATCTTAACTCTTTTGCATGAAGCAAAACACTTGTAAGATTGACTGGTGGTAAGCTTTCCATTCTGTTAGTGTTGCTTTGAAATCTTGGAGCTAATGCAAGCATAAGTATCTCAGGGCGAGATGTAACTCTTGACTTTGGTCCTCCTCACCAGGCAAACAAGAGTTCTCCTCACCCTGAATGCCTGTCTGTTTTTAAAAACAGATTGGAGAGATTTTGCACATTTTTCAAACCTTTTTTGTGCATACCTGTAAACTGCAAGGATACAACACAAACCTGTAAAAAGGTATTTTACAAGAATAATATTTTATAAAGCTGCAGAAGAAGACGTGTACAGACAGCCCTTTAGCATCACATTCTACCTGAGATATCTTGTGCAGTTCGGAGAATCCTCAGCATCCTGTCTTTCCATTCCAAAATGTCCAGTCTCACCTAGAATATAACCAATGATATGTTTTATTCACAGCCCTCTCATCACTGCAGTACCAAGTGGAGGTGGGAGGAAATAGTTACTGATCCACTCCAGGTACTCACTATTATGAATTATTTCTATTTACTATCGCCCCAATTAGGATGTGGTACACATGCAACACACAGAGTTGTTGGGTAATATATTGAGAGGCAGAGAGACTACTCATCCCACAATCCCTTTCAGCTCCCATGGAGCTTTGCAATACCCAACTTTTTCTTTCTTCGTAGGCATCAATGGTTCCAGAGGCCTATGGAAGCCAACATGGTTGATGATGTTTTTGGCTGCAGCTCCTAGAATTCTGTTTTTTGGGGGAATTCCTGGTGAATTCAGGGAGTTGCAGTCTATCCCCTCCCCCAAAGTCTTATGCCTAGTTGGCTCCAATGTGAGTAAGATGACGAATCCATCCCGGGGAGCTATCCAAGGTGCTGAAATCTTATCCTGAAAATACAGTAGGTTCAGCTTTTTTGATATTTCTTTTAAAGTTGAGATGAAAAATCAGAGTGAATTCATCACCCCACTGCTACTGGACCCACCAGCTTCCACCTAAGGGGAATGGTCATGGACACTGAAACATAATCTCACACAGGTTGAAACATACTCTTAGACAGGTAAAGCACATCATTCGAACTTCAGCTTGCCCCTTAAAGCAAGGGTGCATGACTTCATCTCTAGGGCTGCATTTGGACCTGTTGTAATCTCAGTTTAGCCCTTTGGGATTTCAACAAGGGGCACATGTTTTTCCCCATGGCACCATCGTTTGATTACTTCCCAAGAACTGCCTAAGACATATTTCCTAGCAGGAAAAGAGTTAAACAAACATATGCTTGTGTATTCAGTTCCATCCTTTTGCCCTCAGCTCTGCCCACTACAGAAATGTGGTCCTTGAGAGCTTCTCTAAAATGGAGTGCTCCCATCATTCCAGAAGAAGTGCTCTGCCCTGGAAGTAAAGCATCTCTCGAATAAGGCAGTGGAGGTGTGGTGCCTTTGGATTTCATGAGACAGAGATTCCATTCCGAGTTTCAGTCCAAACTTTAAAGGAGCTTTCCAAGATGTCAAACATGTCAAGAGAATAGAGTCCAGCAGCTTGGGTAGCTCTTGTAACATTTATACAATAATGCCAGGCGGATTCAACACCATTAGGAAACTGGAGTCCTTAGTGAAAGCTGGTAGGAGGGCTTGGAAAAAAAACAAAAAGGATTTGAACTCTCTCTTATGGGCTAAACCCCTGCAACCAGGATTCCTTTCCCTACACAATGGAAACATATTCAGTCTTGATTCCCACACTAGCACTACTATTGTGCCATATGGCTTATTGCTTGTTCACCTCAGCTCAAGAAAGCAAAGGGTGATGTGTAGATACTAGGATTAGAGAAAAGCCTTGTCTTCTCAAGTTTACATTACGAAAATGGGGCCATCAGAGGTCCATTAGGGTTGCACCGCTAATATCATGCAGAAGAGTGAACCAAACATTTCATAAAATGGGAGCAGCCCAAATTAAAAAAAAATCAAACTGGATTTCAGATTGACATGAAATATGGCACAGTGGCAGCAGATAATCCGGCAACTGCCATGTGTTTGGGTGAGAAGTGGTTAACGGATGAAAAGAGAAACCAGCTTCTGGAAACTTCCTCTGCTTTATCTCTTTATGAATGGCAGTGAACACAAGAAGGGGCAATTTGGTCCCCGTTGATAACAGTTGCTGTAGACCATCTTGGCTGCTGACATTGGTGTCATCAATACAGTGGGGTCTCGACTTACGAACGGCTCGACATACGAACGTTTCGACTTACGAACTGCTCTCATAGGAATATATGGACTCGACTTGCAAACTTATGAACTCTTTTTTTTCTTTTTTTTAAAAGCTAAGTAATCTTAGGTTAAAAGGAAAAAAGAAAAAAATCCCCCTCTAGTGGCAGAAGGCAGAATAGCAGCTTCCCATTAGTTTCTATGGACAAAAAGAGCAGATACGGATTAAATGGTTTTCAATGCATTCCTATGGGAAATGAAGATTCGACTTAAGAACTTTTCGACCTGAGAACTGCCTTCCAATACGGATTAAGTTCGTAAGTCGAGACCCCACTGTATTCAAGCTGCACTTTGCTATGTAAAGCTTGGCATCCTTTTTCTTGCTGGCAATGCAGTCACAATATTGAACAGAATATCGAGCTATTTCCTGGCATTTTTATTTATTTATTTAACATACATGCCCAAAGGTCTCTGGGCGCCACAATTTTGAATTGTGGCTAGAGAAGCGCAATATCCCACATACATAAACTAAAGGTGTTTTGAAAAATTTGAATAGGTAGATGCCTTATCCTGAGTCACAGCATAGGTCTATTTAGCCCAGCTTTGCCAATTCTGACCAGTAGCCATGGCTCTCTAGGGTTTCAGGTAGAATTCTCTCCTAGCCCTGCCTCTCCCCAGAGGTCTCCCATACAAGTATTAGCCAGGCCAGATTCTGCTTAGCTTCCAGAATCAGATGAGACTCAGTATGTTTAGGGTGGTGGATTGGTTTTCGTTGGTTTGGAAACTGCAGGAACCATATGGCTTTATGGGTCTTGGCTGTTATCAAACCCTGACCTAGATGATGCAATTAAAGGCTGTCTGGCTCTTTACAGCCCAAAGCGGCAAGAAGTGGACAAGAGGAGAGCAGGTTCTGCTGGCACAGCAATAGCCCGCTAGTGTCAGGAACTTTGGAGGCCCCTGCTGTAAATCTATGATTAACCAATTCTTCTGATTGACTGATCGATGCATTTAGTGCCACAGAAAGCCGCGTTGAGCTGCAGAGTCTAAAAGAAGAGAGCCAAGTTGAAGGGAAGACAGGGAGAGAAAGGGAGAGAGAATCTCAAATCCCTGTGTGTGTCTCCCAAGGAAGGAGAAATGTGTTTCTGGAAGGGAACATCCTGTGCCACATCACACTGGACTTCGTGAACCCTTTTTGGAAGCTTCTGGGCATTGCCTGCAGGACATGCTTCATCCCACAAATCGGCACCCATTCCCAGCAAAAGAACAGGTAATCACTCCGGGGGACAGTTTCATTCCAGCCTGCCGGTTGCTTTCCTGGCCGGAGCGCTATTTTTAGCCCAGCTGCTTTGCTGCTATTGATCCCCGGTCACCTTTCGTTAATTAGATACACAGAAAGCACGCAGCATTTGCAAGTCATTTATCAATTCTCTCCAGCACCTCCATCCCTTGAGATGTAATTTGGAGCCCTCCTTGAGACGGGCTATTGATCTGCTCCACAGCTTTACTCTCTATTGCAAGCTATTTATAGAACTGTTATATACGGCTCACTCCCCCCCACCCCACCCCCCCTGTTTCCCGGGAGGGGGATGGAATCAGAAATGGCCATCATAAATCAGATTTTGAGGTTCGAAAAGAGAGAGAAAGAAACTCAGAGAACAGTGAAGTGGGAAGCCTCGATCCTGGGATACTTGCTTAATCTTTTTGGGCAGGAAGCCGGAGAGGAGAGTGAAAAACAGGGATTAGTAGAGGGTTAGAACATTAGCCTTACAGGGTCATGGGAAGATGCCTTGTACTGCCTCAGATCCACAGATCCGATCCACAATTTCCCCCAATCTGGCTGCCTCCTGATGTACTGGCTCTCTCCTGTCAGCATAATGGCTGGGGAGAATGGGAATGGTAATTAAACACTTCTGGATGGTGCTAGGATGAGGTAGGGCGGGGGTGGGCAATTAATTTCTATAGGGGGCCCATATGAAAAATCTGAACTGTGTTCGGGGGCCGAACCAACTTTACTTAAAAATAAAATGAAACAGCGGTGTTATGATTGTTTTTATTTTAAACTTGTTAACTTTCACAAATACTAAAGATGTTTTTTGCGGTATGTTAAAGACAAGCAACTGATCAACATTAGACAAAAAGCTATAAATGGTTTTGATGTCCAAAACTGTCCGTGGGCCAGACAGGAGTGGCTCGCGAGCCATACGTGGCCCTTGGGCCGCACTTTGCCCAGGTCTGATGTAGGGTGATCTACCAGCATCGGCTTCCCAGAGAATCAGCCAGGAAACTTTCCAAGAACTCTCTTTCTCTGAAGATATGAGGGATTGAGCTATTGTGAGAAATGTTCGCACCCTTGTTACTTAACAGAGTAACCAAACAACCTCAAATTCAAGCAGCTCTTATTTAAAGGCACTTTAGTTGGTGTCCTGACTAGGTAGGCACACCAATCAATACAGATAGCTTGATATTTATTCCCCCTATTCCTGGCCACTTGGTCCCTCCCTTGTTTCCCCATTGGTAGGTACTCCAAGGTGTACAGCCTATCCGGTACACCTAAACTGATCATGTGAAGTCCCACTCCTATTTACATCTCCCATTCCATTTATTAACTAAACTCCAGACTCCTATTTTCCCCTTATTTTGTACATGTGCCCCTTTTCTTAACCTTCTTGTGATCATTCTTACTGACCCATATGGTATCCTTGTTATTAGCTAAGCTTAATCGCTCAATCTTCTTGTTGGTGCAACAGGACAGCTCCCTTATTTGTGCCTCCTCTATTAGTTTTCTCAAGACTTCTCTAAGTTCCTCATGTTGGCTAAATAATTAACAAAGAGTATATACTGATTATTTACCAGGACCATTTATTCAATCATCCTGTCCTTGCAGGGCCTGCAAAAGTAGCCTCTATCCTCTTCCTTTTCGCTCAGCTAGGGTCTTTCCTCAGATTGGGCATGTCCTCTGAGCTTTGAACCCATCTGCCTTGTCATGTCAGGGCACAGGCGCATCTTGACAATTTCTGATTATTTAGTCAGCATAGAGTTTCAAAGAGTGACCAAGGAAATATCTCCAGAAAATAAAAATGCGGGTCATGCCAAGGATGGCTTGTGGGTTGAGCAAGGGTTGGGGCACCTCACTACAATTTTTATCCCAGTCATGAGCAGTCTACAGATTATGTACATGTTCCAACATCTGTATTCACTCAGTAGAGTGAACAACTCAGTAGATGAATTTGGTATGGTCCCTCCCCAACTTTGTTTCTCTCCCTCTTTCCCTCTCCTGCCTAATGTACCTCACAGGGATTGGTAGACAACGGTTTCAGCATGTCAGCAATCTATAATCTTAAAACTGTAGAGCTGGAAGTGACCCTATGGATAATTGAGTTCAGCCCCTGTCACAGAGACACAGTGGGGAATCAAACTCCCTAAACCATTGAGCTATCCAGAAACAAAACAAAACAAAATCTAGAGCCACCTTTAATACAAGTAGATTTAGTCTAGTGTGGCCTTGCTTTATTTAACTTTTACATGGTCAAACACATGGTTGCTTCAGACCCGTGGCTTCAGTCTTAAAGGTGCCGTAAGACTGCCTCACAGGGTTGTTGGAAGGACACAGTAAGGAAAGCTGTGGGCATCACCTTGAACTCATGCAAGGGAAGATAGGATAAAAAGAAGTTGCTCTGACCACCAACTATGTACAATGGTGGTTTTTCATTTCCTACCTTATTGTAACGTGTTGATGGTTTTATAGGCTAATTCATTTTTCGATTCCTTTTGATGCTGAGAAGTCTGATCTAACTTGTTTTAATATTTTCAGCAGCTACATTCATTAGCTATGAACACTAAGTTGTTAGTGGAAAGAGTGGTATTTAAATAAATAAATAAGTCAAGTAAGTAAGTAAATAAAAGTTTGAGGATCTGTTCAGATCAAACATTCTTGACAGCAACCTTGTTTTCAGTCCTTCACTGATCTAAACAATGGGATTAATTATTCTTGATGACTGAATTATTTACTCTAAAACTGAGAAAGTTCACAATTTTGGAATCTAAAAACTAATCTATAGTATCTCTTTATTCTTGAACCGCTGCCTATGTGTGTTTTGGAGGACACCTGCTTCTTTGCAACAATAACAACAAAACCAATGCAAAAACAAATGTAGTGTGCCACATTTAACACTAACTACTTCCAATGTGAAATAATGGATTTCAATTAGAGATGGGGACGAATAAAAAAATGGTGATTCGTTTTGATCCGTTATTCGTCAAGGTTAAGGGATCAACGAATATGAATATATGAATATTCTTTGATGAATCAATGAATTGATCTGTCAGTTCATCTGCACTTTAAATGGTTATAATACTGCCCCCCAACCCCTAGAGACACCAAATTTGCAGGGACGCTTCCTCAGATATATTCCTACAAGTCCTAAATGTTTGTTGAACATTGGAACATGGACCCTTGAGTTATATAGTCACAAAGAGGACCCCCCCAGGAAAGTTTCCCCCAGGTACCTAGAGATTCCAGAATCACAATGGAGCTTCCTATGTCTTTCCCCAACACACCTGCCAACTTCGGTGAAGATTGGACGTTGGACACCCAAGGTATTCACCCACAAATTGGGGCCCCCCAGGAGAGTTTACCACTCTGCACAGAAGCCCATTTTGCCTACCGGCCGCCAATCAACTGATCAGAAGCCAATAGGCAGCCACCTCTCCCACAGCCAGCCATCCCCACAGCCTACCCACACCCCACTCCCACTGACACCCTCTTACCTTAATAGCTGTTGCCAAGGTCTCCATCAGGCCTTCACATCCATGGCGTGTAAAAAGCCAGGCTAAGAGAATCCAGGCTGCCTTTTGCAAAGGAGGCAGCTTCAGCTTCCCTACCCTAAATGAAGCTGCAGCCACCATCTTTGCAAAGGGCAAGCAGTGCCCATTTTTACATACATGGCTCAGAGACCAGAAGACCTCGGTAGCAGTGATTAAGGTAAGAGAGTGTCAGTGGGGGTGGGGTGGAGTGGGGCCTAAGGTAGGGAAAGGAAGGGGGTGAGGGGACGCTGTGGTATTGGGTGGCTATGTGGGGTGGTGCCTGCCTTTCTGCCACCGATCAACTAAAAGTAGGCAGAACTGTGGTGTTTTGTTTTGTTTTTTAATACGAAGGATGGATAAAAATGGGTAAATATTCATCCTTTTGTATTTTGAGGGTCTCTGGAACCCACAAATATGGATTGATGAATATAACAAATCATCTATATTTGTCAGAAAAAGCGATCGTTTTTTAAATTCGTCCACATCTCTAAGAAATTATACAACAGAAAATCGCCTTTAAACCAGAAATGTTTTTACTGAACATAATGCCAGAAATTGTTGAAAAAAAATTAAATACATGGTGATACACATATTTACGAATTAATCGTTATAATTGTAACTGTATTTTTTAAAAATGATTTTTAAATGATTTTATACATGTTTGTATTGATGTGTTTTTATCTGTGTAAGCCGCCCCGAGTAGACATTGTCTAGAGGGGCGGGGTAAAAATCTAATAAACAAACAAACAAACAAACAAACAAACAAATAATAAATAAATAAATTCAATCCTTTTCTTCAGGCATATGGCACATAAGGGCTTAATCCTGTACTGCAGATGGCATCATTTTTGCAAGTGAATTACCATAAATTAAGAAATCTTTGTTGACATCAAGTGACTCAGTATTCAACCCTTTGTGTCTAGAGAGATTTCTTAACTTAGCCAACTTTCATCTAATAGTTACACCATTTGTGTAACTGCACAACAGGATTTCAGCCATCATCTCAAAAATGTCAGTTAAAGACTTGGCTCTTTAGGCAGGCCTTCCCTCCAGCCAACACTTGATTTTTTTCTCTCTTTAGTTTTCCTTTTTCCCCATCTTGAACTTTTAAATTTGTTGATTTAATTATGTGATTGCTTTGATGACTATTTTTAATGCTGTTTTATAACTGCTTGTAAGCCACCGGGAGTAGACTCTGTCTACAGGGGCGGGGTAGAAATCGAATAATAAAAATAAATAAATAAATAAAAATACTGCAATCCTTCTGTTTTTGTTTTGTTTTCATTGTTGTTGTTGTTGCTGAGACACAATAATTTGACTACTTCTCTGAAAAATTATCAAAACAACATAAAAGCAGATAGAGTTTCTCTTGTGATATCGCCACCACCCTTGCCTGTAAATGCTAATAATCTGGTAGTATTAAAGCTGTAATACTCCAGATGATCTAAATAAGGGTGGGAAATCATTGTGCTCCCAAAATGGAGCATTAAAACTCCACAGTCTAGCATTGGCTACAATGGTTGGCGTTTCTGGAAATTAAAGATATCCACAGGGTCAAAGAACCCTGCCGATTCTCTAAGATAGTGGACCAACCTTGAGTCCCCAGATGTTCTTGGGCTGCAGTTCCCAGAAATCCTGACCAGCATAGCTAGTGGTGAAGGCTTCCGGGACTTTTAGTCCAAGAACATCTGGGAACCGAAGGTTGGCAAGAAAGGCAAAGTCTGCTTTGGATTTTGGCAGGAACTTTGCAGGATCTCTCCAAAGAGCTGGCCTTATTTAGTGATAGGATGCAATACCTCAGGATTCTCTGGCAAAGATCAGACTAAAAACTGGAATGGATTCCCTGCCCTGTCGAACTCAGAGTCCCCAGCCATTCCTCAAATGGCCAAATGCTTTCCCGATGACACAACCAAAGGCTTCAAGGAAGGGCTATGTGTTTAAATGCTTAGATAAAAACCCAGCATGAACATTTTAGCTTAGATGTTAGCCCAGTTGTGCAAGATTGCTGTTTGTTTAGTTGCATGTAAGGTTTTTTTTAACATTGGGATTTAAAACATGCAACTCTCATCCCGGGACACACTTTGTAGAGCAGGATGTTGGGAAATCAAAGAATCATAACTCAATGAAATCCATGGACTCACATATTTACAGTAGTAAGACTAGTAATGCCTCCTGCAAATAGAGCCAGCCTGGGTGGCCTTGGGCAAGTGGCACCGTCCCAGGATGCCCCCGAGAAGAAGGCAATGCCAAACCACTTTTGAGTACTATTCTCTGTTGCACTTAGAAAACCCGGAAAAAGGTCACCATAAGTCAGAATTGGCTTGACGGAACAGGCATTAGAGATAGCCTAGCATTAGAGCTGAAAAGTTGCTTTCTCTTTGAGTTTGTGGCATCAGACTTTGAAGAAACCCTGTGCTTAAGTCCAGATGACAGATCACCAAACAAATCAAGCTAATTTGCACGTTCCTGTAGGTGAGAAAAGCTCTTGCTGTGTCACTCAGATATTTCAGGATCTTCCTCTACTAATTATGTGTTATCTACCAAGTCTGTCTCTAGACTTCTCATGGTGGGCTCTAGCTTATTACTTCTTCAATGAATAAACACTGAAATGGCTGGAAGGTAAATTAAGTTGCCAACAAATAGTCCAGGGATATTAACTGGTTGTGATGATTGCACCATCTATCTCTTTGTAGTGTCAATGGTAGCTGGTCTTTGTGACCCGAGAGCAGTACTGTAGATCTGAGTTTGTCAGTAGCAGTGGTGTATACAAGGACAAAATCAGGGAACTTCTAGACCCTACCACCTACATAAAACTGAAATGGGACCCAACCAACAAAATCACAAAACAAACAAACATGCTGATCAGGAGATCCTCTCTGCACCCCAATGTCCTTCAACGAATCTGCAAGACAGAAGCTCTCCCACCAAGACTATACGGACTCCCCAAAATCCACAGGGACTCAATCCCACTCAGGCCCATTGTAAGTGCCATCATCTCCCCAACATATGAATTAGTGAAATACCTAGTGAGCCGCCTACAGAACCACATTGGACAAACCTCATCCTACATCAAAGACTCAGGATATTTCATAAGCAAGATCAGCACCCTAAAACTCAACCCTGGGGACAGACTGATCAGTTTTGACATAGTATCCTTGTTCACTAAGGTACTGATAAAGGACACCCTGACACTCATCCAGCAGATCTTTCCAGAAGACATCAAGGCCCTTTTCCAACACTGCCTAACAACCAGCTATTTTCAGTGGGACAATGAATTCTATGAACAGACAAATGGAGTGGCCATGGGGAGCCCCTCAGCCTGGTTACAGCAAACTTCTACATGGATCATTTTGAAAAACTGGCCCTGGCTTCGGCACCCTTCACACCCACAGTCTGGTTCTGATATGTGGATGACACCTTCGCAATTTGGAATCACAGTGAAGAAAAATTGGAAGAATTTCTAAACCATCTCAACAACATCCACCCAAATATAAAATTCACCAAGGAAAAAGAAATAGAGGGCCAACTCCCATTTTTAGATGTCATGGTCCTATGCAAAACTGACCTCCAACTGGGGCACAAGGTCTACAGAAAACCCACCCACACAGACCGGTACCTAGACAAAAACTCCAACCACCACCCACAGCAAAAAAGAGACATAATCAAAACACTGGTAGACCGTGCAAATCGGAACTGTGAAGCTCAGTTTCTCAGCACTGAACTCAACCATCTGAATTGGGCCCTACAGGCAAATGGCTGCTCCAAAAATGAAATCACAAGAGCCATCAAACCAAGAAAACAACACCAAACTGAGGAAGAAAAACAGTCACCCACAAATAAAGTATTTCTGCCATACATCAAAGGGGTCATGGACCGCATGGGGAAACTTTTGAAAAAAACACAACCTACAAACAGTATTCAGACCCACCACAAAAATACAACAAATGTTACAGTGCAACCAAGACACGGAACGCTGTTACCTTCCCACCAAGGTGGTCCCTATTTATCTACTCACATTTGCATGCTTTTGAACTGCTAGGTTGGCGGGAGCTGGGACAAGCGACGGGCGCTCACTCCATCATGTGGATTTGATCTTACAGCTGAAGATCTACAGTCCTTACAGTACAGAGGCTTCTGCGGTTTAACCTGCAGCACCACCACCTACCAAATATTGGACAGCTAACGTCAGGAGTGGTACACTGGGCCTCCTTAAAATTAGCTTATAAAAAAAGCAATTTGTGCCCATCTGATTTAATGCATTTTCTGGGTCCAAACTGATTTGTAAATCCACTTTGCTTCTGGTTGTTTGGCACTCATGCTGTCCTTGTACAAATTGGTCCAAATCGGTCTGTTTGGAATTCTAATTAGTTCAGAATGTGGGATTTGTCTACGTCTGGTCCAAAGCCCTAATCTGAACTCTTGGGCTAGTTGTCTAAAGGTGGGAAGGCAGAGAAATTGTATAAACATTTTTCTACCCTACTTTGACAGGGTCCCCATACCCTATCCATTATTTTATCAACTGGTAACACAGTAGAGAGACTGCCAGATCAGGGAAAAGGTTTAGTCAGTGTTCCTTCCATGCTACATTTTGGCCACAGTCGCTTCAGTGCAAGACGAAAATACTGCCTAACTCTGTAATGAATGGAGCAGAAATGCCTGTAACATACCAGGTACATAACTGGTGCAATGCATGCCAGTATAAGTAAACCTGAAAGCATATTTCCATCCTCACAGCACATTACTTTAAAGGCAAAATTCCCTGTTGGCTGTTACCCAGAACAAAATCCAATGTTGGCAGTGTCTCACTCCATGCACATGACATCATTCCCCCCTCACCCTTTGTTTTTGGATGTACAGCCAACAAAAAACCCTAAGAGACAGAGCTCTGGGAACAGCAGGCAAAACAAGCTTAATGTTCTTACTCATATAGAATCCAGATCCTTGTGGCTATAGAAGCTGGTCACTCTAATTTCATGAGGCTGGTGAATTTGTCTTGTGCTTTAATCTGAACTTCACACAGGAGCTGTCCAAGGTGGAGGAAGCCTATCCCCAAAATAGACGTACTACCTTGGACAACTCTTTAAAATTTCAAACTAAAAACCTGGTGTGGATTCCCTGCTCCAGAAATCATGGAGTTACCAGCGTTCAATGCCCCATGGGCTGGCCATGGAAAGTCCACATTCCCACTACCAATGAATATGGCTGGAAATCATCATGAGGTTCTCCAGAGCCAGTCCTATGACAATGAAGAGCTCTCCATTTTTGCTGGGTTTTCTCTATGGGTAAAATGCTTACCTCCCATGTTTGATGCTTTCAGTCTTCCTGAAATCTGTTCCCTGTGCTGCCAGGCTTCTTGGTAGGGATCCCATTTCCCTAACTTTCCATCCTCTTGCTTTGTTTTGAAATGAAGAGGCAACATGCAGAAATCCTGCTTGTTAATCTGTTATGTGTGGAAGCTGTTTGTGTGGTTACTAGTTGAAAGAAATTGCTCTATGCCTGTGCTTTGACATTTTTACTTTGTGTCCCAAGGCTGAGTCTTTCAGTGGTAAATGATACTGTGCCTAGTGTTGTTAGTCATGCTCACACCTGACACCAGTGGCACTGTCTGTGGCCCAATTGTAATCTCTGCAATAGTCCCAGTTAATAACATGTGACCTGACCTATTGGATGCGTCACTGGAGACCAAGATCATACACACTCATGTTTTCCCAGTCACCATGTATGGGTGTGAAAGATGGAAACTAAAGAAAGCTAATGGGGAAAATGATTTGTTTGAAATGTGGTGTGGCAGGAAACATTTGTGGATACACTGGACTGCCAGAAATACAAACAAGTGGGTCCTAGATCAAATCAAACCTGGCTAACTCCCTAAAGGAAGCCACCGATTTGGGTTTGCAAGAGCAGAGCAGGGCAGTTGAGGACAGTTGGAGATCACTCATTCATAGGGTCAGCATGAGTTAGAGGCTACTTGATGGCACCTAATAACAACAATAGGTCTGAATGGGATCCATGGCAAATACAATCCTATGCACATCTGCTTTGTAATTAAGGCCAGTTGACTTCCATGAGCTCACTTGCAGGCAAATGTTGGTCTAGGGCAGGGATCTTCTCAATATGAAGGCCACATAGGCTGAAGGATGTGGCCCACAGGCTGTAGTCTGGAGACCCATGGTCTAGGGGAATGGCAGTTTAAGGCTGTATTCCTATATAACCATAGGAAGCTGCTTTAGATCTAGTTAGACTAACTGGCCGGTCTAGCTCAGTATTGCTTATCTCCGACAGGATCTGTTGTATTATAAACACCATCGCACATCAGCCATAATGGATCTCGAGGATGGGAATTGTAGTCCACAGCTGGAGAACACCAGGTGGGTGAAGGGCAGCTGTGGCTTCCTTGGGACTCAAACAGTTCCTTTTCCAGTCTCACCTGGGGATGCCATAGAGTGTATCTGGGACATCCTGCCACTGGCCTGGAACCTTTCCTCTGTGCAGGATGTCTTCCTGCTGAGCACGACTGTGAGACTGGTGGTCAGCTCATAAGGCATGAAGAGGTTTTGGTCTGTATGCTATTCGTGCTCTCATCTTGAGTAGTTCCATTGAGTCAGTTTAATGGCAAATCAGCACTTATATAAACACTATTGTGTCAATGGATTTGCCTTCGTTGAGGTCAGAAGTAAGATACTGCCCTTAGAAATGGGAATAGAAATTACACAAGCTATTCCTTTGCTCATCACATTCTCTGCAGACCCAAAAAAACTTCCCTCTTAGTCCATGAATGGTGTAAGACATTGTATACTTCACTTCAGTCATCAGTACAATAAAAGAAACAGCCAAATAAATCAGAAGAAAACTGAGACACAGTAGAGTGGTTATAAAAGAACTAGAAAAGCTTATTATGTGTAAGGATGTACAGCTGGAAACCAAGGCCAAAGATCATCTATAGGTTGGTCATCCTGATTACTAATGAACAGATGGGAAAGCAGGTCAATGAAAAAAACAGAGAGAGGGGAAAAAATAAATACACTTGAAATGTGATATTGGAGGAGACCTTAATGGACTCTAGAAAGAAAACAAGTGAATTCTAGATCAAATCCCATGTGACTCATCATGGGAAGACATGGCTGGGAAAAAGTTGATGACAGCAGGAAACGAGGAAGCTTGAACATAGATAGGATCATAAAGTTGTAGGGCTGGAAGATACCCCAAGGATCACAGAGCCAGGCCTCCTGTCAAAGCAGGTTTGAGTCTCTAAGAGAAGTCATGGCTTTCAACTGGCAAGGCCGAGCAGGGAGGGTTCTAGTGTGAGGATCTTCCCAGTCACTCTAGATGCAACCAGAAATAGCTGCTGTTGAAGAAGTAAGGGCTGTTGGCAACCTTCTCAATCTCTTTCTTCTCGCTTCTCTTTTCTCTCTTTCTTATCTATCTATCTATCTATCTATCTATCTATCTATCTATCTATCTATCTATCTATCTATCTATCTATCTATCTATCTATCTATCTATCTATCTATCTATCTATCTTCACATGCTGTCTTTCTTCTCAAGGAAAACGAAGGTGGCTTACAGACTGCATCTAAAACTTCAGTTTTCATTTCCCCGTTTCCGGTTTCAGCAACAACCGCAGTCCCCTTTTGCCTCATACAGGCTTGCAGGGAGCCTGAGACACAGGGGAAGGAACATAGGCAGCCCCCCCCCTGACCCCCTCTTGCCTCCGGGTAGGAGTCAGTCAAGAGGAAATGACTTCCCAGGAAACTCTTCCCACAAGGTGGGAGGAAAGGAAAAGGACCATGTTCTCAAGCTCCAGTGGGATGGCATCCCCCAATGGACGAGCTGAACAGAACTCCGAAGAGAAATTAAGCTAAGCGATTCCTTGGCCCACCCCTTCGTTCTCTGCCAAGGGAAGGCACAGGAGAAGGGGCCAGAGGAGAAAGAGGGGGGCTTTGTTGTTGTTTAGTCATTAAGTTGTGTCCGACTGTTTGTGACCCCATGGGCCAGAGCACGCCAGGCCCTCCTGTCTTCCATTGCCTCCCGGAGCTGGGCCAAATTCATGTTGGTCACTTCGATGACACTGTCCAACCATCTCGTCCTCTGTGGTCCCTTTCTCCTCCTGCCTTGGCTTTTTCCCAACATCAGGGTCTTTTCCAGGGAGTCTTCTCTTCTCATGAGATGGCCAAAGTCTTGGGGCCTCAGCTTCAGGATCTGTCCTTCCAGTGAGCATTCATGTTGGTCGCTTCAATGACACTGTCCAACCATCTCTGTCGTCCCCTTCTCCTCTTGCCTTCACACTTTCCCGACATCAGGGTCTTTTCCCGTGGGGGTGGGGCACCTTTACCTACCTCCTTCTTCACTGGCCACCACTGACCAGAGGAGAAGGTGCTGAGCTTTTTTGACTCCCCCTGGTCTTCCGAGCACCTTCTGAGATCAGGATGCTCAGAGGAGAGGAAGCCCTCCAAAGTCAGAAAGAGGGAGGAGCCCCTCCGCCCCCCTCCCCCAGATACCCCTCTTCCTTAATTAGACGCTTCTTCAAAGCGGGCGGGCAGGATGGGCGTGGCCACCACTGGGATGGGTGGGTGGGGCCCGAGGCCGGGAGAAGGAGTGCAGGAGCGTGGTGGAGACCGAGAGAGAGAGAGGCGCGGGGAGAGGCGGCAGACGGCGAGTCCGGCTTTTTCCAGACAAGGTGGGTGGAGGAGGAGAGGAGCCAGCGAGCGAGACGGGGGGGGGGGGGGCGGCGGCGGCGCCTGGAGGGGGGGGAAGAAAAAAATTCTTTGGCGCTTTGCTTTCTTTCTTCCTTCTGCGCCGGGCGCGGATCCCAGCGGCTGCGTGCGCCCTGGGGAAGGAGCCAGTGAGAGAGAGAGAGAGAGAGAGAGACATTCCCCTCCCGATTGCCACCTTGTGTCTTTGTGCGTGTGTGTGTGGAGGGGGTCAGGCGTGCATGCCCAAAGCCGCCTCCAACTCTGGGGCATCCCCAGAGCAGGCGCCGACCACGAAGGCGGCGAAGGCAAGGGGGGAAAACGGCTCCCTCCCGTCCTTCCCGGTGATGTCAAGCATTTCAGGACACGGGAGGGGGGGGGCTTTGTCATCGGGGTTTGAGTAAGAAGAGAAGACACCCCCCTAAGGCTCTCTCTGGCACTCCCCCCACGAAAGCCAAGCTCCGCACCCTAACCCTCCAAGGTTCCAAATTTTTCCATGCGTTAGATTTTTCGCAGGGAGGGGCAGGATAAAGAACGGGTGGAAGCGGGTATAAAGACAAGGAGACCAAGACAAGGAGACCCCCCTTCTACTTCTCCCCCCCCCCCCCGTGTCTCCATCCTGACGACTGCTTTCTCTTTCTCCAGCTTCCCTCGCTGCCGTCTCCTGCTTCGGGATCCAGACGAGTCCATTTTCGGGTGTCTGCCAGGAAAGCGAAAGAAGGGGAGGGCAAACGGGGACGATCCGTTGATGGCCTGGCGATCTCTTCCCCTCCCCGACGCGAGCCGGTGATTCCTAGCACCTCTGGCGACGCCCACTCACCCGCTGCTTTTATTTTTATACAATCCCCCCCTTTCCTTTGCAATCTTCAGGGTGTTTTTCTCCCCCCTTTCCCGAAAGACCGAGATCCACGCACGCACACCTGTCTCGACGGACGGACGCCCGGGCTTGCTGGTTTTTCTTCCTTCAGCCACAGCTTCCCCCCCCCCCGCAAGCAGGGACCGTTGAAAGTCTTCCTCTCCCCCCCCTCACACCTCCGCAAGCCGCCTGGAGTCCCCTCCTTCCTCTACCCCCGGCTGGTCCCCCAAATTGTGAGCTTCGCTCCCTTCCAAGGCACCAGGCGCCTCGCAAAGGAAGAGAATCGGAGAGGAGCCCCTTCTTTCTTTCTTCTCTCCACCTCCCCACCCCTTCCTCTTCTCAACCCAAAGCGATTTTTTTGTAACAAATTACGGCTGGAACAAAGAGGTGGACCCACGGATCGTTCCGAGAAAAAGGTGGATCTCGCGGGGCTGCTGCTCCCCCTGCCCTCCCCTCTCCGCCCAGTCAAGTTGGGGAGTCGGACAGGCCGACGCTTTGACCCCCCGCGGTCGTCCCCCGAAGGATCGCGCCGCCGGGTCTAAAAATTGCTGCCAAACCTCCCGGAGGACTGGAATCGCAGAAACTCTCAGAGTTGCACGCAGCCTGCAGAGGGAGGGGGAGAAAGACTGGCAGAGAGTCTCTGCGCTTGCCTGCCTGCCGGCTGAATTTCATCTCTCTCCACCCGCCGCCCCTCCCCGCTCACTTGGGGAGCATTGTTATTGTGGGCAGCCAGTGAGCGCCCGGGCTTGCCAAAGCTGGTCAGCGCCCCATCTCCCTCGCTTCTTGGAAGTTCTTGCTTGTGTGTCCTCCCCCTCCCGTCCCAAAGAGTCCCGAAACGTGGCTGATGCCTTGCCGGCCTCCTCCGGGTTCACATCTGGTCTGGCTGCAACTGGCGAGCGGACCCGTTAGCCTCCCTTCGGCCTCCCTCGGGCGAGAAAGCCCCGCCGCGCTCGGAAGGCAAGAGGCGCGCCTCTCCGCCCCGGCTCTGATGGGACCCAGCGGCTCGCGGCTCCAGTCCAAAACCTCTCCCATGGGACCCCCGCACCCTTTCCCCCCTCCCGGGGCTTGAAGAGTGTCGGAGAGACGTGACTCCGCAGGCGAAGGCAGTGAAGGCATTCGGGGCAGGGAGGGTGGACTGGCCAGAGGCCCGCTTCTGCTCCCCTGCCAGCTGGGCTTTCCTCTTGGCCAGAAGCTCCCTTTGGTTCCAAGGGCGGGCGCGGCGTCGGGGAGGGAAGGGAAGGGAAAGGAGGGGAGGGGAGCGGGCGTTCCGTGCGGAGGAGACCTGTGGGTGGCCGGGGCTGGCTCGGGATCGGCCAGCGCGCCTTGGTCCTGCGAGACTTTTCGGAGCGCAACAGCTGACTCGCTGAGGGAGGCGCCGTTGATGGCCCTGCGCGCCGGGACGACTTGGTTCCGGCAGGTGTGGCGCAGAGTTTGCCGCTTGCAAGAACCTTGGTCCCGACGGTCCAGCAGCCTCCTGTGCCTCTCGGTCTCCCAGGAGCCGGAGCAGGGAGGCCGGGAGCAGCCCCAGCCGCCACGCCGGCATCAGCACCGTGGACAGCACCCGCCGCTCGGCCAGCCCTTTCAGCACCTTGGAGAGCAGCCGCCGCCTGGCCAGCCCTTTCAGCACCTTGGACAGCAGCAGCCCGAGCGCCAGGGAGGGTGCCGGCGCCCCCGGCTACCCGGTCTATCCGCTCGCCTCCGGGGGCCGCTGCCGGCGCTGCACGCTGTCGGATCCGCGGGCGCCCAGGGGGGGACATGGTCCCTTCCGTGGGCCCTTCCTGGCGGCCATGGAGAGGCAGAACGTGCGGACCCTCTCCCTCATCATCTGCACGTTTACTTACCTGCTGGTGGGGGCCGCCGTCTTCGACGCCTTGGAGTCCGACCACGAGATGCGCGAGGAGGAGCAGCTGAAAGCCGAGGAGACCCGGCTCAAGGGGAAGTACAACATCACCAGCGACGACTACCAGCAGCTGGAGGAGATCATCATGCAGTCGGAACCCCACCGGGCCGGGGTCCAATGGAAGTTTGCAGGGTCTTTCTACTTCGCCATCACCGTCATCACCACTATAGGTGAGTCTCCTTCTGCTGTGCGGCCAGGCCCCCCCAAAAGCTGGAAGTTGTGTGGGGAATAGCCCACTTGGGTCCCCCAAAGTTTGGGAATGATGGGGTGCAAAATTTGAAAGTGAGAATGGAAAACAGGCAAAAAAGTTAGAGACGGAAAGGAAAGGATGTCTACAATGTGCCCATGATTGGTTGGCTCTATAAGGAAGTGTGGGATTGGCTTGAAAATCTAGGTAACTGTGAGATTTTTATGGTTCTTCAATGAGAAAGTGCAAGACGTCTGTGCTGTGAGGAGCTGTAGGTTATCAAGAGAAGTGAGCGGCTTTGCATTTCTGTTGGGTAGACTGAATCTTTCGGGTCTTTCAGAGTACACCTGTTGACATTTTAATTTCCACTCCCATTCTTGTTCCTCCTTCTAGGTTGTAGAACTGGTTAGAGCAGGGCACCTAGTATATCATGAAGGCAAAGAACTTTTACGAGGGTATTATGTGTCATGGGTTGCTGACTGCGTGACAATTGAGTTTCTCATGAGACTTCCCAGAGCAGGTGCAAATGAACTGTTCTTGCTTTTTGATCCTTCCTAGTACAAAATGATATCTGGAAGAAAAGATGGCAATGAATGAAGTTTTCAGAACAATTTCGGTGGCAACCCTGTGCGCAGATGCTAGGGAATAAGCCTTGCCTGATTTCAGTTGTACTTCTGAGGAAATATCATTAGGGTTGGACCGGAATACACTTTCACAGCTTTTTTTTCATTTAAGGGGGGGGGGGAATCAATAAACTGGCACTGGTGTCTTCAAACCGTTTATTCTGAAGCCATCATAACAGAACTAAACTGGAATCTGCATGAATATGTATTTTGAAGACTAAAACTTGAGTTAGTATTTTCAGATTGCCACGAGGTAAGATTCTTTGCTCTGAGGAAGGAGTGAATTGCCTCAGAAATTTCTTTTCTGCAACTGTAATAGCAGCAGAACTGTGTTGGGGTCTTTCTCTTTCTGTCAGCTCACAATTTCTTTCCTTGTCTTTTGAAACGAGAGGAGACAGTTCAAAATAATAATCACCAGAAAACTTATTCAGTGCTCAGCTATGAATCTGACAATTTTGTTGACAAGCCAAAGACATCTTGGCTATGGTATATTCTCCAAAGAAACATTTTTTTCCCATAAAATAAAAGCAAATCTTGAGTGATGGATTAATATAGCAGACAGCCTATGCTTCAGGTCCTGGGTAAGTAGGAATAACTAGGAAACTTGCATCTGGTCTGGAAATATATGATTCCTATATATGGGATTTTACCTGACCCTAGTACGGTGGTTCCCAACCTTGGATCTCCATGTATTCTTGGACTAAAACTCCCAGAAGCTTCCTTCACTAGCTGTGCTGGCCAGGATTTATGGAAATTCTGGTCCAAGAACACCTGGAGAATCTAAGGCTGGGCATCTTAGATTGGCCAGTGATGTCTCCAGTGGATGCTTTGTCACTTGAGGTTGTGTATCTTCAGAGGCATGTGACTGACGAGGGCATGGCAATGTTCTCTTAAGAAATGACACTCTGAAAGAGCTGTGGAGGCCCAAGCAGGGTTATCGGAATGCAGCGCAAGGCAGTGCATTGATGGTGTTCTGTTGGATAAGTCGGGAAGACATTGAGCAATGTTATTAACCAAGACTATACTGACACCTGACTATTAGGTCTTGTTAGCAGCAATGTAAATATTAACACATGAGAATGTTGTCAGTTTTTGGCAGAACATCCATTCCGCTTTCCTTGGAACTGTCAGAGTAAACAAAAATTGTTTGCCTAACATCTAGATTGTGACTCTTTTACCTGTGGTAGTAAATTGCTTTCTCGAAAGATAAGCTGACACTTGTATAAAGGATGTCTCCACTTTGTTTTTTGTTTTTTTCAAACTTCATGTGTCAGTGTGTTCACATTAGATCCCCCTACATCTTTCTGATTCCCGCCCCTGCCCATTTTGACCTCCTTCGTATCTTGTTAATTAACTGATTAACTATTTGTGTGCCACCAAGTAAATTCCAATTTGAGTTGGCCCTAGTCCGAATTTTCTAGGTATAAAGCATTCAGAAGTTCCCATTTCCTTGTTCTTCTGGCACTCTACGACTATGCAACTTGTCCAGGGGCCCAAAATCTGACTCTTAGCCTGGGATGGACAGTGGAGAATCAAACTTTCACGTCCTTGGCTCCCCAAGCAGTTACTCACTAAGCGATCCAGCCAGCTACCTCATAACTTAAAACAAGGCATCTTGCAGGATTCACTATCCAGTGTTTTGGATCACTGTCTGAGAAACTAATAATTGGGAGGGACACTCAACACAACATGTAATTCAATCCCCTACATGCTCCCAGGGACAAATTTTCCTGTTGCGCAGCTTCCGTCTATGTGCTGGATGTTATCTTATGTGCTAGGTCAACATCATCCATCTGGATGAGGCATTTTAGTTACCCACAGTCAGGTTTTGCTGAAAAATTCCTATGGAATTGGAATGTAGGGATTTTTACAGCATTATCCTATGGAGTTGCATCCTGAATCTATAGCTTGTGCCATTAGAGCCCTTTTTTGTTTTAGCAAATTCAGCAAATTGGAAGTAAAAAAAAATGCCTCAAGCTAGGTTGTGAACAAACTATAATGGCAAGAAACAGGAATGACTGACTCTGTTTGAGATGCCTAAGGAGGCACTGACATTTTCTTTGGCTTTGGGAAGTATAAGATGTGTAAATGCATTTCAGACTTGATCTTTAGAATTGAAGATTTGAATGTGCCTTACTACTGAAAACCTTACTACTGTTAGCCTCCATTACAAGAGAAGTTTAAAGGAGAAAACACCTCACTCTCTACAAGTTTTAAGAGTTTTTTTTAAGTACCTTTGTTGGTACTTCTCAGTGGGGTCCAAACAAATGGAATATCTAATAATTTATTATAAGTTAGAGAGGAAAGAAAAGTATTATAGATTTTGTTCTCAGTTTATCAGCTCGATTGAACATTAATTTAGATCAGATATATAGCTCAAAGTAAGTCATTGAAGAACTTCATTTTTCATGAATGCCAAGGGAATGCTTTGGACACGGACCATATAAAGTCAGATCCTTTTTTGCCTTTGTTAGTTTTGTTGGAAAGTTGGGCTTAACTTTGAATGGCTCATATGGCGGATGAGGTTAGAATGTACCATCTCCTGTTCATGGAAAAAAATAGTGCAAATAGGATCAAATTAGCCTGGAAGCCATGGACTATGGATTGTGTTAATGTTTGGCTGTGCTTCCAAAAAAGCGAGGAGAGAAAAATCTACTCTGTGCATGCTCAGAAGCACTCTCCCCGTGTCTGTAGCTGAAAAAAAAGAGATAATTTGAATATAATCATTAATACTGGAAACAGCTCTTCGGACCAACCCCTGTTAGACTCTGGCACATATCAAAGGTCAACTAGTCAGATAAATGTGTGTTTTATGATCCTGCCTTAAATCTGTAGACAATATGCTAAATGTTAAGTTTTATTTACTTGTAACAAGATAAGCCCTCGTCTTGATTAAGTACAAGTAAGCCACATTCAAATCAATTGGGCAAATTAATTAGAACTTAATTTCAGTCCCTGTGAAATAAATGAATACATACCAGCTGTTTCTGATGGATGGATGGATGGATGGAAGGAAGGATGGATGGATGGAAGGAAGGAAGCATGGATAGATGGATGGATGGAAGGAAGGAAGGAAGGAAGGAAGGAAGGAGGGAGGGAGGGAGGGAGGGATCGATCTATCTATCTATCTATCTATCTATCTATCTATCTATCTATCTATCTATCTATCTATCTATCTATCTATCTATCTATCTATCTATCTATCTATCTATCTATCTATCTATCTATCTATCTATCTATCTATCTATCTATGATTTCTTCATTTTAATTCAGCAGTCTCAGGCCTGTAGAGAAAAAGGTGCTTAAAATTTTAAAAATATATTCTGCAGAGAAATGAGGTGTGCGGCTTTGGCTAATTTTTTTTGGTATTGATTCTATTTTTTAAACTATCCTAGAAGACTTCGTTTTCTCCTGCTTTGTTCTGAATCTGAAACCGCCCAAGTACCATTCAGGAATGAAAGCATGTTTTATGCATTAATGAGAAGATGCTCAGTGGCCCAGTAGGGTAATATTCATTGGATTTGATTTCCAAATATGGTTTTTAAATTTCCATGTTTTACGCTATGTCAGTGACCAAAAAGAAGGTTGTGTTCATTTGTTTCTTTATTAAAGGTGAGAGGGGCCCTCCCCAAAAAGTCGTTTGGATAAAGTTGTCCAGGTGCAGAATTTGTGATTTGGAAGTAAGAGCTGGTTACAGCTTGGAGACGTATTGGTGTGTGTTTAAACTATTCAGCCCTCTTAGTACACTTATCATGTGCCATCTGACTTATGGAGACTCTTTTTCACAGTTTTCCAGGTAGACAATATTGAGAAATCATTTATCATTCCCCTTTTTCTGGAAGTGTTCTGGGATCATTCAGGTTGTCCAAGGCTACCCAGGCTGGCTGGTCTCTTGGGAGGTACCATGGGGAATTGAACTCCCAACCAAGCCTAAACTACTGAGCTAATCAGCCAGCGTGTCTGGAATTGATGCAGTTCCAAAGCATCATCATATCATTTCATAACGTTTCTGCTGCATGTTCTAGAGTTTAATTCTTGTTAAATATAATGTGTTCAGGACCTCCTCCTGATGTCCATGAGGCTTTACAGTACGCCCCTAGGAATTTAGAGTATTTGCAGTATGGGAATTTAGGATATGCCCCTAGGAATTCACAGTATGAAGGGAAAAGAGGAAAACAAGGTTGAAGAGGCATAAAGGGAACAAGGTATGCAAATTTGCCCTGTGTGAATTCACTTTTAGGTTCCTTCCTTCCTTCCTTCCTTCCTTCCTTCCTTCCTTCCTTCCTTCCTTCCTTCCTTCTTCTGCTCGATCTTCCATAGGTTCTTTCTCCTTTCCAATCTTTCTTTCTTTCTTTCTTTCTTTCTTTCTTTCTTTCTTTCTTTCTTTCTTTCTTTCTTTCTTTCTTTCTTTCTTTCTTTCTTTCTTTCTTTCTTTCTTTCTTTCTTTGCAGTTAAGCATCAAGAAGTAACATGGAGGTCAAGGCATAGCTCACCTGAGGTTTATATATCAGGTGTCAATCTCTGACACATTTCAAGGGAGCCGCAGACTGGAAACAATTCTCCACACACCACCTTATAAGGTTCATTATGGAACTTATGCAATCCTGATTTGACCTATATTGCTTTCATGTTGTCTTTATGGTTGTGGCCAAAAAACAAGGGTTGTGGATGGCTGGCCTACACGATCTTGTGGTCATTGTTCCTTGAAGAGGGTAGACAAGCTTTTTTTCTCTTCTGAGAAGAACGGTACGATCAAGCCCTTGTGTTTGGGTGTCGGACTGTGAAATTGGATTTCTGTGGTTATTTTTAAATCACGGCCGTGCATTCTTGTTATGATTTTCATTCTTGGTTCCTCACAAAGTTGGACTGGGATGCAGACTTAAGCAGGCTTAAGAAGTCGCAGCCGAGTAAGCCTATTAAGATCAATTGAACTCCATACAGTCATGCTTACTCTAATCCCAGTGGATTCAAAGCACTGGGAAGTACTTGAAAATTGGTATAAAACATTTTAATAAACTTTAATTGATGACAGAGTAAGGGTTTTATGAGGTAAGGTTTGAATGGAGGCAGAAAGAGTGGCAGAAAGAGAGAGAGAGGTCTAGGTCGTGATGCTTTCAAATCTTAATTTCATGTAGTGTACATGCCATTCATCAGGTTCTTCAATGGCCATAAATCTAGTTGGGGCATACACTTTTCCAGTCCTGTTTTGCTTAGACAATTGCATCGTGCTGATGTACATATTTTGACACTCCTTTTTAAATGCGCCTCTTTTTAGATAAAGGCAAAGGTTCCCCTTGACATTTAGTCCAGTTGTGTCTGACTCTAGGGGGTGGTGCTCATCCCCGTCTCCAAGCCGTTTGTCTGTAGACCATTTCCGTGGTCACGTGGCCAGCACGACTAGACACGGAACGCTGTGACCTTCCCACCGTGGTGGTACCTATTTATCTACTTGCATTTTTTACATGCTTTCAAACTGCTAGGTTGGCGAGGAGCTGGGACAAGCGATGGGAGCTCACTCCGTTGCGTGGATTCGATCTTACGACAGCTGGTCTTCTGACCTTGCAGCACAGAGGCTTCTGCAGTTTAACCCACAGCGCCACCACATCCCCCTCTTTTTAGACATACATCTAAAAATGAAATGTAGGAAGTTTTTGCTTTGCCCACTTTTTCCCTCAGTTTAAAATCTTTGGGTGTTATAGATGTTGATTCTGATAAGAACCGCTGAGTTTTGCATAACTGAAAGATTAACTCTATAATCAGTGGATTCTGTTTCTATCAGCTGATGTTTAGAAATAATTGCCATTTCGAGACCTTGACTGGATATTCACGAGAGTCGTTGTTGTTGCTGCAGCTGTTGTTTTGCATTGTCAAGTCATAATTGACTTATAGCAGCCCTGATAAGGCTTTAAAGATGAGATATTTAAGAAGGTCCATTGCCCAGTAAGTTTCCATGGTTGAGTAGGGATCCAAACACAGGCCTACTGTGTGCTAATCCATGACTATATCCACTGCACCACACTGGATATCACATGCAAGCCATAAAGAAAATATTGGGTAAAGAGGGAATGTTCTGGTTTAAAATCTGTCCACCATTTTCTGTCTCCAAACCACTCTCCCCCAGTTCTGCTTGCAATGAAGAAGCGGCATCTGGCATCTGGAATCACAGGCTTGCCAACAGCCTGCAATTTGGTACTGAAAGTTAATTACAACTTCAAGACCAGCTTGGCAGAATGAGGGTCTAAACTGCCCTTTTGATGAGTTGTCCACACTGCTTGTCTCTGCTTTGGGTTTCAATCCACATTCAGCTAATGGATGGGTAGAGAGCCATGAGTTAGAAAATCATGCAGCTGGAATTGAAGATAAGATGGACATGTTCTTTTCTGAAGCTGATTTTGTGCTGGGTACAAGGGACGGGTTCAAGCGGCTGAGTTCCTCACCACCCTGTCCCTTGTACAGACATTATCCCAAACATTAACTGAAATTGATGGTGCCTTCAGCTTGCTTGCTCATATGGAAAGATGTTATATTGAGAATAATTGTGTTGTGGTGTGTGTGTGTGTGTGTGTGTGTGTGTGTGTGTGTGTGTGTGTGTGTGTGTGTGTGTGTGTGTGTGAGAATGACACTCAAAGTTCAACTGCACCAAAAACACTTGGTGAAGATGTTGGATTTATTTTGATGGTGCTCATTAGAGAAAGTTTGCCATCTTCTCTCCAACAAATTGTTGGCTTTTCCCTTCTTTTCTTTTTGAAAAAGAATTTCCAGTTGCCTTCCTCTCCTCTCTCTCTCTTTAAACAACATATATATCTCAGTGTATTCCAACTGGAGTTTCGGAGTGAATGTTTCAATATGTGGTGATACAAAACAGTTCCGAAGGGGTGAAAGGAATTTGCTTCTTCCCTTATAACTTAACCAGCTTCCGATATCATAATTTTGAGCATTTAGCATCATTTAATGGTTCAACTCTGTTACTGAGCACTCATTACTTTCTCAATAGCTCAGTGAGTTAGTTGTCTGGTTGGTAGTTCAATTCCTCACTGTGCCTCCTGAGAGTAGAGCCAGCTTGTGTGGGCTTGGCAAAGCTGCAGAGTCTCAGATCACCCCCAGAAGAAAGTAATGTGAAATAACCCCCAAGTACTATCTACCTAGAAAAGACATCAATATGTTTTTGGTCAGTCTTGGAGAAAATGTGTGCCTCCATTAGAAATTGTTCTGCACATTGGTGTAAGGATACAGAAACTTAAAATAGGCTAACTGCTGCCCTGTTGCATAAACTGTTAGAAGCGGAAGTACTGATAAGTTGTTTATATCTGTCTGGTTGTTCAGCTGATCCTCTCGCCAATGTGTGTGTGTTTAATTGCACAAGAGGGGAGAGACTCTAGAGCTGTTTTTCACAGGTTAGACCAACCACAATGAAAAAGTGATTTATTTTGTGTGTTGGAGTTGAGAGGGAAATAAAATCTCACCATGACTGCCTCATCATGCTGAGAATAAGACATTTTCACATCCTTATGGAACTCTGGTTGAAATAAACCAGAAGTACCAAAGTAACATGCATTTAACTTTTCTCAGAGATTTTGAAGGGACTTGAATGTGCCTATCATTCTCTTGAGCGATCCCTGTATGTTTGTGTGCCAACTGGCCACCATAACTTGGGGAGGAAGAGTGGCCCCCTCCTGTGTCCACTTCAATAGCCTCAGGGACAATGTTTGAAGAGATCTTCCCCACGGTGAGGGGTCTGCTTCCCAAAAATGTTTGCATGGAGGCTGATGATTCCAATTTAACAAAGGTGATAAAGCTACTTTATGGGGGAGGGTCTGTTGGGCAGAACTCCTAGAATTAAGAGGTGCAATTAAAAAAAAAGCACAAAAGCTTCTACAGTCTTGTCCAGTGGGAAGAAAAATATCTGGACGTTTTCATTTTCACCTGTGAAAATGAAATAAGTCAAGATTTTACATCCCTACCCTCCAGCCCTGAAATTTGAACAATCGCTTCATCTTAAGAGGCAATACAGCAGAGCTTTGACCTGAATGATATGTGATCTGGACTAGATGTGGGCTATTCATATCTGTAAATCTGGGAATAGGAATATGAATAGCGGCACCACAGGTGCCACCGAGACCCATTCCCTGTCCTCAGAACTGGCTGGTCCACTCAGTGGTCACTGTGTGGGGCGTGTCCTTCATCGTCGACATAGCACCAATCATGGAAGTATCTCAGCCGGCTCTTCCCCACTTCCCTGCACAAGTGACTGCTCAACAGTGGGGTGGGAAGACTCTACGTTCTGCCTCCTCGCCAGAGTGGTCGGCTGTACAGGGAGGTGGGGAGGCGCCGGCTGGTCTACTTTAGCGATTGGCATGATGTCATTGACGATAGATGCAGTGAAGGGTGAGTGGACTGGCCAGTTCTGGGGGAAAGGAATAGACCTTCATGGTACTTGTGGTGCTGCTATTTGAATTTATACAAATACAAATAACCCATGTCTTATCACCATGGGACGTGGTGGCACTGCGGGATAAACCACAGAAGCCTCTGGGCTGCAAGGTCAGAAGATCAGCCGTCATAAGATCGAATCCACATGATGGAGTGAGCTCCCGTCGCTTGTCCCAGCTCCTGGCAACCTAGCAGTTCGAAAGCATGTAAAATGCGAGTAGATAAATAGGTACCACCTTGGTGGGAAGGTAATGGCATTCCATGTCTAGTTGCGCTGGCCACGTGACCATGGAAACTGTCTTTGGACAAAACGCTGGCTCTGTGGCTTCGAAACAGGGATGAGCACTGTGCCCTAGAGTCGGACACGACTGGACTAAATGTCAAGGGGAACCTTTACTCTTACCTTATCTGGACAGCTACAGCTTCCAAAGCTTTACCTCACCCACTACATTTGTAGATGGTCTTTAGGCAAGCCAGTCTTTCTCCCTGCCCTGTTTAGCAGCCCTTAGCCTGCAGTCATCTATTACAGTGGTTCTTAACCTTTGTTACTCGGATGCTTTTGAACTGCAACTACCAGAAACCCCAGTCAGGACAGCTGGTGGTGAAGGCTTCTGGGAGTTGCAGTCCAAAACTCCTGAGTAACCCAAGGTTAAGAACCAGTGATCTATTAGGCCAGTGGTTCCCAGCCTTGGGTCCCCAGATGTTCTTAGACTACAACTCCCAGAAATCCTGGCAAGCACAGCTAGTGGTGAAGGCTTCTGGAAGTTTTAGTCCAAGAACATCTGGGGACTCAAAGTTGGAAACCACTGTGCTAGGTGATAATAGCAGCCTATCTAAAAAAACATGGAGGGAACTAGTTACAAATGGTGGGTTACCTGTAATTAATTCCAATTATAAGTAAATGAAGGATAGCTATTTTCCTGTTACATTGGCCAGCATCTGCAGGCACAGAAGGAATGATGTAAGTACAAGCAGCAGAATGAGTTCCTGCTTTGATTTTGGGTCTCACACGACTTCATCTCATTGTACACAAGTTGCTTAGAATCTGAAATCCAAGCAGGGACCCTTTAATTAGTGGCAATCTGCCATTGCAGGTGATGTCAGTCGTGCTACACTGTTAGACCTACAGAGCAGGATACCAACCAGTCAAACTATAACTATTATTTAGTCACCATTATAGCCACCGGTTGTATCTGTCCTCATTATTTAGGTGTGTCACATGCTGATATTTCTTTTCATTAAATTAATTTAAAGCAACTATGCTAGTTACATCCAAAGACTGCACAGATAAATGTTGTTTTCAGAAAGTGGAACTTTAATGGTAATATACTACCGGAGGCAGCCCTTGGTTCCATAACCATGACATATTTGTCTTACAAGCTAACATTTCAAGTTGTGTGTCACCCCAAGTCAGAGATGGGCAGCTTGTGTTTCCCGTAGGACAATCAACATTGTGGGGCAAGGTGCCCCACCTTCTCACACTGCTGGTGGCCTATGCAGAGACGTCTTGAACATACATGGAGCTCTTTGAATGGTGAAAATATTATAGTGATGCTTCCATCCTCTTCCTCCTGCTCTGTAACTATTCCTAATGAAATCCGCACCCTTGTTCTAAGGCTCCAAACACTCCTGAACAGAAGTCTTGTGTTGTTCAAATCTGAACAGGGAAGGGGGAATAGGGTAGAGGTGATGAACATTTAGTTTTCTTATCTCTTGCCCATGACTTTTGTTGCAATGCAGTGTAACATGAGAGGCCTGTGACTCAAAACTGGAGTGTTCAATGATTCCACACTGTTGGGAGTTGTCTGGAAAGCGGGAAAAGAGAATAGATGCTTTCCTCATTGTGTTTCTTATGAACCATCCATTTAAAATGCAGCGGGAGGATTTTTCGACCTCACGTCTCTTTAACTTTAATCCACCCACCATGACACTTGTCAAGGGGCAGATCAGGCTAATTTTCTCTCCATCTCCCTCTTTTTAACCTTTCACTTCCCTTCTCTTGCTGTTGCTATGTGCTGTCAAAAAAGCGAGCTGCTTCTATACCGCCCCATAACACTTCAAGCACTCTCTGGGTAGTTTACAAGTTAACTATGCAGGCTACACATTGCCCCCCCCCCCGCGAGCTGAGTGCCCATTTTACCGACCTCGGAAGGATAGAAAGCTGAGTCAACCTTGAGCCGGGTACCTGGGATCGAACCCCAGGTCGTGAGCACAGTTTCGGCTGCAGGACAGCAGTTTAACCGCTGCGCCACGAGGCTAGTTGCTTCTGACTTACGGAGACCCTATGAATAAGTGATCTCCGAAATGTCCCATCCTCAACAGCCCTGCTGGGCTCCTATACAATCAAGCCAGTGGCTTCCTTTAGGGAGCCAATCCATCTCATTTTGGAGTTTCCTCCTTTCCTATTGCCTTCCACCTTTCCTTCTCTGGCTTCCACCAAATGCAACATTTCATGTCTCAGTGGGTTCCAAAGGAAGATCAAAGGAGTCACTATAGAACACAGAGAGACTGTTAGAATTTTGTAGGTGCTAAAAAATGTGGTTGTCACAGTAGATGTTTGCTTGCTTTGTATTCTGATTGGGCATATGAAGGTCATTTGCCAGAATTAGGTATCTGGATTTCTGCTCTTAGTGATGTGCCATCTGTAGCATGTAGTTTGACTCTGAGTTGGTAGATCTAGGACCAAACTGCAGGTTTTAAAAATTGTGTGAGTTCCGGTAATGAGGAAAGGGAGTAGCAAGTATTTGCTAGCTCTTTTCCGTCATCCTCCATGCAAGTGAGAGGGGGTTAATGTTTGTCCCAAAGACCCTCATGCATCTATGGAGGCTGTCTACAAAACTTGCAAGCCAGGGCTTGAAATTGGGCAAAGCTCATCTATGGACAGAGGACATCCTTTGCTAGAGACAGTGTCCCTCCATTCATTTGTGGTAATGAAAATGGTGAGAGGATGCAAAGGGTGATACGCCAGCTAGTCCTAAAGTCCACTGCTCCTCTTCCCGGATGGACCTTACACTTTTTTGTGGCATAAAGCTATACTTTGTATGACTCCTAGTTTCTTTCAGGTAGGGGTTCTTGGCAAGTATACCCATATCACTGGTGGCAAATAGGAATCTATGTGGGCTGCAAGGTTTGTACATGGAAATATGGGAAAAATGTATCTTCTACTTTAGTCATGGCAATAAAATGTATTCCTCATCATCATTCAGCAGCTGAAATCTTGTGACTTAATGCACCAAGTCTCACATGCGTCCCCTTTGCATCACTGATGAACTCTTGAGTTCCATTGAATCAAAAGGTCTTACTCTAGTGCAATGTACTACAATAAGCAACAGGATTTCAGTGTATGATTGTTCCTAGTCATCTTTGTGTTCTATGGTTACTGTAGCATTAATATCTATTTGTTGTTGTTAGGTGCCATTGAGTTACCTCTGACTTACAGTACGTTGAGTTACTGTTGACTTTTGTTGACATTTGTTGACCTTGGGTTGGATTGTCCTGTTTTCCCATTGCCTTCCTCTTTCCGTGCTGCAGCTGCTTTCCACTCTCCCTAGTATTATTGTGTCTGTAGATGAGTCTCGTCTCATTGTGATATATCTGAAGTAAGACAGCTTCAGCTGAGTTGTTTTGACCGCGAGTCAGAATTCCGGCGTTTTGACTCTTCTTTGTCTTTTCTCGCAATCCATGGTATCCACAAGACTCTCCTCCAACATGTTTCAAGGGAGATGGTTTGTTGTTCCTGTCAGCTTTTCTTCCATGTTCAGCTTTTATAAGAGGAATAGCACAATATGTTCTTGGCTTCCAATGACACCTTGTTATTTTTGAGGAATTTTTCTGCTTCCTTGACATATGGAACAGCTGGATAGCTCAGTGATTTAGGTATCCAGCTGTGGAACCAGAGGTTCGGAGTTCTATTCCCCACTGTGTCTCCTTGACAGGGGCTGGACTCAGTGATCCATCGGGTCCCTTCCAGCTCTGCAGTTCTAAGGTAAAGATGATGATGATGGGTAGCTCTGTGGTCTACGTCTCTGGCTGAGGAGCCAGAGACTGGGAGTTTGACTTTCCATTACGCCGCCTTGATAGAGGCTAGACTCAATGATCCATAGGGTTCCTTCCATGTCTGCAGTTCTCCGGTTATTGTTATTATTATTATTATTATTATTAGCCTTACAAGTCTCAATCTTCTTCTTATTTCTTGACTACAGTCTCTATTTGGATTGATAATTGGGTGGAGGCATAAATTTTTTTAAACAATTCCAATATATATAGTTATTTCTATATTGTTAAGGTTCAAACTTAATCCTGTTCTAGCCCTTTACCCCCACTGTCAGGAATTTTTTCAAGTCATTGCTATTTTCTACCACTGCACTTGTGACCTTTGTGCATCTTAAATTATTGATGCTTCTTCCACCAATTTTCCTTTTCCTTCATCTGGATTTAATCCAGTTTTTCATATGACGTGTTCTGCATAGAGTTTTGAACAGAGAGGGAGATAAAATGCACTCTTCCCGAGAGGCAGATCAAATGCACTCTGCCCATGAGAAAGCATTCTATATCTGTACCATCTCTACCTTTGTGTCCAGTGCATCAGGACAATCAAATGTTGTGACACAGCTCTTCATTTTTGAATGATCTAAAACAAGTCAATGAGTAAAAGTTATACCGAACGGCATTCTCACTGTAACAAACAACTCTATGAATTCTTATATTGTTGGTTGGTTGTCATTCTAAATAATCCCAGTGCAAAATTTTTATATCCTCCTAAACCTCAGCATGCAAAGCTGGCTGGATAGCTCAGTGGTTTGGGTGTGTGGTTGCAGAGCAAGAGGTTGGGCGTTTGATTTCTCGCTGGGCCTCCTGTGAATAGAGCCAACCTGTGTAGCTTTGGGTAAACCAGGCAGTGGTCCCAGGATACCTACAGAAAAAGGGATGATAAATCACTACTGAGTATTTTTTAACTTGAAAACCCAGAAAAGAGGCCCCATAACTGGTAAATAGAATAACAGAATGCCTGTAACACATCAATTTTCCATTTGACAAAAGCTCTGTTGCCTATTGTGGTGGGATCTAGATCCTTTGATATAGTGACCAGTGAGACAAAAGGTCTAGAACCACTTGTTTAGTTTCTTCTCCCCCTTTCCTTCTTTTCCTCTGTTCAGTTACTATACCTGTTCAGTTTTAGAAGAGGTAGTCATGTTCGTCTGTGCAAGCATATCAGGCAAAATTCAAAGAAAGAAAGAAAAAAGCGAAACAAATAGCTGAGATAAAATTTGTACACCTGATGGACACCCATCTAGATGGACTGAATATAAGCCTAGGTTTCTTATTATGTCACTGTCAAATGTAATACTTATGCTGTTGTCTACTGCTGCTTTTATTTTCTTCGTTAAGTACCAAACCCATCTCTCATCACAAGGCTCAAAGGTAAAAATTGTCGATATTCCTCTGCTATCTTCTGCTTTTATATATTCCCTCCTGCCTCTCAAGTCTTCAACAGCCTTCACTCCCACCTCTTCTTTCCCCCGTCCCTTTTGCTCATGCCGGTCATCTGTTTTCTGTCTCCTGTAGGAATGTTTGCAATAGAACCCAACACCAAGCATAGGCCATAAATTGCCGCGAGATATATCACACACCTAAGACTCTTAGAGCCAATGAATATTTAGTATGTTTTATTTGTGAAATTGGTATTTCATCCAGTATTTCATAGGTCTGACAAAGTGGACTTAGCCACAAAAGCTCACATTAAAATATAATAATTTTAAGATGCCATATATTTTTTGCCTTTGTTTGTTTGTTGGCTTCTGTGGGTTTTCCCTGATATGCCTGTTCAGTGACCTGTAAGTTGTGGTTTTTACAGGACTTTTTACATCCACGTTTTCCAATTTTAAATCCCTCTTCCCCCACTGTCTGTGCATCAATGGGTTTCTTTGCATACGCAAACCATGATCCAGTATTTTATATATATTTTTGGGTCTTGTTTTACTTCCAAAGCGATAGGTGCTCAGCCGTCCAAGCTTAATGATTACATGCCCCCCTTTATAACCTTTAAACAGCATGGGAAGCCCTGATTTTATGTTATTACTGAGAGGAGCAAAGTTGGAGATATCTGATGAACGAAGGGCAAGGTGACTTCCCTTACACATGCCAGGGGTTCAAGGAAGCTCTTAAATCTCTGAAGGTTGAAGGATGCTGATTTGGGCAATTCAGTGTTCTTCTTTCCACGATTTATTTATTTATTTATTTTATTTTTATTTATTTATTTAATTTATATCCCGCCTATCTAGTCGCGGTGGACTACTCTAGGCGATGACATCTGACTGCTCCAGCCACAAGTTTAAATTTGCCCACAAACTTCAGCACGCTCTCACAGGCATCTGGGAGTATTTTGGGAATATACTCTGCACGAAACCATTTATAGCAGCGAGTAGTCTGGCTGCCTCCCCCCCCTCCCATTCCCCCGCCACCCTGGGGCCTTCTCTGAAGTCAACAAGTAATACCATCAACTATGTTCCTACTATGAAAATCACTCGATCGTCTCTCTGGCTTTTAGAAGTGAGAGCCATACTTGATTTAACACCACGGGACTCTAGTAAACACTGAATATTTCTGGAAGCGGGTGTGTAGAAGGGGAAGAAAGGGCTGCTGCTTTCTCTTGTCCCAGGAGAAGCAACCGGGAGGTAGAAAACAGTCCAGTTTCTCTACATTTCTAGTGAAATGTGGTGGAAGGGATATGGAGGCTGTTTCCAATTGCTGGTACCCAGTACTAGTGTTTGATTTAGATATAATGTCAAATATATTTTCCTTTAGGGGCCCATAGCATAGAGGGAGATTGCATTTCTGTTCTCTTATAAATAGTTGTCTGGAACTGAGTCACATGTTTCCTTTATCTACCTGTTTCCTAACAGCTTTCCAGGTTGAGCCGCCTAGTGATATGAATTGCACAGATTCTTGCTCTGGAAAAGAGACAGGGGAAACCTTTTCCTCTTTTCTCCTCGTGGCAAGATTTCTCTGGGTGAGATTTTTTTTCCCCATCAGAGAAAACCCACATAAAATCTTCTAGGATTTCTCAAAGGGTTGATGGTCACTTTTCCCCCCTCAAAGGAATGTAAAGCTGTGCAGGATTATTATCATTCCTGTACAGGATGACTTACTTCCTATTCAGGGTTCTTCCAGAAAGAAGAAATACCAAGCTATGAAGGATTCTTACAGTTCCTGTGCAGGATTCACAAGAAAGGGCATCTAGATGCACACAATCTGGCAGTTACCCTCACAGAACAGCATAGGATCATGATATCTTCGTAGGGTTGGAAGGGACCGTGGAGGTCTTCTAGTCCAACCTCCCTTAAGGCAGGCTAAGGGAATCCAGGCTGCCCTTGGGAAAGATGGCAGTTACAGCTGCCCAATCCTAAATGAAGTCAGTCTCCCTTTTTACATGCTGGGGCTGGGAGGCCAGAAGGAGACCTTGGCAGCAGCCATTAAGGTAAGGGGGTGTCAATGTGGTTGGGGTGGGGGCTAAGGTAGGGAGAAAAAAGGGTGAGGGGTAGGCTGTGGGGTTGTGTGGCTGGGGGTGATGGCTGCCCATCTGCCACCAGTTAACTGATTGACAGCTGGTAGGCAGAATGGCGTTTGGTGGGTTTTTGGGGGTTTTTTTTTGGTAATATGAAGGATGAATAAAAACATATATTCGTCCCTTCATATTTGTGGAGATCTCGGAACCCACGAATATGAAAGGACTAATATTTAACAAATTGGCTATTTTTGTCGAAAAAGGCGATCCATTTATTATATTCGTCCCCATCTCTAGTTTATACACTACCCCATCGTGCTAAAGTACTCTCTGGGTGGTTTACAACATAATTATGCAAACAACAGTTTGTTTATTAGTATGTCCGGCCCACTCTAATTTGGAAAACCGCAATATTGAAAGAAATCCTTTGAGATGGGAAGATTAGAATGCTGCCATGTACAACATTGGATTTATAGCCAATCCATGTTAGGGATCACCAGCTTCTAAAGATTAGTAGCGCTGCTGAGATCCCTAGGATGTCCCGGACTCTCACCTGTCAACACAGGGACATCTGAGCACATTCTAAATGGACTCTGGGTTTGGGAAAGAAAGGCACAGAACACATGCTACCACCAATCTATCTGGTTCTTGCATTTAAGTAATGGAACTGGTTATTGGTTGCTAGTAGGAATGTTGGCAAGTCTTTGGGTATGACTCCCAAGTCCGAGTCTGAGTATTTAGTCCCAAGTCTGAGTCCAAGTCTTTGGTGCCATGTCCCAAGTCCCAAGTCCCTATGAAAAGCAAGCTTTTGAAAAGCGAGTGGGTGGGTTGGTTCCCACTCATGCACTGAATGAGAATCATTGGAAAAAAAAACACACAACACTAGAGTTGAGTTTGAGTCCAGTCACCAATGTGACTCAAGTTTGACTTGACGGTGAGTCCCACGACTTAAGTTCCCATTCCAAGTAGCTGGAGCTCTTACTGGCCAGGTAGTTCAGAACACTTCCAGTCTGCCACAATTTCTTAGAGTTACTGCTGGAGACAGGGAATATTTGATTTTTGAACAGCAGCTTCCATATTCCCACAGATCCCATATTCCCACAGTGGCCATGTTGGCTTTGGGTTTCTGGAGATAATTCTGGGGAAAAAACCCCCATATATTTGGTTAGGATCTACGCTGAGATCCAACAGTTTAATTTAAAATGGCGGTTCCCACCCTTGGGTCCCCAGATGTTCTCGGACTAAAACTCCCAGAAGCCTTCAACACTAGCTGTGCTACTCTGGATTTCTGGGAGTTGCAGTCCAAGAACACCTGGGGGACCCAAGGTTGGGAACCACTGGCCTAATAGATGACTGCAGGCTAAGGGCTGCTAAACAGGGCAGGGAGAAAGACTGGCTTGCCTAAAGACCATCTACAAATGTAGTGGGTGAGGTGAACCCCTAAATCCCTTGCAACAAACCAAGTGATATGGGATCTGATAATATATTTACCTCCTGCAAAATGGGAAAGGGAAGGCTAACTTGATCAGAAGTATGGTTGATCGTGGTTTTGTGCGTTGTTGATGCAAAGCCTCGCTGGCAGATCCAATGCCTTGAGGGAAGTACGGAGCGTTCCTTTGGATGTAATTAGATCACTTCAATCCCATAATGAGGCAGCTCTTTTGCAAAGAGGTTTCCATTGTCAGTTGCATCTCTGCCATATAGGAAGGGTGCCAAAGGGCAGCAGCAAATCCCCCCCTCCCTTTATAGTCATCCATTTAACTGACAAATGCAAGCCTGCCTCTTAAAAAAAGGTTTGCCTCCCCCCCCCCCCCCCGTACTATCATTGCCATCTTGGTAATGCAAGCAGTTTTCGAAATGGATAGCAAGAGCCAGTAGCCCTCCAGCCAATTCCGAGTTGCATAACCAATTTGATGGCAAGCTTCCAAGACTTAACAAAAAGTTTATTTAATAGGGTGGTGATGCTGGTGGTGGGAAGAGAGATGAATGCCAAGGTTCTTGGAGGCATTTTCTCTGCTGATGCAAAAGTGAGGGATGTGGAGATAAAGAAGTTATATATATATAAAATTATTAAACTCTGCTTATATCTCGGCTGACTTGTAGCAAGTGCTATAACTCAAGCCAAAAGGAAAAGAATACATGCTTTCAAGAAAATTGCAATCGTGTTCTTCTTTAGAATTTCTCTTTTTAAATAATAATTCCTTGCACCGTTTTTGATGCCAGGAGGGCAGATTCATCAGTGAAGCTATACCCTGGCAAATCTCCAGGAGATAGAATTGAACTTGAGTTTTTTCCCTCCCCTGCAGTGAGTCTTAATTATGGCCTATAATTAAGTTCATTGTGCTAAGGTTGGTGACTTTTTACACAGTTTATCTTTTTTTAAAAAAATCACTACAGACAGATTTCTCTCCAATGGGTATAAAATCATGTGGGCCCTCTCACTATATAATATACAATATTCCTTAGCTACCAACATAAATGATGTAGAGTTTTTCTCTTACAAATGAAGCACCTCTGTTTGATTATTTTTTTTGCTCTTTCTAAGACTCTAATTAGCCATGTATTGTCAAATACTTCCATTGCTTTGCTAGGACAATTGTCCCAGTGACTAACAAGCTCATAATTAACACTCTTACAGGGATTTCATCTGCCTCTTGTCTAGACTATCCAGCAAAACCACCAAAATAAAAGGACTTTTGAACACATGTGCCGGCTGAGAAGGAGAGTGATGGGCCCAACCAAGATCGCTTAGTGAGGTTCATGACTATTTTAGAATCTGAATCCAGATCTTCTAAGTCCTAGTTTCATACTTTAACCATCACACTATTATATTATAGTGACAATATAACAGTCAGTTGGACTGTTGTCAAACCCCATATGCTTTGCTTCCTAATCTCAATTGCTGGTCTGCCGTTCTCCACTGATAGGGTCGGTTGTAGTGGTTATGATTAGCTGCTATAGTCCATGGCCCAGTGGGATCAGAAAGAGACCTGCAAAATGCAAGGTGGTCAATAAATATATGGAGAAGTTTAGCAGAGATGCAGGCCATGAAATAACAGAATGAATGGACGGCTAGAAAAGCAAAACGAAGCTGCCTGCACACATATTCACAAGTCCTTTTATCTTATCGCATCATGACTGCCCCCAACCTTCATCAGAAAGTTTTCTCCAATCAAGAGAACAGATGACATACAGGTTACAAGTGTAACCCAAAACACTTAACATTGAATAGTTGAGGAAGAGAGGAAAAGGGGCGTTTGGGCGTTGGCTACAACTAACTAATTCTGCTTGCATGCTTAGGCAGTTTCTTGTTGTGTATGATGTCTACGTCGGCTTGGGCACGTCATGAGAATGGCTGACGGTCAGATTCCAAAAGATCTCCTGTATGGAGAATTAGTGCAGGGAAAGCACACAGCTGCGATACAAGGAGATCTGCAAGCGGGATCTGAAGGCTTTAGGAATGGACCTCAACAGATGGGAAATGCTCACATCTGAGCGTTCAGCCTGGAGGCATCATGGTCCTCCCAATTTGAAGACACTCTTGTCCAGCAGGCCAAGGCAAAGAGGCAGTCCTGAAAGCAGCAAAATCAGGGATCTGGACAGGGGACAGACTGTATTTGTCTTACGTGTGGAAGGGATGGTCACTCTCAAATTGGCCTTCTCAGCCACTCTAGATGCAGTTCCAAGACCTCTATTCAGAGCACTTTACCATCGTCTCTCGAGACTGGAGGATACCTACATGATGTCAAAAGTTCACTCTCTTATCTAACAGACCATTGGACCATTTCAGCAATGTGGAGAGGGGGGATCTGCTGCTTGGGTAACAGCTTATCCTCCATATTACTTTACCCGGGCTTCATGCTCTGGAGAGGACACTCCTCAATTCAGAGCATGTTACCATAGTCTCTCTAGACTGAAGGATGCCTGTATCTAACAGAAAAAGGACACAAACTTGGGCCAATGCCTCCAGCTTTATCCTGGGTTTTTAGCTTTGCTTAAAACAAAACAATATAAGAATGTAAACTATATAGTCGTATAGCATTGTGGAAGGACAAAACCGACTATAACCCACTTCCAAAAAGTCTTGTTTACCAGTCAGATGCTTGTAGTTGCCTTCACTTGACCCCATTCTCATAGAGCTGCCTGAAGCAAGTGGTTTCTCACCCTGATGCAAGATTGTTCTAATCCCAGCTTCTTTCCAAACTTAGCTTTGGCATTTTGATTCACTATTATAATGTTTTGTTACCCCAGAAGCTGCTTCGTTCCCCTTCCAGCTGCTGTTGAAGTAGACACACTGCTGCAAGCCATGCTGCAAATGACATTGTCCCTGCATTATCTCTTTCTCACCATGTGTCGTCTTAAGCTTCTGCACCACTGAGCAGTTGCTATGGTTAAAATGAGATAAATCTAGTTCCAGGCAGCCAACGGTTGAATCGCACTATGCTCTCTCCCCTGGACAGATTTCCAACTTTACGCCTGAGAGCTGCACGCAAACGACGAGGAGTAACAACTTGCTATTAATACTTGGATTGACTTTATTTGTCATGGTCTGTCTTTGTATTTAGGAAATCACAAGCTTCTCCCTTCAGCCTGTGCTCTGGAAATGTTCATTTCTGTCTCCTGGAAATATTCATGGGCTTGTGATGGCCATCAGTGAAACAAAATCTTTAGTTACCTGCAGGGCTGACAAAGCTGAGGCTGAGACCAAGAGCGATCAGGTGGAGAATCAACGGCTGTATTCTTCTGTTAGGAGGCCCCTATGTCTGGTGGCCACGGTCTGACAAGGAGCTTGGAATTGAGCAAGTTGGGTTTCTAGTATTTAGTCATCATAACCTTTATTGGCATAAAACATACAGCAAGCAGGGGTCCTCAGATAGATGGAGGGTATATACCCTGCATGAAGCAGATCAAAAAGCTTCAATGCGGGCAGAATAAAGCATTACATAGTTTCAAGGAATACAGTAGTTGTAGACCACTGCATCATGTAGATTAGGAGTGCTTAATGCAAAGCTTAAATCAATAAAAAGGCTGTGGAGAGTAATAGAGCCATGGCCAGATTACGTTGGGAGAGTGATTCAACTATGCCTGGGGGATGGTCTCTCTGATTTGAATCGCGGTGTGTAAAAAGCGAGCGACATAGGTAGTGACATGGTTAATATTCCCCTGGACTAAAAAGCAAACCTTGGCCTTATCGGAGCGTCCTTGAAAATTGGAGAGCAATGGTTCTAGAAATCTTGCACGCAAGCTGTTGTAGAAAGGACAGTCCAAGAGAACGTGAGAAACTGTTTCGATGGCATCTTGACCACAGGGGCATCGTCTGAGATTAAGTGGGACTCTCTGGTATCTACCAAGTAGAATAGCTGACGGTAGTACATTGAATCTTGCCAGCATAAATGCTCTTCTGTAGTGGGCGTCAGTTAGAAAGGAGAAATAGGGAGCTAAGAGCCCTGGCTTCAGGGGTAGGCCCAAATGGCTAGGGGAACAAGTTTTCCGAGCTGCCTCGGTGAGATGTTGGAATTGGATGTCTAACAGTCTGCGTTTGATTGATCGAAGTATTGCCTGACTAGAGGACAGGTGGAATGTATCCAGGGAAATTCCCAAGGACATGATTTTTTTCTGAATCGTGGTCAACCATTGGGAAGCATGATAATCCGTCAACATCAGAAAGGTAAAAGAGTTCTGTTTGGAGTTGAATAAAAGACGGAGCCAGAACTTGAAGGTCGAAAGCCAAGCACGGGTTTCCAACAATAGCAATCCCGTTTCTATGCACATAGCGGCATAGGGGACACAATTAGGCAATCCGAGTATTTTCCTCAGGAAGGCAGATTGTAAGCCTTCGATGGTGCGATCAAAGGCTTCAATCCATATGGGGGCACCATACAGGAGTTGGGAGCAAGATTTCGCATTGAAAGCTCTTAGAGCCATAGGGACATATCGGTTCCCTTTCAGATAGAAAAAACGGGCAATAGCCGAAGCACTAGTTCTTGCCAGTGATAGAGCACACTTGCGGTGGGTTAGCCAGCTCCCATTGTAGAAAAAATTGATCCCCAAGTATTTGATTGATTTGACCTGCTCAATAACATTTCCCTGTATTGACCATGAGAGTGGTTTCCATGACTTAGAAAAAACTAAGATCTTTGTTTTCCTGGTATTCAATGTTAGATCGTTAAGATGGAGGTAAGTCATAGTTTGACGTAATAAACGCTTCAGTCCAACTTGGGAGCATGACAATACAACGGCATCATCTGCATATAGGAGGATGGGAATATGGTGGTGAGCAAGTTTAGGGGCGTGCCCATTGATTGTGTATAAGGCTGGGGCTAGATCGTTTAAAAATAAGTTGAAAAGTGCTGGAGCAAAAATACAGCCCTGTTTCACGCCTTTGCAAATTGGAATTCCCGGAGTTAAGTTCCCCTGAAGATTATACCTGACTTGGCAACTAGTGGATGAGTATAGGTTTTTAATCAGGAAGAGCAGTCTGGGATCTATATTCAACCTGGCCAACTTGGCCCACAGCAATTCTCTCGGGATTGAGTCAAATGCCGCCTTAAGGTCCAAAAAGGCAGCGAAGAGTTTATTCTGATATTTCCCACTGGGTTTCTAGTATTTATAGCAAAGGATCTGGGATCCATAGCTCATCTCTCATCTGGATATTATGGCTTGATTCAGAATCTGAAAGGGATCAGGCCAGATTCTAGTTTTTTTGGTAGCTGGTCTAGTCTAAATTAAACCAGCCCAGCCCCAACCCAACTTAACTTCACCTGCACCTGCCATTCACAGGAACTGAAGCGATAGTCAGCTGGTACTCTGCAGCTTTTGGGTATACATACAGAATCCTTGCTCCAGTGTCCAGTGCTTAACTGGGAACCCCTTGCGACCTAAAGCTTCTAACTGGATCCTAACTTCAGAGACCAAACAATGCCCCTGTATTCCCAAACCCCACAGACCACTTCAGGTGCAGAAGAAAAATGGCAGCTTGGAGGAAAAAAAAACATATTTGGAGGCTGTCTCGCACAATTCCCTATGAACATTAGGCCATGGTTTTTCTAGATCAAACTCAGGACTTCCCCATCCGTTTGATTTACAGTTTGTCTGTAAACCAGGTACTGCAGAGCTCCAGAGAAACTGTTGCCAGTGTTAAGAGAACCCCCTTTTCTCGGCTGTGTTTCTCCACTTACAAATAAGTTGGAGGAATCAAATTTTTAACAGGCATGGGAGAAACATTGCAGCCTTCTGCAATCGGTACTGCCACCTTCCTCAGTGTGCTCCCCTTGTATCGAATATGGCCACTGGCCAAGTCAGAGGAAGAGGATGGGACATGTAATTGAAGCAATTTCTAATTTGCTGCACTCTTTACTTCTGTCTTCCCTTCCCTTCCTCCACTGTTTTCCTCATGTCATATTTTTTTATATTGAAAATTCCTCAGGGCAAGCAGGTGTGCACTAATACAATGTAAAAGTCCCTTATTGAGGGAATATAAATAATTACTGCCTTGCTGACTAGGAAACTTCTGCAGATCAAGCAAAATATTGTTCCCCACCCTACTGTTTTGATCTTTTTTCACTTGAGAAGTTGGCATTGGATTGGATTCCTTCTACGTTGTCCCATGTAGCTGTTGGTTCTCTCTATACCATTCCACTGTGCCATGTAATTCTGGATACAACCCATTTCTTGTTATCCTAGATGAGAAATCAGTACATTGAAAGATTTGTACATTTTCATTCTGTAGATGTACACTTTCATCTTCCATCTTACCTTATGATTCCTGTAGTTTTGTTTACTGTCAAATGAGCCTCTCCTGAGTCAGCATTCTCTGCCTACTGCAGACTTTTGATTATTCAGAAGAAAATTCAAGAGCTTCTGTTCATGCTAATTGATGTTTTGGCACCAATGGATTAAATCATCTGATTTTTGTGCACGGCGTCTTGCAATTTAGTGTTTTCTGAACAAGGAACGGCTATACTACGGAATAAATTCTGAGGCATATAGAAAACTGTTCAGTGAAAGCTGAAAGTGATGTACAGAACTGGAGAAAAGGAGGCGGTGAATCAATAAGATAGTGTGGTAGGCTAGGTATCAGCAGAACTGGGCTACCAAGCATCACACATATGCCAAACGGGAAGCAGAACAGAGGTATGGAGTAGAGACTGCAGTAGGTATGAGATTGTCGGCAAACAGAAACTCTAAAACCACCACTAATGATCTGGATCGCAATCTGAGCCGGTCCTATCATCCGGCAAAATGACCAACCGTCTCAGGGGTAGCATGTATGTCACATGGCTTATGCTGAACTCCGGAATCTAAATTGCCATCTCTGGAGTAGCAGAGAGGGTCTAACATCCCAAAGAACGCTAGTCCAGTTGGCCTCTGTGTGTTGAATAGGGATCATCTTGCCCCTCCCATCAGGAAGCAAAACATCTCAGGCGAGCCTTGAGAACAACAGACGAGAGAAGAAGAGAGAAGGTGGGCTGAGAACAAGAGCCAAAGTGCTAGTTGTAGGAACTGGGAAGCTTGAACCCAAGACTGAGGTGGGGGCACAGGGGTGGACGCCCATGTGCAAAGTTCTTCGGGGGCACACAGTTTCAAACCAGCTCCCAATGGTATTGGTGTGGAGGAGGCGATGGAAGGCCTGGCGGGGAGCTGAAAACCGGCACCATGAATTCTCGCAGCAGCTCCAGCTGTGACGGCCAGACTGGGCCCCACAAGGCCACCCCCATTGCTACTGACTTTTTGCCATGACCACATTGTTTTCCTCCTCTGGCTTCCTCCTTGGGCCAACTTCCTCCTTTTCTTTTTTCCTCCTCCTCCTCCTGCTGTCCCTATGCCTCTTCCTCCTCTGGGTCACTGTTATTCCTGGCAGAGGCACTGAAGGTGGCACACACCCCCTTCCGCTGCGCTCCCTGCTGGTTGCAGCCCCTGGCCATACCCATCCTTCAGAGCTGCGTGCACTCTGCTGCGGCTCTGCAGAGCCTGCTCTGCAGAGGGCGGCCGGTCCAGATGGAGCCGCTGGCACATGCAGCTCTGCCCTAGCCAGTCACTGGCAGGCTTCGCTCCATAACCCTGCCCACTCTATTTTTCTTGCCCTGGGTGCTGGCAACTCACGCTACGCCACGGCTGAGACCAAATTGCACATCAGGGGAAATGTGTATGTCCTGCTATGTTTTCCTCCAGGGTTGCAATTCCTGTGCTCAAGTGTTGCATTCCTTTCCTGATAAAATATTTAAAATGAATTCTTTCTAAAAATAAAGAAGAAAAAAAGAAGCAGCAAATCTGTGTTACTGGTTCTCGTAACTAATCAAAATAGTAACTTTTAGGGTTTTTTTTTTTTTTAAAACAAGAGCACTATAATTCCCTGGCCTACATTCCAAAATACACTTCTCCTTGTCACATTTACACCCACAATCAGAAGTTGAAATGTTACTTTAAAAAAAAAAAGAACACTAATTTAATTATTAGCCATCAGCAGATGGATCTTAAGGTGATGTAGGCCCATCATATTTTTCTATGTGCCTGCTTTCTCACTGATCAGTGGCTGAGAAGCATATGGGAAACTATATGATAGATAGATAGATAGATAGATAGATAGATAGATAGATAGATAGATAGATAGATAGATAGATAGATAGATAGATAGATAGATAGATAGATAGATAGATAGATAGATAGATAGATAGATAGATAGATAGATAGATAGATAGATAGTATTGGTGTTATTTTATGTGCTTGTTCGGATTTGAGGGGCACTAATAAGTGTGTTGCAGCTGTGTCCTTCTGTTTGAATCCTTCACCTGAAGCAAATAACCTGATTTTTCTCTGGCTGTGCTCTGGTTACAATTCAAAAGATTTCTGAACAATGGTTCCCCTCCATTTGTTAGAGGAAATATAAAAGTTTGTTCCAAGTTTCAGTCTTGATCTGGTTTGATTTCATGCATGCATTATCTCCCTTCACGTCAGTGGAAATAAAGCCAGTGATACAACACCACCCTTGCAGAAATTTGTTTTCTACCATTCCTGACCTTGCTACCTCCCCACGGTCAAAATGTAGACTGTTAGACTCATTTGGGCATGGACATCTTCCTCCGTCATATTCTCCCTAACTTGTGTATATTAGTCTGTACAGCACAATGTATGTTGATAAGGCTAATATGTAATAGTAACAGTAATACAAATAAAGCAAAAGTAAAGCAAAGCAAAGCGTGCTGCTTATATACAGCCCCATAGTGCTTCAAGCACTCTCTGGGCGGTTTACAAGTTAATTATGCAGGCTGCACATCCCCCCCCCCCCCCAGCGAGCTGGGTACTCATTTTACCGACCTCAGAAGGATAGAAGGCTGAGTCCACCTTGAGCCGGCTACCTGGGATTTGAACCCCAGGTCGTGAGCACAGTTTTGGCTGCAGCACATCAGTTTAACCACTGCGCCACGAGGCTCTGTCAAAATAAGATGGAGATTAAAATCAAGAACACAATTTGTTTTGCTGATTCTAAGCCTGTTTGTGATCTCTGTGCAAACATATTGAATTCTTCCTGGCTGATGGACTAAAAAAAATGGTCCATAAAGAATCTTAGCCCCATCTTAATCTCCATCTTATTTGTATTACTGTTACTATTACATATTAGCTTTATCAACATACATTGTGCTGTACAGAATAATATACACAAGTTAGGGACAATATGACGGAGGAAGATGTCCATGCTTACTTCCACAAACCTCTTGGAGGGGGGGTGTTGGTGGTGGGAAATGCACTGTTGATAAAAGGGCATTTTTTTATTGCTAGATCTCCAGGTGAGTTTGGCTCCCTGCGTTGGCCATGAAGAGACAAAACAGACTAGGGTGGTAATCCAAAGGGAAGATATTAGAGGAGCAAAAATCAAAGTGAGACGATTTGAGTCTTGCCTCAGAGGTTCCCGGGAGTGACTTGTCAATACAGCATGAGGTTGGAAACAAGTTGTACTTCAAAGGTGACACAGTACTTCTGCAGGGCGCCCATGTGGTACTCAGCGATGATGGTGGTTTCTTGTCTAACTTATCCTGCGGTTATTGGCATATGTCCTGAAGCATGGGATTTGATTATCCTTCTCATTATCTTAGCGACAAATGTTATTAGTAGCCATAAAATTATCTATTATGGCAAGAGGAATTACTTGCCTTCACCACAGAGAGACATAATAGATAATTTACTAAACAAGTTGATACATGAAAAAGCTTTTTTTTTAAAAAGAGTGAGAACAAGCAAGGGATTGAGATGCCTATACCACTATAGCTATTTTGGCCCTGTCGAATGAGCATTCTGCCTAGAATTCTTATGTCATTGATATTCCCGTGACAACAGGCCAGTTCATTTTTCATCAGGACCCTCTGATTTTATTTACACGCCTCCATTGAATTGCACACAGGTTCGATCACCACAGCTTTGGTTATACATGGATTAATAATAATAATAATAATAATAATAATAATAATAATAATAATAATAATAATAATAATAATAATAATAATAATAATAATAATTCAATAAATTAAAAAATGTTCAAAAAAAATAAATATTCTGCAAATATAGTACAGCTATTCATCTCCGGAAAGTGGCCTGAGAAAGGGGAGGTGTCAGACTTACCGAGGCCACTGCTGTTGGCAATGAGGTAGAACCTGGTCCCACGGCGTGGTCTAGCTGGCCCCCCTCTTCTGGCATGGTGGCTCCACATGGCATCTGGGGAGGATGCGGAAGCATGCTGTACAGTTAATACAGTAAACCTGTCTGTTTTGTGCGTGTATGTATGTGCATTCATGAAAGAATTGTTTATGCTTTATTGTTATGTTTTGGGCAGCCTAAGAATTATACACAGATTTTGAACTACACGAGGGGTCAGGCACCCCTTATTTATTTATTTATTTATTTATTTATTTATTTATTTATTTATTTATTTATTTATTTATTTATTTATTTATTTATTTATTTATTTATTTATTTAATTTATATCCCACCTATCTAGTCGATAGACCACTCTAGGCGGCTTACCCCAGCATTTTTGAAGGAATAAGTGCTTATCCAGATTTGTTGATGGGAGCTACTTTATATTTAAAAGAACTTGAAAAGGGAATGTGGAATTTACCTCTCCTCTTTGAAGGCAAGCTTAAACGAAAATTCTTCACAGCTTATTTCTATTTTCTGCTTTAGTGTTAGGCATCCTTCAGTCTCAAAAAACTATAGTAATGTGCTCTGTATGGAGGACTTGGAACAGCATCTAGTGTAGCTGAGAAGGCCAGTTCGAGAGTGACTGTCCCTTTCACACTGAAGACAAATGCAATCTGTCCCCTGCCCAGCTCCCTGATTTTGTTGCTTTCGTGACTGCTAGTGCCACAAAAAATGCAGTCACACACTACAATTTTTTAAAAATGGAAGCACACATCTCCAGCTTGTGCTCTGTTTACTGGGCTAAACTCATCTTCTCTGCCGCACAGCACAATATTCGCACTAGACATTTCTTAAACTTTGAAAAGGCAAACAACTGTGGGCTGTTGCATCCTGCCCCCCCCCAAATAGAACAGGATTGTGTTGGTTTGTAAGGAGCAAGCTGGAACAGACACACAACTGTCTCCAGTCTTTTTGTTTCTATCTTCTTTAATTAAAAATAATCCAAATGGCAGTGACAAGTCCTTAACGAAGGAAGCACATCCCACACACCATTTTAGCTCTCTAGATGAAAGCGTAGTGTTTCTGAAAAAAAAAGTGTCTTTGATCCAGGTGCAAATATAACCGCCAATTCTTTGAAAATCCTGTCTAAGAAACCTAGTTGCTAAAAATAACCACTCTGGAATAAAACTGGTTTCTAGAGCAATGATATGCGCGGGCACCCCACTTTTTATATATAAAATCATTTATCAACTAATATTCTCAGCTGAGCGTGGAGACATGATGTCACAGTTGCAGGACTATCAAGGTGCCCCAGTAGGGAGTCTTTGCTCTATGCTGAATTTGCTTCCATTGACCTGCCCTTGCATGAACATTTCCTTGCAGTACAGTCAGCCCAAGTCTCTTGGCAAGTTGTAGTGCCGGGTGTAAGACTTCTCCATCTGGCCAACTTGGATGCTACGATTCCTTTGCTAGTGGTGTATCCTTTTTACAGTTGGCAGTTGTGAGGATCGGCATCTGTTATGAGTTCTCCACGGTCTTTTCCCCATGAAGAGCTGAAATGTGGATATACCATTGGTGGTAGAAGATGTTGATAAAAATCGTTTCTATTTAAATTGCTGGTTGCACCGCTCACTGCACCAGGATGCCCACTTGATTTGAACAAAGGCTGAATTCAGAGTCTGATTGGTTCTGGTGCTCCTGAAAGCAAAGCAGACATTCCTATGAAACTGTCAGAACGGAAACATCCAGAGCGTTGTGAGAGCTTTGGGCTTTGGAAGACAACTTCGGTTAGTTTTCATTTCCAAGAAAATGTCCTTGTTGGGGAGGAGTTATGGACAGGGGTCCTTTCTAATCTTTGGACATGTTTCATCAAAGATTTTTTTTTTTTTTTGTAAAAGGAACTGTGACTTCGAAACACCTCATGACCTCATGAGTCCAGCTGCCATTTTCTTTGTTGGGAACAAAGAACCAGAGAATACAGAAAAATCACCACATAATAATAGTACTTGTTATTTATTTTCCCCTGTCAAAACCTGCATTACGATATGCAACTATTAACAAAGCATGACAATTGGACAGGATGAGCACAGATGAGATAAGGTGGGGGGGAAGAATGGAAATATCGGACGGTCATTCATTACAATGTGGCCACTTTTCACTACCTTAAAAGTTTTAGACTAATCAAGCATTGTGACATATATCTCAGTGGGAACAGAGGAAAGTGATTGAGTATTACATATGGAAGGTAAAACCTTTCATATCACACTCTGTACTGAGATGATAAAATGCCTATAGTAATGTAACTGAGTTCCATACCCCTTAATATTTAGGTGGGTAGCTGTGAGATAAAATGAATCCATAAAGATGTTGGAAAGATTCAAGAATATTTTAGATTTCTTCTGATTTATTGCTTTGTAGAGTCTTCTGATAATAGCTATGAGTTTGGGTTTCTCTCCTGATATAAGAAATTATTTTAGAATGTAACAACTAAGAATGCAGTTAGCACCACAGGGTATGAATGTTTTATGAATCCAAGTACAGTGTTAGAAGAGGGGGCTCTTCAACCATTCTATAGGCCATTAGTCTTTCGTTAGAAAGTCAAACAATTATATATGACTCATGGCATATTCAAAGCTCAGCTTCAAACTTTTTTTCATTAACTAGTAATGTACATTGACCTGATGTGAATCACCGAGCAAACACTCAACTCAGCTGGGGTTCCCAAAATACAGCACCATCAAGCTCCAGAAAGACTTGATAAAGACTTGTGGGTCGAAATGTCTGGCGTTCAATGTACTTTCCCCCTGAATCCCTTTCTTTCTAAGCATGCTCATACCTTTACATTTCTGATTTCTATACAGCCATAAAGTGTATGTATGTCTCCATGCATTTTAAGCTACTTCATTGTATACATATGCCATTCTATAGGATCATTGTGGAGCTGTTGTGTTTGGTTCAGATTACTGTTTGGAGGTCTTTCTGAAGTTTGATTGTGCACTAATGTGAATCACAAGAGTGCCACGACAATACTGAATGTACTTTACTTTTATTAGATTTTTACCCCGCCCCCCTAGACAAAGTCTACTCGGGGCGGCCTACATACATAATACAACGTCACAGAGACAGCATCATAAAACATTTAAAACATCAATTTTAACAATTATATAAATCCTTGCCAAAATGAGGTGATTAAAAAGAAAAGAGTAAAGATCAGTTAATTGTCTGGAGGGAAGGCCTGCCTAAAGAGCCAGTTTTTTAAGTGGCTTTTAAAAACACCCAGCGAGGGTGCCAGATGAATTTCTGTCGGGAGGCTGTTCCAAAGCTGAGGGGCCACTGCCGAGAAGGCCCGGTGAATTAAAAAAAGAAAAAAGAAAAGTAGAAATTTGGGAGGAGGAAGAAAAGAAAGATCGTAAGAACAAGATAGCAGGGGGTGGGGAAGAGAGAAAGTACGTTTCTGCCTCGGGTCCTTTTTAAGGAGAAAAGTGGGGAGAGAAATATTTTATGTAAAAGAGATAAAATATCTACACTGCAAAATTGTCTTAGGGTGCAACTACACTGGAAAGATGAACTGAAGTGATTTGGGTCTGCTGCAGTTTGATTCGCAGCCTGTATTACCTTTGAAATCACAGTCGTAGTCACACAAGCATGCAGTTTGATCCAGGAGGTCACTGCTCCTACTAGATGTGATGAGATTTGAATTCCAGCCCACAGTCTCCTTCTTTCCTCCCTTCCTCTAGTCATGCCTCTGTCAATCCTTCCTTCCTCTGGTTTGCCTCTGCCAATATGACAGGGAACTGGTGGGGGTGTAAATTTGGGAAATAAGAATAATGATGGTAGCAACAAACTGATAGGGTGATTTAGTGCTAATCTCATATATGTTAGAATGTTTTTTGTTGTTTAGTCGTTTAGTCGTGTCCGACTCTTCGTGACCCCATGGACCAGAGCATGCCAGGCCCTGCTGTCTTCCACTGCCTCCCGGAGTTGGGTCAAATTCATCTTGGTCGCTTCGATGACCATGTCCAACCATCTTGTCCTCTGTCGTCCCCTTCTCCTCTTGCCCTCACACTTTCCCAACATCAGGGTCTTTTCCAGGGAGTCTTCTCACGAGATGGCCAAATTCAATAAATGAATTAGCTAGTCACTTATTAATTACCACACATCCAGAATTTGTCCCCTAAAACCTGAAATAGTCTACTCTGAATTTTGAAGGAAGCAAATACTTGTTTTGAGAAACAAAGCTAAACAATCAGGGAGTGTAGTTATAGTTTGCAGCCTCCCTTTTGAAGAAACACAAAAGATTGTGTGTGTGTGTGTGTGTGTGTGTATTTGCATGCACACCCATGTGCGGAATGAACAATTATACAGCCCTGGGCAATGAACTATGATTTTCGAGCTCCTCCTAGAGGTTCGAAAAATAACTGTTATAGCTGAACTGACCTGTTTGGTCAATGCAATAAACAGTAAGATGAAATGCAGAACACGATCATATCATGTTATACTTGTCTTACTCCAAAGCAACTCCCTTGTAATTCCATGTAAGCGTGCCTAGTATTAAGCTTCTAGTAGCTGGTTTGATTATATACTTTGGATTTATAAAACAAATCCTGGGAAAAGATACTGTTTGTAAAGGTTCTCTTTTCTTTTTCTTTTTCTTTTTGGAGTATCACATAATATAAGAATCATTTACTTCTGCACAACAGTCCTTGTCACACCTAAATCTCCTTTCCCAGCATTGAAAAAACATGGAGTGCTTGTCAAGGTAGCTCTACAGGCAAAAGAATTATTTCATGGAATTCTTTTAAACTGGATCAGCCCAGTGGGATTCATGTCTGCCCATTCATTGGCTGAAATCCAGTAGTAAGTCAACTTCTCCGTAGGTGTCATTGATTTGATGGGCCTACTCTAGTTGTGATTTACTTTTGCACTTCAGTCAAATATATGCAACACCTCACAGTGGCATGGGTGCGTAATGGGCTGCATAGTACTCTACATCACCTGCACTTTTCACCCAGTCAGATTCCAATCACCTATAGTAAAGAAGTGCAAATAAATGAAGTGAAATCAAAACCAGTGATACAGTTAACCCTGTGAAATGTGTGTACCGCCCAGAGTAGACCTTTGGTCTAGATGGGCGGGATAGAAATCTAATGAATGAATGAATGAATGAATGAATGAATGAATGAATGAATGAATGAATGAATGAATCAATCAATCAATCAATCAATCAATCAATCAATCAATTAATAAATAAATAAACAAACAAAAAATTTATCAGTCAGGAAAGCACTGAATAAGAGATGCTGTCAGCATTATGATGCTGAGCCGTTCACACATACCAACTATCACTAGATGTATTGACCAGTTTTCTTTTGTGGAAAAATGTATACCTAAGGGCAATCATGCAGTGACTTTTCCCTCACTGCTTGTTGTCCATTGTGTGACAGATTCCCAAAGCAAATGAAGCTGAGAGACAATTTCAAAGCATATGTGGCACAGAACCAACAGGATTCCAACCTTTAGTGCAACCCCTAAGTGTCAAACCTGCATGTGAAAATTAAGCCTTAGAGATGCCACTTGGCTGACACCAGCTGGGCTCAGTATTCAGTAGTTTACATTTTACTGGGTCATTCATTCCAAAGGATTCTTTTGAGCTATGATTTTTTAAAATTAAAACTGTTTTATCCCTCTGCAGAAACTTTGAACATCTCCAAATTTAAAACAGATTTTTAAAAACCCTGAACAGACCAATCTTGCTTATCTTGAAAGAGAATGACTGGCTCCACTTTTGGAAAGAATCCAGTCTGCAGGGACTGAAACACTGATTTTCAAAAAAGGCATCTCAAAAAGGGAAAATAATTGCATTACTATAAACTGAGCATGCATGGAATCCCAAAACAGTTTTGAACTAGATACAGTGTTGTAGCTTTGTGGCACAGAAGGGGGATGTTTGGAGGGCAATGAAAGGTCACAGAAACAGTCATATTTTTTGAATAGTAAAAAAAACCAGGCTTGCTTTAAACGAAGCAAGGGAGTGGCAGTGTTCCAGAAAGGGGCATTTTGCCATTTATCACCAATAAATCAGCACACGATTTTGTAAGGCATATTCAAAGTATTTCTGTATTACAAAAGCATAGAGCAGCTGTGCTTGTTCAATCCTGAGTGCTTTTGGTAAACATTTCTGAAAAAGGCTCCTGACTCCTGACACCAGTCTTCAGGTCTGGAGCAATCTGAACTTTTCACTGTGTTGGTCAGGACCAATTAGGAGGAAAACTTTTAAATTCCTTCCCCTGCCAATGTTGGTCGTGGCCAAGGGATTTTGTGTCTGGTTGTAAAAATATTTTACAATACATTAAAAGAATAATAGAGAACAACTATTCAGAAGCTCACTTGTTTAAGCTGTGAAATTACTTTTTTCTGCTATGTGGCTGGGGGTTGTCTTATTTAATATTAGCTAAGTCTTGGTTCTATATCCCATCATATTTCAACCATTTCACAACTGCTGGTAAATAAGAAAAAGACTCCAAAGATGTTATATCCCAAAAAAGCGACTTTTGATATGTGGTGGTGAATACATAAGTTAACGACTTCCAGCCAGAATGTTGACAACACCAATGGCAATAGTCAAGATGGTCTATAAGATAGCCTCTTGTGCTCATTGGCATTCACACTTTTCAGAAAACAGCCCTGACAATGGCTTTGAGTTCGCGTGAGAAGTGGTTAACTGATGAAGAAAAGAATCACATTCTGGGATTTTCCCTTGCTTGGTGTCATTTTGTGAATGGTACTGAGCACAAGATGGTATCCTGTAGACCATCTTGACTGCTGCCATTGGTGTTTTTGACATTCAGGCTGCCCTTTGCTATGTAAAGGTTGGCATCCAATTTCCTGCTGGCAATACAGGCACAATATTGTGCAGCAATATGGGACCATTTCCTAGAGTTTTAGATTGTGGATACAGAAGCACGACATTAATAAACTGGAGTTTTTTTGAAGAAATAAATATTATATTGAAACAGGGAAAACCTTTTTGTTTTCTTTTAATTTTCCTCTAATTAGCTCAAATACCCCCCCCAATTCTTTCAAAATTTGCTTCTGTTGCTGTTAATACATGGAATCATGTTGTTTCCCGTATTGCTGGATTTTCTTTAAAAAAAAAATCAGTTCTACTTCCCCAGCTGATCCCCTCACCAATGAATGAAATTACCCCACGTAACAGAGACCCTTGTTTAAATTATTCATGTGTTTTTCATCAACAGACTCCTTTTCTCTTTTGGGCCTTGATCTGATTAATCAGAGATTGTCACTTCCAAGACTTACTCATAATAGAGATAATTCTTCCAAGAGCTTGGCAGTTTAGCAAGAAAAGATCACACAAATATCAATGTCTGGGGAGGCATAAACCTAATAATTCCCTCTTTCATTTCAGGAAAGGCAAGCAAGTTCTTGAAAAAATGTAGTTATAAATGAGTGGAAAAAAGTCCCATGCCATTTTTCCACCCGTACAACTACGATGCAACAAAACAGACTTTGTGTGCTGTTGTTGTCAACCCGCTGACTCAATTCACAACAAAGCAGAGCATCTAGCATGTATGAGGTGCATGACCATTCCCATTGGGAAAGAGAGTAAACTCCTGTTGGCACCCTGCTTCCATCTTATACTGCTTTACATTGGAGTTCATAAAATACTCTACCACTCACATAATATCTGTATTAGTTGTTGTTGTTTAGTCATTATGTCCTGTCCGACTCTTCGTGACCCCATGGACCAGAGCACGTCAGGCCCTCCTGTCTTCCACTGCCTCTCAGAGTTGGGTCAAATTCATGTTGGTAGCTTTGATGACACTTTCCAACTATCTTCTCCTCTGTTGTCCCCTTCTCCTCTTGCCTTCACCCTTTCCCAACATCAGGGTCTTTTCCAGGGAATCTTCTCTTTTCATGAGATGGCCAAAGAATTGGACCCTCAGCTTCAGGACCTGTCTTTCCAGGGAGCACTCAGGGTTGATTTCCTTCAGAATGTATAGGTTTGATCTCCTTGTAGTCCAAGAGACTCTCAAGTGTGTCCTCCAGCACCACAATTCAAAAGCATCAATTCTTTGGCAGTCAGGTAGTACATGAAGGTGAAAAAGAGGAAAACCTATAGGGGATAGATTGGTTCAGAGGTTCTTAGGTAGACCTGGCATGCCCCATTGGAAGAGCCTTTATCAGATGATCTTGAAATTCCTTCAAGCAGTCTCTCTACGGAATTGTTAAAGGTCCAACAGAGGCTTGATCCTCAGCAAGGATTGTTGACTTTGTCCAGAGGAGACAAGTTTGGCAGCAGAGTCCAAAGCATTGGTGTCTCCAGCATCTGAAGAATCGTGACATGTAAAGAAGCATGGCAGAGCTGTAGTGATCACAAGAAGTGCTTGGCAGGGGGAGAGAACTCCTCGGGAATTTTCCTCATATGGAGGAGACCTTCTGAAAGCCCCTGAGCTGCTGTCATTGCACCTTGCAATGACTGCAAGGCAATTGCTACATAAAATCATTCGTATTAACTTTGCAAAGGTGCTGAAAGCAGCATGTCCATGATTACACTTGCATGACTGAAATACCTGAGTTACAGTGTTTTGTTCTTTCGGCGTCTAACTCTCGGCTGGTATCCAACTTTGTTGAATTTCTGGTAGGATTTTGCTTTTGACCTTGGCTTTGTTTTCTGGGCTCTAACTTTGAGTATTCTTTACCAGACTTGTTCACTGCTTCTTGTGTGGACTCCAGGTTCAGAGGCAATACCAGATAACGGGAACAAAGACTAAGGAAAAATAGGCAGGAGGTGGCTTGGACAAGGAAGAGGGGCAACACAAACGGACCTTTTGCGGTCTTCGTTCTTTTCTTGTGAGCTTTCTGGAGGCAACATACTGGGTGGTGTTGGAAACAGCTTTTTCCAACTATGGATTCTCAGAAGTTGCTTGACACAGCGTCCATTATCGGTAGCAAGCATGATCTAGGACCAGAGAGGCTGCATGTGTATGCTAACAACACTGAGGACCTATGGTTGGGAAAAGCTGGTTTAGTATTATTTTTACTCCGATCGAGCAGCCAAGTTCTCCTGCACTGAAGTTCTCCAGTTTCTTGACCTGTGGTTCCTTTTGCATGACGTAAGCAGAACTTTCCTTGAGATTTCTGCAGTCTTGCAAGCTCACTGAGTTAATATTTCAGCAGTATCTCTGGCGTGTGGAGTTGGGCATTTAAGGGTTAATTGCAAATGTGCGCCGTGAATGAGAAATCCCAGTGCATAATTAATTTTTTTTTCTGGTGGATGAATTGGCTGCTGGCAAATTAGCTAACATCCAAAGCAGCTCTTTCAAAAGGTCTTTTGCTTAGCTTAGTCTTATCGGTGACTACCATGTCATAACATATTACTCAATGAAAACATTGAACATATGTCTCCAAAGTCTTTATTAACATGGGGACCTGGAGCAGCATGCATGCTTTTTTGAAAAACGTGGCATAAGTCTTACCACAAAAGCCAATCACTGTACAAAAATTCTGATCTCCACCTTACCCCTATCTTCTCATTTCATTTAATTTTTTGCCAGCTTTTACCTTGAAGAACAGTTATGGGAAGTACTGTTGAAAAGATATAGATTTATTGTTACGCTAGAAGATGAGAGGAAAAAGAAGTGAATTGGCGGAAGAATAGTTTTCACATATAAGAGGCTAAAAAGATTAGGAATGCAGGTTAAACAAGAGAGAGCTAAGGGGATAAGACTGATATAATTGGATTGGAAATGGAAGACAGGAATGGCTATGCCCTTTGTTTCCTCCACGGCTTGACTTCAGTACTTTGTCTCATGATATGAAAGGGAAGCTGAGGTTGGAGCCTTCCTCACACTTGCAAATTCCAGAAGTGTGAGGAGAAGCATAGTAATTATGAGAGAGTTCATGCTTCACAATTATCCTTTCTCTTATTTTAGACCTTTCAGCACACACTGAGGTGAAGAAAAGGTTGTAGGATTGGATATATTTAGCCTCCAGAAAAGACTATATGATATATTATATGCAATAAAATATTTGAAAGGCTCTTACATAGAGGATGAATAGGACAGATTTACCTGCTGTTGTTCAGAAGGTAAGATCTAGGCCAATGGGGTCTAATTACACGAAAGGACATTCTGACTGAATATATAGGAACAGCTTCCTCATAGTACAAGCAGTGGAACAAAGGTGTGGACTACCTTGAAAGGTGGCAAGCTCTCCTTGGTCAGAAATTTTGAAGCAGAGGCACAGCGGCCATCTACGAGAGATTCTGTAGCCATGGGTTTCCCTCAGGGTTTTAGATCAGATGATATTTGAGGTCTGATTCTCCCCTCTGTGGATGCACACTTTAACATGGTGAAGGGGTCTGAGTGAAGGTGAGAACAATGCCATGAGGAGTCCAGACTCCATTATGAGCCTGGACTCCTAGCAGGGGTCACCCAAGGTGGAATGGCCACTGCTGAGACACCAGACTAAGATGCATCAATATTCTTCAAAGGCAATGGATATTTCTACTGGTGATAAGGGCAGCAGCTACAGTGGTAGCTGAAGGTGAACCTGGCAGAGGATGTAACCTCTGTTAGTACTCCATAGAAGGTGACAGGGGCAAACTGCTGAACTTTTCTTACCTTGAACACCCTATTTTAGATAGATAGATAGATAGATAGATAGATAGATAGATAGATAGATAGATAGATAGATAGATAGATAGATAGATAGATAGATAGATAGATAGATAGATAGATAGATAGATAGATAGATACATACATACATACATACATACATACATACATACATACATACATACATACAGTGGTGCCTCGCATAGCAACGTTAATCCATTCCAGGATTAACGTCGCTATCCGAATTCGTCGCTATGCGGGGGGGTACCCATAAGAACGCATTAAACTCCATTTCATGCATTC